>NC_044304.2:52040149-52692738 GCF_007474595.2 Lynx canadensis
CCTGGTCTGGGGACTCAGCGAGGCAAACAAAGCTCCATCCGTTGGCCACAATTCACAGGCCCCAATGTCCACCTCCATGTCCAGACAGATGGACGGGCCTGCTCCTGAAGACAGAACTCTGATGCGTGTCTTTGCCACTCCTCTGAGAGGCTGAAATGCAAACCGGTGTTCAAAGGCCTCCCCCACCTGCCCCAGCCTTTGATTTCAAAGTGGGACTTCTGTAAGAGGCAGGTGGGCCTGGGTGGGGGCGGCTTGGGTGGGGCTCGGCTGGTGTGCACATGTGGCCTGGGTGGGGTGGGGGTCAGCGTGGTCCAGCCATTCCCTGGAGGCCCAGTGATTTGCACATCCTCCTGCCAATGTCCCGGCGCTGGCTGCAGTCCTGATCCCACCTCTGTCTGCAGAGGTGGCCTTGGCCGCATCATGTCACTTCATCAGCCTCAAGATAAGAATGCTGAGCTGCTGCCTCCTCAGCTGTCATTGATATTGACGGCGATAAGGAGTCACTTCATCTGGCACTCATTTTGTGCCAGGCTCTCTGCAAAGGGTGTCCTATGATCTATTTCACTGCAAAGGTTCTCACAATGAGAATTCGCCAGCTCAGATGTCTACAGAGAACAATAGGCAGGTAACATGAAGGAATGCCATAACCCAGAGGTGGGATAACAGAGATGATGGTCCCCAAGGAGTCAGTGCCAGAAATCATTCCCATGTGGGAAAGTGGGTCCAGCTTGGCCAGATCTTCTGTTTCTAAAGGAAGTTGGGGGGTCCCTGGGTGGCTCAGTCCATTAAGCATCTGACTCTTGGCTTCAGCTCAGGTTATGATCTTGCGATGTGTGAGTTTGAGACCTGCTTTGGGCTCTGCACTGAGAGAGCGGAGCCTACTTGGAATTCTCTCTCTTTCTCTCTCTCTCTCTCTCTCTCTCTCTCCCCCCCTTTCTGTCTGCCCCTCCCACGCTCTCTCTCAGAATAAAGAAAAAAACTGAAAAAAAAAATAAAGGAAGTTGGAAATCTGGATTTTGATGAAAATCTTCTGAATTTGTAAAAATGCAAAACTAAACAATATATCATTTACATCTAAAGTAAAACCGCATATAAAACATGGAGATGATAAATACAAAATTCAGCATAACAGTGACCTCTCAGGGGTGGCAGCAGTAGGCTGGGGAGGGGAGCCCGGGGGCGGGCCAGGCTCAGTAGTCTCAGCTATTTCTTGAGCTGGGAGGTGGATACACAGATGTTTTTACATGATTCTTTATGCCTTATATATACATTATATATTTTCTTGGGAATGCGTGACATAGACTCCATAATAACTTACTTTAAAATCACCAGGAAACCAGATAAAACCTACTTGCAGGTCACATCTAGTTCTCAGGCCTCCTGTGTGTGACACCTGCCCCCCGCTTAGGTAACATTTTCCACATTTCACAGATAAGGAAACCTGGACTCTGGGGGTTTAAGCCACTTGTCCAAGGTCCTACAGCTCTCAGTGACTGCTGTGGTTTGGGTTCTTCCAGAAGCAGAGCCTGAGACAGGGTTCCAGTTTATGGGGAGGTGATCCCTGGAAACACAGCTGGATAGGGAGAAGTGAGACCAGAGAGGAAGGATGTCAATTGAGAATATGTCATCAAGCAAGTGACTCCCGTGGGCAGCTGGAGCAGAGTCATGCTAGGGCTCTCTGGAAAACAGTGTAGAACACACATCTCCAAGCTATCCTGCCTGATGGATGAGGGAGCTGGGATATTTATACCCCCTTCCCTTCAGCATTCAGTTCAGAGCCGCTCCAGGAGGCATTAATTCCCCTGGTTATTTTTTTCTTTTTGGCCGGCTGTTGGTGAGGGCAGAGTGGCTATGTGGCCAGAGTGAGAGCCCTTAGGAAAGGGCTACAGGGCTGGGAGGTGGAAGTCAGGCAGGTGTGCACCACAGAGGTCAGGGCAAGAGGCCAGAGCAGCACATCCATGACAGTGTCTGCTACAGTGACTAGAAAACCCAGGTGGCTGGGGTGACTATGATGTCACTTGCCTGCTCAAATTCGCTTGCCTGAGTAGCTCCCTACTCCACAGCTACTGAGCAAGAATCTTGTGAAGAGGGGGGAAGGCACAGGCAGATGTGTTTTCAACACGGTCCCACATATTCCTTACACACACGAAAATCTTGGCTCAGGAGACGAAGTCCAGACTCAGCCTGCCATTCAAGGTTGCCACCACCATCAGCTCTTACCCATCCCTTCCTTGTCCCTGTGCCAGTCCTCATGGCTACAGCTCTCTCAACCTGCCCCATTATCTCTCTGAGGACCAGCCAGCCCAGGGAACTGCAGTGCTTGCAGAAGAGTTTGTGTGCAGCGATTTCAGACTTGTGGGATTTAAGTAACTGCCCAAATTGAGGGTTTCTGAAATTACTCCACTTATCTCTTCTTGGCCTTAAGATTGCTTTTTATAAATTGAGATGATGGAAATATTTCTCTCTTCCACCGAGAGGCGTAAATGGAACCAATTCCATTTTGTAACCCAAAACATAGGCCTTAATTATCTATTTCCTCTGCAGCTACAGTAAAGCTGCTAAGCTTTGAACCTGCACTGACAGTCCCCATCAAGGATGTCAAAGGAATCTAAAAGCTAGTTCTGCTTCCTTGAGGTTTATCTGAATTTAAGTGTGGAACAGACATGAGTGGCTTAAGCCTTGAGATCATTAGGGGTCCTTTAAGATGAGAGCCATTTTTGCACTCTCTTGTACAACATTTATTGAGCATGTATTACGCCTGAGCATTGTGCTGGATCATGAGGAAAAATAGGTGGGTGAACACCAGCCCAGACTTGGGGAACCACAGGGTGGCTGGGGAAACAGATGGGAGTAGATTACTTCTTTACCCTACAGTTTGGGCAATAACCTATGTGGGGAAGGGGGATGTCCAAGGTGCAAGGGTACGGCTCTGGCATCATGAGTTACCAAGGGATCCAATGGTTACACATTTAACTGCCCCACCCAGGATGAATGGGGTTGAAATCTGATGCAGAATATAGTTGCAGTGGTTTCTCCACAAGCCCCTTCCCTACTCTTTTCCTGACTCCATCTGAAAGACCAGTGATGAGAGGAATCTGAGCACAAATTATTCAGAGACTCACCTTTTGTTTTTCAACTGATCTTTCAGGGTTTCTTCATGCATTGGGGAGAGCACCCCAGATGGTAGATAAGGTGTTTTTAGTATCAAATGCTCTTCTGTTCAACAAGAAGGCCCCGGCAATAGCAGGGCTCAGCAAAAAAGTCATCCAAACCAAGGAGGCATTAGTTAAGAGGAGCCTCTTGGAAGTGGACATCTCATCCCTGCAGGGGAGAATGCCAGGGACACATGATTCAAGGACAGAAGAACGTCTCCGTAACTGGGATCTTAAGTTCTCCTTACACACCTTAGGACAAGCTTATTCTGTAGGGTGTAGGGGTCCATGGAACACCAGTGCCCAGATAAGTCTGGGAACATGCACATTGTTGTGTGGGTCCCAGAGGATGCAGGAAGATTAACAGAGAGACACCATTGACATTGTTAAAGAGTCTGTTTCCTTAAAGGCAAAGGTCATAGAAATGGACCTGTTTGGTGTGCAGTTCAGAGACAAATCTGATGATGTTCCACCATGTGCCCCCGTGGGGGGAAGGTGCTCAGGCCTCAGCACTGCTAAGACTCCCACATAAATATCAAGTCTCCCTGTTATCACTTGCCTGGGAGAAGGCTTCTGCTAGTATCTGAACCTTGAATCATCAGGTTCTTTGAGGTCATTACATACCTCTGGTCCATCTGGACTGTCCTAAACATTCTAGCTAAAGATAGTCTACTTAGTAGGTGCAAGAAATTGCTACAAATCAACCCTAGTACCTTCTGAGTGTTGCTGCTGGATTGAGGCTGTGGAGGGCCAGTTTCTAAGATTTATAATCCCCCTAGAAGGGGTTCCCAAACTTGGCTGCCACTGGAATCACCAGGGGAGCTTTACGAAATATCCCACCCTGAGTCCCAGCCAACAGATGCTTTAGCGATTGGTCTAGGGCAGCTAGAGCCTGGGCATTAAGATTTCTTCAGAGCTCCCCCAGTTGATTCTGATGTGCTGCCAAACTTAGGAATGCTAACCTAGAAGGACCAGGCAGTAGGCCCAACTGACTATCTCCTTCAAAACTGACAATGCATGTTCTCTTAAAGGTTCTGCGAGCCTCTGCAGTGAAGACTCCTGTTCAACCCAAAGTGTCCCAAACCTATTTAATCATAGAATTCTTTTGTCTCTTGACACTTATTGACATCAGGGGAATAGCATTCTGTGGGGCACACTCTAGGACATGCTGGGGACAGAACATTCTGTAGGGTGAAGTGGTCCACGGAGTCATGGGAATAAAGGGTCTGTGGAGGCGGAAGAACATTCTGACCTTTATCCATCATGAAAGGTTGTGTAACTGATCAAAATATTTGTTGTCTTTACACTGACCTCTGGCTTGACCAGGTGACTTGCTCTGGTCAATGAAATGTGAGAGGAAGTGACACGTGTCCCTTCTGGGCAGAAGCTGTAAGAGCCATTGCCTGATGACACTGAGTGCTCTGTTTAACTTTTACTGTGAGACAGCAGCGTCTCAGATAGGGGTTGCTCTGTCAGCCTGGGTCCTACAGTGAAAGAGACATGAAACGGAACCACAGACAATCCCTAGTGGACAAGGAGCTTGAGCAAGAAATAAATCTTTGTGGTTATAAGTCACTGAGGTCTTGAGGTTACTTGTTATCATGGCACAACTTAGCTTATGCTGACTGATGCACCCATAAAAATGGTTCTAGTAACATACTTGTTCTTGCCATAAAGTGCTGAAAATTTCGGATGAGTATTCAGATATTCTATATTATTTAAATTTTTCCTCTTGAGAACGTATCTCGTTAAGAAAAAAAAATCTTGTTTAAAAGTGTTTCAGGTGTTACCCTCATATTGACCCTTGCAGAGGAAATCTTCCTTCTGCTCGGGCTGGCAGGGTCAATTGGAAGCTTTAAGCACATTCTTAGTTAAAGCAAGACAACAAAATGCCTTTCCTGGAGGAGATGCCTAACCTTTTCAAAATATCCTTTCAAAACTTGGATGTGCAGAAGGAAATGCTTTGGGGGACATGAGTTTAAAACCAGTGAATGCTATTTTTGTCTCTGCCCCAAACAAATAGGCTCTGGGTCACCCACCTGGAGGGGAAATGGCTCAGTCAAAATGTCAAGGCAATAATTTCCACAAGACCTTTTGGTTTCCTGCTCTGGGGACAATTAGACAGCAGAGAGCAATGTATATCCACTCTCTGAAAAGATGTCCAAGAACAGAATGGCACTCATCCTTTTACTGGTTCACTTAAGCCAGTTGGTTTCTCTAGGTTTGGCCCCCTGTGAAAACATTTCCCCCAAACACCTAACATAGTACCTGTAATCACACCATTAAAACTTTATTCTTTCTAGCCTCCCACAGTGCTCTACGATGGAGCTTAGCAAGGTGGAATCTAAGCCTACTGACTTGTGAATAGGAATGTGTGATTGGCATCAGGTTTGAGATCTACAGGGTACTGTTATGGGATGGAAGTAGGTCAGAGGAGTCACTGGGGGCTATTCCTTCTGGAACCAGGCAAGGGTGAGGCTGAGATGAGAATCAGCCTGGCACCACAGACCTAGTCAGGATTCAGCAATGAGCATGGCTGGTACTTGATGGGCATGTACTGAGGCACCTAAACCTGTTGTTAAAACACTGAAATAGACCCTTATGTTGTAACTAGTTGCTGTCATGTTGGATTAAAGCATGAATGGTGGAATCTCAGGCACAATGAGAGGCGGTCGGAAAGCCCTAGCCACTCTGTAAGGCCAAGTTCCCCACCTCCAGCCCTCTTCTCTATCCAAAAACCAAAAGGAATGTGGCCCCCGGGTCAACAGTCACCAGAGAAGTAATTTATCTTTTGTCAGCTAGGTGGTGGGCTACCAAAAAGTGAAGGAGAGGCACAGAGGAAGGTGGAGGTGGGAGGGAGCCAGAGATAAAGTTCTCCAGCTTCACTCTGTACAGACAAGCCACCCTGCACTCTGAAGAGGAACACAGTAGCATTAAGCTGTCCCTGAGAGCTGTCAGGGATAAGTTTCTCAAATGCTCACATTCTGTGGGTTTCCATGAAGACTAGAGCAACCAAAGTACTCAGGGTGAAATGTCTGCCGAGAGGTGGGAAGCCCTCTGAAAATCCCTAAAAACTGAACAGTACCCAGAATACATAAAGGGCTCCTATAAATCAATAAGATGACAGCTTGCCCAGTAGACAGGTGAGTAAAAGACTTGAACAGGCACTTTACAAAGAGAATGTCCAAAGGGTCAGTATGTATATATGTAAGGAGGCGCAACCTTATCACTGATCAGGGAAAGGCAAGTTAACACCACAGGGAAAAGCAAATGAACACTTCAATGAAATGCCTCTACACACCCACCAGGGTGGCGAAAACACAAGACTGACAACACAGGTGTCGGCAAGGATCAAGAGCACCCGAAGCTCACATATGTTGGAAGCATATGGACGGATCTCACCGATAAAACACTGAAGGAAAGAAGCCAAACACAAAACACTACATACTGTAGGACTCTGTTCCTATAATGTTCCAAAGCATCCTGGTAGGAGTCAGAGTAGTGGTTATGCATGGGAAGTGACTAAGAAGGGTACAAAAGGGGCTCCTGAGATGCTGAGATACTAGAAGCTTCTTAATCTGGTTGCTAGTTTCGTGGATGTTGTCAGTCCGTGAAACCCATGGAGCTAATGACATACGATTTGTGCATTTTTCTGTATACCTGTTATACTTAAGTAAACATTAAGGGAAAACCCTTGGGGAAGGTACTTCCCCATACTCACAAATCCATGTTCTTTCCTGGAAAACATTTACCCGACTACATTCCCACCCCTTTTGGAAACACTGAAAGAAATAGCCATATCTGCTAACACAGATGTCTCAAAAAAAAAAAAAAAAAAGCTTGCTGTGCAGAATCTCTGTATGGACAGGCTTCTTGAGAGGGTCTGCTCTGCAAATTTTCTGTGTCCCCTTTTAGGCTCATATTTAACAAGTATTTACCCAGCACCTAAAATGTGTAACAGTCCAGAAGCTTGTGTCCCGCTCCCAACGGGCTGTGAACGAGAGGATGACCCTAACTTTACAGATGAGGAAAGTCAAGGTGGAGAGAGGGCAGATGGCATGCACAAGGCCTCATGGCCATGTGCCAGAACTGAGATGTGAGCCCTTAGGCTGGCTCCAAGTCCAGCATTTCTCTGTCGGGTCACAGCTGCCTGTTCACACTGGACCAAAAGTTCTGAAACTTGAAAGGAAAGGAAATTCTAAATCAAGCACCATCTTTCGTTAATTGTACATCGTTCCCCTTCCATTCATCTATGTCTGTTTAATTCACACAAACATACATGCAGGCACCCGTGAAAGCAGTCCCCATGTAGGCCTGCAGGGTCAGGGGACAGGCAGACTGGGCTCTGTCCACACAGCCTAAGGGAAGTTGCAGCTTGTTCCTCTAGGACAGCCTAGACACCTACCTAGGGGCCTGACAAGCTTCAAAACAAGCCTACAGATGCCACGTCCTGACGAGGCTGGAAGCAGGCCTCTTCCCCATCTGGAGAAAGTGGGGAGGGTCTTCCAAGACTGAGTGGTAAGGGACAAAGTACCTGGACTCAGGCACCAGTTCCAGCTTCCCAGAGGTCTGAGAATTCAAGTCCATCCCCAACCATGCTGGTGATATGCTTCCTCTGCTTTCTCTCACCTCTTGCAGGCACCTAGGATCCTCACACCCCTCACACACCTCCCATCCTCAGAGAAAGCCCCAGCCGCCCTGAAGTGATACCTTGGTCAAGACCCCACTTCCCTCAGAGCCTCAATATACTCATGTGAAAAATGGGAAATCTGGGCTATGCTGATTTCATCATTCCTTTCACCTTTCATAATTGGGAGTTTCTCAGACCTCATTGAAAGCAAAACACCCAGGCACTATCCTTGAAATTTCAAGATGGAATTCATGTTCAGGTTGGGGCTGGGGCTTCTGTATGCTCCCACATCATCCCTGAACAATTCTCCAATGCTTATCAAAGTTGGCCCTTGGGGTGGCTGGCTGACTCAGTTCATTAGAGCATCTGTCTCTGTCCCAGGATTGTGAGTTCAAGTCCCATGTTGGACATAGAACTAACTAACTAACTAACTAACTAACTAACTAAAGTTGGTCCTCTATTGAATCAGTACTTTTTATGTTATTTATTTATTTTTTAGAGAGAGAGAGAATGTGAGTGGAGGAGAGGGGCAGAGGGACAGGCAGAGAGACAGAATCTCAAGCAGGCTTCATGCTCAGTGTGGAGCCCAATGTGGGGCTCAATGCCATGACCCCGGGATCATGCCCTGAACTGAAATCAAGAGTTGGATATTTAACTGACTGAGCCACACAGGTGCCCCATGAATCAATGTTTTTCATTAAATTTAAAAAAAATTTTTTATTGTTTTTTATGTATTCTTGAGAGAAAGAGAGACAAGAGCATGAGTGAGGGAGGGGCACAGTGACAGAGGGACACAGAATCCGAAGAAGACTCCAGGCTCTGAGCTGTCAGCACAGAGCCTGACATGGGGCTCGAACCCATGAGCCATGAGATCATGACCTGAGCTGATGTCGGGTGCTCAACCGACTGAGCCGCCCAGGAGCCCCTGAAACAATGTTTTTAAACACCTCCCTGAAGATTCTCATTAGTAGAGGTATGAGAAGCTAGTTGAGGTAATTTCTGCTGGCCCAAACTGCCCAAATTGGGACCCATGTGTATCTACCTAACCATGCCTCAGTTTCCCTATAAAGTTGGAATAATGGCTTCCTTGAGCCTCTGATGGGCAAATGGAAGAAGCACAGTAGGTTCCTGGAGTGGTGTGGCAGGGTACCCAATCCTGAACCCCATCAGAGAGAATTCTAGGCTGTATCTCCTGGACAAGGCAGGGTCAGGGCAGGAAGGAGGGAGGCAAGCCCAGCCTCACCTCATAAATCACGGGCCAGGAAATGCAGGGCAGTTGCCCTTGCCTCGATATATACTACACATTAGATGCTTCACTGGTGTCCCACAAGGGAGCTTTGTGAACAGAGGGGCCGGGAAGAGGGGTGGGCAATTAACATAAATAAAACCTTGGGCCAGCGCTCCCCCAGGGTCTTCCAGCAATAAAAGTCTCCTCACGCAGGGGCTAGAAACACGGCTTTATTTTTTTTGGAGGGGAGCATTTGGCTCTGGGTTTGAGGGCACACAAAAGGCCCTCAAAAAGGAGACAGAAATCTATTACCCTCCTGGCCAGAAAAAGCCCCGCTGGAGGCTGGGCCAAAGCCAAGGGCCAAGAAGCTGTCCCAGGGGGCCTCAGGGAGGCCTCTTCGAGGGGACCAGGGGTCCACCGAGGGGCTGCTGGCTTCAGGGAAGGGCTGTGAGGGCATGTTTAGACTCAGGAAATCCGGGACATCAGGTTTAATTTCAGGCCATCCACCAGCAAGGGGTCCAGCTGAGGAATCACTCAGGGGCATCTCTGGGGAGCAGTGATTCTAGGGAGTCATTGTTTAGGTATGCAGGCTATGTCCTCAGCAAGTATGTTTGGTGGAGGGCTCAAGTGAGGCTGAAAGCGTAGTCTGTGTTCCTCACCAGAGGGGGTGCCCTTGTCTAGTTCATCTGCCCAGAGAGGTGGGGCCTTGCTTCATTTAGTCAGAAGCTCCATATAAATGTCAGGAGGCCCTGGCCTTTTGCTTGGCATGATTAACACAGACAGTACCTATTTAGGAAACATTCACTCTGTGGCAGGCACTGTGTTAATACTGTCCATATACAGAAGGCAGTTTAGCCTAGTGAAAAAAAACCTAAATTGATAGTCAG
Organism: Lynx canadensis; assembly: GCF_007474595.2. Taxonomy (NCBI): domain Eukaryota; kingdom Metazoa; phylum Chordata; class Mammalia; order Carnivora; family Felidae; genus Lynx; species Lynx canadensis. The sequence goes on from NC_044304.2 coordinate 52,050,047, forward strand.
ATATAGCATTTCCTAGCTGTGTAACCTTGGTCATGTAATTTCGTCTCTCCATGCCATAGCTTCCTCAGATACAAGATGTGGATCATGTGGCTGCTTTGAGGATGTGATAAGACAATGCATGTGAAGAGCAGTGCTTGGCACATAGTAAGAGCTCATTATAGTACCGTTATCTGTGTTATCTTGACAACATGCAGAAAGAAAGTATTGGTTTGGGGACTGCCAGCTGCTGTAACAAATAAACCCTTACAATTCAGTAACTTAACAAATACTTTTTTGCTCACATGCTCCAGTGCTGGTGTGTCTGCTTGGAAGGCAGCTTTACTCCATGTGGTGACTCAGGGATCCAGGATTAGAACTCTGGAGTCTTCTGTATCTAGGAGGAAGTTGAAAGAGATGGTGGAGGAGATACACCTCCTTCTTAACCCCACTGGCTTGGAAGTGACACACAAACCTTCCACTGACATTCCAGTGGTGAGAACTAGTCACCTAAGTGCAAGGAGTGCTGAGAAATGCCATCCCTGTCTGGCAGCCGCTACTCAACTCTACTATGATGGAAGAGCATCACAAGCCATGGAGGACAGTTAGACATCACTGTCACTCCCATTCAAGGATAAAGATGCTGAATCTCAGAGAGATGAACTCACACAAGGCAGAGCAGTTTGTCTATGGCAGTGCTGAGATCTGAGCACATGTCTGAATCCTAACCTTCACGTCTTTCCGCTGAGGAGTCCTGCCTCTGTCTGCGGCATTGTCTCTCCTCCTGTCTAAGCCAGGTCTTCCAACCCCTGGGAAGGAAAGAGTAAAGACCTGACTCAGACACTGCAGGTGCACCAGCCACATGGTCAAAGCAGATTCAAGAGTCCTAGTAGATGCTGAAAATTGCTGTCCCTGGGACATATGGAACAGAATGGAGGGAACCCAGGTGATGGTCAATATTTATAGCCCCATCTTGGAGCCAGACCCCAGTCCTGAAGGTGATGGGGGTACAACAAGTTAGAAAGAGAGGATAGGGAGAGAGGAAGGTCTACCTTGCTGGGCTGCGTTAGCACATATCTTCTGGGGAGCTCATCTCTGAGCTGAGGGGCAACCAGGGGATTCTGGGAATGTGTATGAGGGTGTCTTGGCTTGGCTATCCCAGAAGCAGACTCAAGGCAAGTGTTAAAGCAAACATTGCTTATTTGGAAGGTGATCTGAGGAAATACCAGTAGGGGAGGAATGGCTTATCAAGCGCATGGCCCCTGTGGGTAACTCAGTCTGGTCTTGCTGGGGACCCTGGGACACAGAGTAGAACATGCCCCAAAGCTATTCCAACAGGGGTTTTTATTCACTGATTCCCCCACAGTAGGTACTGCTAACATGCAGACAGGTATGGGTAGGGAATCAAAAGTATTTGTTCCCTGGGTATTACCCTGGGGCCTGAAATTGTGGGGAGAGACTGGATGTTGGTGCCAGGACTGCTGGTGTATTTCCTGCCTTGGCCAGGATTAGCTTAGAAATTGGGGTGATTCTGTGGCTGTGTGTGCAGGAAGTGGAGGGCTAGGGATGACTCTTTGATGTGGGAGGGGAGGGAAGTAACCATATCCTCCAAGATGGAGGACAAAGGGATGAAGGATGCCTGAGGTACCCCAGCCACTGTCCCTCTGCTCTTCTGCCCTCTCCAAGTCCAAGTCCAGACTGCTTCACTTGCATCCATCAACTCAGCAGGAAGTGGAGGAGGGAGCCAAGAGCACACAGCAATTCACCTTAAGGCAGAGCAGAGCAGCCAAACCAGCACCCATATGGCCCAGGTGCCAGGTGGCCATGGAAGCACCCTCTGAGGCGAGAAGTGTCCTCCATGTGAAGATCCCAGTCCCAGGGAGTTAGCCCTTGAAAGCATACCACTAAGGTCTTTTCTCCCCTACTTCAAGAAGTTCCATAGAAGACTGACATTCACCAGCATGAATGCTCACCAAAATGCATTAAAAGGCAATTAAGTGTAATTTCCCTGCTGGATATGAAAAAGCAGCTGGGGGCTGGTGCACCAGCAGCACTTACAGCCAGCTCTTCGGGTCCCAGATTTGTGGCCAGAGGTTCAGAGAGTTTCACGGAGTGGGAAGGGATGCTGGTCATGAGCCCATGACTTTGCCCTATTAGAACTGCACAAGGATTCCCAGAAGGTGCCTCAATGTTCTGTGAGCAAGAAATTCAGGCTGACACCTATCAGTGTTAGCACAGAAAATCCTTAGCCTGTGTATTGGAGGCTGGACAAGACTGGGGCTGAATCCTTGGCTCATCACTTGGAAGCTATCTGACCTTGACCAGGTGATTTCACCTGTTTAGCCTCCATTTCCTTACATGTGAAATGGGAACTGTGATAGTAATACCTGTTTTTCCAGGGAAGTCAGGAGGATTAAATGGGAGAAAACACCTGATACGTAGTAGCACTCAACTGTTATTTATTAAGGAAGACAGTTGGAATTTAATAAAATTATTAGTAACTTATGGAATACCTACCATGTGTGGACACTGCCAAATACTCAATATGCATTGTCCACTTAACTCTCTCAAGCAGGGTGCTGGGATCAGGTAGAAGTGGAGACTGGACAAACGAACCCAGTCCAAGGTGGATGGGCAGCAGGGGACAGTGGGCATATCTCACTTGGGGTTGGTTGCCATAGGCATTTATGTCAGAGGGAGCCCAACTTTGTAGGTGAGGCAGGAGAAACTAGGTTGCAATGATACCTGAAGTCTAGCAGGCAATAGATGTGGCTTAAGAAGTGGCATGCATGCCACTGCTCTACAGGCTGTGTCTCTGGCAGACATAACTAATCTATTACAGAATGGTCCCCTGGAAGTCTCCAAGTCCTTCTCACTGAGAGTTGCCAAATGAAGTTAGATCAACTTTCTGCCTTTCTACTCATAGATGAATCCATGGAGAAGGGTGGGTGTGAGAAATGGGAGTCCTTCACAATTGGGGGTGCTGCTCTCAGACTCCAGACCTAGATAAGGTGCAACTTCCAAGTGCCAGTGGGGAGAGAACTCCTAGTTAGTGCCTTCTTCCCCTATCACATATACACCTCTATGGGCCAGGATTGACTCAGGAAAGCAGCGGGGGCTGAGTCTCCAAATTCAAGAGTACCAAGACAGCAGGTGAGCAAAGGCTGGAGGTAGCAGAGGTGCCTCCTGACAGCTTCTGTCCCAATCAGTGCCTCAGTTTCCCCATCTGGAAAACGTAGCAGATGGGGTAAACTCCCCAGTAACCTCCACTCTCCTAAAACCAAGCCAGCCAACCCTGCTATAGGGTTGTCTCCAGAGATGATATTTGCATCAAGGAGCACAAATGAGTATGGTCTCAAGGAGCTTCTTCTCATGGGAGGAATCAGGGGTGCAGAGTCAAGACAGAAGCCATGCTCCATCAGACATATCATGGCATTTCTGAGAGCTGCTCATGTACTCCTGTTGCCTCCAAATGTGAATTGTTCATTTTACGCTTTCCTGACCCCATCACTCAGTTAACCAGCCAGTAGGGTAGGTGCCAACCCCTCCATGCCACCTTTCGCATAATGTAGAGAGAACTAGAAACTTCCGCCCTGAAATGACTGACATTCTCTCTGTTTTCTGTTCTGCTGTGTCCAGGCCACTGCCCTCCCCTCCTCTTCTCCCTCACCTCTTTTCCCCACGTGTCTTTTGTATTCGTTTCCATTCTTCTAAGCTTTCTAAGCTCAGCGTTGTACAACTGTAACTTAAATTCCTCTGCTCTTTTTCATGTATGTTGATCCTTCCCTACAGACCAGTCAGTGAGTGAGAATGAACACGTACAGGGATTTACAGAGAGGAGGAGGGAATTGTGCACATCAAAATGCCAAAGCCATTACTTAGATCATTCAAAGTGCAAGTCTCTTTTCACTTTATGTCTAAAAGGCTCTTGTTCAAAGCCTCTGGCTTTCTGTTTCCTGTGGATGCTTCTTCCTCTTATACTTGATCATTACCTGCCCACAGTGACTTCTGCCTCATCACCAGCTGGAATCAGATGCAGGCGTGAGTGAGCCAGCTGTGGCGGCACACAGGCACCTGTGCCAGAGGGTGTGGAAAGGTGTCCATGTATCAGATGGGTGACCTTGGCCACATTACCAAAACATACCATGGATTTCATTTGAAACATTAAAAAAAATTTTTTATTTTTAAAATTTATTTAAATTCAAGTTAGTTAACATACAGCATAATATTGGTTTCAGGAGTAGAACCCATTCATCACTTACATATAACACCCAGTGCTCATACCAACAAGTGCCCTCCTTAATACCCATCACCCATTTAGCCCATCACCCCCACTTCTCCTCCAGCAACCCTCAGTTTGTTCTCTGTATTTAAGTGCCTCTTATGGTTTGTCTCCCTCTCTGTCTTTATCTTATTTTCCTTCCCTTCCCCTATGTTCATCTGTTGTGTTTCTCAAATTCCACATGAGTGAAATCATATATTTGTCTTTCTCTGACTTATTTTGCTTAGTATGATACGCTCTAGTTCCATCCATGTTGTGGCAAATGGCAAGATTTAATTCTTTTTGGTCACTGAGGGATTTCATGATTCTTAGCCACATTTTCAGAATACATCTGGGGGTATTCAGACCCAGATTAAATGTCTTGGCTCTTCCTTATGGATCTCCATGGGCAGCAGGACAAAGGGCCTGGGATACTTGGCAAACCTGAGTCACCAAAGATAGATTCAGTAGTTTTCCCTAGACACATGGGTGCTGTGAGGCCCCAACTGCTGCCCGGGGGCTGAGAGGACCCACTACTGAGTGTAGGGAGTGTCAGGCCCTTACATCAGTGCTGAGCTGCTGTTTGCATATGGTAACTCCACAGGGTTTCTTGAAGGTCCTCTGCGGTGTTCACTCAACACCTCACTTTTGGTGGTCTTACCTGCTTCCTTGACTTCACGCCCACCTAGACTCTGATGGTGTTCACAACCGTACTTCCCACCCTGACCTCTCCCACAAACTCAAACCCACATATCAAGAGCCACTGGGCACATCCACCTGGATATTGCGCCAGCAATACACAGCTAACATGGTCAACGCCATGGTCATCGAATTATTCTCCCCTTGCCAATCAACCCTTTCTCCTGGATTCCCCAGCTCAGGAACAGAACATCCTCCCAGTTATCCCATCCAGGATATAAGCACTACCTTTGACCATTCCTTGTCACTCACCAGGAACTGCCAAACCTATAAGGTTCCCCAGGTGGCTCTTTCATTGCCCAACCCTTCTACCTCCCTGTCCTTCCCAGATACGGGCCACCTGCAACTGTTGTCAGGACAGCAGCCACAGTTCCTTCCCTCATGGCCATTTCTTTTTTTGTTGTTTTTATACTTTTTTCTTTAACATTTTATTTATATTTGAGACAGAGACAAAGCATGAGCGGGGGAGGGGCAGAGAGAGAGGGAGACACAGAACCTGAAGCAAGCTCCAGGCTCTGAGCTGTGAGCACAGAACCAGACGTGGGGCTCGAACTCACGAACTGTGAGAACACGACCTGAGCTGAAGTTGGATGCTTAACCAGCTGAGACACCCAGGTGCCCCATGGCCATTTCTGCCATTGAAATCTTTTTCTTCACTGACATCCAGGTGATTTTTCAAAATGTAAACACCCTATCTGGCCATTCTCCTGCTTACACAAGTTCAAGAGGACTCGATGATAAGCTTCAAATGAGCTGGGACTTCTTTTGCCATTTTTGAGTCATGGTCCTGGGAGGAGACAGATGGCCCACACACCCAGCTGGGTGACTGAGGACAGCTTAATAAAGGAACTGCTTAGAAAGGTATTGGCAGAGTTTAAGTAGAGCAACAAAGATAGTGCAGTGCCCAAGACAAGTAACAGTGGGGAGCTCTTGCCAGCTGAGGCCTGAGGGTCAAGAAGAGGGAGCAGTTTCCTTGACCCCAACAGAGCTATCTGCAGAGGGTAGGCTGATGGCAGCTGTGTCCTGGGAGATTTGGCCACTGCTAGTCCCACAGAGAGGGAGCTGGGACAATCCGTACCCTGATCTCTCTCTCTCCTTTCACCCTCTGGTCTCTTGCTAATGCCTCTGATTTGCTACCACTAACCAGTACCCAGAGGTCAGACGTGCCTGCTGATATGATCAGCGTGGGTCAGCTTCCTGGTGGACAGAGCAGTGCACAGAAAGGTTCCTGGTGGACCTGAAGAAGCCCACAGGAGATCCCAGCACACCACTGGCACCATCAGCATCCAGGAACAAGTGCTCAGATAGTTGAATAAACCAAAGAATTGATAAATGTTTCCATATACACACTAGGAAGATAGGGACTAGTCTTGGTCAGGCATGTGGAGATCTTCATAAATCTGACCCAAACTGTCTTTCCACATGCCCTATATTGACTTCCAGCTAGGACACGGCTCCACATCCAAAGCACTTCTCAAATGCCATCTCTGCTGTGAAGCCTTCCCTTACTTCTCCAGAAAGTTATCCACTTTCCCATAGATCTAATAGTCATTCTTTGCTTTCATTATATCACACATTCCTCTCTATTCAAATATATGTCTCTCCCTACCAGCATGAGCACTATCATATTTAGATTGCTAGCATGTGATAAATGTGAGATGCTCAATAAAATGTTAAAAAGTTAATAAAAATGACAGGATGGAATTATGAGATATGATCATTCCTAATGCGCACACTGGAAGTAATGGATTTTTCTATCCATTGCCAAAAATGGTTAGTGTTTTTTTTTTTATCTTTTGATTTTTGAAAATCAATGTGATATCGTACAGACAGGAGACCATAAAATGATTTAATCTGTTTACTGTATAACAAAAGCACCAAGTGAAAAATCTGAAGGTGCTTTAATTCAGACCTAAGCAAAGCTAAAAACAGTGAAGCTGCCACTAAGGGAAAAGTTCCCCATTGACAATGAAGTGCTCCAGATTGCAATTCCCGTTCAGCTTCTCAAGCATCCTAAACTAATGGCATTGAAAGCCACCATTTGGAAGCAAAGTTTACAGTCTACTTACTGATAGAGAGGCATTTTGTGGACACGGTCTATGAAACTTGTTTTCATTTTGATGTTTTTAAAATCTAATTTCCATGCAAATAGGAAGGGATGTGTTCGAGAGTGTCGACTTTAGGATTTGTTTGAGCATCAAGCGGCATGACTAATATTTGGGGGGTTGGAAAGTATCCAAGGACACTTAAGGAATTCCAGTATTACAAAGGAAACCAAATATGTTGTGATTAGAGCATTCGCTGTCCCAAGCAAATAAATGAGCTGGCTCAGAAGAGGAGCCTGTTTTGCACTGCCCACTGGCTTCAGAGCAATTCTGTTCCCAAGAATCTGTAATCATGTAAGAAGACTCATTGTTCAAACTTGGGTTAAAAACTCATTTATCCAAATGTTTTTAAAATGGGTTTTTAAATATTCAGAGGACAAAAAATGCAAAATGTTAGGCCTGAGGGGGCAGTGGCTTGCTAATAGAGTCTTAACAAGTAATTTGTTTTTGCATTTTCCACGATAGTGAGTGTCTGAACTTGAAAAGTGGGAGGAAGGGAGAAGGTGGGGATTTAGATGCTTGGGATCTCTCTCTCCCGAACAAAAAGGAAAAGGGTCACGAAGGACGTGGTGTGAGGAATTTGGAGATATGATTCCAGGTTTTAAGAAACCTTCCTTGGATTATGGCATACAAGACTTCAGCTTTATCCTCAAGTGGAAAGATGAGTCCTTGCATTTGAATGTGAGAGGAAATGAAGCAGGAAAGGTAGTTAGCATAGGAAGTTCTCAGGATGAAATAGTTTCTAAAACGCAATTCCCTCATTCTATCTGTTAACAGCAAGTGAATAGTTTAGGCTTTTAAGATAATCAATCTGACGTCCCCACACAGAAAACCAAGTTGCGCTGGGGACCCAGATGGCCCGGAAAGCCCCTGTGTCTTCCCAATGTCACACCAAGGACCATCCTCAACATATGGAACATTAGAAACCAATTGAAGTTTAGTATAAGAAAACGTGCAACTTGGATCTAGATATTTGTACTTCTCCCTACCTTATTCTAAATCTGATATCAAGATCTTCTATTTTACAGTAGTTGAATAATATCTGCTATTTTTCCGATAAAGACCTAAACCTTCTCTGTGTGTACACATGCCCACAAGATCTCAGTTACACACACTGGGTGCTTTGCCCAGAATCTGCACTAATCACTACCTCCCCTAGTGGCCATATCGATAACTGCAGGCCTGTGTCCCTGTATGCCCCCTGGGCAAGGGCAACTAGTTTGGCCTTACAATTTCTCATCTATTGTTTGTCTCATGGTGCCACTGATGTGGGCACATGAGTACCACATGCTCTACATGTGCAAATTAATAGGTCTGTGATAAGAAAAACACAACTTACCAACATTAAAACGACAAGAAAGAGTAAATCTGAATGGTCTTATATTCTTTTTAAAAAATGTTTATTTATCTTTGATAGAGAGAGACAGAGCACAAGTGGGGGAGGTGTAGACAGAGAGGGAGATACAGATTCTGAAGCAGGTTCCAGGCGCTGAGCTGTCCGCACAGAGCCGGACGCAGGGCTCGAACCCATGAACTACAAGACTGTGAGCTGAGCCAAAACTAAAAGCTTAACCTACTGAGCCACCCATGCACCCCAATCCTATATTCTTAAAGAAAAAAATACAACTCTTTCTACACATTGTAAAGACCAATATTACATCATCTTATCCTCAAAATAAAGAGGAAACTTTCCCTAACTTTTTGAGACCAATACAGCCCTGATACCAAAACTAAATAAGGTTATTACAAGAAAGAACATTATAGTCCAATATTAGTCAAAATAGAGATGTGAAAATCCTGTTTAAAATATTAGAAAATTGAATACAGTGATATATTTTTTTTTTAAAAAAAGGATAATTTATCATGACTGAGTCAAGTTTATTTGAAAAATGCTAGCGTGGCTTAATATTAAAATATCAATCAATACATTTCACCACACTAATGGAAAAATCCTATCTCAAAAGATTAAGAAACATTTGATAAAATCAACACCTATTCATGATAAAAATCTCTCGGCATTGGGAACAAAAATGAACTTCTTGGGGCGCCTGGGTGGCACAGTCGGTTAAGCGTCCGACTTCAGCCAGGTCACGATCTCGCGGTCCGTGAGTTTGAGCCCCGCGTCAGGCTCTGGGCTGATGGCTCGGAGCCTGGAGCCTGTTTCCGATTCTGTGTCTCCCTCTCTCTCTGCCCCTCCCCCGTTCATGCTCTGTCTCTCTCTGTCCCAAAAATAAATAAAAACGTTGAAAAAAAAATTAAAAAAAAAATGAACTTCTTTAAACAAAAAATGAGTACGTACAATATATGCACAGATTTTAATGATGAAAAACTGCATTCTTTCTCCCTATGGTTGATAACAAGATAAGAATGTCAATTATCTTGCTCACAACCTTGCTCAATTCAAAAAATTGAAACTAATAAATGAAGTTGTCAAGATACAGGATCAATTAAAAATATCAATAAATTTAAAAGGATTTAAATAACATAAATTATGTTCTTGAACTACAATAGAGTTAAATTAGAAGTCAGTAATAGAAAGATCTGGAAAATCCCCAAATATAGGAAACTAAATAGCACACTACTAATTAACTTGTGGACCAAAGAAGAAATTACCAGGGAATTTACAAAATCTTCAAACTGAATAAAAATAAAAACACAATATATCACAATTTGTGAGACGCAGCTATAATTGTATTTACATGGAATTTTATAGTAATATATGCTTACATTAGAAAAGAAGAATTTCAAATCAATGACTTAAGTTTCTAACTTTTTACTCAAATTTATTCTAAGAAACTAGAATAAAAACAGCAGTTTAAACCTCAAATAAACAGAAAAAATTAAGAAGAAAAAAATTAAACCAATGAAATAGAAACAAAAAATAAAAATCTACTTATTTAATAGAATCATTAAAATGAATACTAGGCAGATTTATCAGAAAAAAATGAGATGACATAAATTGCCAACTTCAGAAATGAGAGGAGGGACATAAAGATTAATAGGGAATATTATGTATAAATCTATGCCAACAAATTTAAATGAAATGGACAAATTTCCCGAAAGACACAAATTTCCAGAGCTCACTCAAGAATAAGTATATATCCTAAATATATCTACTAAGGAACTTATTTTTGTGCTTCTCACAAAGCAAATTCTAGGCACAGAGCTTCATTGGTAAATTCAATGAAACACTGAAGAAAGAAAAAATCAATTCTATGCAAAGTCTTCTGGAAAAGTGAAGAGGAGAGATCATTTCTCAACAAATTCTGCAAGGCCAGCATTAACCTGATAGCAAAACCAGACGACATTAGAAGAAAAAAACAAAAACAAAACTACACACCAATCTCTTTCATGACCATAGATACAAAATATAAAACTTTAGTAAATCATAATTATAATATAAAAAGGATCAGGACCATGTAAAGTTCACCCCAAGAACATAAGGTTAATTTTACATTTAATATCAATATAATTCACCATTCTTATGGACCATGGACCAAAAAAGAAGAGGAAAAAAACCCCACATGTGATCTTCTCAATAGATGCCAAAAAAGGAGGAGGAAGAGGAGGAGGAGGAGAGAAGGAAGAGAAAGAAGCACATGACAGAATCCAACAACTATTTACGACAGAAACTAGGAATGAAGGGGAATGTCCTCAACCTGGTAAAGGTGATTTATAGAAACCTATAGCTAACATCATCAAACCTAGTGATGAAAGACTGAATACACTCCCCACAAAGATCAGGAGAGAGGCTGAGATGTTCATTCTTACCATTTCTATGTTATATTCTACTGAAGGTTCCATCCAGGTTTCTTGTACTAGGCAAGAAAAAGAAACAAGAGGCATGCAGTTTGGAAAGAAAAAAAATAAAACTATACTTACAGGTAACATTATAGTCTTTATAGAAAATCCTAAAGAATACTGTAATAAGTAAGCTTGCATATGAAGTTAGCATATAAAAATTACTTGTATTTCTATATACCAGCAAGAAACAATTGAGAATTGATATTTTTAAAAAGACTATTAATAACAGCATCAAAAATATGAAATACAGCTTTGAATAAAGGATACACAAGACTTATATATCAAAAATAATAAACACTGCTAATAGAAATGAAAGAAAGCTTAAATAGATGGAGAAATAAATATACCACATTTGTCAATTAGCAAAATCAGTATTAAGATGACAATGATCTTTAGATTCAATCAATCTGAATCAAAATCCCAGCAGGTTTTTTTGTTTTGTTTTGTTTTGTTTAGTAGAAATTGAAAAACTGATTTTAAAATTTGTATAGATATGCAAAGGACCTAGAATACCCAAAACGATTTTGAAAAACAAGAATAAATTTAAAGGACTTAAAAAATCCGATTCAAGATTTATTATAAAGCAATTTTATAATCAAGGCTGTGTGGTATCAGTACAAAGATACAATGTCAGTGAAAGAGAATGAAAAGTCCACAAATAGACCCACATATACATAGTCAATTGATTTTCAACAAAGGTGCCAAGAGAGTCCAATGGGGAAAGGATAATCTTCTCAACAAATGGTTCTGAAACTGTTGAATATTTGAAAGTAAAAAATGAACCAGATCATTACCAAATCACACCATAACTCAAAATGAATCATGCATCTAAATTTTTTTTAATGTTTATTTATTTCTTAGCCAAAGGGTAGACAGAGCATAAGTGGGGGAGAGGCAGAGAGAGAGAGAGAGAAACACAGAATCCAAAGCAGGCTCCAGGCTCCGAGCTGTCAGCACAGAGCCCAACATGGGGCTTGGGCCCACGAGCTGTGAGATCATGACCTGAGCTGAAGTCAGACACTTAACCCACTGAGCCACCCAGGCACCCCTGAATCATGGATCTAAATGTAAAGCTTAAACTATAAAATTTCCAGCAGAAATGAGAGGAAACCTTAGTGATCTTTTCAAAAATTTATTTAAATTCAGGTTAGTTAGCATATAGTGTATTACTGGTTTTAGGAGAATTTTAGGTTTTTAGAATTTAGTGATTCATCACTTAGATATAACACCAAGTGCTCATTCCAACAAGTGACCTCCTTAATGCCCATCACCCATTTAGCCCATCCCCCACCTCCCCTCCCCTCTAGCAAACCTCAGTTCTCTGTATTTAAGAGTCTCCTTGGGTCCCTGGGTGGTTCAGTCAGTTAAGTGTTCAACTTTGGCTCAGCTCATGATCTCACAGTTTGTGAGTTTGAGCCCTGTGTCAGGCTGTGTGCTGACAGCTCAGAGCCTGGAGCCTGCTTCAGATTCTGTGTCTCCCTCTCTCTTTGCCCCTCCTCTGCACACTCTGTCTCTCTCAAAAATAAAAAAAAAAACATTAAAAAATTAAAAAAAAATAAGAATTTCTAATGGTTTGCCTCACTCTGTTCTTATCTTACTTTTCCTTCCCTTCCCCTATGTTCATCTATGTTTCTTAATTCCACATATAGTGAAATCATCTGATACTGGTCTTTCTCTGACTTATTTCGCTTGGCATAATACACACTAATTCCATCCACATTGTTGCAAATGGCAAGATTTCATTCTTTTTGGTTGCCAAGTAGTATTCCATTGTACATATATACCACATCTTCTATATCCATTCATCCGTTAATGGACATTTGGGCTCATTCCATACTTTGGCTATTGTTGATAGGGTTGCTATGAACATTGAGATGCATATGCCCCTTCGAATCAACATTTTTGTATCCTTTGGATAAATACCAAGTAGTGCAACTGCTGGGTCATAGGGTAGTTCTATTTTTAATTTTTGTGAGGAACCTCCGTGCTGTTTTCCAGAGTGGCTGCACCAGTTTGCATTCCCACTAACAGTGCAAAAGGGTTCCCCTTTCCCCACATCGTCACCAATATCTGTTGTTGCCTGAGTTGTTGGTTTTAGCCATTCTGACAGGTGTGAGGTGGTATCTCATTGTGGTTTTAATTTGTATTTCCCTGATGATGAGTGATGTTGAGCATCTTTTCATGTGTCTGTTAGCCATTTGGATATCTTCTTTGGAACAGTGTCTATTCCTGCCTTCTGCCCATTTCTCCACTGGATTATTTGATTTTTGGGTGTTGAATTTGATAAGTTCTTTATAGATTTTGGATCCTAACCCTTTATCTGATATGTCATTTGCAAATATCTTTTCCCATTCCATCGGTCGCCTTTGAGTTTTGTTGACTGTTTCCTTTGCTGTGCAGAAGGTTTTTATCTTGATGAGGTCCCAATAGTTCATGTTTGCTTTTGTTTCCCTTGCTGCCAGAGACATGTCTACTAAGAAGTTGCTATGGCCAAGGTCAAAGAGGTTGCTACCTGTGTTCTCCTCTAGGATTTTGATGGTTTCTTGTCTTACATTTAGGTCTTTCATCCATTTTGAATTTATTTTTGAGTATGGTGTAAGAAAGTTGTCCAGGTTCATTCTGCATGTCGCTCTTTTCCCAGCACCATTTGGTGAAGAGACTTTTTTTCCAATTGGACATTCTTTCCTGCTTTGCCAAAGATTAGTTGGCCATATATTTGTGGGTCCACTTCCGGGTTTTCTGTCCTGTTCTATTGATCTATGTGTCTGTTTTTGTGCCAGTACTATACTGTCTTGATGATTACAGCTTTGTAATATGGGTTGAAGTCCATAATTATGATGTCTCCAGCTTTGGTTTTCTTTTTCAACATTACTTTGGCTATGTGGGGTCTTTTCTGGTTCCATACAAATTTTTGAATAGTTCTAGCTCTGTGAAGAAAGCTAGCATTGTCTTGATAGGTATTGCATTGAATGTGTAAATTGCTTTGGGTAGTATAGACATTTTAACAATAGTTGCTCTTCTAATGCATGAGCATGGAATAGAATGTTTTTCTATTTCTTTGTATCTTCTTCAATGTCTTTCATAAGTGTTCTATAGTTTTCACTATACAGATCTTTTACCTCTTTGGTTAGGTTTATTCCTAGGTATCTTGTGGTTTTTGGTGCAATTGTAAATGGGATTGATTCCTTGATTTCTCTTTCTGCTGCTTCATTATTGGTATATAGAAATGCAACAGATTTCTGTACATTGATTTTTACATTCTGCAACTTTGCTGAATTCATGTATCAGTTCTATAAGTTTTGGTGGAGTCTTTCAGGTTTTCCATGTAGAGTATCACATTGTTGGTGAAGAGTGGAAGTTTAAGGAAGGAAGTTTCTTCCTCGTCAATCTGTATGCCTTTTATTTCTTATTGTTGTCTGATTGCTGAGGCTAGGACTTCCAATACCATACTGAACAACAGTGGTGAGAGTGGACATCCCTATCATGTTCCTGACCTTAGGGGGAAAGCTCTCAGTTTTTCCCCATTGAGGATGATATTGGCAATATATGGTCTTCATGACGTTGAGGTATGTTCTTTCTATCCCTACTTTCTTGAGGGTTTTTTTTAATCGAGAGGATGCTGTATTTTGTCAAATGCTTTTTCTGCATCTACTGAGAAGATCTTGTGGCTCTCATTCTTTCTTTTATAAATGTGGTATATCACGTTGATTTGTGGATATTGAACCAGCCCTGTAGCCCAGGAATAAATCCCATTTGATTGTGGTGAATAATTGTTTTAATGTATTGTTGGATTCAATTTGTTAGCATCTCATTGAGAATTTCTGCATCCATTCTCATCAGAGAAATTAGTCTGTAATTCTCCTTTTTAGTATGGTCTTTGGTTTTGGAATCAAGGTAAATCTGGCCTCATAAAATGAGTTTGGAAGTTTTCCTTCCATTTCTATTTTTTGGGACAGTTTCAAAAGAATAGGTATTAACTCTTCTTTAAATGTTTGGTAGAATTCCCCCAGGAAGCCTTCTGGCCCTGGACTTTTGTTTGTTGGGATGTTTCTGATTACTGATTTAATTTCTTTACTGGTTATGGGTTTGTCCAAATTTTCTATTTCTTCCTGTTTCAGTTTTGGTAGTTCATATGTTTCTAGGAATTTGTCCATGTCTTCCACATTGCCCAATTTGTTGGCATATAATTGCTCATAATATTCTCTTATTACTGTTTGCATTTCTGCAGTGTTGGTTGTGATCTCTCCTCTTTCATTCATGATTTTATTTATTTGGGTCCTTTCCATTTTCTTTTTGATAAATCTAAGTAGGTGTTTGTCAATTTTGTGAATTCTTTAAAAAAATCATCTCCTCGTTTCATTGATCTGTTCTACTGTTGTTTTTTTTTTTTAATTTTGATCACATTGATTTCTGATCTAATCCTTATTATTTCACCTCTGCTGGTTTCAGGCTTTATTTGTTGTTCTTTTTCCAGCTCCTTAGATGTAAGAAGGAGACATTTCTTCCTTCTTTAGGAAGACCTGAATTGCTATATACTTCCGAGAGGAAACTCTAGTGATCTTAGCTTTGACTAAAAAATTATTAAATAGGACACAAAAAGCATAAGCTATAACAAAAAAAATTAGTTAATTGGTTCCCATCATAATTAAACTTTCATTTTTAACAGATACTGTTAGAAAAATAAAAAGGCATGCCACAAATTGGGAGAAAATAATATCAAAACAAATATTCAACAAAGGATCTGTGTGTGAAATATATTTTAAAAATTTTACAACTCAATAGTAAGACAAAGAGTACAATAAAAAAAATGTTAAGAGATTTTAACTGTCATTTCACCAAAGAAGATAGTAAACAAGTGCATGAAAACATGCTCAGCAATATTAGTCATTAGGGAAATGTAAACCAAAACCACAATGACATACCACTTTGCAACCACTTTGAGTGGCTAAAATTGAAAAGACTGATCACTCCAAGTGTTAGTGAAGCATTTGGAATTTTCATTGTCTGCTGTTGCGAACATAAAATGGTATAGTCACTCTGTAAATGAGACTATAGTTGCTTAAAAATTAAATATACCCCTACTATCTGACTCAGCCATTTTGTGCTTGAGTATTTACTCAAGACATGAGAACTGAAAGTAAATGTCCATAGAAAGACTTATACACAAATGTTCACAGCTGCCTTATTTATAATAGCACAAAACTAGTAATAGCTCAAATATCCATCAACTGGTGAACAGATAAACTGTGTTATATCCATATAATGAATATTCAGCAACAAAAAAGGAACCAACTATTCATACATGTAGCAACTTGACTGAATCTCAAGATAATTATCTTAGTGAAAAGAACTCATACCCTTTCCAAAGTAAATATTGAATGAATTTCCATTTGTATAAAAAATCTAGAATATGAAAACTGATATACACTGACAGAAAGCAGATTGGTTGTATAGTGACAGACGGGGGTAGAAAAAAATGTTCTATAAAGTTGTTATGAGGAAAGTTTGGGGAGTGACGGATGTCCTCATTATCTTGATTGTGGTGATAGTTTCACAGTGTATATGTATGTTAAAACATATTAATTGTACAATTTAAACAGGTACAGCTTACTGTACTTCAATTATACTGCAATAAAACTAGAAAAACCAATTGTACTCTATTGTATTTTCATATAATAGCACAAGAAATGGGAAAATGGAGTTTTAAAAATACCATGTACAAGATCATCAAAAATGTAAAATATCTAAGAATGCATCTAACAAAAGACGTGTAAGACCTCTACGTTGAAAATTACAAAACATGATTGAAAGTCATCAAAGGAGATCTAAATAAATGGAGAGAGATTCCATGTTCATGAGAGGAAGACTCATTACTGTCAAGATGTTAATTCTCCTCCATGTGATCTATAGATTCAATACAATCCCAATCAAAACCCCCAATTGGTTTTTTACTGGAAATTGAGAGCGTATTTTTTTTTATATGAAGTTTATTGACAAATTGGTTTCCATACAACACCCAGTGCTCATCCCAAAAGGTGCCCTCCTCAATACCCATCACCCACCCGCCCCTCCCTCCCACCCCCCATCAACCCTCAGTTTGTTCTCAGTTTTTAACAGTCTCTTATGCTTTGGCTCTCTCCCACTCTAACGTCCTTTTTTTTTTTTTTTTTTTTTCCTTCCCCTCCCCCATGGGTTCCTGTTAAGTTTCTCAGGATCCACATAAGAGTGAAACCATATGGTATCTGTCTTTCTCTGTATGGCTTATTTCACTTAGCATCACACTCTCCAGTTCCATCCACGTTGCTACAAAAGGCCATATTTCATTTTTTCTCATTGCCACGTAGTATTCCATTGTGTATATAAACCACAATTTCTTTATCCATTCATCAGTTGATGGACATTTAGGCTCTTTCCATAATTTGGCTATTGTTGAGAGTGCTGCTATGAACATTGGGGTACAAGTGCCCCTATGCATCAGTACTCCTGTATCCCTTGGGTAGATTCCTAGCAGTGCTATTGCTGGGTCATAGGGTAGGTCTATTTTTAATTTTCTGAGGAACCTCCACACTGCTTTCCAGAGCGGCTGCACCAATTTGCATTCCCACCAACAGTGCAAGAGGGTTCCCGTTTCTCCACATCCTCTCCAGCATCTATAGTCTCCTGATTTGTTCATTTTGGCCACTCTGACTGGCGTGAGGTGATACCTGAGTGTGGTTTTGATTTGTATTTCCCTGATAAGGAGCGACGCTGAACATCTTTTCATGTGCCTGTTGGCCATCTGGATGTCTTCTTTAGAGAAGTGTCTATTCATGTTTTCTGCCCATTTCTTCACTGGGTTATTTGTTTTTCGGGTGTGGAGTTTGGTGAGCTCTTTATAGATTTTAGATACTAGCCCTTTGTCCGATATGTCATTTGCAAATATCTTTTCCCATTCCGTTGGTTGCCTTTTAGTTTTGTTGGTTGTTTCCTTTGCTGTGCAGAAGCTTTTTATCTTCATAAGGTCCCAGTAATTCACTTTTGCTTTTAATTCCCTTGCCTTTGGGGATGTGTCGAGTAAGAGATTGCTACGGCTGAGGTCAGAGAGGTCTTTTCCTGCTTTCTCCTCTAAGGTTCTGATGGTTTCCTGTCTCACATTTAGGTCCTTTATCCATTTTGAGTTTATTTTTGTAAATGGTGTGAGAAAGTGGTCTAGTTTCAACCTTCTGCATGTTGCTGTCCAGTTCTCCCAGCACCATTTGTTAAAGAGGCTGTCTTTTTTCCATTGGATGTTCTTTCCTGCTTTGTCAAAGATGAGTTGGCCATACGTTTGTGGGTCTAGTTCTGGGGTTTCTATTCTATTCCATTGGTCTGTGTGTCTGTTTTTGTGCCAATACCATGCTGTCTTGATGATGACAGCTTTGTAGTAGAGGCTGAAGTCTGGGATTGTGATGCCTCCTGCTTTGGTCTTCTTCTTCAAAATTCCTTTGGCTATTCGGGGCCTTTTGTGGTTCCATATGAATTTTAGGATTGCTTGTTCTAGTTTCGAGAAGAATGCTGGTGCAATTTTGATTGGGATTGCATTGAATGTGTAGATAGCTTTGGGTAGTATTGACATTTTGACAATATTTATTTTTCCAATCCATGAGCAGGGAATGTCTTTCCATTTCTTTAAATCTTCTTCAATTACCTTCATAAGCTTTCTATAGTTTTCAGCATACAGATCCTTTACATCTTTGGTTAGATTTATTCCTAGGTATTTTATGCTTCTTGGTGCAATTGTGAATGGGATCAGTTTCTTTATTTGTCTTTCTGTTGCTTCATTGTTAGTGTATAAGAATGCAACTGATTTCTGTACATTGATTTTGTATCCTGCAACTTTGCTGAATTCATGTATCAGTTCTAGCAGACTTTTGGTGGAGTCTATCGGATTTTCCATGTATAATATCATGTCATCTGCAAAAAGCGAAAGCTTGACTTCATCTTTGCCAATTTTGATGCCTTTGATTTCCTTTTGTTGTCTGATTGCTGATGCTAGCACTTCCAGCACTATGTTAAACAACAACGGTGAGAGTGGGCATCCCTGTCGTGTTCCTGATCTCAGGGAAAAAGCTCTCAGTTTTTCCCCATTGAGGATGATGTTAGCTGTGGGCTTTTCATAAATGGCTTTTATGATCTTTAAGTATGTTCCTTCTATCCTGACTTTCTCAAGGGTTTTTATTAAGAAAGGGTGCTGGATTTTGTCAAAGGCCTTTTCTGCATCGATTGACAGGATCATATGGTTCTTCTCTTTTTTTTTGTTAATGTGATGTATCACGTTGATTGATTTGCGAATGTTGAACCAGCCCTGCATCCCAGGAATGAATCCCACTTGATCATGGTGAATAATTCTTTTTATATGCTGTTGAATTCGATTTGCTAGTATCTTATTGAGAATTTTGGCATCCATATTCATCAGGGATATTGGCCTGTAGTTCTCTTTTTTTACTGGGTCTCTGTCTGGTTTAGGAATCAAAGTAATCCTGGCTTCATAGAATGAGTCTGGAAGTTTTCCTTCCCTTTCTATTTCTTGGAATAGCTTGAGAAGGATAGGTATTATCTCTGCTTTAAACGTCTGGTAGAACTCCCCTGGGAAGCCATCTGGTCCTGGACTCTTATTTGTTGGGAGATTTTTGATAACCGATTCAATTTCTTCGCTGGTTATGGGTCTGTTCAAGCTTTCTATTTCCTCCTGATTGAGTTTTGGAAGAGTGTGGGTGTTCAGGAATTTGTCCATTTCTTCCAG
Source organism: Lynx canadensis (assembly GCF_007474595.2). NCBI lineage: Eukaryota > Metazoa > Chordata > Mammalia > Carnivora > Felidae > Lynx > Lynx canadensis. Next base: position 52,069,653 of record NC_044304.2, read on the forward strand.
GTTGTCCAATTTGTTGGCATATAATTTTTCATAGTATTCCCTGATAATTGTTTGTATCTCTGAGGGATTGGTTGTAATAATTCCATTTTCATTCATGATTTTATCTATTTGGGTCATCTCCCTTTTCTTTTTGAGAAGCCTGGCTACAGGTTTGTCAATTTTGTTTATTTTTTCAAAAAACCAACTCTTGGTTTCGTTGATCTGCTCTACAGTTTTTTTAGATTCTATATTGTTTATTTCTGCTCTGATCTTTATTATTTCTCTTCTTCTGCTGGGTTTAGGCTGCCTTTGCTGTTCTGCTTCTATTTCCTTTAGGTGTGCTGTTAGATTTTGTATTTGGGATTTTTCTCGTTTCTTGAGATAGGCCTGGATTGCAATGTATTTTCCTCTCAGGACTGCCTTCGCTGCGTCCCAAAGCGTTTGGATTGTTGTATTTTCATTTTTGTTTGTTTCCATATATTTTTTGATTTCTTCTCTAATTGCCTGGTTGACCCACTCATTCGTTAGTAGGGTGTTCTTTAACCTCCATGCTTTTGGAGGTTTTCCAGACTTTTTCCTGTGGTTGATTTCAAGCTTCATAGCATTGTGGTCTGAAAGTATGCATGGTATAATTTCAATTCTTGTAAACTTATGAAGGGCTGTTTTGTGACCCAGTATATGATCTATCTTGGAGAATGTTCCATGTGCACTCGAGAAGAAAGTATATTCTGTTGCTTTGGGATGCAGAGTTCTAAATATATCTGTCAAGTCCATCTGATCCAGTGTCTCATTCAGGGCCCTTGTTTCTTTATTGACCGTGTGTCTAGATGATCTATCCATTTCTGTAAGTGGGGTGTTAAAGTCCCCAGCAATTACCACATTCTTATCAATAAGGTTGCTTCTGTTTATGAGTAATTGTTTTATATATTTGGGGGCTCCGGTATTCGGCACATAGACATTTATAATTGTTAGCTCTTCCTGATGGATAGACCCTGTAACTATTATATAATGTCCTTCTTCATCTCTTGTTACAGCCTTTAATTTAAAGTCTAGTTTGTCTGATATAAGTATGGCTACTCCAGCTTTCTTCTGGCTTCCAGTAGCATGATAAATAGTTCTCCATCCCCTCACTCTGAATCTAAAGGTGTCCTCAGGTCTAAAATGAGTCTCTTGTAGACAGCAAATAGATGGGTCTTGTTTTTTTATCCATTCTGATACCCTATGTCTTTTGGTTGGCGCATTTAATCCATTTACATTCAGTGTTATTATAGAAAGATACGGGTTTAGAGTCATTGTGATGTCTGTATGTTTTATGCTTGTAGTGATGTCTCTGGTACTTTGTCTCACAGGGTCCCCCTTAGGATCTCTTGTAGGGCTGGTTTAGTGGTGACAAATTCCTTCAGTTTTTGTTTGTTTGGGAAGACCTTTATCTCTCCTTCTATTCTAAATGACAGACTTGCTGGATAAAGGATTCTCGGCTGCATATTTTTGCTGTCTAGCACCCTGAAAATCTCGTGCCAATTCTTTCTGGCCTGCCAAGTTTCAAAAGAGAGATCAGTCACGAGTCTTATAGGTCTCCCTTTATATGTGAGGGCACGTTTACCCCTTGCTGCTTTCAGAATTTTCTCTTTATCCTTGTATTTTGCCAGTTTCACTATGATATGTCGTGCAGAAGATCGATTCAAGTTACGTCTGAAGGGAGTTCTCTGTGCCTCTTGGATTTCAATGCCTTTTTCCTTCCCCAGTTCAGGGAAGTTCTCAGCTATTATTTCTTCAAGTACCCCTTCAGCACCTTTCCCTCTCTCTTCCTCCTCTGGGATACCAATTATGCGTATATTATTTCTTTTTAGTGTATCACTTAGTTCTCTAATTTTCCCCTCATACTCCTGGATTTTTTTATCTCTCTTTTTCTCAGCTTCCTCTTTTTCCATAACTTTATCTTCTAGTTCACCTATTCTCTCCTCTGCCTCTTCCATCCGAGCCGTGGTGGTTTGCATTTTGTTTTCCATTTCCTTTAAAGCGTTTTTCAGCTCCTCGTGACTGTTCCTTAGTCCCCTGATGTCTGTAGCAAGAGATTCTCTGCTGTCCTGTATGCTGTTTTCCAGCCCAGCGATTAATTTTATGACTATTATTCTAAATTCACTTTCTGTTATATTATTTAAATCCTTTTTGATCAGCTCATTAGCTGTTGTTATTTCCTGGAGATTCTTCTGAGGGGAATTCTTCCGCTTGGTCATTTTGGATAGTCCCTGGTGTGGTGAGGGCCTGCAGGGCACTTCCCCTGTGCTGTGGTGTATAACTGGAGTTGGTGGGCGGGGCCGCAGTCCGACCTGATGTCTGCCCCCAGCCCACCGCTGGGGCCACAGTCCGACTGGTGTGTGCCTTCTCTTCCCCTCTCCTAGGGGCGGGATTCACTGTGGGGTGGCGTGGCCCGTCTGGGCTACTTGCACACTGCCAGGCTTGTGATGCTGGGGATCTGGCGTATTAGCTGGGGTGGGAAGGCAAGGTGCACGGCGGCAGGGGGGGCAGGCTTAGCTCGCTTCTCCTTAGGTGATCCACTTCAGGAGGGGCCCTGTGGCAGCCGGAGGGAGTCAGATCGCTGCCGGAGGTTTGGCTCCGCAGAAGCACAGAGTTGGGTGTTCGCGCGGAACGAGCAATTTCCCTGGCCGGAGCCGGTTCCCTTTGGGATTTTGGTTGGGGGATGGGCGGGGGAGATGGCGCTGGTTAGCGCCTTTGTTCCCCGCCAAACTGAGCTCTGTCGTCCGGGGGCTCCGCAGCTCACCCTCCCTTTGTCCTCCAGCCTTCCGGCTTTCCGAGCAGAGCTGTTAACTTATGACCTCCCAGACGCTAAGTCGAGCTTGCTGTCGGAACACAGTCCGTCAGGCCCCTCCGCTTTTGCAAGCCGGACTCGGGGGCTCTGCTTGGCCGGCGAGCCGCCCCTCCGCCCCGGCTCCCTCCCGCCAGTCCGTGGAGCGCGCACCGCCTCGCCGCCCTTCCTACCCTCTTCCGTGGGCCTCTCGTCTGCACTTGGGTCCGGTGACTCTGTTCTGCTAATCCTCTGGCGGTTTTCTGGGTTATTTAGGCAGGTGTAGGTGGAATCTAAGTGATCAGCAGGACGCGCGGTGAGCCCAGCGTCCTCCTACGCCGCCATCTTCCCAGAATCCCCGAGAGCGTATTTTTAAGATGTACAGTATATGGAAATGTAAGGATCTAGGATAGCTAGGGCAATCTTAGATAATCAGACAAAGTTGAAGATTTCAAGCCTTAGGAAAAACTATAATAATTAAGACAGTGTGGTACTGGCACAAGGACAAATAGGCCCATGGAACAAAATAGAGGGTCCAGAAAAGATCCACACATACATGTTAAAATAACAGTGTCAACTGCAATTCAGTGGAGAAAAAGATATCTTTTCAATAAATGCTGCCAAAGCAGTTAGATAACCATAAGAGAAAAAATCTTGCCTCCTAGCTCATGTCCTATACAAAAACAAATTCCAGATGGATTACAGATTTCAATGTGAAAAGTAAAGCCATACAACTTTTAGAAGGAAACCTAAGAAAATATCTATATGCCACTAAGCATGCAAAAATTTCTTAATCTGAAAGCAAAAGCATACAACATCAAAGTTATTAAAAACAAAAGCCACAGGTGGGAGAATGCATTTAATATATATATCTGACAATACTTCTATCAGAATTTTTCTCAATGTTTATTTATTTTTGAGAGAGAGAGAGAGAGAGAGACAGAGATAGAGACAGAGTGTGAGCAGGGGAAGGGCAGAGAGAGAGGGAGACACAGAATCCGAAGTAGGCACCAGGCTCCAAGCTGTCAGCACAGGGCCTGATGAGGGGGTCAAACCCACGAATGGTGAGATCATGACCTGAGCCCAAGTTGGATGTTTAAGCAACTGAGCCACCCAGGAGGCCCAGTGTATCATAATTTAATAGGAACTCCTACAAGTAAATAAAATAGGCAGAAAATCCGGGGCACCTCGATGGCTCAATCAGTTAAGCACTAACTCATGATCTCACAGTTTCGTTGAGTTTGAGCTTGACCTCAGGCTCTGTGCTGACAGTGTGGGGTCTGCTTGGGATTCTCTGTCTCCCTTTCTCTCTGCCTCTCTCCCATGTGTACTGTCTCTGTCTCTGTCTCTGTCTGTCTGTCTCTCTCTCTCTCAAAAAAGGGGGAGCAGAAAATCCAATGGAAAAATGGGCAAACAACCCAAACAGGCATTTCACAAAGGAAGACATCTGAATGGTCAAAAGACATGTGGAAAGTGCTAAATATAATTACTCATCAAAGAAATGAAAAAATTCTAATTAAAAACCCATCATTGCATAGCCATTAGGATGGTTAAAATTATAAAGGTAGAGAATAATAAGTGTTTGCAAGATTGTGGAACAAAAATGACTCTCATACTTTGCTGGTAAACAGGTTAATTGTGTAACAATTTTGAAAACTCTTTGACAGGATCTACTAAATTGAAGTACACACACCCTAAGATCCAGCATTTCTACTTCTTAGAAATATAACCAACAAGAATGTATGCATAAGTTCATCAAAAGACATATATAAAAATGTTCACAGCAGCACCATTCCTAATAGCCCAAAGTGGAAACAACTAGAATGTCCATCAAATGTGGAATAAATTGCAGTATATTAACACCACAGGAACAAACAAACTATTACCACATGGATGAAGCTCTTCCCATCCCCTCAGTAATGCTGAGTAGAAGAGTCAGCCAGACCCAAGAGTACCTACAGTAGGATTCCATTTCTATAACGTTCATAAGCAGCAAAGATTAATCTATAGTGTTGAAAGTTAGGGCAGTAGCTCTTCTTAGGAACAATAGTGATTGCGAGGGAGCATGAGGGACTTCTGGTGCTGGCCTTGTTCCATTACTCGATCTGGGTGTTGGTTATGGTGGCTCACCCTGTGAAAACTCACCCAGCTGTATAATTACGGCTTATATGCATTTGTTTTGTACGTCATACTTTAAAAAAAAAAAAGGTTGATTTACTATGTGGGAAGTACTGTGATGGAGCCTAACAGGGTGCTGGAAAGAGAATTTGGTTGGAGTCGTCAGTCATAGAGGGCTCCTTGGAGGAAGGGGAAAATGACATGGGAAATCAGCAAATGAAATAAATCAGGACTTCCCACCCACTTCCCAGAAAACCACAGGCTGCAGGGTGATGATATTAGCATAACAGACCTATGTTGGTCATTTAACTGTCTTTAAATTAGCTATCACATCCAGAGGTCCTGACTTTGGTCCTCAGCTTTCTTCTCTCTCCTGCTAGGAAAAAAATAAAAAAAGCTTCTTTGAGGGGCACTTGGGTGGCTCAGTTGGTTGAGTGTCCGACCCTTAATTTCAGCTCAGGTCATGATCTCACAGTTCGTGAGTTCGAGCCCCACATCAGGCTCTGTTTGTGCTGATGGCACAGAGCCTGCTTGGGATTCTCTGTCTCCCCTTCTCTGCCTCTACCCTGTGCGCTCTCGCTCTCTCTCTCTCTCTCTCTCGCTCTCTCTCTCTTCCAAATAAATAAACTTTAAAAAAAAAGCTTCTTTGAAAATAATCAGTCTACCTTTAATAGAAGCAAATGCTGCATCAGTTTTCTTGTATATTCCTGGTATAGGAAACTATAATTTTAAGCTATTTTAACTTTATCATTGAAATGATAAAAATCTGAAGGAATCCCATCATTGTCTTCAAAGATCCCCAGGGCCCCAGGCACACAGAATGGGAAAGGTAACAAAAGGCCTGGGAAAGGTAGGCTGGAGTGTGTCTGAGTGTGAGGAGGAGTGCAAGAAAACACCCCACTGATTTGGGGAACTCTTTTGCTGTCCACTGTTTTTTGACTGTTGATTTACCCTTGAAGATCCTGCACTAGAAAAGGCAGCATTTACTTCATTTTGTTTGGTTTTGTCAAACAGCATGGGCTTTGGAACTAGGCAGATGGGGCATTCAAACACATTCTGCTCCTTACTAGCTGTGTGACCTGCACTAAATACCTTTCCCTCTGAGAGCCTCAGTTTACCCATCTGTAAGGTCTAGCTTTTAACATCCCCATCACCTGGCACTGTTGTGAGGGAATGCTTGTATGGCTAAGCATTGGGCATAGCACACAGGGACATTCAACAAGCAGTACTTGGGTTCTGGTCACTATGGGTCACACAAGTAGATACCTCCTGTTTTTAGCCCAAGATCATCCTCTCTGCACAAAAGCTCTGCCTCAGTTTACATGCAGCATCTCTCTTTTCCTTCTCAATTGCCAGAGAACACCCACCTCCTTGACTCCTGACTAAGTACAGATTCTTCCTATAACCTGTGAAAAATTACATCTTGAAGACGTAGGAAGAAGTTGGCCTCTGGACCCAGGCTGGTCTGAATTTCATCTGAGTCACTTGTTAGCTGCGTGACCTTGGATGAGTCTCTTAACCTTTCTGGGCTTCCAATTTCTTATTTTCACCATGGGAATAACAGTCACACCCACTTCATGGGATTATGGTGAGGGGTCAATGGGCACTTGATGTGAAGGCTCCTTGGACACTGACTGGCATACTGGAGGTGCTACGTAGATATCTGACCTCTTTTCTTTTTGCTATTTCCATGTATCCTAAGCTAACACATTCACTGGAGACTAAAAAAGTCCTATCATAGCCCAGGCCTTTTTACAATCTTAGTAACAGATTGGTGTAGCTATTTAAAAAGACAAAATTCAATAATGACCTTAACAATAATAATAATAACAACAGCTAACTTGCATGTAAAAGCAGTTTCAGTTCATGCTTCCATGATGCTTACAGTCCAGGGGAGAAGGTGGATATTCATCCACAAACCACAAGCTCTGGGAGTAAGAGGTGCATGTGACATCTCACTTTCTTCTCAAATGGACCCTATGAGATAAATACTATTATTATACTCACTTTTTAGATGAAGAAACTGAGATTCAGAAAAGTTACAATTCTGATTCAGGTTCACCCAACTAGTAAGAGACAGAAATAGGTTTTGAGCCCAGGTCCTTCTTCCCACACTCTAGTTGTGAAACAAATACAAAGGCTGTAGATGGATCTTATCAATCAAACCTCTACACGATAGAATTCTTGTTAGGCAGACTTTTCAAATAGGAGCCAGCTTCAGTCAGTAAGACTGTTATTCATTCAGGGTGTCTGAGAAGGGGGGAGGGAGGACAGACCCCCCCCAAAGAAGCCAGTGCTGTGATGCTTTGTTTTGAAAAGCTGTCAATTAGAGGTGGCTGAGTCTAAGGTGACATGTGGTTTAAGCTCTCTGTTTCACAGATGAGTAAAATGAGGCTCAAAGAAGGGAAGGGACTTGCTCAAGGTCACAAAGAAATCACTAAGCAACTAGTTTCTCCACATACTTATACATCAATCCCAGGGAAGACTCTAACTCTTTTGGATCACATGCTCATTCTTGCACCAGCCAATGAGTCCAGAGGCAGACCTAGCAACATGAATGACAGCCCCCACCAAAGCCACCCAAACACTTTTCTTGAGATGCCACAGGACTGGCTCCTTCTCAAGTCTTGGGCTAGAATGCTACCATTTCAGACCAGGTTTCTTCAACCACTCTACCAAAAGGAGACCCCTTCCCTGACCCTGTTGCCCTTTTCATTTTTCTGTGTAGAACAAAGAATACAAAAAAGCTCCTTTATGGGGCACGTGGGTGGCTCAGTCAGTTGAGCGTTGGACTTCAGCTCAGGTCATCATCTCACATTCATGATCTCAGATCATGATCATGAGTTTGAGCCCTGCATCAGACTCCTCACTGGCAGAGTCTCTCTCCCTCTACCTTTCTCTCTCTCTCTCCCTCTCAAAATAAGTTAAAAAAAAACTTTGAAACAGAAACAAAAACAAAGTTTTCAAGAAAAAAAAAAGCTCCTTGAAAAGAGGGACTTTGTCTAATTTCTTGGCCACTGTACCCCTGGTATCTAGAAACGGAACTTGACATATATTGATGCTTGATAAATATTTTTAGATAAAACTAAAAAAGAGTTGGGGAAGGAGTTTTCTGAAGGATCTGGAAGAAGACAAAAGGGAAAGCATAGCATGTGGATCTCAAGTGTTATACTTAACCCTACTTTACAAATTCTTACCATTGACCTACTGGTTGTTTTCAGTTTCTAAGGCTGCTCCCTCCCACTAGCTAGATTCTTTAATAAGGACCTTTTTTTGTGCTCTCTGAATCCTGCTCTACCCTCTTTCTGAAAAGCAAACAAATAAACAAACACAGCAAACTCCTTCTAATCCCTTGGTTATGCCTCACAAACAGCAGTAATAATGAGAAATGACAAAAATGACAGCTTATCATTTATAAAGCATGAATAAAACCCTTATCTAGATACTCTCGGTGTTTCCCCAAATGTGGCAAACATCAATTACAGCATGTGACACGCAGACAAGTGTCACTTTAACAGTTATATCATTAATGGGTTACCTTCTACTGGTGGTAAACAATACTGTCTTTCCACTTAGGGTAGCAATACAAAGTCTCCTTTAAATACAAACAAAATGAATCAATAGAAAGGAAAAGCAAATAAAAACCACAATGAGAAAAAAAAACACACTGAGATACCACTCCACACCAATTAGAATGGCTATAATAATAATAATAATAATAATAATAATAATAACAACAACAACAAGTGCTGGTGAGAATGTGGAGAAACTGGGACCCTGATACAGTGTTGGTGGGAATGACAAATGGTGCTACCTCTTGATAGAATAGGCAAGCAGTTCCTCAAAAGGCTAACCATAGACTTGCCGTATGATGCAGGAATTCGACTCTTAAATATAGACCCAAGAGAATTGAAAACATATGTCCATGTAAATCTTGTACATGAATGTTCATGGCATTAGTCATAACAACCAAAAGTTCAAAACAACCCAAATGCCTATCAAACTGATGAATGGACAAATACAGTGTAGTATATCCATGCAGTGGAATATTATTCAGCCAGAAAAATAAAGTACTGATGCATGCTATAGTGTGGATGAATTTTGAAAACATTACTCTAAGTGAAAGTGAAAGAAGCTAACACAAAAGGCCACATATTTTATAATTCCATTTACACAAAATGTCCTTAGTGGGTAAAATCCATAGAGACAGCAGGTAGATTGGAGGCTTCTTAGGCTGGGGAAGGGGTGGGTTATGGAAAAAATGGGTAGTGACTGTTAAAAGGTACAGGGTTTCTTTTTGGGTTGGTGAAAATTGGGGTGTTCAAAAACTATGGTGATGTTTGCACAACTATGTGAATATGACAAAATCACCAAGCTGTATGCCTTAAATGGGAAAATTATATTATGTGAATTATAGATCAATAAAGTTGTAAGTATATATAAAGAAAATTTTACATACTACAGACAGCATACAAATATGAAAAAAAGCATCAAGAAAACAGATGTAGTGAATACAAGTTTGGGAAACACTGGATTAGATCAGTAATCCTAATAGCCCTATAAAGTCAATGTTGATTTTTTTCCTGTTGTACAGAAAACTGGACTTCAAGAGGTGAAACTGCTCAACCAAGGACAAAAAGTTTTTGGAAGATTTTGAACACAGACTGCTGACTTTAAAACTAGTACTCTTATCTGTCATGTTCCTGGGCTCCCAGGCTTTGAATTCAGCCCCCACCCCTACTTTTCTGATGATGCCTCTCCCCTCATGTGTCTCTCTGAGACTTGGGTCTGTCATGCACCAATGAGCATCCATAGACTTTACTTGGGCTGGAAGCGAAGACAGGGATATCAGAGCTAGTTTCTAGCTAACAGGAAAGAACAAGCTCATTGTACAGAAGGGGAGACTGTGCACCAGGTCACAGAGGTAGTCAGAGGCACCTCTGAAACTCCTGGAGAGAGGTCTATGGTCAAGATGACCAGCTGTCCACCAAATATTACCCCTTCTGCATACAAAGTTATTGCTAGAAAATGGCTGCCTGGACAGGAACCACATTTCCCAGATGCAAGAGTATCAGTGGTGGCCTGACTTTAAGACAGTCTCCAATGACTTCTTCTCCTGCTGATAACATCCCTGGGTAGTCTCCTCTCGCACTGAATAGGATTGACCCGTATAACCAATAGGATACCAAAGAAATGATGGTGTATAGTTTCTGAGCCTAGGTCATAAAAGATACTACAGCTTCTACCTTGGCTTTCTTGGATCACTTACTCCAGGGAAAGCGATCTGTCATGTTCTGAGGACATTCAAGCAGCTCTATGAAGAGATCTACTTGGCAAAGAACTGAGGCCTCTTGCCAATAGCCATGTGGGTGCACCATCTTGGAAGCAGGTCCTTCCATGCCACTCAAGCCTTCTGATGACTGCAGCCACAGCCCATTTCTTGACTGCCGTCTCCTGAGAAGCCCTGACACAACTACTCAGTGGTGTCTCTCCTTATTTCCTGAACCACAGAAACCATAGATAGTAAATGCTCATCATTGTAAGGCACTAAGTTTTAGGGTAATTTCTTATTCAGTAATAGATAACTATTACACCCTGTGACCAGTTCTTGCCAATGAAGTGTGAGCTGAAAAATTACATGCCACTCCAGGCTCATGAGGTTAAGATATGAGCATACCCTCTCTACTTTCTCTTCCTCTTTCCACAGAGATATTTTTATTTTTTTCCCAAACAGATATTTGCACACCATCTGTTCATAGCAGTACTATTCATGGTAGCTAAGAGGTAGAAGCAACCCAAGTGTCCACTGATGGATGAATGGATCAACAAAATGTGGTCTATACATACAGTGGAATCTTATTCAGCCTCAAAAAGGAAAAAACTTCTGACACACTACAACAAAGATGAACCTTAAAAATATCATGCTACCTGAAATAAGCCAGTCACAAATAGACAAATATCATAAAATTCCACTTACATGAGGTACCCAGAGTAGTAAAGTTAGAGAAACAGAAAATAGATTGGTGGTTGCCAGGGTCTGGGGCAGGGGAAAAGGGGAATTAGTGTTGAATGGATACATAATTTCAGTTTTGGAAGATGGAAAACTTCTGGATGGCGGTGAAGATTGTACAATGATGTGAATGTACATAATGCCAATGAACTGCATAGTTAATTACATCTGAAATAGTAAATTTTATATTATGCATATTTCACAATTTTAAGCTGTTGTCATGTGCTCAAAGGTAGTTACTCCCTCTGCTGTCCACCCAACCAAGCTTCTGTGCTGAGGGTTGGAGCTTTGGGCTGACTCATTCTTCTTCCGGCTACCATTTGCCAGAGTACTGTTGTAGACAAAAAGAGTAGGATCCTGTATTTGGGACACAGGTTCAGTTGCATAAAACAGGTGCACAAACAACAGTGGCTTAAACAAGATGGAAATTCAATTCTCCCACATACAGTCTGGACGTGGACAGTGCAGGACTGGCAATGTGACTCTGCTCCATTCAGTCCCTCAGAGATCCAGTCTCCTTTCTTGCACTCTGCCATCCCTAGGGTGTTTCTCCCCATGATTCAAGAGGGTTTGCCAACACATCTATGTCCTAAGACGCAAGGTGAAAAAAGGAGGGAAGAAGGGGCATGCCTCCTCTCTTTAAGACACTGCCATCTGGGGTGTCTGTATGAGGAGAATGTAATTGCTGCCTGATGTAGTGTCTGCCCCTTGCATCCTCCAATATGACATCAACTGCATTCCATCTTTCCATGGCAGCCATGAAGGTGCCCAGCAAAGACGTTGGGAACCCCATGTTGACCATAAAACAGCTACAACGTGTGTAGAGCCTACATCCCTACATCCCTGCATGGAAGGCTGCCTGCCAAACATTTGTGTAGGGCTTTGCATTACTGAGAATAAACTTCAAACGTGGGCAAGCACTGAACTTTGAGAGTTTATCTGTTACAGCAGCCACCACTCTCTTAAGTAACACAGAGCTTTATGACTAGAACTTGGGAGGTTGAATAACACATTAAGGCTGAGGCTAGGCTGGACAATGAAAGATGACTTTGGAGGCAGGAGACCCAAATCCAAGCACTGGCAACTCCACTTACAAGCTGTGTGGGCCATTCAATCTCTTCCAACCTGGTTTGCTCAAATGTAATTTGGAGATGATGCTAATATAGACTACAAACTATTAGTGGTGTGGGCTGAGTAAGGAAATCTGCAAGAACACAGTTGAGAAAGATCTGCTTGGGGCAGTGACAGACACCTGTCCCCTCGCCATTCTCCAAAGAGGAAAACAGATGGACAGTTAGAAATGGGCAGAGCATATTATAACTCATGGCTTGATGAGAAGCAAATGGCCCACTGGGGGGTGCCTGATCGCTAAGTCATGGCTGAATACCCAGCCTCGGGCAGGAAACTGTCTGGTTTGGATTTGGCAATAGCTTTGATTGGAGACCTCAAATAGCCCCCTGAGAACTTACTTGGTTGGCTCTTGGATTGGGTTTGCAGCATGGATCAACTTTTTCTAACATTATATCTCAACTGGACAGCCATGGCCTTGAAAAGCTGAGACACTAAATGCTTTGGCTGCCACTCTAAAAAGTGTGGCCATCACATTGGTCCACACAGCAGAATCAGAAGCACAGATGCTTCAGAGGCTGGGCAGAGAACATAAGAGTGTGAAGAGGCTGGGTGCCACCTAGTAGTGAGTGGCTGGTACTATGATTTGTGTGGCAAGTTGAGTGTGTCTAGAGGTTCATTTTAAGTCCACAGATGAATTAAAGGCTCAGTTCTGAATTTATTGTCTTCTGCCCTAGCTTTTCTAGACTAATGCTGTCTGATAGAAATATAAGTCACATAAGCAATTTAATTTTTTTAGTAGCCATGTTTAAAAAGTATAAGAAAAAAAGGATGAAATTAATTTTGAGTATATTTTATTTAACCCAATAAATGATTCTGATCACCATCCAATGTTTGTGGGATTCCCCCACCCCCACCCCACTGCCAGCAAGCAATTCTCAGTTGGGTTCTCAGTTCTCAGTTCTGACACTATCTACCAGAGATTGCGTCAGAAATCAGATTCCCCAGGTTAAGGGCTCAGTCCCACAAGACTGCCCACCCCTCGACTTCTGGCATAATCACAAGTCCAGGCTGTCACCTGTGCTTTTGGCTGACAAGCTATAAATCAAAGTTTCCCATGACGCCCTCCTTGGGTTGAATCGCTTCGCGATACTGGCTCACAGATCTCAGAAAAACAGCTTACTTACTATACTCCCAATTTATTATAAAAGGATATAACTCAGGAACAGCCAGATGGAATAGATGCCTGGGGTAAGGCATGAGGAAGGGGTGTGGAATTTCCATGCTCTGTCCTAGTGCACCAATCTCCCCAGATTTCCATGTGTTCACTACTCCATAAGTGATCTGAACCCTGTCCTTCTGGGTTTTTACTGAGGTTTCATTACATAGGAACAACTGATTAAATCATTGGCCACTGGTGACTGACTCAACCTCCATCTCTCCTTCCCTTCCTGGAGGCCAGGGGCCAGGACTGAAAGTTGCAATCCTCTATTCATGGTTGGTTCCGCTAGTAACCAGCCTCCATAAATCACCTCATTACCATAACCTCAGCCGTGGTGGAAAGGAAATTATTATAAATAACAAGATACTCATTTCAACTTAATGGCCCTCAAGTGATTTCAGGAACTAAGAATGAGAGATCAAATATTGGGACAAAAGATGGTTCCGTTGATCTTTTCCACCTAGGAAATTCTAAGCATTTGGGGATCTGTGAACTAGGAATCATGGAAGACCAAATATGTATAAAAATGTATTTTGGTTATCTTAATGACTAAATATATATTTCTTATAAATCACAACATTGTACCCAGTATAAACCAAGACATTATAATTTCAACATGTAGTCAATATTGAAAATATTAACTATTTTACATTCTTCTTTTTTTATACTAAGTCTTTGAAATACAGAATGTGTTTTAACACATTGCAGTTAAGACCAGCCATATTTAATCATTTGGTAACTACATGCGGCTGGTGGCTGCTCTGTTAGGCAAGGCAGTTCTAGGTAGGTGGCATCCCCCAAGCCCACCAGGCATCTCCATAATTCCATGCCTTTGCTTCCACGGTGCCTCTGCCTGACATAGCTTCCTCTCCTTTCCCCACCTGCACTCCCAGTCATATCTTAAGGGATTAATGCAAATTTTACCTCCTCCCTGAAGTTTATGCAACCCTGAAGGAGGAGAGGTGTCCTTTCCTCTGTGCTTCCTTAAGACCTTGCATGGATCTCTATACTAGTGCCTGCCATACTGGATTATTGTTTGTTATCTCACTGAAAGGCCAAGACCATTTCTGAGTCATCACCAGCACTTAGTACATTGCTTGGCACAAAGAAGACCTCCAATCATAGCTGTTGGTTTTAAGAATAATTGTGGGGCTCTATCTGCGATGAGGATGTTAGGGCACCAGGAAAATTTCTTTAAAAGTTCCCCATGTTAAATTTTTTTATAGTGAGTTGCAATAAAGAAAGTGGCAGAAACAATGCTTGGGGTGTCATTGTTACCAGAGAAACTCTGAACCAGAGAGCTATGACTTGGGGTTGCATGTATTTTTAATAGTCATTCACTTCTTAGTCTATGATTCTCCCTAGGAGATAGTTGAACCACTTTGCTGTATAGTTACAAGGCACGGTATAGCTGGGGCCAGTGGAGAGCACAGCATTTTACCAGTTGGGTAAACTGAGGTCAGTGTTGACATCTGTCATAAGAGGACCAGGGCCACCATATTGCACAATTCCAAAGTAACGATGTAAATGGGGTCCCCAGAGTTGAGCACTCAGAGTCTGTGTGGCCAGATGCAGTGGTCCTAGGAGCTGTAGCTGTAGGCAAATGTAAATATCTGTGACATGCCACTGGCTTTAGACATCTGAGCCAGGATTTCCAGATCATTAGATATAAACACAAGGAAAATCAGAACACAAGGAACCATGTGTGTTCACACACACAGATGCTGCCCAATCCCAGAAGGACAACAGCTAAGAGTCCAAGTGTAAAATCAGTGTGTGGAACTTGGAAAGCATTCTCTTATAGCAACAGGGCCCAGATGGGGGATTTGTTTCCCAGGTTGGCATTCAGGATAGAATAATTAAGTTTTAAACAAATGTTCTTGGGCTTAGATGAGGAAAAGATATACACTTCTTCCTTTGTTCTCTCATTTTTCCACTGAGATCAAACAGGGAAAGACAGTTCACGTGGGTAAAACCAGCAGCCAGGAGAGGACTACAGTTGGGCCTGGTAGGTCACAGAGGATACGTCCAAGAACTGAATTCTGACTTGACCATGTGATTATGGACAAGTTGCTCAACATCTCTAAGCTTCAGCTTCATGCTGTGTAGAATGAAGCACTTACCATCCCTACCCCACACTAGTTTTGTGCAGTGTAACAGACGGGGTGCATGAGGGCCCTCGCATAGCCTGTGAAAGTGTTATCAGTCAGCTTTTGCTGTGTAACAACCTCAGAATCTCAGTGCATTTATTTTGCACTCCTCTTGACTGTGGATGGGCTGGGGCAGCTCTGCTTTAGGCTGTGGATCTGAGGTCTGGCTGGAGTTTCTCTGCTCCACTGTCCCCTTTTGGGGATCAGGCTAAAAGGGCAGCAGCTACAAGAGATACATTTTTTTTTTCATGGTAATGTCAGCAGGTAAGAGGGAAAGTGCAATTACACAAGTACATTTCAAACCTCTGCTTGGCTAACATGAACCACATAGTCAAGAGATGGGGAAGCACGCTCTGCCCACCATGGGGCCACAGCAAGAGTGAGGACATAGAACACAATTACAGGCAAGTGAACACTTAGGACCAGTCGTCAATTTACTGTAGTGTACAGATACAATTATTGTCTCCTTGAGTTTGGTCATCCAAACATTTCAGTGGAAAGTCAGGTAGGTCTTAACAGTATTTCCTCCTTTCAAAAGAAGGCTGTCCTAGGGGCACCCAGGTGGCTCAGTCGGTTAAGCTTCCAACTTCGACTCAGGCCATGATCTCACGGTTCGTTGGTCTCTGTGCTGGCAGCTCAAAGCCTGGAGCCTCCTTCGGATTCTGTGCCTCTCTGTCTGCTCCCCCCTCGCCCCTGCTTGTGCTCTGTCTCTCAAAAAAATAAAATAAAATAAAACATGTAAAGACATTAAAAAAAAAGAAGTCCATTTTAGGGATTGTGGCAGAAGATAAGCAGATGAGTGAAGGCTCAGGCAGGGAGGTGGCTAAGAGGCAAGGGGAGGGAGGTGTTCCCAGGCAGGGTCACCCGTCCAACTTAATTCTGGCCCTAAGAGTAAAGGTCTTGCCCTGAACCAGCAGTGAAAGCATTAAAATAAGAATGTTACCACAGCAACCTGGTGAGGGCAGTTCCTCAGTCTGGTGGTATAAAGGCTGCAAAATGATACTTCACCCTGGAAGGTACGGTGATCAAGCAGTCCTAAGAATTTAGAGGGTGAAGAAATAATTTTAGAATTCATGAAGAAGATGAGCATTACAATGGGCTTAAGAGAATGAGTTGTGCCTGATAAGCAAAGGGGAGAAGGGGAAGGACATGAACAAAAGTGTATAAAGCCCACTGACACTCCATGGCTAAATGTAACAGACATTGATTATTATAGTTCCTAAGTCAGGAGGTGGGAGGTGGGCTGGGCTGGGTTTGCTCATACCTCCATAGTCCCTGAGGTCTCTACTTTAGTCTGGGCTTGCCTTGAGGCACTTAGGCCAGGGCAATTCTGCTCCATATCCTGTTTTCCTCCTCACCTGTGGACTGACCCAGACCATCCTTCACAGGGTAATAGCAGAAGCCAAACAGAAACATTTACGGTCACTCAAGGCTTAGAACTGGCACCTCATCACTTCTTCCTCATTCTAGTGATCAGAGCAAGTCAGATGACTGAACTCCAGTGCTGGGAGGGTCCTGCAGAGTTACATGGCAAATGGCATGGATACAGGGGAGGGTGAGAAATTGGTATTGTTAATGCAATCCTGTGATAGTGGTGGTAGTGAGGCAACGTTTTTGCAGAAAACTGTGTTCTCAGAGACTCTTGTGATTGGGACAGCCTGTCCATAAGTTCTGTGTGCCAGTCTAGCTTTCATGGCAGCATCTCTAATGTGAGGAGTTTACTACCTCCTAAGACAGATTCTTTAGACTGGATGATTTGTAGGAAGTTCTTTCTGGTGCCTAATGCCTTTTTAGCTTCCTTCCTTTGAGAGGAACCATGTGGTGTTTAGGTCCTGCAGCTGTTCACACAATTGAGGACGGTGCACTGGTTCAGTGGTTGTGGCTTATCACTCCCTGAGCAAGACAGAGTGGGTGTATCTACACAAACTGGAGCAGGGCCATCCCCTCCAAGGTGGAGTGCTGGAGTTCTACTAACCAGGCAGACCTATCTTCCTTTCCTTCATCCTCCATATGCAGCCCCAGGTCAAGTTCTGTGGGGTTTACCACCCAACCCCCCCACCAATATCGCTCAACTCTATCTTCCTCTCTTCGTCTCCACTGCCACCTCCCTCGTGTAAGCTGCTGCGTCATCTCTTGCCTGGACTATTACAGTAGTCTCTTCATAGCACTCACCCTACTCCATAAACCACTTTTCACAGTAATCTCTTTACAATGCAAATATGCTAATGTCACTCACTGCTCAAAAAAGTTTCCCCTTCAGGCACATCTTGACCCACACTCTCTGCTACAGCCTCAGCCTCAGTGATCGTCTTTCAGGACCCCCAACCCCTCCTCATTCACTTCATTGCTTCTGTCCCTTCAGGCTTCAGCTCATCTGTCACTTGCTCAGGGAGTCCTCCCTGATCTCCTTGACAAGGTCAGTCTCTCAGTGACAAGCTCTTCGAGACCCGCAAGGCTCCCTTTTATGGTGTAAACCAGAATTTCCAACTTCTATTAATTTCTGCGATTCCTGAACTAGGATCTGCCTCCTCCACTATTCCACAATGGTGGGCTGGTGCACTTGCTAAGTGGGCGCGGGGCTGATTTATAGCCTTTGTAGTTTCCTGTGGTGTAAGTACAACCACTATAGCAGACTTCCAGCTCCCAATTACAGCTCCCCAAATCCCTGAAAACTTAATAATTGGCTTTCATGAGCTAGTATGAGCTGGCTTCAGCATACTGCCAGGGCAGGCTTTCTATCTAGTTTTGCACCCTCACGACCTCAAGTATCTGAAGTATCTGAAGATAATTGAAGAACATAAGTATTTGGAGAATGAATGAATGAGCCATGCTGAAGTTTAAATAAGCCTTCAGGATGGCTATTTCTGGAAGATGAAAAACTTTGAATTCTTGCCCCCCAAAAGGAATAAGGAAGTCATGGCAATTCTATTCTTTGAAGACCATATATTTATTGAACAGGAATGTCTAATTCAGGCACAATCTAAGTGCTTTACAAATACCAACCCATTTAATCTTCATATCAACTAAAGGCAAATACTACTAGTACTCTCATTTTGCAGATAAGGAAACTGAAGCTCAGAATAATGTGCCGAGTAGGGAGACCTGGGCTTTGAACCCAGGGAGTGTGACTGTAGAGCCCCTGTTCCTAACCACTATGCTGTGCTGCATCAGGACCAGCTCTGGGGATGATCCATGGCCCATATTCCCATCTTGCTCCAATCTAAGTACATCCATCCCAGGGGCCTGGGTGTATGCCCTTCAGGTCACTGCCACTCAAGAAAGAACAAAATGGAAAAGGCCCAGAGATGAGGCTCCAAAATGATAGGGAAGATGTGAGTTCTTCTGTATAAGGGAAGAGGAAAAAGAATAAGTCTTTTCCAGAGCTCTGATGTAAGCACGGGGATAGACTTTAAACATTTATTTACTAAATTCTAGGAGGAAAATACTGATTTGGTTAACTTTCATATGGAAACATTAAAACCTGAGAGGTGAGGGGTGTCTGGATGGCTTAGCTAAGTGTCTGACTTTGGTTCAGGTCATGATCTCACTGTTCGTGGGTTCAAGCCCCGCGTCGGGCTCTGGGCTGACAGCTCAGAGTGTGGAGCCTGCTTCAGATTCTGTGTCTCCCTCTCTCTGTCCCTCCCCCACTCACACTGTCTCTTAAAAAAATGTATAAATGTTAAAAAATTTTTTACAAAAACCCTGAGAGGTAAGTTTGGGACATTAGTGTAATGTAAAATATTCTTCTCTCCATGTAGTCTCACTTTACCTCTAAGACCACCCTGGGAGATGAGGATAATCAAGATCATTTTGATAAACCAAGGACACCAAAGCTCAGAGGTAAGAGGTCTTACCCAAGGCCACATGAGCATCCATCAGCAAAACTGAGCCCAGGTCTGTGCCAGAGGCTGGCCACCCCCCACCCTCTCATGCTGTTCAGTGGTTGCTCCCCAGGCAGGTCTCAGAAAATCATAGCTTCTCAGAGGAAGTCAATTCCTGGAGCTAATTATGCTAAGGAACATTATAAAGTGAAATGCAATTAGATTCAAAGGAGGTTTACAGAGATTCTGGGGTGACAGCCTAATGTGGCAATAAGGTTTGGACTGTGTCTCAAAATTTTGCTATAGTTGTTCATTTAACAGGGGGACTCTGAGGCACTCTGTGCTTACTGTGTACAAGGACTGTCAAGGTCAAACATGAATTCCTTCCTTTATTGCCCATTCTATGTGCAGTACTGTGCATCATACCCTTGCCCTCCTATCCTCCCCCCAAATGCAATTACAGTAAAACCTTGGCTTGTGAGCATAATTTGTTCCAGAAACACACTTGTAATCAAAGTGAATTTCCTCCTAAGAAATAATGGAAAATCAGATGATTCGTTCCACAACCCAAAAATATTCACACAAAAATGATTACAATACTGTAATATAATACAAAATAATAACGAAAATACAAAATATAAAGAAAAATAAGCAAATTAACCTGTACTTACCTTTGAAAACCTTTGTGGCTGGTGTGAGGGAGACAAGAGAGAGGAGGGTTATTGTGTAGGACAAATTTCAGTATCACTAACTGAATCATTGCTATCTATTGGCTCAATGGAATCTTTTCCTTTTCATGCAACTTTAACAGGGAACCAATCCAATGACACTTGCTTTTGTCTCCTTTTGAGGATTTTGTAAAAATGCAACATTGCATTATTTCTAAACAGATTCATTGCTCTCACTGCTACAGCCTTATTTGGGTGGTGCTTTTCTACAAAATTTTTCACTGTTTCCCACATTTTATACTTCTTGCTAATCTCATTTGAAGTGAGGGATTCCTCCCCCTTTTTCCCCTCCTCCTCTGTGGGTAAGATGCATATGTAGACTTCTTACAAAATCTTGCAGTTTTGGCCACTCCCATACCTTGTTTGTACTTCTCGATGATTTCTTTCTTAACTTCCACTGTAATCATCTCCTTATTCTTACTGCCTTTCTTTTCAACCTTTTTCTGCATGGGGGCCATTGTATGCACTTACACAGATGCTGACTACCATACAGTATTAATAATCTCTTGTTATTTACTGTATTTAATGTAACTGTCAATAAAGCAGCAGAGGAAAGGGTCTATATCTGCAGGTAGTCTGGGAGAATGAAGCAAAGCATTCCTAAACTTACTCTTGTATGGAAAAGGACTGTCCATAAGTGCTTGGAAGTGACAAAAAATACACAAGTGCCAGTTGTGGGCACCTTCCAACATTCTGAAAAATCACTGATTTCTGCCAAAGGCTGTGGCCTGAGACTGAGCATCTGAGCATGGGAGACGACCACCCACAATCCCGCAGGGAGAGAGAGAGAGAGAGAGAGAGAGAGAGATAAAGAGAGAGAGAGAAAGAGAGAGAGAGGGAGAGAGAAGAATCATTGGTTCAGTTGTGATCATGTGATGTTTGGCAAGCTATCGCTCATTTATTAGGATGTTAGAAACATTTGCTCACCTTGTGGAATACTCGCAAAACAGGTTACTCACAAGCCAAGGTTTTACTGTACTCATATAGAGTTTTAGTGTGGGATAGAAAAGGCATCAATTTAGAAGGAAAGGCTGGGACAGACTGTGGGGTAATTTTGAATGCCAAGATAAGCAATTTGATTTCATCCTGTAGAAAAAGGAAAGCCAATGCGGATTTTTCAGCAAGGGAATGACATCGCCATCATCGTCACAATAAAAATAACAGCTACTGTTCACAGAGACCTATTGCTTTCAATGCTTTCAGCCTGCAAACCCTCACACCCATCCCATGAGGTCAGAACGAGTATCAACCCCACTTAGCAGAGGAGACAGCCTGAGGACAGCGATAACATAGTTCATAAGGGGTACAGCCTGGATGTGACCCCACATCTACCTGAATTCAGTTTACTCTCACCCCAAACACTGCCAGATCTTTGCTTTAGAACATACCCTGCACAGCGCATGGGGACGGAGGTGTGGGAACCATCAGTATTTCACTGGGCAGCTAAAGCCATGAGAGAGATGAGATTTAAGAGGACAGAAGCAGGGAGAGAAACAGCAGCTGAGGCAGGCAGTGTTAAGAAAAGCATGCAAGTGTGAATTTTAAGACAGCAAGAGGGGGAAATGGTGCAGAAAGTTACCTGGAGATCAGGCAGGATGGGGACGGACTAAGGACTGTAAGATCTGCCAAAAGAAGAGGGACTTCACAGACAGCACTTTCAGAGGAATGGTGGGAGTGGGCGCCAGATTGCTATGGGCTGAGCAATGAGTGGGAGGTGAAGACAGGGCCAGCAGCATGTAAACTTACTCTTTCAAGAAACATGGTAGTGAGGGGGAGGGGAGGAAGGAGGCCTGAAATGGGAAGATGGAGGCAGGAAGGGTTTTCTAGGGGGTTGGAGGTGGGGAGAGACTCGAGCAGTTGTAAGCCAGAATGAAAGGAGAGGCTGAGGGCTACCAGATGGGGAGGTTCTTCCTGAGAGAGCACCAGAAGGAGCTCCAAGGGATGGATGGAGAGCACAGTGGGTGGCATTAGTAACAGCTCATGTGGTTGGGCTTCTCCAGGGCTGTGAAATGACAGAGGTGGATCTATCTCTGTGGCTCCTTGCCCACTAATTTTCTTTCCCCTTTCTCCTTCCTCCCTTTCTCCCTCTTTTGCCCTAAGTATTTACTGAACACCTACTATGTGCTAGGTCTTGTGCTAAGCTCTGTGGCTATTATAATGAATATATATACAGTGTATATAATTCTTAAACTTGAGTGGTGAGATGGATAGTAAACAAGAAGATGCACACATATGTACATTGTGTAACTACACATTGTATGATAATGCTAAAAAATGCTAATGTTCATTGAGCACTTCCAACGTACTAAGTACTTTATAAGCATTTTCTCATTAAGTACACACACACATACACAAACACACACACACACCCTAAGAAAGGCATTGTTGGTATTTCCTTTTGCAGATCAGGAAATTCAGGCACAGAGGTCAGATGACTTCACACAGCTCAGACAGGTGGAGTGTGAGATTCAACTTGTGTTTGCCTGTCATCAGACAGATGCCCTTAACTGCCACACTGTCCTGCCTCCTTGTGTTTAGAACAGTGAGCACGAGGATGAACAAGACATGAAGGTGTACCCATCCTATGGGAGCTCACAAACCTTGAGAAGTGGGAAGAAATTGAGTTCATTTACTCCCTGTTACCTTCAGGTGTGGTCTCCGGACCAGCAGCATCCACAGCACTTGGGTGCTTGTTAGAAACGCAGAAGCTCCAGCCCAGCCCAACCCCCTGGATCAGGATCTGCAGGGACCTGCAGGTGCTTGGTGTGCACCTTAAAGTTGGAAATGCCTGGTCTAGAGCCCACTTCTCTTATTAGAGATGGGCAACCGAGGCCCAAGCTCTTGGAGATTACAGTGAGTGGTGGAATTTGGGGGTTTGGCGTCAGCAGCCCAACCTAGGCCTGAATGGGCGCTTCCACTCTTGCGCTGAGGCCAGTAGGAAGGAGAACAGGAAGGGCGCGCAAGGTGCTCGGCGCGCGCAAGGTGCTCGGCGCGCGCAAGGTGCTCGGCGCGCGCAAGGTGCTCGGCGCGCGCAAGGTGCTCGGCGCGCGCAAGGTGCTCGGCGCGCGCAAGGTGCTCGGCGCGCGCAAGGTGCTCGGCGCGCGCAAGGTGCTCGGCGCGCGCAAGGTGCTCGGCGCGCGCAAGGTGCTCGGCGCGCGCAAGGTGCTCGGCGCGCGCAAGGTGCTCGGCGCGCGCAAGGTGCTCGGCGCGCGCAAGGTGCTCGCGGGCTCCCGGGCCCTGCCGGGCTGAGGCGGCGTGGGCGCCCTGAGGGCCGGGCCGCCGCGCCGCGTCCCGGTCCCCGCGCTGGCCGGCCCGGCCCCTCAGCTCCACCCCCTGCCTCCCCCCTCCCGCCCGCTCGCGCCTCCTGAAAAGCCAGCCCGCCCGGGGCGGCGGCGCAGAGCCGGGCCCGGCGCACGAGGCAGCCAGCGCGGCCATGACGGCGGAGAAGGCGCTGCCTCTGGGCAATGGGAAGGCTGCCGAGGAGGCGCGGGAGTCTGAGGCGCTGGGAGGCGGCGGCGGCTGCAGCGGGGGCGCGGCGCCCGCGCGCGACCCGCGCGACAAGCGCGACAAGGCGGTCCACGAGCGCGGCCACTGGAACAACAAGGTGGAGTTCGTGCTGAGCGTGGCTGGGGAGATCATCGGGCTGGGGAACGTGTGGCGCTTCCCTTACCTGTGCTACAAGAACGGAGGAGGTGAGGCGGCGCGCGCGGCGTGAGCGGGAATGAGGAGGGGAAAGCGGCCCGGTGGGGGCGGGGAGCAAGGGGGTGAGCGAGTGACCCTTCCCGCGCCTGCGTGTAGCGGGACCCTCGTGGGGAGTGCCTGCCTTGGGCCACCTGGCGCGTGAGCTCTCCCGGGGCTAGGCTCGCCTGTCCCAGGGCGCATGTGCACGTTTCTTCGCACCTGAATGTGCCGCCTGCCAGCACGCGAGGACGTGGTCGCCAGGTGTGTTCTGAGCCAGCGTCGGGTGGAGGCCCATGCTGGGAGCCCTTCCTTGCTTTTGAGACGTGCCTTAGCGTCTGGGGCAGGAGACAGCCCCTTGGAGCCTCAGCTTTCCCAACTGGAAACCAGTGTGAAGGAAAAGGACTCTGATCAGGATCCGTGTAGGCTGGGGTTCTGAGCACTTAGTGAAATGCCAGACTCAGCTTTCCCTCCATCATCTCATTTCATCCTTAAAGTCATCTCTGCAGGCAGTGGCAAACCCATTTTGCAGATGAGGATGCAAAGGGTCAGAGAAGTAACCCCATAAAGAGATCAAGATGGGATTCTGACACCAAGGCCTTGTTTTAAACTGGGGTTGGACTGACAACAGGGAGGACTTTTGGGCGAGGTGTTGATGTTCGATTGCCCGCCCCGTCTTTCATTTGCCCTTAAGGCCTTTACTAGGTCCTCTTTTCGGGCCTATCTGGCGGAAGCACTGGCACCAAGCGGTTTCTTTCACCGGTGTCAGAGACACGGACAAAGAGCAACGACACGGATTTAATGTTTAGGAGATGCTTCGAGAGTGTGGAGTGGGGGACAGGGAGAGGAAGGTGATGAGAGAGTTGTTCCTAGTGGCTTGTCCGAGTCAGTTTGGTGGAGATTCTGCAGTGAATCCTCAAATCTTTCAGCTGAAGGACTTTAGGAGCCTCCACCTGTCCTATCAGCAGGACAGATGGTAGGTGTGTGGCAAGGGACCTTGTGAAACCTTCGTGGGTGGCACAGTTTCTCCCAGGAAAAGCTTGTGTCCGTGTATTCCTCCCTCTTTGCTGTGCCCCTGCCCCTCTAGCAGATTCCCAAGACCCCAGTGGAGGTGGCTCAGAAGTTGGCTGGCAGGGACCACACTGTTAGGCCGCTCGGAGTAGGACTTCCTGTTCGAGCAGCTGCAGGGAGAGCGAGAAGGGTACTGCTTGGCCCAGGCCCTTTCTTTGGAGACATTCATCCTGAAAACCCAGGCTGCTCCAAGCCTGCTCTGCACTGGTAATGAAGTGGCCGCCGGTGTTGGTGGCTTGGCACTGGTGACAGAGGGAGTGGACTTGGAGACCCGGAACGTGCCCTGTGGCCTCAGCTGAGTTCTGCCTTTTTGCAGATTCAGCCTTTATTAGCTGCCATGTCTTCTTAGAAACCTGTGGAAACCCTGTTTAGGGTAGTCCCAGGCAAAAATCGTTTTAGCATCTTTTTTTTTTTAATACAGGAAATTGTTATACAAAACAATGCATTCCTAAAAGGAGGCGAGAGTAAATTGGGTTAATTACAAATTCTGCACAGATTAAAAGAAAAAAAAGTTGCAGTGAGTAAAATTTAAAAATTAGTAGGTTTTTTTTTTTTTAACTCGCCAAGAGTCCCCACTGGGTGCACAAATATCCTGATTTAATTGAGGTAGTTATCTTGAGTACTAGCTTTGCGAATACATGGGTTAGAAGTCTTTCAGAAAGTGCTGTTAGGTTCTAGAGGGTTCACAGCATATTAGCGAACCTGTTGTAGCTTCTTCTAACCACTTAGATTTATATTCAGCAAACAGACCGTCTTGTTCCTTTCACACACTTTTTGCCTTCTGCTATAGCTGGGGTATCTGATTATCCACTGCTTGCCTTTAAAAAAAAATCTATACAATTCTATTCATAGATCCCAGCACTAGTTTAAAGGATTTCTTTCCCAATGTGAAACTAAGAAAACGAAAACAGCAACAACAACAAAACAGTATCTTGCCCCAAAAAGCTTTTCAAAGACGCTTTCAAAATTTGATGGATGTGGTCCTACTATCAGGTTTGATCAAAATTGTTGCTATTAGTTCTAAGGCTGAAGAGACTTCATTTAGCAAAAAGCAATTTCAGTTAAAGCCTTCATTTGTTAGATTAGATCGTGAGGAATAGCATGTGTTTCCAAGCTTTGTTATTAAACAGGTGAGAGGGAATGAGGGATTTGGAAAATCCTTTTCTGGTTATAGTAGCTCATGCTCACCTGAGTTATTTCATTTGTTTCAAAGAAAGGCCCAGGCAGTGGGTATTGTGTACCAGGATAGGAGCGCTAAAGCTTATGGCGGTCTTTCTCAGATTGATTCAGAGTCAGCCTTCTGGGGAGATAGATACTTGTTGCAAACCCCTTATAAGTCAACTCCATAGCTGGGTCTCATGTACTGGGGCGCCATATTGCTAATAGCACATCTCCTTGAGAATGCTTTTCTTAATGAAAAGTATTTTCTTTTTTTTTTTGCAGATCACTTCCAAAGTAAATAGGAGGAAGGGGTCCCCTTCACCTAGCCTGTTGAGGTTACTTTAGGATAAAAAAGAAGAATGTAATGTTCAGGGAGAGAATGGATTTAACCTAGAGAGTGCTAGAGAGTGAAATATATACATTATAGAATTAAGCAAAGAGAACACTTCCTTTTTACATTATCATCTTAGATGCACAACATTTCTGTGAGATAAGTGGTACGGATGTTAAATATTAAAAGCCCTATTTTACAGATGAACAAGTTGAGGCTGGGAGGTGTGAGGTAGATGTGCAGAGAGCACAAACCCAGGGCCATGTTTTCTGACTGTGGTCGTCAAGGTGTGAACTTGACCTCAAGCTCAGCGAACATTACGTCTTGCACGTAGTAGGTGATTATTAAAGATTTCTTGTGCTGAACTCGAAATAGTAGAGGCAATTTTAACCTCATTCCCTTACTTTGCATCCTTGTAGGGGCGTTCCTGATTCCCTATGTGGTGTTTTTTATTTGCTGTGGAATTCCTGTTTTTTTCTTGGAAACAGCTCTGGGACAGTTCACGAGTGAAGGTGGCATTACATGTTGGAGGAAAGTTTGCCCTTTGTTTGAAGGTAAGCACTGAGTTCAAGAATGAAATGGTGCCTGGGTGATGATGTCAGGCTGTGAAAGGCAGCTGAAACTGTTTTAACAAGGTGGTAAGAGACCCACATCACTCCCTTTGTTCTTTCAGGCATTGGCTATGCAACACAGGTGATCGAGGCCCATCTAAACGTGTACTACATCATTATCCTGGCATGGGCCATTTTCTACCTGAGCAACTGCTTCACCACCGAGCTCCCCTGGGCTACCTGTGGGCATGAGTGGAACACAGGTATGGTCCCCAGGGAGGGTCTCTCTGCAGGTCCTGCTGGGGGACCAGGGATTGGGGGTATGCCCTTGTCCTGGACATCAATCCTGGCCTCTTGACATGAGTCCAGATTCCACTGAAACCGGAGATCAGTTCTGCACTGGGTCTGGTTGCCCTGGCTCAGTAATTGGCATGGGTAGAAGAATGGTGATGTTCTTTCCTTGCTTTGCTGAATACAGAGACTGAGCCCTTTGTGGGCAGAGAGGGGTTCAGGCTCTAGTTCCAGCCGGGCCCCTCTGGGTGTCAGATTTTCCTCTGTAAAATGAACGGGTTAGGCTAGATCAAGGGTTGCAAACCATGGGCCTATAGACCAGTTAGGCTTTAACTCAGTGATCAGTGAATTTCAAAAATGTGTTTGGTTGCCAAAATTTAAAAACCAGAAGACCTCGCATGAAAATCCAGATTTCCCGCTTCTCTTGAAAATAAATAAATAAATAAAAGATCTGGCAATAGCAGACCCACATTCTCACAGTCTTGCTTGACAGCAGCTGGGGCTGATAAGCAGTTGTCTTTGGATAAGGCATCTGTCCACAAGTTGGCCACAGTCTCCACTCAGCTCACATTGCTTATTTACTTTCCCAATCTAACCCAGGTAGAAATTTGAATGTACCACTCTCCCACTTCCTTGAATGGATAACTCTTTAGATTACTTTGGATTCTTATGTGCTGTTTGCTTTTCAATTTGTCCATCCTATCAAGATGGTGTCTTAAAATCCAGGGAAAGCAACAACATATTTATTCCCTATCTGTGATGGCTGTGCTCAGAGCAGACATCACTAATTGACTGTAGAACTCTATCCTTTTTGAGCCTAGTCTTGGCCTCAGAACCCTTCTCAGCAGTGCTCCAGGCAGCCACTGCCTTTTGACTGGAATGAACACACATGCTTTAAGCTGTTCACCATCTGTGTTATAACCTGTGGTTAGGTTGTCCTGAAGGGTCATTCATCCTGCAGGCTGAGGTACGGTAAGATTGGGTGGGATGTTGGTTATCAGCATAAGGAACGGGGAGTAGGGAGTAGTAGGTCTAGAAAGTGCTGTGATGTCACTTCCAGTGCTGTGATGACTGCCCTGCTCCCACTGTTGGATTGTGTGGAGGTCTCACTATCTCTCTTTAGGGCACTGGTTCCTAACCTTTCTTTGGGGACTTCATAGAGATGTTTATCAAATTAAAATTCAAGGATATATCCTTGGAGGCCAGCAAGTCCTCCATGATAATTTAACTGTGTGTGTTTATTTTGAGGGCACTCTAAAAATACGCACATGTTCTAGATTATCTGCACAACCACCTTCCACTGAGGACAGTCAGGAGACTTCAGTGCCCAGTGTTGTGCGTGTTTACAGTTTAAGATGGGTTCTTGATAAGTAGGGTGATGGTGGCCAATGGAGGAGAGCACAGAGATTTAATTTGTAAATGGTGCTTTGGTATTCATCAAAGTCCAGTTAGGAATGCCACAAACTGTAAGAATGAAGATACTGCGCAAGTGTGACCAGAGGAAAATGATAGTAGAATTGCTTCTCAAGTAGCCAGTGGAAGAATAGGCAAGCTGAACTCCACAGACCCTGCCTCCTCCCTTTGGCTCCACTCTCCTGTCAGGAAATCCATTTAATGTCACAAAATGGCATTGTCCTACACATACATTTTATGCTATCAGTTTGAATTGTGTTCCGTAGTTGGTATTTAATGTATAAATTTAATTCTGGTTTTATAGTCGTATGAGTACTATAATCACAAGGACTTTATAACTCATTTATTTGTACACAGATGTCATTTTAATAAAAATACCTTGTCAATGTTGGATGTCTGAGAAATTTGTTTACTCTAGGGAAAAAAAAAAGAGATGCACTGTTTTAGAGACTGATCAAAACTAAGGGCTCCCTTCCCTGGAAAAAAGCATGAGGGTTCCTATAATCTCAGGTTTTCAGACTCCTTTCAGGATGTCATGGCCCCCACAGACGCCCCCCCCCCCCCCGCTTTCAGAATATGGTTAGTCCTTGCCAGGAGGAGCAGGAAGAAGGCAGACGATTGGGGGACTTTTCCCCAGCAGACGGCAAACCTTTCTCCCACTGGTTTGCAGCCCCCTTTCTCTCCTAGCATGTGAACACTTGTGTTGTGTAAAAACGTCATGTGTGAGAGGTGCTTCCTGCTCCAGAGGCTACAGATGTAGTTGGAGGGTTTGTACCCATGCGAGGAGAGAGCAGTGCCAGAGCGAAGCAGACCACTGACTCCGTGCTGGGTGCAGGGGCTCCAGAGTGAACAGTGCAGCTGCCCTCGGGGAGTTCACAGTCTGGCGCAGAGCTCTGTAAACAGGGGTGCTGTCAAGAGGTGCAGGTCCCGTGGTGGGAAACAGACCTGGGTGATAATCACGAGATGGGGCACTGGCTGGAGTGGACTCCCAGTTCTGTCCCTAACTGACTTTATAGAGGAGGGAGTGGGTAGGGATATGGGTCCCTTGACTGTTCCTGAACCTTAGATTCTCCTGTTCAAAATTAAAGGGAGTTGGAGAAGGTGGTTCCTTGGAGGGTCTTTACATTCTGCTTTTCTTAGAATTCAGGGGAGGGAGATAGATGAAGTCTCCCTGGAGGAGGGGGTCAATCTGGGCCTTTAAGATCGAACAGTTGGATATTTTTACTGGAAATTCAACTCCCCCTTGGTCATCAAGTTTCATGAAATGAGACATTCAATAAATCCTTTCTTGGATTGACCAATCAAGTGAGGGAATGAGGAAGAAAGCAGAAATTCTTTACACCTACAGGCTCACGCCATTTCAATCCAGTTCCCACATCTTTATGAGGCAGTTGCGATATTAGTGTCTTCCTACGTGAAGGAAAATGGAGTCTCAAATGCATTACCGTCGTAGGGACACTGTGACCGACTCACTCTTTTAGACCCTCCACCCCTGCTGGGGCCACTGGGCAGGACAGATAAATGCCATGGAGAGGGCTTCTGTAGGGAAGTGGAAAAAGGGAAAGGAAATTCGGAACCGTGCAGGAGGAGAGTTTGATAGGGCATTTGGAGTGGAAGTGAGAGAAGGTGTCGTGCCCCCAAACCTTTCCCTCCTGTTCTAATCAGACCAGACCTCTCATTTAAACTGTAAGTGATCGATTTTCCTCCTCGGTGTTCTCTGAGGCATGTTTGCTTAGAGCGGCTAGTTAAAACCACCTGGTTGCACCATCAGCTTTGAATGTTTCCCAAGGTCCAGCCCTTGCAGAGGTTAATCTTCTCTTTCTTGTCTTGTTTCCACTGTAGAGAATTGTGTGGAGTTCCAGAAACTGAACGTGAGCAACCACAGTCATGTGTCCCTGCAGAATGCCACCTCTCCCGTCATGGAGTTTTGGGAGTAAGTGGAAAGTGACTCGTGTCCCTTGGCCTGTGGGGCCTCTGTCCTGGTTCTGCTGAGTTAACATTGCCCCCACCCTTGGAAAAAGTCTGACCCTTTCTTTCTCTGGCTTCGCACTTCCTGGTTTCTGGGGACGTTTGACTGCTTTGGAAGCCAGTGCAGAGATTTTACACGTTTCCTAAAGGAGCAGCTGAGAGGAATGTTTTCTTGTTCTTTGATGGCATGTCAGCATGCCTGGTTGCTTATTAGGTTAGGAAATGCTTGCTAAAAATGATAGTTTAAAAAAAAGGGTTTTAACAAAAGAGGAGACATAGCATGTTTGCTATAAGCTAAGTCAGAAGTGTATTTAGCCTGGAAAGCAGAAGTCTCCAGGGCAGAGAGGGCAGGTTAGCTTTCCTTCAGTACCTGAAGTGTCATGTGCAAAGGAAGCAGGTGAACTTGAATGGATAGAGGTTCTAAAGAGGCAAGTTTAAATGTGCTTAAGGAGAGGTTAGTTTCATAGCACGGTCTGCAAGTACTTCTGAAGGTTGTGAATCACCCAACCCTGAAAGTGTTTACCTGGTGGAGGGTCACTAAGCATTGTTGGGGAGGTGTCTGAATCCACTGACATTACAGGCAAGTAATTATTGAATGGGCATTTCCCCAGAGGTGGGCATTCTTCCTTACATCCCAAAGGGGTCTGTGACCTGGCAGTACAGGGCTGCCACGTATGGTTATAGAAGTCGTGCACTGCACAACCCTAGGGGGACCTCATTCATATTGTGAAATGTGTGCTCCAGAATTGTACAGTGGCCAACCTGCATAAACAGTACACAGCAGCCCTGACTTGGGATCTTCTGAGGTAGAAGGATCACCGTGTTTTGGGTATGGAAGAGATGTTTCCTCTGTGGGTCAGAGGTTGGGCTAATGTTTTCTAGAGACTATTCAATCTGAAAAAAGTATGGCTTTGTTCAGAACATTGCCTACCCTAATGCTGATTATAAGTAGGGTAGAGGGGCAGTGGTTTTATGAGTCATTTTAATTCTCTTCCCAGATACCATTCATCTCCTTCCCTCTCTAGAGGTCATGATGCTGAATTTAGACTTATCATTCTCATGTTTATAGTTGGTGTGTGTGTGTCATACATATATATACACATTCTATATTAATATGTAATTATAAACTTTAATAAGCTTTTTATAAAAATTATAAGCTTCATATAAAATTATAAAATTATAAAAATTTATAAGCTTTATATAAAATTATATATAAACTATTTGTATGTTAGCTATGTATATGCTATATATACATCTCCCAAATAGTACCTAGATCTTTGTGGCATACTTAAAAGTTTTTTATTGATGGTATCCATTACTTTTCTTACAACTTTGTTCTTTGCTCAGTTTTGGTTTTGAGATGTTCCCCTGTTGATACCAGCTTTGGTTCATTTATTTTTTCCTGCTGTATAGTATTTCAATGTATAAAAAGACTACATTGTATTTAGCCAGCTCCTCTTGATGGGCATTTAGACTTTCTCTGGTTTCCCAGTGTTACTAAGAACTCTGAATAAATGTCTTGCCCATGCTTCCCTGTGTGCGTGAAGGAAGGTTTCTAGGCCTGTACCTAAGAGTGGGATTGCTAATGGTAGCGTGCATGTTTATTATCAGTTTTATCAGATAATGTCCAATTGCTTTCTGAAAGGATTGTTCTAATTTACTTTCCAAACAGTAGTGTATGAGAATTCTACTGTTCCATATTCTAGACAGCATTTGGTCTGGTTAATTTTTAAGTTTTGCATCCGACTGTTCTAAATTTGCATTCCTCTAATGACTTGCAAGGTTGAGCACATTTCATGTGTTTTTCCCTATTTGGGTTCCTCATCTGTGAACTTCCCGTTCGTATTCTTTTCTCTTTGGATTGTGTGTCTTTCCTCATGGGTAGGAATTCTTGACACATTCTAGATATTAGTATCTTGACACATTCTAGATATAAATATGCTGCAAATTGCCTTCCCTAGTGTGTGGCTTTTCTTATTTATTTATGGCATTTGGAGTTTTAACTTTATTGAAGTCAAATTTGCCAGTCTGTTCTTTTTGGTTTGCACAGTTGGTATCTTATTTAAGATGTATTTCCCTACCCAAAGTTGGGGGAAAAAATCTTTTATATGTTCTTCTAAAAGTTTTAAAGTTTTGGGGTGCCTGGGTGGCTCACTCGGTTAAGCATCTGACTTCAGCTCAGGTCATGATGTCGCAGCCCGTGAGTTTGAACCCCGCATCAGGCTCTGTGCTGACAGCTCAATGCCTGGAGCCTGCTTCAGATACTGTGTCTCCCTCTCTCTGCCCCTCCCCCGCTCACTCTGTCTCTTAAAAATGAATAAATGTTAAAAATTTTAAAGTTTTAAAGTTTTGTGTTTTCATATTTAAGAATATAATCTACTTGGAATTTTATTTTTGTACATGGCATGATGTAGGAGTTCAGGGCTGTTGTTTTTTAATACAAATTATCAAATTTTCCAGCCATATTTACTGAATTATTCATCTTTTTCCTATGATTTATAATGCTATCTTCCATACATAGTTATCTTAAAAATACAGGTCTACTTTGGGGCTCTTGTTCTGTTCCATTTGTCTCTCTAGCTAATTGTGTGTTAATACTACACCCACATTTTTATTGTAAGCCTGGAGTTGGTAAGACATGTGGGGACTTGTCTTTGTTCTTTTCCAAAATTGCCTACCAAATGAATTTTAGACCCAGTTTGTCAGGTTAAACAACAATAAAGAACAAAATAACTTCGTGGGGATTTTGGTAGGAAGTATATTGAATGATTAGGTTAATTAGAAGAAAATTGATATCTTTGTGTTTGAGCCTCTCGGTCCATGAACATGGTATAGCCCTCCTTTATTAGGTTTTTTTAAAATTCCTGATACAATAGTGTTACTTAAATGTCTACAAAGTAGTGGCATTAGAATACCTGATTAGAAATTCAGGTTCTCCATTCCTCCCCAGACCTACTGAGTCATAGTGTCAAATACAGCATACATAAGACATGTGCTAGAGAGAGGATTACTGTGGTAGGTGGACTGGTGTGGCCTTTCCCAGCCCCATTGGGCTATGATTTCCCAGAGGCATATTACAGAGACTTATTTGTGACCTGCATATTTTGAGGGTCTGTAAAACAGGGTCTCTTTGCTCCCTTAGAGAATCGATCCTGAAACCCCACAATGGAGAAGATCTCTGTGTAACTTACATTGTTTCTCACCATTTATTTCCTTTGTGTCATATATAGAAAACCTCAATCATTTTTGTGTGTGAAATGTGTTTGTTTATTGTCTGTATTCACCAAAAGGTAGTCCTAAAGGAACACCTTGTCTGGCTTTACTTACTACTGCTGGTCTGTGGAAGATCCCCAAGGAATATTTACAGAATGCATAGATGCATGCGAGGAAGACAGGCAGGCAATATTTTCTTGGAAATACTACACGAAAACTCAGAGTGGGTTCTGGCAAGAATTCATCCTGTCACTAAGGTCCCTGGCCAACAGCATCGATTGCTTCCTGGATCCCTTTGCACTATCCATATCATCAACTTATTTGGACACAAAGTGATGGGAGGAGACAGCTAATCTGCATCCTCGTGTGTAACTGAACCTTGTGGCCCTACCGTGTGGCCATTCTAGATAAAGTCCATGGGAGAGAATGAACCCATGGTTCTAGTTTTCTATTAGATTGCATCTGTATCATCTGTTCAGTGTTGAATTCTACATCCTAAAAGTACTCAGATACCTGTGTGACAATCACCTTTTCATAACATGCTTTTGTCAGACAGTTCTTTTATGTATGTATGTATTTATTTTTAATTTTTTAAATGTTCATTTATTTTTGAGAGAGATAGCATGAGCAGGGGAGGGGCAGAGAGAGAGGGAGACACAGAATCGGAAGCAGGATCCAACCTCTGAGCTGTTAGCACAGAGCCTGATGCGAGGCTTGAACTCACGAGCTGTGAGATCATGATCTGAGCCGAAATCGGACGCATAACCAACTGAGCCACCCAGGCGCCCCTGTCAGGTGGTTCTAATTCATCTCTTCCCAGAGATGAGCTTGGAAAGGAGACTCTGTGAGATGTTCATAACATCCTATGAAAAGCCACTGGGGCCACATGCATTTGAGAAGTGTTGAAAACTGTGCCCTTTGGCAAGAACATCTTTTGTCTTTGATTAACTCAAATTGCCAAATGTATTTTCCTGTGGAATCATTTGGAGTCGTTCCTTTCTACCCCCACCCTACCCCCACTCCCTGAATGCTAGCCGTCCATGCAGCACAATTTGACGCATACTTTGCTGGGAGGGAGTTCTTCCTTAAATTCAGCTGACAGTTGACTTCTGGGGCTTTGGATGGAGCATGTCTAATTCCTTGCCAGTGTGACAGCTCTTCAAGTATTGTATCAGTTTCCTCAGAAGCGTTTCTTCTTGGTTCTTTGTCCTGTTTCCCTGTGTGGCTCGCTCACGGGTGCCCCACCTCAGGGTGCTCCTGGTACCTTTCCTTACTGCCTCTGACCTCATTCAGGCCCACACACTGCTTGGTCCAAATAGACTGCCTTGGCTGCCTGCTCGTTCACTCATTCCATAAATGTGTGAGTTCCTGGTATTCATAGGAAGGACACTGCACGTTTGGAGGAGGCAGAAATGTGGGATACAACTCTAGCCCTCTAGAAGCGGAGGTGAGACAAGCCCCTAAACGGCCATAAAATCAGGTACAAGGTGTTACTTCCCTGCACATGACTGGCCATAGCTTCACTTTGACCTTGAGCACCTGGCCCAACCCACCCCCTGTCTTACAGGTTCATTTCCCTTTTCAGGGTACAAGTTATTGGCTTAGCCAGTGAGAAAAGGTTGGGCCCTGGGTCAGTCTTGGACTGTGGCTCAAGCAAGGGGCCTATGGGGCAGGGGCAATTGTCTTTCTCATGTCAGATTTCAAAATTAGGCCGTTCTGGTTTTCTTAGTAACTCATTATGCTTCTGGCATCTGAGCATTATCTAAATATGTTTGCAGTCCTAAATTTTAAGCCTGTGTCCTCTGCTGGGATTGAGTACTGCCAAGAGTGTAACCACCGTCGTGGCATTAGGTGGGCTTTGGTCTGTCTTCACATCAGGCCTTGGATTCCATTAGTCCACGTGTCTCCAGCAAGTCCATATTTGCTGTGTGTACAATTAAAATATCGCTTTTGCGTGGTGTCCATTCAACCAGCATTTGTTGAGCACATACTGTGTGCTGGGCCTGAATTAAGCTCTAAGGGTTTTTCAGTTCTGTATCTTTGTTCAGAAGGATGTGGTCTTATCTTTCTGGTTGTGTCTTCACTGGACAAGGTTTTAAAATTTCATTATTTCTAAATCATGTGGCCACTTGATTTTCCTCTGGACACAAAATTTGGGAGGCAGGGGAGCTGGAGTGAAGCCCTGATTCCTGTGGACCCACGGCCCAGCCCTGCCTCCCTCTCAGACTCCTTCCCCTCCACCATCGCCCTCCTCCACCTGGCTTTCCTTCTGTCCTTTGTATGTACTTGACCCATGCTCAGTCACAGGTCTTTGTTGTTCCCTTTGTTTGGAAGATTCCTCACCAGATCCTTATGTGTCTGACTCCTTCTTACCATGAAATCTTCATGCAGATGTCATTTGGGAAGCCCTCTCTGACCATCCCAGCTATATCAGCACTCAGCCCCTCTCAACCCCATAGCTCTGTTTTATTGTCTACGTAGCCCTTACTGAAATCCCTGCATCTTTGCTTATTTTCTCCCTCACTCCATTAGAATGTAAGCCCCATGCCAGGAAGGGCTGCCCTCGTTTGTTCCCTGTTCTGCCAGCACATTCTAGGTGCTTAACAAATATTAGTTGAGATGGGTGAGTGGAAGGGTGAATAAATGAACAGATGTTTCTTTAAAAAAAATTTTTTTTAACATTTATTGAGAGACACAGACAGAGCATGAGCGGAGGATGGGTCAGGAAGAGAAGGAGATACAGAATCCCAAGCAGGTTCCAGGCTCTGAGCTGTCAGCACAGAGCCCGACGTGGGGCTCGAACTCACAAACCGCGAGATCAAGACCTGAGCGCAAGTCGGACACTTTACCAACTGAGCCACCCAGGCGCCCCTGAACAGATGTTTCTTAACTCCTCAAAGTTCATTGTCCTCATTTGTAAATTGGAAATGATCATGACAACACTCACCTGCAGGGCTGAGATGAGGATTGAATGGGTCCTCCCCTGTCTTGAGCCCGGTGTAGTTTAGACCCTTTGGAAAGGACTGAGTGTAGAAAGAGAATGTTTGTGATTGACTTTCCTATTTGTGAGTTGGAAATTAGTCACATTCCCTGCTTTGCCAGCCTCTCTGGATTTCTGTTGAGGATTAAAGGGGAGAACACATACTAACTTTGATGGGGTGTAAGTGGGGTGCCCAAGTTAGCTCCTGGTACTGAGGCTTGGTGCCCCACTTCGCCCCTGCCTCTACAGGTGTGGATTCATGGCTGATCCTCATGCAGCGTCAGCCTGTGTGTCTGAAGCAGCCATAGTGCCTCCTACTGCAGGTTCAGAAATGCCCCCCGACCCTTCCCTAAGTCAGAACCCAGCACTGCATGGCACCGTCTACTCCTGCTAGTTTGGAGTACTCCACTCCCAGTGTATTACCTCCTTGACATGCACAGTGTAGACTTGAGCGGCAAGTTCTAGAATCCAGTTTAAGTCATCGCTTCCTCTACCAGCCCAGTGCATGACCCCGGGCAGCTTACCCTCCTAAACCTCCATCTGCTTCTCTGAAGATGGGAGGGTCATAGGACCTAACTCTCAGGGTTTTCAGGAGTGTTAGAAGAGATGAGGCCTGTATGCTTTCCGGGTGGCAGGTGTTCAATATGTGGTAGCTAATTTTTACAAGGAAGATGTCATCCACATCTTTGAAAGTCTGCGTGGATTCTTTTAAACATTCTTAGAGAAGTCTCATCAGCCAGGTCTGTATGCCCCTCATGGTGGGCCTGGAGAACTCTCAGTGCATTTTCTTCACCTGGTTGTTCTTTTGACATTTTCTGAGAACCTACTAGGTGTTGGACACCTTATCAGTAGTCAGAAACATGAGGGGGCGGTGCTATCTGTCCCCAAAGAAGCACACAGCTTGGTGGGGGAAGCTGGAAAGTAAAGATGTGATAAAATAAAAGATTTTTTGAAATATAAAGCAACGGATATGTGTAGGATGGTTGCATAGGGCCAAGATGAGGAAGCCTGGGCTTTGGGGAAAGCTTCATGGAGTTGATGAGGCTTAGCTGTGTTTTGAAGGGTAAATAGAAGTTTATGCGTTTGCCAGCGGAGTGATTGAATAGCATGCCAGGTGGAGAAATAGCGTAAGCAAGAACCGAAGCAAGACCTGAAGCTAAATGTTGAGGCTTGTAGACTTTACCTGCCATACTACTGCATGTGGAGCCTGGGGAATGGTGGGGGCGTTGCTGAGGAAGTAGGCAGGAGCCAGAGCATCTGGTCAGTCACAAGTCTTTACTGAGTACCTACTATATGTCAGATAGCATTGTAGGTTCTGGGATACGGTATAAACAGAACAACATACTCTCCTGGTGGAGCTGGCTTCGCAGACAATCAAATACGCAGAAAGTATTAGGTTAAGTCAGGATCGTTCTGCTGAAGAAAAAGCAGGCAGGGAACAAGAGTGTCACAGGACCAAGGAGGGCCTCTTTAAGGAGGTGACATTTGAGCAGGTACCTGAGAGAAGTGAGGGAGGCAACCATGTGGATGTGGGGGATGAGGCCTCGGGCCGAAGGAGTAGCGGGGGCTGTGACCCTACAGCGGGAGAATGTTTGAGGTGTTGGGGGAAGAGCCGGCAGCCAGCAAGGCTGGAGCCGAGTGTGAAGGACCTTGGTGCCTTTCCAAAGGGTTTGAAATCATCCCATGGGCTGCCTCCAAAGGCCCCATCCATGGAATAATAGGAGTAAGACAGATCACCCATGCTGCCAGGTGGACGCAGGAGGCAGGGCTGGGGGGACACTTTCCTGGTCCAAGTGCATGAAATTGAGTTTTCTGCCTGAGAGAGGGCATGTGGGTGGGAAGGGATGGGCAGAAACAGTGTTGTGAGGATGATGGTAACTCTGCTTGGCCAATCTGTGCCCTGAGAAAGTAAGAACACGTCCCTATGATCTGTTAATGCCTCCCAGCTACCCGCTGGCATGCATCCGTGGTGGGCTTTTCCTCATGGGGGCAGGGGGGAGGCTCCAAATTGGCCTGGACTCTCTCACAGCTTTTACACGGCAGTGGAAGCCAACTTAGCAAAAACTCTCAGTGCTTGGGCAGTGTGTCAGCTTTGTCCCCAAAATTCCACTTCTGGAACTTTATCCTACTTGGGTGACCATTCTAGTTATGAACAGCATGCCAATGGCAACATCGTTTGTCATCGTTGGAAAAAAAAAAAGGGACACATGTAAAATGTGATACTGATTAGATACATTGTGGTATCGTCGCAAGAACTGCTAACAAGGAATGAACAGAAAATGTGTTGATATGGAAAAAAATCTCTAAGGTCAAATTAAGTGGAAAAGGCACAGTGCAGAAAGTTGTATATAATACCATAATTGTAAAAATATATGTACATGCCTTGTTTTTGTAGAATATTTCCGGAACCTTACACAGTAAGCTGTTAAACGTGGTGACCCGAGAGTGGGATGGGGGCACACAGGCGTGGAGAAAGAGAGTTTTGTTTGCTTTTTATTTTTTTTGTACTATTTGCGTTAAAAAATTAAAACCAGGAACATGATTATTTCATAATTAAAAAAAATAGGAGCTGAGAGGTTACAGAATACATTGTCATTTATTATAATGATCCCTCCTGAGTGACAAATCTTAATCACAGCCCTGGTAATGACTTACTAGTCATTATTTATTTATCGTATAAACCGTTTTTCTTAACATTATCTCATTTAATTTTTATATCAGCCCCATGAGATAGGCAGAAGAAAAACAATTCTGTTTTCCCGTTGAACAAACATGATCTTGGAGAAGCTGAGGGATTGCCCGGCTCATACACCAGAACTCAAAACTCCTGGGTCTGGCTGTCCCCAAGGCAGCCCTGGTTTCTCCAGAAGGCGCTGCTCTCCAGTGGGGTTGGGAGGGGCTGCCTCCCCCTACAGATGTTTCCTGTGGACCAGAGGAATTCACCTCCTTCTCTGCTCAATCCTCACCACCAGGGAGGCTCCTGGGGGCCTGAGTTAAGGAGAGCAGGGAGGAGATCACCAGCCCCCTTGCAAGGGAGCAGGCCTGGGCCGCCCTTCCTAGCTCTCAGGAGATGCACCAAAGCAAACCCAAACTGGCACTTTGTGTCCTTTTCCTTCTAATTATTTAATATTTAACTGGTTGCAGAAGTAGTGAATGTTGTAAGTGATTCAAACACAACAGCTACATAAATGAGATACATCTGTGCATCAGATATACATAATTTATAAATATGTGTTTTAGTCCATTTGGGCTGCTATAACAAACATACCACAGATTGGGTGGCTTCTACAACAATTTATTTCTCACAGTTCTGGAGGCTGGAGGTCCAAGATCAAGGTGCCGGTAGATCTGGTGTGTCGTGAAAGCTCATTCCTGGTTCATAGGTGGCCATCTTCTCGCTGTGCCTTCACGTGGTGGAAGGGGCAAGAGAACTCTCTGGCCACTCGTCCCGTTGGGAGGGCTCTACCCTCATGGCCTAATCACCTCCCAAAGGCCCTACCTCCTAATACCATCACCCTGGGGGTTAGGGTTTAACATATAATTTGGGGCGACACAAATTTTGAGGCTGTTGTTAACAATTCAGAATCTCTTCCTGTCAGTATTTCCCTATGCATTTAGCTCCATTCTTACCTTTCTTTTTGCTCTGTGTGTTGAAGAAAAGAAATTCCCAGGTTCAGGAATTTAATTCTGTAAAGGTCAGCTCCCTTTTACAGAAGTGGGTTCTCCAGTGGACACTCGATTTCCTTATTGGAAAAGTAGTCCATGTTTTTTTGCAGAAGATGTAGGAAGCATGTTTAAGTAAATAAAGGAAAAAAACAGCACACACAATAGCATTCCAATGTCCACAGTGCTGAAGCTGAGAGGGGTTACGTGTCAAAGCCCACTGTTGTGGCTTCCTTGTTTCCTCTAGATCTAGCCTGGTAACCACCCTCGAAGTCAGACCCAGGCCCCCGCTTTCAAGAAGCAGCATGCAGCACCTGTCCCCCACTGACAGTGATAGAGCCCCAAGGTGACGCTCCTGCTCTGCCCCCCCCCCAGTGGTAAGCTATCTGCCCTCAGTTGTCAGCACTGGGGTGCCCGCTCACCCAGAGCCCCTGCCCCAAGAAGGAGCGGTTAACCCTTCTTCTGCTGATGCAGTCTGAATACACCACTGAGCTGAGAGTAGAAGCACTGCTTGTACGCAGAATTACTGAAATGCTCTTTAAAAGAATGGTGATGCGGTATGGGGATGCAGAGACCTGGGCTTTGGGGCCCCAGGACAAGAATTTGAACCCTGTGGCTTCCACTTATGAGCTGTGTGTTCGTTACTTACACCTCCCGGCAACTCACTTTCTTTGCCCGCAGAATGGGAGGCGG
Source organism: Lynx canadensis (assembly GCF_007474595.2). Lineage (NCBI taxonomy): Eukaryota > Metazoa > Chordata > Mammalia > Carnivora > Felidae > Lynx > Lynx canadensis. The sequence continues at coordinate 52,110,568 of NC_044304.2, forward strand.
AGGAGGAGTAATTCAGCTTATTAGGAAGTGCTGAAGAGCTATGATCTATTATCTTTTGTTCATTGGTGGAGTAAAGATATTTGTATATAGAATCAGCCACGAGTGTGTTTGTATTCACACACAAAAAAATGGTGGATGACTTACACTAAATAATGAGAGGTAGCAATTTAGTGAACCACAGGGCTTTGTCTGAGGTTTCTTTTATGTCTTGATGGTGCAGCAGGGGAAGGGGAAGCCCTGGCACTGTGCCCTGGCCCGGAGCATGCCCTCCAGCCACGCTTTTTCAATTCCAACCACCCACCCAGGGGATAAATGATGTAAAATCACTGTGGGGGTCCTCATCCCACACAGGGGATTCTGAGGCAGAGAGAGGTTAAGGGACTTGTCCAAATTGCCTCTCTTGTCAAGCCAGAGCCAGAACTGGGCTGAGAGAAGGACTCTCCACCCCACCCGCGTCCCTTTGCCCCTTCGCCCTTCCATGCTCCTCTTGCCTGTGTCTGAAATGCGGGCAGCTGCCTGTTTTATCCCATGGCAGAATCTGACCAGCATGTCCCTTCTCTTTGCAGGCTGCTGGACCTAGGTCCTTGAAGGAAGAGTTTTTTAGCAGATTGGGGAGAACATAATCGATGGAAGGAAGGAGAAATGAATGGGAATGGGTGAAGAGAAGGCTCTGGTGCCCAGCAAAAACAAAACAAAAGCACCTGTTGGGTTATGTCTTTGCTGGATTTCAAGAGGTGCCTTTAGGAAAATGGTTGAATCTTGATTTTGAAAGAATATTGTTGTTTTCAGCTGAGCCAGATGGTGCTTGTGACACTCAAAGACTCTGATCCACTGTGATGACAGATGTAAATTGATGCTGGCCTCCTGGTGTATAGCTTATGGCCCTGTAGCTGGTGGCACAGGTGTTAATGAATGACTTTAATTCAGGCTCAGGCACAGAATAATGCATAAGGGGCTGTTACCAAATTTCAGTGCATTAACTCTATTCTGGGTGATTTTTTTATGTTTATTTTTTGAGAGAGAGAGCGAGCGAGCAGGGGAGGGGCAGATAGAGAGAGGGAGACGCAGAATCCAAAGCAGGCTCCAGGCTCTGAGCTGTCAGCACAGAGCCCCCTGTGGGGCTCGAACCCACAAACTGTGAGCTCATGACCTGAGCTGAAGTTGGACGTTTAACCAACTGAGCCACCCAGGCATCCCTAGTCCAGATGATATTTAATGAAACCACAAGAAAGTATATGAAACTGTCAAGATGCCTGACACACATGTATCCTCACGTCTGCTCTAGACTGATGCTGGTAGACATCTTGATGGGGAAGAAGCACCAAAGCTGGGGAACCTGACCCTCCCACTTACTGGTGGGGTCCCTGGGCATGTGACTCGGAACCTCTGTTCCCTCGTTGGTGAAATGGTGTACCTGTCCCACCCTTCAAGGTGCTGTCAGTGTGAAGGGACAGTGGTGCATTGTGAGTAGCTGACCAATGGTAGCTCCTCTCACTTCTGCGTCCAGCCTGCACCCCTTCCCGGTTGGTAAGGTGACATTCAAAGGATGGAGGTCTCCTGGTGATAGACACCAGAGCTGGGAGTAGACCCCTCCTCCCCACTCTGGAGCTCCTTGTCCAGGGCTTTTCCAAATGGCACGTGTGCCTCTCCTGCGTGCTGTCCCTCCTTGGCAGACAGTAGCTCTTTGCTAGCCTTGGCACAGAACGTCTCAGAGGCACGAGGGGTGGCAAAGATGGACAGACTTCATCAGAGCTTTTGGTGGCTGGTGATGCAGAGGTGTGGTACTGTGAGGGCCCGTGGGGTGGGACTGGAAAGGCTTGGGCAGCACTTTTGGGCCATGCTGAGTCCTGGTGAGGAGGAGAAAGGGTCAGGAATTGGAGGGTCCTGGGACCCCAGCTGTGGGTGGTGAGATCCTCTCTGCTGCGTGGGACCTAGGTAATACACATGAGGATGTGCTATGTTACAAACCAGCGGGTTCCCCAAAGCCATGGCAGCCTCTCTGTTGCTTGGCCTGCCCCTTCTGCACTTTGCCTCCTGACCTGCAGTACCTCTGTTCACGTCTCCCCATGAGGCACAAGTTTTAGGGCTCTTCCCTGAGTTTTGATGCCATAAGAGTCCCTTCTTCTAGACTCATGCTCCTCACTGCCTCTTACTTTCCTGGATCTCACCCTCCAGCCAGGGGGGCACTGGAACAGAAAACTGGGGCGCAAGCCCCGTCTGTGACCCAAGGCAAGCTCAGTAATACATGGAGCTTCAGTTTCCCCTGAACAATGGGAGCAAAACAGGACTAACAGACGCAAGAGTGCCAGTGTGCTGTTCCTAAGTGTGTGTTCTGCGTAATGCCCTCGAGGAAGTATTGCTTTGGAAAGGCAGAAACATGGCACAGTACACTTCTTACTAACAACTTTAAAAAAAATTTTCTTTAAATGTTTATTTTTGAGAGAGACAGAGAAACAGTGTGAGCAGGGGAGGGGCAGAGAGAAAGAGAGACTCAGAATCTGAAGCAGGCTCCAGGCTCTGAGCTGTCAGCACAGAGCTCGATGAGGGGCTCGAACTCATGAACCACGAGATCATGACCTGAGCCAAAGTCGGCCACTTAATTGACTGAGCCACCCAGGCGCCCCCCTTCCTGACAACTTCTTAGTAACTGGGTTACAGTTTACATTCCATAAAGTGCTCCCCTTGTAGGTGCGCAAGTCAGTGATTTTGAATCACTGCCGATCGTGACATCATCACAATACAGGTTTGGAACATCTCCAACACGTCATAAGGGCTCTCAGTACCCATTTACACTTCATCTCTCCTCCAGCCTGCAGGCAACCACTCCTCCACTTTCTGTCTCCCTAAATTTGCCTAGTTGGGACTTGGCATATAAATGGAGTCATGCAAGGTCTCACTAACTTCCTTCATTTAGCATGTTTTCAAGGCTCACCCATGTTATCACATGTATCACTTCGTCATAAATAACATTCTTTGTGGCTAAATAACATTCCGTTGTATGGATACACCACCTTTTGTTGGTCAGTTAATGGACATTTGGGTGCTTTTCCGTTTTTGGCTATTAGGAATAACCTAGGGGTGGAATCTCTGAGTTGAATGTTTTTAACAGCTTTTTAAGAAACTGTCAAACCGTTTTCCATTGTGGCTAAACCATTTTTGCATTTCCACCAAAAATATATGATGTTCCATTTCTCCACATCCTAGGGGACACTTGTTATTTTGATTACTGCCATCCTGGTAGGTGTACCCAAGTGGATATGAAACAGTATCTCATTGTGGTTTTAGTTTGGCTTTAATGGGGAATACTTCTGAATAAATTTGGGAAACATTGGGTTAATCAGAGTATAAAAGTATCTTTACTGCAGGACTCCTTAGAACCTTTAATATTCTGATGATCATTGAGATTCTCAAAGGAGGGCTACAGTGTACTTCGTTTTCTCCACTGAGGTCCTGGTGAGAACTCTTGAGTGTCTGGAAGGATTGCTGTTCTTTGGAAAGCCTAGGACAGGGTTCTAGAGACCACTGGCCAAACCCCGTCTCCTGCCTGTTTTTGTAAATAAAGTTTTGTGGAAGACAGCCACACTTGTTTATAAATTGTGTATGGCTGCTTTCACACTGCAAAGATAGATAGTTGGGACAGTGACCATATGGCTTGCAGACCCTAAAATATTTACACACTGGCCCTTTAAAGAAGGTTTGTTGACCCCTGATCTAGGAGTGCCTGGTGCACAGTAGATGCTCGCTTAACCTTTAGATGAAAGGATGGACTAACCCTTATGATATGGGTAGGGACCAAGAATACACTTTGTGAGGCTTTGTGTTGTTTGAGCTGGTGCTTAAAGGACAGGTAGAATTTTTACAGCTTGGGAGAATGAGGAAGAATGAGGAAGAATTCCTTACAGGAATGAATCCTGTAAGGTGGAGAAGTCAAGGTGTGCTTGGGGGCTGATGGGGACTTCCTCATGGCCTAGGGGGATTTCTGCAGTAACGGAAGAAATTGGAGCAGTAGCTCCTGACTCCTCGTGCCAACCTAGGTCATTCTGTAAATGACACAGTTCTGTTCCATCTTCCCCATGACCAGACAGTGGCTCCAAGCTCTGCCTCTGAAGTCGAACAGGTGAGGCTTCGGATTCTGCCTCAGCCTTCCTGGGCATATTAATTTCCCTAAGCCACACTTTTCCCACTTGTAAAATGGGAACAACTGTTGTCTTTACCTTGGGAGTGAGCATGAGGAAATCCAGGCTATCATGGTCCTTGTTATTTTCTTCATACTCCTGGGTAGTAAGCTCTCCGACAACCTGAGGGGGTGCTCTCTCAGGGCACCCCTGCTTCACTCATCGTTGTGGCTTTAGTCCTTAGAGTACGCAGCATGGAGTTAGCACCTGATAACTATCTGCTGGAAGATGGCATGATGCAGAGGCCTCAGTTGCTTGACAAGGAGGGTCCTTGCCCTGTGCCTCCAGCGGCATTTAGGATCTCTGCTGGGGCTCATAGGAGCAAGTCAGAGCTGGGGGCCTGCACTTCTTTCTTCCCAGAGAAGTGAGAGCAGAACCCCAAAGGCAGAGAAACTCTGGAGGGGGCAGGGAAGGCACATTAGTTTTGGTGATGGGCCCTTTTTTGTTTGTTTGTTGCTTGGGGAGACCAGAAAGGAAGACCAGCAAGGCTATTTATAGCCCAGCCCCTCAGCGCCAGTTTTTAGGGCGGTCTGTGCGTCCCTGGCAACACTTACTCCGTGGCAGGTTAAAGAAAGGTGATGTGTTTGCCGGCTCCGTGCTGGACATCAAGATGAGGCCTCTCCGGCCGGCCAGCCACGCTGGGAGCTGTTCCCACATGGCCTCTCCCAGGCTCTCTGCCGGTGAAGGAGAGGGGCCTGGCTGCCTGCTCCTTCTCCGCTTTCTGGGGTCAGACCATGCCTGGCTCTGCAAGCTAGGGAAGCCCCAGGTGTGAGGCTGTTTCCTCCTCTCCAGACTCAGCCTCTCTGTGTATGAGACGCTGAGATGGAAATGAGGGTGATGTCTGGAGACTGGATTTGGGAACCCAGCCATTTTCCCTCAGACTGTGAAGGATGGGGGAGAAGCCTTGAGTGAGAGGCATCCTTTTGCTGGGGTCCATTTCTGGCGGGGCAGCAGTGGGGGAAAGGGTGTGGGCACCGGAAGAACCTGGTTTCAAGTCCTAATCTGGGTAAGTTCCTTTACCTCACTTGGCCTCAGTTTCCCCACCCATAAAATGGGTCTAATAATACCCTCACAGTGAACTGAATGTAATGAGCTATACAGCTTTCATGTGGCACCTGCCATAGTCCCCTCTGCTTCCAGCTCCTTCCAATTCTCTCCTGGCAGTCTCTTAATAACGACAGTTTGTGGGCGCCTGGGTGGCTCAGTGGGTTGAGTGCCAGACTTCGGCTCAGGTCGTGATCTCATGGTTCCTGAGTTCGAGCCCTGCATCTGTTGTCAGCGCAGAGCCCACTTTGGATCCTCTGTCCCCTCTGTCTGCCCCTCCCCTGCTCACGGGCATGTGCTTGCTGTCACTCTCTCAAAAATAAAAAAATAAAAAAATAATAAGGATGGTTTCCTTCCAAACTGGCCTCTTGATTTCCCCAACACATTCACCCCATTATAAGTAAAACAGCTCTTGTGTTCTGTGTGGCCCTTCAAGCTACCACAGTCTCTGACCCATAAGAGCCAAACTCACCAGGGCCCCACCAGCATCCCACTGCATGTCTGCTCCTCACTCACAGCTGCCTGAAGTCTGCCCCACGAGGATCTGTTCTCCCTGCCTCACTCCCACCTTCTGGTCCCAAATCCCCTGACACCCTCCGTCTTGCCAGGCTGCCCTGCAGCACGTGGCAGGTGGACTGCTTCCCCTTCTGGAATGTCCTCCGCCTCCAGGGATGCCGGCTTCCCCTGTTGCTCCCTGCTTTTCTGCTCACACTTGTCTCCCTCCTGCAAGGGCTCCTCCCTTCCTCTCCTGTCCTGTAAATGTTGGGGTTCTGGAGGCTCTGTGCACGTCCTCCCCCTGCCTCCTCCTCCTCCTCCAGCTCTCCCAAGGGAGCCTCATGTGCTCCCAGAACACCCTGATGGCTCAGGTCTGAATCTCCTCCTTGTGTCTCTTTTCTGAGCTTTACACCCAGAGACCCAGTTGCCTCTGGGCATTGCAGCTTCCTAGGTGTCCCACAGGCACCTCAAAATCATCTTGTCTAAAAGATTGATTCTTCACCTCTTCCTCCTCCAACCTTCTTGACAATTCACTCCTGCTCAGCTAATGCCCGCCATCCATCCAAGTATGAAGCTGGGTGTCACTTGGAAACCCCCTCTTCCCTCCTACCTGCCACCCCCAGCAGTCACCTTGTTCCTGTGCTTTTTTCAAGCCCACTTGTTCTCCTCTAGGGCCATTCCCCTACCTTGGTCCAGACCCTCACCAATTACTATGCAAACTAAGGCAGCCCTGCCCCATTCCACCCTTACTGCCCATTCTTCCCACTGCAGCCAAAGAGAGTCTTCCAGAATATGTATCTGATAGGGTCTCAGTCCTATTTAAGATTCAATGAGGCTCCTGTTGCCCTCAGGATGAAGACCTAGCCCCTCAGCAAGGCTCATAGTCCAGCTCTGTCCTCATCCCACTTCTCACCCTGGCTTCTGCCGCGCTTACCCAACGTGCCATGCCTTTCCCTGGTCTCACTGAACTTTTGTTCCAGCCTTTTGCACCTGGTGGCCTTTCTGCCCCAAGTGCTCCCCGCCCTTCTTTGCTGACTCCCTCCTACCCTCCAGGATCTCCTGGCTCACTCTGATCTCCACATCCTGGTATTGGCCAAATCCCCGATGATGGTCCCAATGATTTCTCTGTCTTGATCCTTTCTATGTCCAGTTCTATTTTCTTGTCTGCTTTCCCCATTAGAACATGAGCTCTTTCTGGACCACCGGTGTAACACTGGCACACTAAAGACATCTTACTAAGTGCTACTTGAATAAATTAATAAATTATGAAGGACATGTGCTGCGTACTACCTTTATGTTATATGCAAAAACACGTAAGATAGCTTTGGAGCATGCGTTTAATGACAGCTTTCATTAATGAAGAAGAGAAGAAGGCAATGATTTTAGTGTTACAGGGGAATCTCAGAGCTAGCATTGAGGCTGGAAGTGCGGGCTTTGGAGCCAGGATCCCTAGGTTCAAATCCCAGCTTTGTTGCTTGCTCCTGGTATGACTTTGGGTGAGTTACTGAACCGCTCACACCTCAGTTTCCCCATCTTTGAAATGATGGTGATTCTCTTTACCTCAAGGATTGTTGGGAGGGTTAAATGATGCTTGGAAACCTGTCAAAGGGAGGTATTGTCATTCCCATTTTACAGATGAGGAAGCTGAGACTCAGAGAAGCGATGTCCCTTCCCCAAGGTCATACAGCTGGTAAGGAACAGCGCCCAGTTTGAACCCAGTCCATCTCTACAGGTGCCAGGGGCTGGAGAAGCAGAGGCACCACACTGCCAAGCTCTGGGTAGCTATCTCCAGAACTATTCTACACGTGTGGTCTGAAAAAAGATACCTCGTGAAGGACCTGCTCCCATGCCTGGCTCATAGTAGGTGTTCAGAATAACTTGAGTAAATGCCTCCAAAGAGTTCTGTTTAGTCTTCAACATTTCCCGCTCCCTGGACAGTGTCAGGAGGTCTGTTCCTTGGTCCCCTTTTTTTTTTGCCAGGGTGTTGGCAGCAAACTCTTCCTTATTCAGACCTTTCTCCTCTCCAGCACTTCATGGGGAGGGTCATTAAGAAAGCTTTTTCCCAGGAAGAGCTGTGCCTTCTCCAAGTCTCCGGAGTTGAGTGCCCCAGCCCCTGGGCTCTCAAAGGCTGCCCTTGTGGGTTTCAAAACAACCCACAGCCCTGCAGGCTGAGAACCTGGCCCCTGAGCCTTCTATCTTTAGAAACCCGAGGTCCATTGCTAGTTAGAGTCAGTGCTGGTAAAACCTAAAGAAAATAGTTTGAGGATGTTTTCAAATAGTGTCTGGTGAAACAAAAGAGCAATTCATCCTGCGTAGCTTTTAGTAATCTGCTTCCCATTCTGGGAATTAGATTGTTCAATTAAGCGAGAGGGCGCCGAAGCAGGCTGCATGACTCAAAAGTTTGCGGCATCCAAAATGTGGAAGAGAGGGGACCTGAGCCAGCTCCCTCCTGGCTGCTCTGCCCCCTCTGCCGTCCCTCTGTCCCCATGCCGTTTCCAGTTTTCAAGTCCCAGTTCAGAAAACAACTACATCAACAAGAAGGCATATGTGTATGTGCACCCCTGCTAGCTGGGGACCTCATGTAAGTGCTTCTTTAATGAAAAATTCACAGCCTGGAGTGGAATGGGAAAAGCACACCATCTGCACTGGCCCACTTTCTCTCCTGAGCGGGCTTATTTCTTCTTGAATGAGAAGGAATGCCCACCTCATGGGCATTCAGGATGCTGTTGGGGGCAGTTTGTAAGGTGGTAGATATATGTAGGCTACGAGACTCTTAATCGAGAAACAAGGTCCTTGATGAACACTCTGAGGTTCCCTGCAGAATTTTGAGAGTGAGTGGGTGCATCACGGTATTTTGGGGGAGGAGAAAGTCCAGTCCTTCAGGAGCTTCTCAAAGGATATCAGACCCCATCTCTAGGTCCTCTTCAAAAATACTATTCAGGTGGGGTTTGTAGGTTATTCCTTCGTTGTCAGGAAACTCTACTTCTGTGGTGCTGAGGCCTTCCCATGCATAAGCAATCCTTGGACGGGTGTGGCAAAATGCAGCTTCGGGGGAGTCGTTCGGCAAAGATCTGGACTCAGTAGGTCTGGGACGAGATGCAGGAATTTTTTTTATTTTTAGCAAGCACTCCACAAGGACCGTGCTCTGAGGCCCACTATTCTGTTATGATAATAGATACTCTTGAAGGTTTCATTTAATGGCCTGTAGTTTTTAACGGAATTAAAGCCAGAGACTACTAAGCATAAGAAACAAAATTTTAAAAAAAATTGCTGTTACAATGATGTGGCTATCTTCTTCCTTAAAAACTTGGACTTTTTTTTTTTTTCTTTGGTCCAACTTATACTTGTAGAGGGCAAAAGCCATACATGCTTTTGTTTTAATTCACAGTTTTAATATAGTGCCTGGTCCATAGTAGGTGCTCAGTAAATGTGTATTTAAGTGGATGTTCGCACTTCTAGCGATAGGTCTGAAAGCTGGTTTACTTTCAAATAAATCCACACAGCCCAATTTTGTTTGAGGGCCTGCCTGATTTCTCCAGCAGGGGTTGGGGCTGGAGGGAGCCTGTAGACCAGTGCTAATTGGTGTCATTGAGTAATTAATGCAGAATCAGGCCCTGAGCAGATTCCCAGGGAGACAGACACTGAGGGAGGCTTTCATGCTTGGTGGGATGGGAGCTGCTTGCTCAAAGGATGTTCCCAGAGCGCTGAGACGACTGGCGTGGTCCGACGGGGGTGGTTTGGCAGCCAGAATGGGGTTCGTGGAGCGAGTTTGGAGGGGGTTTGTGTTAGTGCCACAGTTCTGCACAATATGGAGCGTGGCGAGTTTGACTTTAAAGAAACACAAACCCCAGGCGTAGGCTCTGGGAGCCAGGCCTGTGTCAACCCTGAAGGATTGATGGGTTCGAGGCATTGACTGTGGCTCGAGGTATTGACTCAGTGTAGCCCGGGGTCCTCCCCCTCCTGTGGCCTGGGCCTTCTGGGACATCCCTACTCTTGGCCTGCTATTCAAGGCTCCCAGGGATGCATCTCTGTTTACCTTTTCTGCGATTCCCTTATGACTCCTATGTTCCAGCATTCCCCAAGTATTCCATACTCTGTTTTCTGGCTTTTGCTTGTGCTATTCCCTCCATCTAAAACAATTTTAAGTCCCTTTCTCTCCTGGCTGAATCCCATCATCCTTCATGGTTTAGCTCAAATATCACTTCTTCCAGACTGCTTTCCCTAACCCCATGTATCAGTCAGGATTGGCTGGGTTTTGCTGCAATAACAAACATCTCCAAAGATCTCAGTAGCTTAAGGCTGCAAAGTTGCTTTCTTGCTCACACAACATCTTTGACAGAGGGTAGCAGGAGGGCTCATGTGTAGTCACTCAGGAAGTCAGGCTCCTAGGGGCTCCATCTTGACACATACTCTGTCATCACAGCAATAGTAGGAGAAGGCAACATGGTGAATCACCTCACCTGGCTCTGCAAGTGACATGGGTGCTATTGGCGAAAGCAAGTTCATTCGCTGCTGTTTAGTTCAGCAAGCCAGGGTTGTATAATTGCTCCCACTGAAATTCCCCACCTGGAATGTGTATGGACAGTCCTTCAGTCTCCTGGCAGTCGTCAGGTGGGCTAGATGCTTCTCAGTCTTTCCAGAACCCCTCTACTTCTTCCATTTTAGCCCTTGCCTCACTTACTGTAAACCATTCCTAACTGGCCTGTCTTTCCCCAATGAGTGAATCCACAAAGACAGAGGGCTGGGTCTTGTTAATCGCTGGGGTCCCAGCCCTGGGTTTGGCTCGGAGGAGATGCTTGGCAAATGGTGGTAGGGGAGGCAGGTGAATGATTGGGTGGCCCATTCCTGCTTCCCTATAGCACTAGTTTTGCCCCGGGTGGGGTCAGGGTGGGTCTCCAGCCCCTGTGACTCTCCCCTCTCCCCTCCACAGGCGCCGGGTCCTGGCCATCTCAGGTGGGATCGAGCACATTGGTAACCTCCGTTGGGAGCTGGCCTTGTGTCTCCTGGCAGCCTGGACCATCTGCTACTTCTGCATCTGGAAGGGGACCAAGTCCACAGGAAAGGTAAGAGGTGCATCTTCAAGCAACTAGCCACCAGCAGGGGAGGACATGAGCTGTCCTTGGATAAGATCACAGGTGACCCGGAGAGTACCCCGAGTTTGAATTATAAAAGTTAGCTCTTATGCTGGAAGGTAGGAGGAGCACTGGACTGGGAGTCCACTCAGGAGCTCAGAGCTAGAACCCAGTGCACCACTCACATGCCACACACCTCAGGGCTGGTCAGTTCTGCCTTTTGAGCCTCAGTTTGCTTGTCTGTGAAATAGCAAAGCCTGTCCTGTCTTACTGAGAGCTCTGCAAGGAAAGGGGAGGTAAAATGCTTTGAAAACTGGAAGTGCTGAAGTACAACCATGTAGTTTTTGTAATGAAGACATGGGCTTCAGGCATGTGCCAGGGCAGGAAATGCTGGCTGCCTGCACTGATAGGCCCCAGGATCTCACCCACTAAGAGTCTGTGGATGGAGGCCAGCTGCGTCCATCTTGTTGCCTTGCCGTGCCATCCATACTGTGTGGCCTCCGGGACCTGCATCTCCTCTCGGGGTGGGGGGGGGGGGGCGGGTCGGAGAAGTGGGAGGAAGCAGCCAGGTCTCAACAGCCCTGGCCAGGAAGTTAGCACGGCTCTCCCACTCACAGGCACCTGGCTGGAGCCTGAGGCATGGCCTCAGCTGCCTGCCAGGGAGGCTCAAGATGTAGGGGAACACGGGGGGAAGTGTAGTGAGCACAGCCATCTGTGCCATAAGAATCAATGCACATGTTGTACATGTAGCTCATGGACAAGTCCCGCCCACTCATGTGCTTTAAGGAAAAAAAAAAAAGTAGAGATGCCTGGGTGGCTCAGCTGGTTGCGCGGCCTACTCTGATTTCAGCTCAGGTCATGATCCCGGGGTTGTGGGATCTAGCCCCGTGTTGGGCGCCATGCTGTCAGTGGAGCCTGCTTGGGATTCTCTCTCTCCCCCCCTCTCTGCCTCTCCCTGCTGGTGTGTGCACAGGCGCACATGTGTGTGTGCTGTCTCTCAAATACATTAAAATAAAAGCATAGTTGCCAACACTTAAAAATCAGGAGATTTCATGTTGGAAAAGGAAGTATGATTCTGGTATCCTTTGGCAAGTTGAAAGGTTTGGCAGCACTGGGCCTGCATGCCTACACAGCAGCTGGGTTGGCGGAGCTGAGCAGTAGCCACCGCCTTCTAGGGATACTCTGGTTGGCCACAGTCCTCACCATTCCCTATTGCCCTGACGCTCTAGCTGAATGTCAGTGCCAGTAGTTTGCTCATTTGTGCTATTCCATTTTTTCTTGTGGAAAAGAGGACATGCAGCTTTTCTTATTCCAGTCACCCTGACCATCTCACTCCTTGCCTGCCTGTTTCCGGTAGGCATCACCTTTATTCTAAGCTGTTGGCTGGATCAGGGACTGGAGGTCAAACGTCTAAGGAGATGGGAACGTAACCACTCTGGGTCCTTTTACAAAAGGTGGTTCCCTCATTTCCCACAGTGGTAGGTATTGACTGGTGGGCAGACCTGCTGGGGGGAAATTAGGCGAGCAGAAAAGAGATATTGACAAGTTTCCATGCTGAGGGTGGTAAGGGAGCTAAGGAGGTACTAGAAAGTAATCATAAATTTGCCTGGTGCACCAGAGAAAGAACGGAGACTCATGTTCTGTCGGCCCAGATGATTTTGCTAATCTTTGCTTTCTCTAGTTTGCATCATGAAAACAATAGAATTTTTCTGTTTTTCCAAATCTAAAAATCAGTGCATTATTGATGTACTTCTTTAGACTACATACACGCTGCTCCTGTCCCCTTTTTTGCTGCCTCTTCTGGCTAAAAAGGAGGAGAATGACTTGGAGGAGTGAAGAACCAGAGTTTGGAATCAGGATTCACATCTGAGGTCTGTCACTCACTAGCTGTGACCTTGGTACATCACTTAACTTTTCTGAGCCTCAGTTTCCTCTTCTGCAAAATGGGGATTGATCATTAAGTTTGTCTCATGGGGTGATTGCCAGGATGAGATGCAAGGATGCATATTTAATGCTTAGCGGAGTGTGTGACTAATAGTAAGTGCTAAATAATGGTGATTCTTAAAAATCTTATTATAATGATAAAATTTACTCATATGAGAAGTTGTTTCTGGGTATCTACTCTCTGCCTAGCATTAGTCAATGGATATCTAAAGGTGAATGAAACACAGCCTCTACCCTACCCAGTTAATATATGTGAGAGTGCTTTGTGAAGTGCAAAGGGAAGGGACACTGCTTCCACCATGATTACCACTTTCTTGGGAGTCAATGCCAAGGCCAGCAGGCTTGGCTGGCTAGCAGTTGTGTGTGGTGGGGGCAAGGGCCATTGGATAAGGCATTTGTGCACGCGTGTGCTTGGGTTGTCCATGTGGGCACATGTAGCCTTGAGCTCTTGGGCCCAGAACATGGGCCACAGCAAAATTTGGTTCCATTTGGCTCTTAGGAGGAAGCTGAGTCCCACTATAGGGCCACTTGCCATTGGCTGGGCTGTTGAGCCTGTGTGTTGAGAATTCTAATGCAGGGACTGGGTTTCAAGGAAGGACTAGCAGGCTGCATTCTTGGAGATTTCAAAAGAGACATATGGGGAAGCATGGGAGAGAACATTCATCCACAGCCTTCTGTTCGCTGCACACTCTGCCAGGCATTTTTCATCCACATTAGCACATGAGATCCCGCAACCTGGGGAGATACTGCCTCAAGTTCATAGGTGGAGACCCAGAGGCTGAGAGATTGAGGAGCCTGGCCTGAGTTGGATGAAGACTGTGCCTCGGCACTGACCCTGTGCTCCTCCCATCTTGCCTGTCCTTGGACTCGATCAAATTTTAGAAGATTGTGATATTTTGAGTGATGTCCTTTCAAGCATTCTGCCTGAGCCTACTTTCTCTCATCACTAGTAGGCATGGTAATGAGGGCAGTAGTACTTGGTGATAGTAACGGGTGATGGTCATTGAGCGCCTCACATGCCCACTCCGTTTAGAACTTGAAACAAGCCCAGGAGACAGGGGCAGTCATTATCTCTGTTTCAGACGAGGAAACTGAGGCCTGGACGGAGTAAGTAACTTGCTTAAGGACCCTCAGGTAGGAAGCAGACCCCAAGCCTTGGTGGCCGCATAGCCTGGGCTTTGGATGAGAGTACTATCCTGCCTGCCCTCTGTGGTGTAGCGATAATGAGTTTTCTTATGGGCTGATTATAAAGAGGCAGTTGATGAGATAACATAGCACACAGTGGGGGCTCAGTGGTTGTTGGTTGCAGCTGTAATAAGATGGTGGTTTTAAGGGAAATGCTGAAATCCGATGAGCCAATTAAACATTTTCCTGAAGGCTGGGTTTCAGGGGCTCTTCCCCTGTTCCATGCTCAAGACCAGGGTTAGCATCAGGATGGAATGTGGTTTTCCAAAGCTGTTGTGATTTCTCAGAAACCATGTGCTTTACCCCCACCCCTGACATTTTATTAGTGAAGAAATTTAGGCTCAAAGAGCACAAGGGACTTGTCCAAGGCCACGCAGGGAGTAAGTGACAAGTGTCAGGTTAGGAACTAGGGCCTGGTGGCCCAGATCCTCAGCTCTTTATATATGATGAGGTTCTGACAGTTTAAGGAGACCAGGGGTCCCCCATCAGCACATGGTGTCTTCTCAGGAGAGGGTCTGTTGCTTTTCTTACTGTTTATTGTTCGCCTCACCTTGGACATAAGCCCAGGGTCCAAAGGTTTTTCAGGTTCTGTAGAAAAACAGCTAAAAATAAACACAGGTCATATGAGTCTTCCTGAGTGGGGAGCCACCGCTCCTGTCTCTTGCCTATGACCAGAGCCACTTTCATGAGGCTGTCCAAGGAAGGAGAACCCTGTTTTTCTGCTCTTGTCCAGGCCATGACTGAGTTCCAGCCCACTTCCCATACTCAGATTTCAGCAGAAAATTCTGAAATTTCATTAGCTTGAGAAAAGTTTCCTGGCCCAGGTTTAACTTAATTCATTGAACGTGTCTCTTGCTGCTGGAGGCATGCATTACAGACTCACCTGTTAGCAGATGACTGTCTAAATGGAGGTTTGGGATCAGGTCACAAATGAGTAGATCACAGATGAGTCTGTGACAAGGCCATAGAGGAAGGCCCAGCCACCCTCTCCAGTGGCTCAACAGGCAGTGTGTGGGCTCCTGATCTGTGTTGATATTAGCATACCCCCCACAGATGGTCTCCGCAAATGTCCTTCAGTGCCCTCCCCTCCTGCTCCCTGTTTGAGTGCTTTACGGTCTTCTGACATCACAGAGGCCAGCATTCAGGATGTCCCCAGGGTCAGAGTGAGCAGCATCTCCTGTCAGAAGAAGCTGCTGTGGGTTGGAGAGACACAAACTAGATTCAAACTTCAGTACGTAGCAAGGTGCCACCTAACTGTTCTTAATAAACATTTGTGGAATGGATGAATTTCACCTGTGCCTGGGGCTCCCTGCAAGGTGCTGGGATCCAGTAGAGAGGGTGGTGGGCCATCTTGTCCCCATAGAGTGTGCCTAGCAGGGCAGGCGCAGACAGATAATTTAGACATTGCAATTTAGTGTGTTAGTGCTAGCATTCACAATAGAACAGCTAGAGAATCAGATGCTGTGAATGTGGGGATTCTAATGGCTGCATACTGGCTCTGGAATATTGGAACATAGCATGTCAGAGCTGGGAGGCATCTTGGCTTTTAAGGTCAAACCCTATTGTACAAATAAGAGAGTAGAGGCCCAGAGAGGTTGCAAGGTTTGCTCAAGGCCACCCTGTTTGGAAGGAGCAGAGCCGGGATTCAAGCCTGGGTCTGTCTGCCTTCCCTAAGCCTCATCCTCCTCTGCTCTCATGCCCTCAGCTGGGAGTTCATGTGCAAGTTCAGCGTGAGCACATTGATCATAGTTCTAAGCACACAGTAGGTGTTTATTTCCCTACCCCAGGGCAACAGCTATGGTTTATTTCTGCATAGCTTTTTTTTTTTCTCTCTTTAGGCACAATTCAAAATTCTAGAAGTCTGAATTAGAAAAATAAATAAAAACCTTTCTCAATTGTTAATTAAATTCTGCCAAGATGTAGGATTCTAAGATACTTGATTTCTTCACGAGGAAACTTCCAGGCTGTTTGTAACTTGTCATCTTCTGCATGATAAACAGTTTTACTCCAGATAATTGAAATCAAGTGTTCACAACATGGAGACATCTTTGTGATTTTCATGTGTCCTTGGTTTTTGTAGTTTGTTTTCAAAGACTTTATTTTTAAGAGCAGTTTTAGGTTCATAGCAAAATTGAGCAGAAGGTACAGAGATTTCCCATGTATCCTCCTGCCCCCACACACGTGTCACCTCCCCCTTTATCGACACCGACCACTGGAGTTGGGCATTTGTTACAGTTGATGAACCTACCTCATCATCACCCAAAGGCCCTAGTTTACACGAGGTTTCAGTCTTGTTGTACATTCTGTGCATTTGGATAAGTGTATAATGACACATACCCGCCATTATAGTATCCTACAGAATAGTTTCACCACCCTAAAAATCTTCTGTGCCCCACCTTTTCCTCTCTCCTATCCCTAACCCCTGACAACCATTCATCCTTTTTTTTTTTTTTTTTTTTTTTACTGTCTCCATAGTTTCAACTTTTCCGGAATGTCATTATCATTGTAATCATACAGTATGTGGCCTTTTCAGATTGGTTTCCTTCACTTAGTAATATACATTTAAGGTTCCTCCATGTCTTTTGATGGCTTACAAGTTCATTTCTTTTTTTTTTTTATGCTTTTTTTATTTTGAGGGGCAAGGAGGGGCAGAGAGAGAACCCCAAGGAGGCCTCCAGGCTCAGCAGGAAGCTTGACATGGGGCTGGATCTCATGAACCATGAAATCATGATCTGAGGCGAAATCAAGAGTCGGACGCTTAACTGACTAAGGCCCAAGTGCCCCCCAAAGTTAATTTCTTTTTAGCACTGAATAATAGTCCATTGTCTGGATGTATCATGGTTTATCCATTCACCTTAATTTTTTTTCTTTGATAGCTGACACACAATGTTACATTCGTTTCAGGTGTCCAACATAGTGATTGGATATCTCTATATGTTATGCTGTGCACACCACATGTGGACTTACCATCTGTCACCATACAACACTATTATGATACCACTCATATGCTCCCTATGTCTTACCTTTCATTCCTGTGACTTACTCATTCCGGCCTGTGCCTCCAACGCCTCTTCACCCATTTTGCCTGTCCTCCCACCCCCTCCCCTCTGGAAATCATCACTTTGTTCTCTGTATTTATAGGTCTAATTCTGCTTTTTGTTAGTTTACTCGTTCGTTTTGTTTTTTAGATTCCATGTATGATTGAAGTCAAATGGTATTTGTCTTTCTCTGTCAGGCTTCTTTCATGTAGCATTATACCGTCTAGATCCATCCATGTTGCTGCAAATGGCAAGATTTCATTCTTTTAATAGCTGAGTAATATTCCATTGTGTATACATACCACATCTTTATCCATTCATCTGCTGATGGATACTTAGGGTGTGTCCATATCTTATCTATTATAAATAATACTGCAATTAACATAGGGTGCGTATCTATTCACCTACTGATAGACATTTTGGGTACTTCCAAGTTTGGCGATTATGAATGAAACTGTTATAAACATTTGTGTTCAGATTTTTGTGTGGACATCAGTTTTCAACTCTGGATAAATACCAAGGAGTGTGATTGCTGGATTGTATAGTGAGCGTTTTGTTCTATAAGAAGCTGCCACTCTGTCTTCCGTTTCGCATTCCCACCGGCAGTGAATTACAGTTAGTATTGCCCCATATCCTCGCTAACATCCAAGTGTTTTGGATTTTGGCCATTGTCTCATTATTTTAATTTTCATTTCTCTGATGACACATAATACAGAGCATTTTTCATATGCCTACTTGCCATCTGAGTATCTTCTTTCGTGAGGTGTTTGTTAAGGTCTTGGGCCCATTTTTTTTTCCTTAATGTTTATTTTTATTTTTGAGTGAGAGAGGCAGAGCATGAATGGGGGAGGGGCAGAGAGAGAGGGAGACACAGAATCTGAAGCAGGCTCCAGACCCTGAGCTATCAGCACAGAGCCTGACACGGGGCTTGAACCCATGAGCTATGAGATCATGATCTAAGCCCAAGTCAGATGCTGAACCGACTGAGCCACCCAGGTGCCCAGAGCCCATTTTATAACCAGGTTGCTTTCTTATTGTTGAGTTTTAAGTGTTGTGTGTGTGTGTGTGTGTGTGTGTGTGTGTATTTTGGATAACAATCCTCTATTAGATGTGTCTCTTGCAACTATTTAAAAAAATGTTTTTTAAATGTTTATTTATTTTGAGAATGAGAGACACAGCACAAGCAAGGGAAGGGCAGAGAGGAAGACACAGAATCGGAAGCAGGCTCCAGGCTCTGAGCTGTCCTCACAGAGCCCAACATGGGTCTCAAACCCATGAGCTGTGAGATCATGACCTGAGCCAAAGTAGGACAGATGCTCAACTGACTGAACCACCCAGGTGCCCCTCTTGCAACTATTTTTTGAGCTTATTGTTCTTTAAATCTTTTTTAATGTTTATTTTTGAGAGAGAGAGAGAGAGAGAGAGACTGAGACAGAGAGACAAAGTATAAGTGGGGAAGGGGCAGAAAGAGAGTGAAACACAGATTCCAAAGCAGGCTCCAGACTCTGAGCTGTCAGCACAGAGTCCATTCCATGGCTTGAACTCATGAACTGTGAGATCATGACCTGAGCCGAAGTCAGATGCTTAAGTGACTGAGTCACCCAGGTGCCCCTAAGCTTATTTTTTTTTTAAATCTTTCAACATTTATTTGCCCTTGAGAGGCAGACAGAGTGAGAGGGGGGAGGCAGAGAAAGGGAGACACAGAATCTGAAGCAGCCTCCAGGCTGTCAGCATAGAGCCTGACATGGGGCTCGAACCCACAAACTGTGAGATCATGACCTGAGCTGAAGCTGGACACTTAACCGACTGAGCCACCCAGGTGCCCCCCTAAGCTTATTTTTTAAAATAATCTCTGCAGCCAACATGGGGCTCCAACTCACGACCCTGAGATTAAGAGTCGTAGTCTCTACCTACTGAACCAGCCAGGCACCCCTCTTGCAACTATTTTCTCCTAGTCTTTGGTTTCTCTTCTTACTCTCTTGACATTATCTTTGGCAGAACAGAAGTTTTCATTTTAATGAAGTGTATCTTATCACCTGCTTCATGGATCCTGCCTTTGGTGTTGTGTCTAAAAAGTCATTGCTGTACCCAAAGCCACTTAGGCTTTCTCCAATTATCTTCTAGGAGCTTTATAGTTTTATGTTTTATATTTAGGTCTATGATCATTTCAATTTAATTTTTGTGAAGGATGTAACGTCTGTGTCTAGATTTATTTATTTTTTGCATGTGGATGTCCATTTGTTGAAAAGACTATCTTTGCTCTGTCCTTATTTTTTTGTTTTTATTCATCAACCAAATTCATCTTGACCATCCCTGCCACCCACTCCTCCCCTGGTCTCATAAGCCTGAAACCACCAGGGCATTTTTGACAACTTCTCCCTTTATGTCTCATGCAGTTATTGACCAACTCGCCTTTTGTAATTACCCTGGCAAACATCCTGTCCTCTCCATTTATTGTCCATCCATCTACTCACCCACACATGCAACAAATATTGAGCCCTCAGTAGCTCTTCAGTACCTCCAGAGTGAAAATTGCTCTTAGAATTTCCCATTTGTACAAACATATTGCTGACACACAGAATAATACAAATGAAATGCTGTATATTCTATGAAACAGCAATTTCAAATAACTTCTGTATGCTCCTGTCTTCATTCTATTTTATCAAATGACAGCATGTGAAGCAATGTTGTGGTTTTGCAATATTTTCCTGGTACCTCTATGCATATTTGTTGAAGATGGAAAAAACTGGCCATTACTGGTTGTCCTTCCTTTGTAGCTTTGCTAAACCTTAGTCTAACTCAGGGAGTAGCCAGATCTGGCCAAAGGCCTGTTTTTGTACATAAAGTTTTATTGGAACATAGCCACATCCCTTCCTGTAGGCATTGTAGGTGGCTGCTTTTGTGCTACTGTATAGCAGCAGACTTGAATGGTTGTGACCGAGACAATGTGACCCACAAAGCCTAAAATATTCACTCTCTGCTCCTTCACAGAAAAAGTTTGTGGATCTGTAATTTTTTTAAGTTTATTTATTCATGTTGGGGGGGGGGAGGGGAGGAGTGCAGAGGGAGAGAGAGAGAATCCCAAGCAGGCTCTGCACTGTCAGCACAGAGCCTGATGCAGAGCTCGAACTCACAAACTGTGAGATCATGACCTGAGTTGACATCAAGAGTCAGCCGCTTCACTGACTGAGCCACCCAGGCGCCCCAAGTGGGTCTGTAATCTGTGAAACTAATTCACGCAGACTCTCTGCCATCTAACAAGAAACTAATATAAACTGCTGTCACCCAAAACATGGATGGTTTCAAACACTGCAAAGCGTTAGTGATAGCTGCAGTGCAGAGGTTTTCTGAAAGGTCCTTAAAATCTCACCCCAGCCTTTGTAGCCTGCAGATGTGCTATTTCTTGTGTCCAAATGCTCACTTGCTATGGATGTTACTCATTCACTCATTAATTCATCCAGTAAGTGTTGCATACTTACTGTGTGCCAGGTACCAGGCTGGGGGTTCTCAGCGGTGGGTAATCCAGACCGTGGAGTTACGGCCTGCTGGGGGAGATGTAGAATGAATAAGTAACAGAAATACTATGGATGGAAGACAAGTGGGGCTGGGAGAGAAAAGAACAAGGGCGGGGGAACCCTTCACAGGGGTCAGGGAAGTGTTCCTTCAAGAGAGGTGTCCATCTGCGATGGGAAGGACGAGCAGGGCTTGGCCGGGTGAGCAGCACATGTGAAGTTTTCAAATGGGAAGGATCTGGTGAATGTGCAGCGAAGCAACTGGGAGTCCAGATAGAATCGGTGATGGCATGAGATGGGGCAGGGGAAGTCGGCAGGGGTCGGACCTTGCAGGTCATGGGGAAAGGGCAGGATTTTATTCTAAGTGTGATGGAGAGCCCCTGAACGTTTTTAAGCAGCATGATATGATGTTCATCCTTAAAAGCTGATTCTGGCTGCTCGTTGCAAGTGGATGGGTGAGAGACAGGCTGTGGGAACCCTGTTAGCAGGTGACCAAGGCAGAGGTAGCAGCGGAATGGAGAGAAGTGGTCGCATCAGTCGACTTTTGGCATGGCATCCTTGTTCTGTGGGGCCAGAAGGTGCACAGGGGTTCGAGACCTTAAAGTCCTTTGACTGTGGAATGGGGGTGGCTGGCCCAGCCTTGGTCCCGGACACTCTGCCCTCTGCATGCAGCCGTCCTGCCCACCAGATAGTCAGGGTGTCCCCTCATGCTGCCCCCCACTCCCTCCCCATCTGGCTCCTGGTTTTTCCTCTCTCCTCTGCCCAATTTCTTCCTCTGTCCTCCTCTTGGTGGATGATTTATGGATTTTTCCCCCTCATTTCCTGGTCTCCAGGAGCAGAGGTTGGGAGGGGAGGGCACTGCAAAAACAATTCTGGTCCCTTCCCCGCCTCCTACTATTGCCACTTTAAAGGAAGCTGCAGGATTAGCTGGGATTTTAAGAAGAATCCTGCCTTTTCACTGCTTTTGGGCTCTGTTTTTATTCTTTTCAGAGCTCTAGGACACCAAGGCAGGAGAAAAGAAAACACACACGCGAGCGCGCGCGCGCACACACACACACACACACACACACACACACACAGAAACAGCTGCAAATAGCCTTGAATTGATTTTTTTTCTTCCCCTTCCTTCATTCACCAACAAGTAGAAGAATTGGAGGTGGCACAGGACTCTTAAACAGCCCGTGTCGTCTGCATGATGTTAATAGTAAAGCAAATGGTTAAGTGGCACTTTGTTCCAGGCCCTGTTCTAAGGCTCTAATTACATTAACCTACTGAGTCCTCACAACAACCCTGTGAGAAAGGCGTGACAATTACCCCATTTTGCAGATGAGAAGACCAAAGTTCGTAGGGCTTAAGCTCTGTGCCCTAAGATCCTGGGGGGACCAGAGCCTGTTGGGATGGGGGAGGAACAAGGTGGGGCCCCTGGGCAGGTGAGGGCACCCACTCCAGGCTGTCTGCCCTAGAGCTGCCTCATGGACGCACAGCCCAGAGGGGCCCTGGGAGGCTCCTCCCCAGAGTGTGTGCCTTTTATCCCCCCGCCCCCCCACCACCAAGGCGGGTTAGAGCCGCCAGCAGGGAAACCACCAGGAGCCCCACACAGAAAATTTATTCTTCAGGAGCACCCTCTAAAGTGGCTAATGGATTCAATGAGGCATAAAGCAGGAGTAAAGGGGGCAGGGGAAATAAAAGGGAAAGATGTGTGAAAGGGAAGAGAACAGGCCCAGGGAAGGAACTGGGCAGCGCTGTCTCTAGGCCCTCAAGTGGCCTTTGTTGCAGCCTGAAGCAAGTGGGGACGGCCTTGGTGGCAGGGCTCTCCCAGTGGCCCGGCTGATGTCTGCATTCAGAGAGGAAACTAGAGCGCTCATGAGCTGCATGCAGAGAGCCCAGGCGGCCGGCGCAGGGAGGTCCCTGCCCTCGGGCCCCCAGAGCCCAAGGACACCCAGAGCCTGAGCCACTGCGAGGGGGTTTTTGTGCCCAGTTGGGAGTGCTTCTCCCACAATTGTGGTTTGGGGAGAGCTGTAGATTGTCACATTAAGTCAAAGGAGTTTAGCATCTTGATTCAACCCTTTCTTTGGCCTTGAATGACAGCGCGTCACCTTTAGCGGGAACCCTGGCAGCGAGGAAGGTTGGAAAGGAGGGAAGCTTTGCGACTCAGTAATACTGTCTTTATTAAAGCACAAAGGCCCCCCAAAGTCCCAGTGGTTGCTGGATGGGAGGGGCTCTGCAGGGCTGGCCGCCTCCTGAGAAGGCCCGTTGGAGCACTGCACGGGGGACCTGGCTGGGGGCAGCGGGCGCTGTTAACCCTCATGGAGTGGAGCACCTCTGGGGACCTGGCATGCTTGGAGCCCACCCGCATGCGTGGCCTCCCTGGGAATCAGGAGCCCACCCTTCCCTATGGCAGGCACGGAAGAGTCAAAGTGGCTTTGCTGTCAATGTGAGGCCAAGAGCAGTGCTTTTGGAAAACTAAACCAGAAGCAAGTGGGTACTTATTTTGTGCCTACTGAATGTCAGCACCGTACTAGGCATTCACAAAAGAATTGTGAGCTATGTATCCTGCCCACAAGAATCTGGCAAAGGAGATGAAGAGAGATAGCAATTAAGAGGAACAGAATAAGCCAGCGTTTGGGGTCCAGAGTCCCACCCCACTACTCACCAACTGTGTGATTCAGTGCGTGCCACCATGACCTTGTATGGCTGTTCATATCACTTCATCTCTCAGGGCCTCAGTTTCCTCTTCTGTCAAGATTAGCATGACAAGTGCAGCGACAAGTTGGTAGCTGTGCTGATGTCACTAATGACAGAACAGATGAGGCAGGGGGTCCTGGCAGCCAGAGCATGCTGGAGGGGGAGGAAGACAGGGAAGGGGTCAGCGTGTCTAGGAGGTTCTGGGTAGGGGTGAACGGGAAGGGTGATGAGCATAGGCCCAAAGGGGACTTCGGGGGAGCATTGAGAGGTCATGTGAGCCTGAGCAGACTGTGGAGTGGATGGCGAAGCAGGGGGCTGGCAAGTTACAGTGCACCTGCTTGCTCTTGGCTGGCAGCAGTTGGCTAGCTCAGTGTAGTGTAGCTGGAATTGACAGGGAGCCGCTGTCTTCCTCCAGAGCCCCTGCTAGATCCCTCCTTCCTCCCTATCCCTGTGTCAGTCAGGGATATTGCCACTGTGTCAGTCAGCATTCAGCCAGAGCAGCAGAACCAGTAGGCGATGTAGAGATTTTGTTCGAGGCACTGCTGATTGTGGGTGCTTGCCGGACAAGTGTAAGGTCCGTAGGGGAGGCTGCAACTCTTGAGCAAGAGCTAATACCGCTGCCCACAGGCACCACTTCTTCCTGAGGGAAACCTTGCTTCTGTTCCTGAGGCCTTGTAGCTGATGGAATCAGACCCACCCAGATCATTTGGGATAATCTCCCTTATCATCAGTCAGCTGCTGGTGGACCTTAATCACATCTACAAAACACCTTCACAGCAACACCTACATTGGTGACTGTAGCCTAGCTACCTTGCACACTAGAGTCCTTCTCGTGCCATCATCCAGAGGTGTCCTACCCACCTGGCTGATAGCACAGGGGCTACCCTCCGTGCCCCCTGCCCAGGCCCATTGTCCACCACTGCCAGGCTCAGCTTCCTTCACCATGGCTTTCATCGAATCACTTCTCTGAGAACTCTGGAGCAGCCCCCATTACCTGTAGCACCCACTCTGGTCTCTCAAAATCAGCCAACCAATATCGTAGCACTGAGTATTTTTGGGTTTTGTACAGTTCCTTTTCCCTGCAATCTCCTTTCTCCTCTGTCGTGGGGTAAATTAATAACCATGCAGCTTGGATGTCACTGCTTCCCTGGGATCATCCCTAGCACAGGGATGTTTCATAACTGCCTGTTTACTTGCCTGCTTACACTCCAGCCTCTAAACTTGTTTGGAGTTGCTATCTGCAGTCCCAGGCACAGGGCATGCTTAATAAATATTTGCCTCTCCGAGTAAGAAGTCTCCCTGAGCTCACAAGCCTGGCAGTCATGAGACAATGACAGGCAAACTTGGGCCGGCTGCATGCTGCTGGCAGGTGGCTGCCATCAAGGGCCACCAGAGGAGTTCAGAGAAGGCCCGGAAGGATGAGAGTGGAAGGGGTCTGGAAAGCTTCCTGGAGGAACAGGAGATATCAGGGTAGGGCATAAAAACAGCAAAAAGAGGAAGCAGGAGTGGGAAGAAGGCACGGTGCTGCCCGTCACCCTGCCAATGCCTGTTACTTGCCAGTGACACAGGGAGGACTGGCGGGGTGAGAGGCATAGAGGCAGGGAGGCAGGTTTGGGGGGAAAGCTAGCTTGCAGTGAGGGAGACTTAAATCTCCTCCATCCAATGTGAACATTCCCCAAATGCCGGGGAAGGATTCAAGCTGGACTTTCAAATGTGGGCCAGAATGTCAGGGCGGGAGGGAAGGCAACCAGACACGAGGGAAGAGCTGTTGGCGGGGAGTGTCTTGCTGGGGGAGGCGGGGAGTGGACCAAGGTTTTCTGGATGGATGAGGCTGGTGATTTTGGCAGAAATTTCATACTTTTTAACCTTCCTATCAAAATCACCTCCCATGGGGATGGGAAACCATATGAATAAAGTATTTCCTTCAGCATTTTCAATGGTGTAAAGAAAAAAAAAGGGATCCTAAGAGCCCAACAGTCATGGAATAGCTTATTATGTCATGGGATATTTACTCGGTGGAATTTAAAAATAGCTTTTGGCAAAATGGGGAGAACATGCTTTGCGAAGGACTGTTAAATGGAAAAGGTACATTATACAATATTGAATTACATCATGTTATGATTAAACAAGGTATAAACTCTGGTTATACGTGTATAAGGATCAGAAGGCAGCACAGGAACATTCTGGGGAAACTAGCCTTTCACTTTGAAATACTCAGTGCTATAATATTGGTTGGCTGATTTTGAGAGACCAGAGTGGGTGCTACAGGTAATGGGGGCTGCTCCAGAGTTCTCAGAGAAGTGATGCAATGAAAGCCATGGTGAAAGAAGCTGAGCCTGGCAGTGGTGGACAATGGTCCCGGGCAGGGGGCACGGCAGGGTAGCCCCTGTGCACTCAGCCGGGCGTGGGTAGGACACCTTTGGACGAGAGTGTAGGAAAGACTCTATAACGTGCAAGGTAGCTAGGCTACAGTCACGTGATTCAAACACCTGTGTTAATGTTGCTGCGAAGGGGTTTTGTGCTTGTGATTACGGTCCACCAGCAGCTGGCTTACATCCTTCCCCCCTCCCCCCCCCCGCTTTCCTCTCTTCTTTTTTCCTTCTCTCTTTTCCTCTTTCCCTTCCTCTTCCCTCCTCATTCAGTGAGTGAGCATCCATTGCTTATTGTCAGGGGCTCTTCTGCATTTCCTTATTTCTTGTTAGTTGATTCAATCAGCTGACAAGTATGTGTTGCCTGTCATGTGTTAGGACCCATTTCATTGATTGGGGTGAAAGTTCCAAAGCAATTTCCTGACAATCACACAACCAAGCCCTCTTCCTTCCACCTCCTCCCAACACCGGTGGCTAGGAAAACAGAGGGACAACCTATCTTGGGGGAGAGGAGTGAAAAATGAGGCAGAGTCCATAGGAATTGTGTGTGATCCCAAGTGTGCAGCTGTAGGTGTGATACCCTTACCTAAGGACCAGCAGAAAATGAGGGGTGATGGTAGGTCTGGGGAGGGGGATGCAGGATGATATGGAGGGTGTCACAGAAGCTATGGAGTCAGACTGACCCAGGTTCAAAGCTCAGGTCTTTGCCCTAAGCTGAGTAAACATTTACTGAGGGCTTACTGTGTGTCTGACATTGGGCTGGGCACTCTACTTTCATTATTGAACTTAACCTTCACAACAGACCGTCAGGTGAGTATTAGCAAACTCACTTTATAAATGAAGATACTGAGGCCCAGAGGTGAGTGATGTGCAGAGGGGCCACTTAGCTGTTTGAGGAGTCAGGATTTGAACCCAGGTCTGCCAAAGTGGATCTCGAAACTGGTGTTGTTCCCACCAGTGTATGCAGAGCCCTGAATACGTGTTGGCTGCCTTCCTGGCCTAGATGAATATTCACCAGCCCAAGTGCTTAATATGTGCTTGGCACCATAGGCAGGTGACCTGGAGGTAGACAGGCAGAAGAGAGCAGAGCCTGGTGGTCCTGAGTTTGAACCGAAGCTCTGCCCTGCAGGTCTGGGCATGGGCCTTTCTTTTGCCTCTGAGCTAATTCCTCAGCCTTCACTGGGGACAGTAAGAGTGCCCATGTCAGTGGTCTGAGGCACGTTAAGGTTTAAGTGGGGTGAGGCATGCAAATACTTGCCTGGTGCTTGTCACACAGGACACACACAGATCACTGTTGTTTTTATTTAATTGCTTGTGGTTTTTTATAAACTCATTCTCTAACTTAAAAAGGTTCTCAGTCTAGTGGAGAAGTAAGACTGGACTCCCTTTCTTGGAGATAATTAACACTATTTTGTAGTACAGATTAGTTGTCAAATAATGGCACTGTCATGCTGGTACAGAGCTTGGATAAGGAAGCTACTGTGGCCCAGAGTAGTCTGGAAAAGCCTTCTGGAAGAGGTGGGACCTGAGCTTCACTTTGAAGGACAGCCCAGGGGCAGGGGCTGAGCTGGGCCTTCCAGAGGATCAGGGGTATGGAAAGGGGGAGTCAGTTGTGGTCATGGAGATTGGGAAGCCATAGGCAAGGCCAGATTTCAGGGGAGGGGGGCACAAGTGCCAGACTAAGGTCACATGGACGGTCAGGATCCACTGAGGGTCCTTGACCAGGGATGTGTTTAGGGAAAGTGGAGGGGGCACAGATAGGCCTCGCACTGTGCATTGTGCCATGGCAGTAGCTATCTTCCTTCCTATTTGACAACCCCCCATGTGTAATGAACTCGAACCCCCGGTGAGAACATTGAAGCAGAAGATAATTCACTCTGCAGAAGCCAGACATGATTTTTATCCTGAATCGCAAGTATGTTGTGTCACAGTTAGGATGGACCCAGTATACTGACAATAGCAGTATCAACACCAGGAGGCAGGTGCTCAATCCATGCCAGCCCTAACTGCCCACCACCCCCCGGTGCCGCTTAAGCCACTCACAGACCCAGCACCCCTTCTTTATGGCAAAGATTTGCAATAATGCCTTTATCGCCCTGAAATGCAATTCATAAATAATCTACCTGCACAGATAAGTTCAAGAAAATTGATATAACACCCAGCTGTCTTTTATTTTTTTTTAATTTTTTTTAAACGTTTTATTTATTTTTGAGACAGGGAGAGACAGAGCATGAACAGGGGAGGGTCAGAGAGAGGGAGACACAGAATATGAAACAGGCTCCAGGCTCTGAGCTGTCAGCACAGAGCCCGATGCGGGGCTCGAACTCATGGACCGCGAGATCATGACCTGAGCCGAAGTCAGCCGCTTAACCGACTGAGCCACCCAGGCGCCCCATCACCCAGCTCTCTTTTAAAAGAGAAACAAAAAGGAAGCAACTTCTAATAAAATAGCATGTGTTTCAATATGTAAATGTTCCAGCATGCCACAAAGGTAATAGAGTCATCAGGTGCTGGCAGCAGCCTGGCACGAAAAAATCTGGATATAAGACAAGAGAGCCAAGTTTGGGGCGCTTGGGTGGCTCCGTCGGTTGAGCATCCGACTTTGACTCAGGTCATGATCTCGCCGTTTGTGAGTTTGAGCCCCGCGTTGGGCTCTCTGCTGATAGCTTGGAGCCTGGAGCTGGAGCCTGCTTTGGATTCTGTGTCTCCCCATCTTTCGGCCCCTCCCGTGCTCATGCTCTGTCTCTCTCTGTCTCTCAATAATAAATAAATGTTAAAAAAAATTTTTTTTTTTAAAAAGAGAGCTAAGTTTTCACAGAATATTGTCAGTGCTTTTTCTCTGGTTTACATCTTGAAATAAGAGCTAACCACATCTATTATGGAATCACCATGAATGCAGCAGCTACAAATGTGGGTAGACGGGTGTTTCATTGACCACTGGGCTCTATCTGTGGCGTTACCATCGGTGATAGGATTTTCTGAAATAATGAATGACATTAACGTTTGGTAAAGAACTGAATAAGAGAGTGTACAGTGTACCCTCAATTTACATGGTAATTCCATTTCTGGAAAATTCAGTTTATATTAAAATGAGGTAAAATATACTTTGAAGTTACTTGTAAAACAGATTCTAGGCTTGATAGTCAGAAACAGCTCCCCACCCCCATGAATGTCTAGTGGCACATTGGGAAAGCGTGTGAAACAGAGCAGTTTTTGTTATGTGGGGAGTGTCCCATGCGTTGCAGAATTACCAGCCCTCCTAGCCCTCGGTCGTTAAGTGCTGGGTCTCTATCTTTGTGATGACCTCAAATGGCCCGCGTGTCTCCAGGTCACCCCTTAGGCAACAGTACTACTTCGTTGACAAGCACCAATGTACGTTAAGCTGTTTAGCCTTGACAACAATCCTCTGAGTAGATATTTTCATTCCCACATTATGGGTGTGCACGTCGAGGCTTGGAGAGGTGTTGTCACCTGCTCATGATCACAGAGCTGGGACTGGACCCACTTCATTCATCTGCCTCACCACAGCGTTTAATACTGCGTTAGTGTTTTATGGAAGTGTATGTTTAAAGATGAATTCACGGGTGCCTTGGTGGCTCAGTCAGTTAATTATCTGACTCTTGACTTTGGCTCAGGTCACGATCTCGCAGTTCTTGGGGTTCAAGTCCTCTGTTGGGCTCTGCATTGACAGTGGGGAGCCTGCTTGGGATTCTCCCTCACTCTCTGCCCCTCCCCTGCTCTCTCTCTCTCTCTCTCTCTCTCTCTCTCTCTCTCTCTCTCTCTCTCTCAAATAAATAAACTTAAAATAAAGATGAATTCATCATGCATTTATTAAACACCTATTGGATCACAGGGACCGATAAGTCCTGTAGACACACAGGCAAATAACTAAGATGTGGTCCCCGTATAACACACGGGATGGTCCAGAGAGAGAGAGAAGGAGGGAACATGGCTCAGGAAAGGAAAAGAAAGAAAGGAATAGAAGGGATAGAAAGAGGGAACATGGCTCAGGAAAGGAATAGAAGGAAATCCACACTGTGGCCAATGTGCATTCCTCAAGAGGCAACGGAGAAAGGTAGGCTGGGTTGGTAGGCAGGGACCAGCTTAGGAGGGGTTTGTAGGCCAGCCTAGTAAGAAGATGAAAGGAATGGAGAGTCACTGGAAGGCTGAAAGCAGAGGGGTGACATGACCAGGGTTTCCTTATGAAAAGGCCCCTGTGACGGTGACATGGAGAGTGGGTCAACAGGAGCCAAGGCTGGGGCCCTCTTCTGCTGGTTCACCAGCACACGGTGGCAGCTTTGCAGTGGGGACAAGAGGACAGGTTTGAGAACCAACACAGGAGTGCAAATCAGCCCCCACCCACCCCCCCCCCGTGACTGAATGTAGAGGGTGAAAGGAACAGAGACGTCTGCAAGGAAACCCAGGTTCCTGGTTCAAGTGTGTGGTGCCTGGTGGCACTGCTGGCTGAGATGGGGGACCCGGCAGGAGGATAAGGCACGGCTAGAGCTGAGGGAGATCCCTGTTGCATTTGTGATGTCTGTAGCACTGTAAGTAGAGAGTGTCTGCACAGTGGTCTAGAGCCCAGGAGGGAGGGATGTCGGCAGGGGGGCACCAGCATATATGTTAGGGGTCCACGGATGCTTCAGGGAGCCCTTAAACCTCTTGGAATTGTGTAAAACTTTTGGGACCATGTGGATAACCACATTTTTCTAGGGTGATGGTTCACAGCTGTCCTCTCATTTTCAAAGAGGCTTGTGTCCCCCAAATGATGAGGAATTTCTGATAGTGTAATTTCATCTGATGTAAGTTACACCACTATTTTATATACCAGTACAAAATACTACCAATTGAGAAGGGTGTTTACCAGAAGCAAAAATACCTCTAATTCATCTGCTCTGTGTTCCCTGAACTTCACATGTGCCACATGAAATAACCACCCAAGACTCTAATGGACTCTCACTGTTTTGAAGTTTCTTTGGTGGATTCTCTTGTCTGCTGGCATATTGTTTGGATTTTAATAGCTATTGTTTGCATGTACTGCAGTAACAATATAATACAGCTTCATGTCCTGGAAGGTATTTTCTTAGATCCATAAAGTACAGTTGATGCTTGAGCCACATGGGGGTTAGGGCTGCACAGTTGAAAATCAATATATTAAGTTTTGACTCCCCAAAGACTTAACTAATAGCCTGCTGTTGACCAATAACATAAGCAGGTGACTAACACATATTTTGTATATGTATCATATATTGTAGTCTTACAGTCAAGTAAGCTAAAGAAAATGTTATTAAGAAAATTATAAGGGGGGTGCCTCAGTGGCTCAGTCGATTGAGCATCCGACTCTTGATTTTGGCTCAGGTCATGATCCCAGGGTCATGGGATCGAGCCACCACATCGGACTCCACGCTGAGCATTGGAGCCTACTTGAGATTCTGTCTCCCTCCCTCTCTCCTTCTACCACTCACCCCACTCATGCTCTTTCTCTTCTCTATAAAATAAAAAATCATAAGAGAAAATACATTTACAGCACTCTACTGGATTTATAATACAGTCCATATAAGAGGACCTGCAGAGTTCAAACCTATATTGTTCAAAGGTTAACTGTACTTGGTTGTTTCTTCATAAGAAAAGATAAAATTATGATTATTTTTCTAACGACTTATATTTGCTTTACAGTATCAATTTTCACCTCTTTTTGTGTGCCTGTCAGTGTAATCTTTTCAAAAGACCTTTTAAACACCAGAAATTGATTGAAATTAATTTAAACTATTTTTTTCAATGTTTATTTATTATTTGAGAGAGGGAGAGAGAGAGAGAGAGAGAGAGAGAGAGAGAGAGAGAGAGCATGAGCAGAGGAGGGGCACAGAGAGACACAGAATCTGAAGCAAGTTCCAGGCTCCGAGCTGTCATTACAGAGCCCAATGTGGGGCTCGAACTCACAACCCATGAGTTCATGACCTGAGCTGAAGTCAGACACTTAACCGACTGAGCCACCCAGGGGCCCCTAAACGATTTTAACCTACAAAGCCCCTCAACTGAAGCGATGATAATAGGGACAGCTCTGACCTAGGGCCCTTATACTCAGGGAGCAGTGGTGACCCTGCAGCTGCCACCTGAG
Source organism: Lynx canadensis (assembly GCF_007474595.2). Classification (NCBI taxonomy): domain Eukaryota; kingdom Metazoa; phylum Chordata; class Mammalia; order Carnivora; family Felidae; genus Lynx; species Lynx canadensis. The sequence goes on from NC_044304.2 coordinate 52,142,205, forward strand.
GGGGGGCATCGTGACTTCAGAGATAATAAGGTGAACAGTGCGGAAAGCATGCATCTTCGAATTGGTGGAATTGAAACTGTGGGAACAGATGGGCTACCCAGGGAGAGAATGCAAGAGAAGGGAGGAGGGGTAAAGATAAGGGGTTTGGGGAGGCTGAGAGGTGGAGAAGGAACCTGAAAAGGAAGCTGAGTTCCCTGGGAAGTCGAGAAAAGCCAGGATTGAAAGGCCTGAGGAGGGAGTGAGGGAGGAGAGCCCACCGCATCTGTCCACGCGTGGTGAGAGCGCGTCCAGCTTCAGTGCACTGAAGGGGCTCTGGGGCAGTGGAGTCCAGCTGTGCATTTCTTAATTTATTCATGAAGAGGGGGGTGAGAGACAAAGGGTGACACCATTATCCAGCAAAGGGACACACAAGGAGGAACCTGTTTGGGGGAGAAAGTCGTGGTTTCGGTTTTGAGCATGTGGAATTATAGGTCAGAAATCCGGGTGGATGTACACATAAGGAACAAAAGGAGTTGAAAATGTGGGTCTTAAATTTGAGATACGGCTGGGCTGGTGAGAGAGACTGAAGGCCATCGGCACATCGGTGATGTGCTTAACTACTGGAGTAAGTAAGGCAAGTCAGGAGGGTGGGTAGAGAGCAAATAGAGGTTGGCTGAGGCCAGATTTTTGGGAATCAGCTTTGGAATCTACAGAGAGCAAGTGTAACTGTGAAACAGAGGGCGGGGCTCGCTCCCAATCTATCTTTGTATCCTCTATGCCTCCCACGGCATCTGGCACAGGACACATGCTCATCAAAGTTGGTCAACTGGCTGATAAATTGATGGAAAGAATGAGTGAAGAAATGAGTCTGTGAAAGAGACTAAAAAAAAAAAATCATGCGGAATGGAAACAGGAAACCAGAGGCATCATCTAATGAGGGAAAGTGAAAGCTGCAAAATTGGAGGACACGTGCTAAGAAATTACTGAGTTTGACCTAATAGGTGTGCCTGGTGTCTTCCGGGGTGGCTGCTGAGTGGAGAGGTGGCAGACAGAAGGTGGGTCTCCATCAACAGAGGCAAGTGTAGATTCTTCTTTCAAGTCATAAAGCTGTTTTGGAGGGAGCATTTTGCAGCCACAGGTGGCCTAGGTGGGATCCGTGTTGTTCAGGACTCCTAAGGCAGACCCAGCAGAACAGCAGGTGATTGGCCTGTGGGCTGATGGGAAGTGGTTTGTCTTAGAGAACAGGTGATGCAGGATCCAGGCAGCTCTTTCTGACTGAGACACAGTCCCTGAATGTTGGCTTTCCTCTCCACACCTCCATTGCCAAGAGGAAGCGTGTTAAAGACTATCGTAAGAGGATGTAGTGTGGTGCTTCTCGTCTGACAGCCTCCCCACAACCCCTGCCTGGGATTTAATGGTGTGCTTTAATGGTGCTCTTGGTCTCCATGGTGACACCAGCCTTCTAGTCCGAGAGAGATGGATGGGGTTTAAATCATTATTAGCCAAGGTACCAAGTGTGTTTTCCAGGCAGTAAATAATAGCTCCTAAAGCTCTTGTAAGCTTGGCTGGGCGCTGCATGGAATATTTATGTCATTTGAGCTTGTCTGGGGATTTGTTTTCATTTTTGTGGTCTTTATGGTGGAGCTATGTAAAAATCAATAGCATTGCCTCTCTAGTTAATCTTAACTCACCATGAAATAGGCTTAAACACTAGACTCCCCCATCCAGTGATTTTTAGATATCCTGTGGACAAAGATTTGAATCGGGCTCAACCGTCTTAATGAGCATGGTTGCTATTTAAGTACCTTGTCACCTCTGGGCCCCCAGCTTTTCTACTACCATGCAAAGCTGGTTTCTTTCCCTGGAGATGATGGTCCCAGGCTGAAGCACCCCACGTGTTCCATGTCCTGACAGTTCTTTCTTGCTCTGAGGAATGTATTCACACAGTACATTCTAGATCAGGACTCTTTAGAGCAATAGGGACAGTCTGTCTCCCTTCGCAGCCCAGGCCCATGAAGAGCTCTCTAGCTACACCACTGCCACCTGAGCTGCCTGCTCCCTCATCAGAGTGATGTGTTCCTGAGCTCCCGCTGCTACTACTGAATGGGTCCACCATTATGGCTGTCCATGTCTAGGGCTGGCTTGTATGCCCTTATAGGCAGGGGTCCGACTCATTCATCAGCATGCTTTCCAAAAACAGCAGAGGGCCTGACACACAGTGGGCTCAATAAATGGCTGGTGAATTGAATTAGAAAGCTCTTAATCCTCAGATGGAGAGGCTCAAAGTGAGAACTGTTTACATTTAAGGCCTGTTGCAGACACATGGGATTATATCCTGTTTTGTTCCATTTGTTCTTTCTGGATTATTGAGGTCATAATGTGTTCATTCACCCACTATTTAGTCTGTGTAGGCCTTTGTGAAAAGCATTCAGAGCCTGCAAAGATGAATAAGGCGTTTGCCCTTCAGTGAATCCCACTTTAGGAGAGGCAGGTGTACGAGAAGGTAGAATGATATCAGAGCTAAGTGAAAGAAGGCTGGGAGGCTGTTTGCTATGAGCCAATGTGTGAAGTTTCTGTGCCTGGTATTGTGTAGGCATTGGTTCATTTAATTCTCACCCTTAACCATAAGAGGTAGGAACTGTTATCCATATTCCATAGAGTTAAGAGCCCAAGGCTCAAAGGGATTGAGTTAATTGGCTGTATGATTATCCCATTTTATAGAAGAAAATATCAAGACCTAGAAAGACAATAACTTGCCAAAAGTAGGTCATGTACACAGAAAGTGCCAGAGGCGGGATTTGAGCTTGGTTATTCTGCTGTCAAGGTTGATCCCCCTATACTGCCCCCATGTGCTGTAGGCTAAGGAAGGAGGATTTCATCCTGTAGCCTAATGCTGATTCCTGAAAGACATGGTAATTGACCAGTCTTGAAGGTTGGCAAGATTTTGTTAACTAGAAAAGGGGGAAAGGACCTTCCAGGTGAAGAGAATGACAAAAGCAAAGGCTTACACCCATGAAAGTGCAGGGTTTGTTCGGGGACCACAGGGAAATGTGTGAGATGAAGCTGGTTGGATTGTAAGGCCACTTGAATTCACTATGGGACTATGTAGTGGTTGAGTGCTGGTTTTGGAGCCAGACAGATCTGAGCTTGAATCCTGTTTTTACTGTTTAACCATGGGCTAAATACTCAGCTTCTGGGTGCCTCACTGTCCACTTCTGTGAAAGGGGAAATGATAATGGTTTTTATCTTATAGAACTGGATAACATAAGAAGGAAGCATGTAGAACCAGCAATAAGTGTTAGTCCTGTCATTATTAGGGATCTCCTGATTTTCCATTTCTCCTGAACAGAGCACTTTTCCCTCTTAATCCCTCTGTTCCAACCAGCATACCCCTGATTGGTAAATAATAAAACCATGGGATCTCCAAGTTGGACTAGTCCATGGGTGTAGATGATCTTTATGGCCCCAACCATTAACAAGAAGAAAGAGTAACACCATTCCTAAGATGTTTGGTTCTGTGCCCACCATGCCCCAACCCCTGAAGATGCCTTATTGATCTAATCTTTCCTTCATAACCTATGAGGGCTGGCAGTGGCATTTTTGGGTCAGAATCTGAGAAGTCTTAGCAAATTTCCCCCCATAAACTGTACCTGATCCCCCAACAGCCACATACCCCTCAATGGGGAGCCCCCAGGCTCCTTTCTCACTGGGTTCCTGAAGCCTCATGAGGGTTGGCAATGCTTATTGTCCTTGGCTTCCCCCTGAAAGTCTGGCTCCCCCCTTTCACAGGGCAAGCTTTGTCCCTGTGATGACACAGCTGGGACCCATCCTTCCCTTCACTGCAGCCTTTCAGTCCCTTCTATTCTTTTAATTTGGAACTTGGTCTTAGGGGGTTTTATCCTGGTATAATTTCTCCTATTACATCTAAGAACTGTTTGCACCCTGCCCCCTTCAGTGACCATAGCTGTTGGCTGGAGTCAAGACTCCAGAGGATTCTCACCCATAATGGCCTCTTTGGCTTACTCCTACCTCTCTCTCTAGCTTCATTTCAGAGTCTGGCTGCTGCACCCCCTCACAGTGGCTATGTGCACTTCCCTTCTGTTCTGATGTTTTTCTTATCTCTGGTCCTCTTCACCTAGATTGTCCCAGCCAATGATTTAGTACCTCTTTACACCAGCCTTCTGCTTTCTGCTGCCCCAACAATGCTCTTCGCTCCCATTGTTAATGAGAGGATCCCATAAGGGTTTTCAAGAGCCACTCTCCTGCCCCCCCCCACCCTTACCGCCGAGACAGAGATGACTCCAGCCTCTTTGTTTACATTCTTGAACCCCCAGATATGTTGATTTCTACTGGCCAAAGCTACTCACTTACTGGGCTGGAGGGACATTGCTTATTGACCTAGTGATGCAAAGGCAGTCACAGTTTTTCCAATTATTGAGCAGTGTCTGTGTGGCAGTTGCCTTGCATGGTGATCTCAAATTCTCACATCAACCTTTGAAATAAGTGTTATCCTCATTTCACACATGAAGAGGACAGGGGCTCAGGAAGACCTCAGAGACCTTCTAACCCATGTATGCACCTTTCTACTTGATGATGGGATCCACACCAAATTTGGCTACTCACCCTGTCAGGCTCATTCTAAACTGTGACAGAGAAGGTTAAAACAGTGGTTTGTTAGAAATGGCGATCTCTTTGACAGGTCTGTTTTAACTGCTCTTTTAATTTTATGGACTGTACCTTTCTGAAGACTTCCTGACTGTATTTGTTGCCATTCCTGGTTGATTCCAGGTGTGGAAGGATGGTGGCTCTGAAGAGTGTACCTTCAGGATTCTCAGGTCATCCTTGGAATCTTCTTTTCATTCTGAGTAGAAAGGAATAAGGTGGATCATTTGGGCTAGTGCCTTCATTTAAGAAAAAATGATACAGACTTAGAGCAGGACAGGGCCTATCCAAGATCACAGAGGCAATCCATGGTTAGATATTTAGGTTACATGTTGGACTTCTTACAACGGAGACCTCAAAGAGCAGTAGTGGAAAGAACGTGTATTTCTCTCTCCCATAACAGTCCAGGTATAAGCTGCCTGCTGTTGGGGACCCAGGCTGTTTCTGTTCTGTTGCCATGTTTTTCTTCATTTCCTATTTCTGTTAGAATGGTTGCCCTCATTTCCATGGTCTAAGATTTCTCACAACTTGGTCTTCATTCCAGCCTGTGGGATGGGCAAGAGGAGAATAGGATACAGCTCTTCCCTTTAAAGATACAACCTGGAATTTGTACATAGTGTAGTCACATGGCCACACCTAGCTGCAAGAGGGTCTGGGAAATGTTGCCTTTATTCTAGAAAGCCATGGATCCAGTCAAAAATAGGCATTTTGTTACTGCAGAAAAAGGGAATGTGAATCTTGAAAGGGGGCCCATGTTCTCTGCCACTATGGTAAAATGGGGACTAGAGCTAGCTCATCCCACTCTGCTTGCTGCCTCCAGTTCTAACCCTGTCCCTCTCAACCCAGATCTAGGACAGTACCCTGAAACATGGGTCCCAAGGCTGGCTGGTGATTTTAGGCTCCACACATGGACTAACTTTTATAGATAAAGACACACCACAAATCACTGCATAAAAATTATAACTTCAGCTTCCCAAGGAAATATTTCTGCATTGCTGAAATGCTGTTATCTCCTTGAATAGTGAATATCTTTGCTATACTCTTGTGAAGACATGGCTCCATCCACCTATTTAGAATTTGATTGCTAGAACAGAATGTTTTTTTCTTCATTTCCTATTTCTGTTAGAATGGTCTAAGAATAATGTCTCTAAAAAGGGTGAAGAGGCCAGATGTGTTCATGGTGACATCCCTCCTTCAGATCCACATTCTCCTAGAACCTTGTTTTGAGAGATCAGTAACATCCTCTGGGAGATCATACCAGACTATTTAGTGCCTGCTATGGTGTCCCTACCTAGGAATTCAGGTAGTTTTCCCTCAAAAACTGGCACTGGGGAAAATCTGTTGATATTAAAAACATTGATTCTCTAAGGATTGCAATCATATGTAATGGGCATATGTACCCTACACACAGGGGCAAGCCCAGCTAGAATGGAAGGGGTGGGGGGAAGGCTAGACTAATACAATATTTCCCACACTGGGGTGGTAGGCTACGATGAGTTGCTGGCAAAAGTCAAGAAAACTGGACCTTTGAAGTTAAGGACAGACAGAGGGAGAAACAGGAGTTGAAAATAGGAAGGCATGTCTGGCCAGGTTTATGGCATGGAGCACAGCTTGTATGGTAGAAAGAGCTGACTTCTGATTACTTACCGTTCTGTGACTTGGCACAATCCACTTCTTTCTTTAATCCTCAAGTGTTTTTGTTTTTTGTTTGTTTGTTTGTTTTTGTCTACAAAATGGGGCCAGAACCTATTCGACTGGCATGAAGATCAGTCAGAGATAGTATACGACACATCTTTGGCACCCGGTGGTGCCTCAATTACCAACAGCATCTTCCAAGGCCCTAGGTAACTGGCTCTCAGAAGGTTCAGCCTAAATTAGAGTCAGGACCTTGGATAGCTCTACAAATCCTGGTCCTTTGAAAGGGTTGTGGTTAATCCTGGACTGTTCTAGAAAACATTGTGGTTGCTGGGCAGGACCCCAGCGATCATCCATGTGATCTATCCCACAAATATGGGAAGTGTTTTTTTCTACTGGCAGTCCACAGGATGATTTTAGTGATACATGAACCTGGATTAAAGAACATCCGATTACATAATGAGATAATATTCCCTTTCCATGTTGCTTAAGGCAAAAGGTACAGTTAACTGCTTCATCTTTTAGCACCTCCTTGACACTTGCTACTCTTGGTTTTGAACAGAGAACATAGCCCAGACTCTAACTGAGCCTTTGGCTATAATTTAATCATGCTTTGTTTTCATTGCATTTATTTTTGCATTTACCTTCTATATTTGTCATTAGAGGTAATGGTTTTCTGTTTATGGCGGTAATTCAGTTTTTCCATTACATATATTTATTGAACATAAGAGAGAATATTGAATTATAGAAAATATTAAGTAAATAATACAAAAGCATACATATATATGGCAAAAAAAATTGAGAAAATGGTATAAAGATGATTGAAGCTTGGATTAGTTCATCCCTGCCTCTTGTGGATGGTAAAGTGCCAGCCCAGAGAGGCAATGGAACTTGCTCAAGCCACTTATTATATTGGATCTTCTGACCCTGTGGTTCTATGTCTTTGCCCCCACACCAGCCTACTTTCCCAAAGCCTTTTGAACAAGGCTCAACTTTCCAATTGACCCCATTATCCTGGAAAACTTAGGGAGGGGCAGCCTTTCTGTAACTTTTGTCATGTTCTCAATGATCAGACAGTCTCCCTGCTATGAAATAAATAGCTGTGTCCTGGAAGTAGGGGGAAAATGCTCCACAATTCCAGTATTGGAATGCAAATGAGCAATTAGAGTCAATTAAAACAGGATACAGTATAATTACCACCAAGTGTGCTAACCTTTATATTCAAGAGGACTTGACCTGCTGAAAGGAAATTAAACAATAGTAAAAAACAAAACAAAACCTCTTCCTTAACCAAGGGGGATGTGCTTGGGGCAGGAGCCTCACTTCAGGGGCCTCTGAGGTCTGACAGATTAGACCCTCCTTCCCCCACACCCAACTCTCTGGGTCTGAGCTACCAGCCAGACTTGATGGTACCTTGTCAGTGACTTTTATGCCCATCACCAAACACTGCATATTTTAGCTAAATGCCCAAGCCCTGCTTGGCTCTTCCAGAGACTCCTGTAGCCTCGGGCATCTTGAAAGCCATGCTGAACTTTGCTGCAAAGTACCTTGTATCTGCACTTCCTTGACCTCTGCATCTGAACTGATCTGTCTTTTAAAGCCAGATCTCTTACTTCCTTATTTATAAACACTCCTCTGAAAATCCGATTCGATTTTCTGAATCCCATTTTATGCGGACCCAGCGTTTCCTACAGAGGAAGCACACGGTAGTGTTGTGAAACCCTGCAGTCTAACCTTGGGGTCCCAGACCTCAGCCTGCTTATTTGTTCATCCATCCACCAAATGTTTATTGAGCTTGTTTTATGTACCTTGTGCTGTCCTGGGCACTGTGGACATAGCAGGGAAAGTAAAAGACAAAACTCCCTTTCCTCAAGGAGCTCATATTTTAGAAATCTTACACTTACAAGGTGATAAAACAGCAGGTGGAGAGCAGCTAGAGGGGACCAGAGAGCACTGGAGTGACAGGGATGTGTGTGTGGTGGGGGAGGGAGTCAGGGAGGAAGTGGCACTCCAGCTGTCCGTAACAGGTGGGCAGATGGCATGGCTTATAGGTTTAGAGGGTGGATCCTGAGCTGATACTGAGGTACAGTAGTCCGGCCCCCCGCCCCTTATTCATGGTTTTGATCTCTGCGGTTTCAGTTCCTCCCTGGAAGCAGATGATCCTCCTCCTGATGTCAGAAGGTCAATAGTAGCCTAATGCTATGTCACAGTAGTCTAGGTCATTCACCTTGCTTCTCCTTACACAGGCACGTTATCATCTCACAGCATCACAAGAGGGATAAGTATAGTACAGTGAGGTATTTTGGGAGAGAGAGACCACATTCACTTAACTTTTATTGCAGTATATTGTTATAATTGTTCTAGTTTATTCTTAGTTAATGTTCATTAAAGTGTTTAATCTCTTACTGTGACTAATTTATTAATTAAACTTTATCATAGGTATGTACATACAGGAAAAAACATAGTATATATAGGGTTCAGTCCTACCTATCTGGATCTTGGAACATATCCCCCATGGATAAGGGTGAGTGGGGGCTTATAGTACTTCAGAAACACCATTCTGGGCTTCAGCTGCCTGATGTATAAAGTAGGTAGGACAATGGTATCACACCTGAATGGCAGGGTCCCTGACTTTGAGGAGTCCTCAGCCTTGTGGGGATTCAAACACACCCAGGAGGAACACCTGGGGCTGGATAGTACAAATAGAAGAAGGCACAAAAAGATAAGGAGGCCTTGAAGGAGCCTGGCATGCTTTCCAAGGGTGAGGAACCTGGTACAGCAGAGGACAAAGTAGTTGGGGGAAGGATAGAGACTGATCAAGTCACACAGCAAGCCAGGGAAGCCCAAGATTTGAACACGGGGTCATCTGACTCAAAGCCTAATCCTTTGCGCTATATCCCACGGCCTTCAATGTGCGGTTGGGGAGGGCAGATTCAGAGAAGCAGGAAGACACATGCTGAATTCATAGTTTTGAAACTTGCCTGCAGTGTGGACAGAGTGGGGCTGGTGCATGACTGAGAAGAAAGATAATGAAAGGCTTTGGTGGTGGGGCTGAAGAGAGGGTGTAATTTCAGAATATAGTTGGAGATCAAGTTGGTGGGTCTTAATACCACTGATTGAATGGGGACACAGCTCAGGAAAGAGGGGAGGCAGACTCCAGCTTGAACACCTGGAGGACAACCCAGGGGACAGTATTCTCAGCCCACTTCCACATTGTTGGCTAGTTCCACATCTTCCCTGCCTGACTCAGCCTCTCCCATTCCTGCTTATCCTTGGAGACCCAGCTGCAACTCCACTGTCGGCACCCAAAGGCCGAATCCATTCACAAAGAACCTTCCGGCCTGTCTCTCTAGCCTCCTTTTCCTGTTTCACACTGCTCCTTTGGGTGTCATGACCCCAGGAACCCCATTCAGGTATGCACATTCAGCAGGTCTTTCCTTAAGCACGAGATATGGGGCTTACCACTCTGGGCACAGGGACTAAGGACCTGCAGGAGACTGTGAAGGCATAAATGAAAAGTGGGCTAGATCAAGGGTAGAAGATAGTGGGTTTCTTCCCAGCTGATTATGGAGCTGCCTGGAGTACTGTGGAGGGTTCTGAGGCTGTGTCCATGCTTAGCTGCACAGAGTATTGTGATCGATTAGTGATGTCTGCCATGAACACAGGAGGGATAGGGCAGAGTAAATGCCATTTATGTACAATTTCTTAATGACAAGATCTGTATTGTATGGACAATCTACAGCTGTTCTCAGGAAAAATCAAAGATGATATCCCAATGACTGGTATAACTGAGGGCAGAAACAAATCAGAAGGGGGCTGTTAAGAGAACCAGGACCAGTGTCAGATACAGGCTGTCCTCAGCATTGCATTTCAACTTTCATACCACTCTCCACTTGTGTCCATTACATAATGATGCCCCTAAACCACCTTTTGTTCCCTGACTTGAGGCTCTCAAACCTCAGCTCACAAAGGGATTTTTCTAGCTAATGCCTGCCAGCCAGTGGTTTCGTTTTGGCAGCCTAAGTCATTGTCTGTACTGTGGTCTTTGAGCAGTTCATCTGAATATTTTATTTCCCTTATGGTTTTATTTTAAAAAACGTAAAAATGAAGGTGTGGATACCAGTGGAGGAAGGGTAGTTCTCCTCAATGTAATGTAGAAGCAGAACATGCATTTAGAACTTTAAACAATGGAATTACTTCAAAATAATTGTTATCTATTTAATAAATCATACTACTGTGGTCATTGAGGAGTAGTCTGCTATGTATGCTGCTGAGGGCATAGTGAGGGTGCATTTGGCCAGGTTATAAGTGACCCCTTAATGTTCACTCAAAAACAGACCAGGTGGAGGGGTTCCTGGGTGCTCAGTTGGTTGAGTATCCAACTCGTCTCCTGATTTTGACTCAGGTCATGATCCCAGGGTCCTAGGATCCAGCCCCACATCAGGCTTCATGCTCAGCCTAAGATTCTCTCTCTCCCTCTGCCCCTCTACCTTGCTTGCTCGTGTGTGCGCTCTCTCGCTCTCTCTCTCAAAAAAAAAAAAAAAAAAAAAAAAAAAAAAAAAAAGACCAGGTGGAGTATAACCAACAAGTTTAGTCACATCAAGGTGGTCCCACAGAGTAAAGATAAAGTCCTATGATTTTCACTTGTTCTATTTTATAGGATAACATTCTTTTCCTTACATTTTGTGAGCATTGGGGGTTAAGATAGATATGTCATCCTTTGGGGCCTGGGCATTCTGGATAATTAATCTTCTGCCATACCATAGAGACAAAAGTGGAAATTATGCAGTTAAAAGCAATAGATTTTAGCTTCCTCCTGTCTTTTCACAGACATAAGCCAGTTGACCACGGTGTGGGGGTTCATTCTGAAGGAAGATACTCAAGAATTTATATGAAATGCTGAAGATCCACGCAAGATTGTGTCTGTAAGGCTAAGAGAAATGGGAGCTTTTATACCACGATGAGCTGTCTGGGCAGGAACCGTCGGCCCTATTGACTGCTGGCCTCTCATTTTTGACTATTGATATCAGCTGTTGGCTCTGATTCTTATACATCTGACTTGCATTCACCTGGATTACAGTATATGTTACAGCAAGAGGTTGTTTGAAATAACTGACATGTCAGTAGAGCTGACTGTTGGTTTGGAAACAGGATGCTTAACTGGCTGGGGCAGGGCTGTGAATAAGCTGAGGATGCTGCCAGCACTGTGGGCCAAGGACAGTGTCTGGATGAAACAACCCAGTCCTCCAGATGTGAGCTCCAGGACCCAATGACACCACCCTCTGCTGGTTCTTATTTCTTGTTTTTGAGGACTGGGTTTAAATCCCTGCTTTGTCACCAACTGAATGACTTACATTTGCATTTATGTAAAGTATGGACTCTTTTTTGTTTGAAGGTTAAGTGCAAAGAAGCAATACCTTTTTTTGTTACTGCTTTACAATGTTCCTGTCCCCTTTAGTCCCTCTAATGCGTATATGACCATTCTTCAATGAAGTAATAGCCCAGTTAACACAAGGATCACTGTGTGTCCTGCCATAAATAGCATCTCTATTTCAGTTTTTCGAAGATGTTAATTTATATGAAAATAAAAAATAATACAAGGAAAAATTCAAGTTACATAAATGTAACTATTTCCATTGTCATGTGTAAAGTGGCTGGCATTTAGTAAGATTTTATTCTCTTCTTCCCTCTGTCCCCATTTCCCATGTCCTGAACTCCTTTATGGTCCAATACCTGGATCACCTCCTTGGAGAAGCCCTCCCTGACTGCCTCTGTAATTAGCTACTCTTTGGTCCTCCATCCTTTATATTCCGCTGATTACATAATGCATGAATTATCTACTTACCTACATGTCTGTCTTTTCTACCAGAGCGGGGCCTCTTGAGGCAGAAACTTCCATATCAAGACTTATTTGCATATTCCAGAGTCTAGCTCAGCACTTGGTGCATAGGAGTGTTTTTGGTGAGTGAGTGAGTAAGTAGGTGGATGAGTGAGTAAATGAATGAATGCAAAAACTGAGTGAGGGACTAGACCACTGGTAAAAGAAACCCTGAGCTGGGAAGGGTTTCAACTAGAAGAATTAAGACCGTAGGTCACACAGCACAAGTACTTTAGCAGGGAAGTCTGAGTCTCTGAACCATCCAAAAGCTGGTACACATATCTGTGTCTGTGCACCTTTGGGGGAAGAGAGGAGAGTCTGTAGCTGTCCTCAGATTCTCAGAGACATCCATGGCCCCCAAATGTTGACAAGTTGCTGATGTAAACAGATGGAACAGGCAGGCCCCACCAAGAGGGCACAACGAAGTGATTACAGAAGAGATGTGACAAAGGAGGAAAAATCAGACCTGGAGGAGGAGACACCAAGTCCTGCATGGACCTCAAGGAGAGGTTGTGGCCCAAGGACAGGATAGAGTCTTGAGGGTGTTGCTATTTGCTTATAAGCAGTGCTTGTGTGAGGAAACCCAGGGAAGATTCTGTTTCTTGTGCAGAATCTGTGGGCTGAAAAGGGCTGCTCAGTTTGCTGGTTCCAATCACTGGCCTCCAGGTACACCGAGCAGAAATGATCCCAGGCAAACACTGGGTCTTTCTTGCCCCAAATAGCTTCCCTCCCCCATTTCCCTGCACTTTACTCTTCTCTCTTCTCTTCTCTTCTCTTCTCTTCTCTTCTCTTCTCTCCTCTCCTCTCCTCTCCTCTCCTCTCCTCTCCTCTCCTCTCCTCTCCTCTCCTCTCCTCAGTATGTATGTATGTATGTATGTATTTATTTATTTAGAGAGGGCATGTGAGCAGGGGAGGGGCAGAGAGAGAGAGAGAGATAGGAAATCCCAAGCAGGCTCCACACTGTCAGCACAGAGCCCAAGGTGGGGCTTGATCTCTCAAACCCTGAGATCACGACCTGAGTCAAAGTCAAGAGTCAGACACTCAACCAACTGGGCCACCCAGGTGCCCCTCCCCTGCATCTTTCTATTCTATCCTTGGCTGTGAAAACTTGATTATCATTGAGAGCAGTCTTTTTCAAAAATGTGGGTCATGGCCCATTGGTGAATCGTGACGTAAATTTAGAGGGTCATGACCAGCCTTATGAAAACATGAAATAGAATATGATAGAAAATATTGAGTGCATCACACATGTAAGAGTGAGTATCATGTGGGACGTCCTGTTTCAGCTCAATATGTATGGGATTTTGATATCATATGTATTTCCTTTTGTGGGTTGTGGTCACAAATGATTGATAAGCACCGGTCTCAAGCATCATTGTAGGCATTCATGAGATACTCGCTGAAAGGCCAGGCCCCTGAGCGGACAGTGATGAGAGATGAGGTGGGAGAAGAAGCCACGTTGGGGTTCTACACTGGAAAGTCCTCTTCTCCTGGCCAGAAGTTAGGGCCCTGCCACATTGCCCACCACCATCACCCCTTCTTGATTCTTTCCTCTCCTCCCCTGGGCAGGTTGTATACGTCACTGCAACATTTCCCTATATCATGCTTCTGATCCTCCTGATCCGAGGGGTCACCTTGCCTGGGGCCTCCGAAGGCATCAAGTTCTACCTGTATCCTGACCTCTCCCGGCTCTCCGACCCACAGGTAAAGTTGCTTGCTTCGTGTCCAGTTGCCTGTCACCACTGGGACGCCCTCTGCCAGCCTCTGCTGCCAGCCACGGGGGCTTAGCAGCTGGCTGAGCATGTAGAAGTCCATGGACCCCTTCTCACAATAATCATTTTCCATGCATAAATTAAATGCCTAGGAAATCCAGTATATTGAAATACAACCATCAAAACATCAACAAAAGACAAATTTGTGGCGTGTAATAATATATGTGCTTGTTTATCAATACATTAAAGAGCAAGATCCAGCAACAGGTCCTATGATTTTTATGGTTTCAAAGTCATGGTGAGCATAAATGATGTGTGGAGATATCTATACTGTGATATGAAAGTATCTGGGATTTCTACTGCTGACAATTCTGCAGTTTGTTGTCTATATTCATAATTGAAGAAATGCTAAATTTGTTAGAGGTAAGTGTAAACATAAAGTTTTTCCTCTGCCTAAGATCACAGATCCCCCAGCCATGCATCTCAGTGAGACCAACTGGGTCTTTGTTGGTGATTGATTTTCCTTGTGGGTGCAGCTCGCAGAAAGAAAATAATTGGTGAAAACTGGCTCACCTCTTAATTGTGTCTGGTAAGGCGTTGGTTGTGCTGAATCTTGGATAGTGACTGTTTATACCTAAGCTTCTCTAAGTGGGCAGTGATGGTGTTCCCAGGTGTATGTTAGACAAGAGGTGAAAACAGACACCTTGCAGGCCCAGAAATGCTCAACCTCACTACTTGTTAGAAGCTCCTGGGACCTTTTGAAAAATCCCAATTCCCAGAGTGTAACCCAGACCAATTAAATTAAATTTTCTGGGGGTGGTTCCCAGGTATCAGTGTTTCCTAAAGGCCATCAGGTAAATCCAGGGTGTCAGACAATGTGCTCAAAGACATCTGATGGCCGAGGAGACATCCATGTTTGTTTAATTGAAATATAGTTGATATACAATGTTATATTAGTTTCAGCTGTACAACATAGTGATTCTGGCATTTTCATACATTGCAAAGTGATCACCCTGGTAAATCTAACTACCATCTGTCAGCATACACAGTTGTTATATATTATCAACTATATTCCATGTAGTGTACGTTGTATCCCTCTGACTTATTTATTTTATAACTGGAAGTTTGTACCTTTTAATCCCCTTCTGCTATTTTGCCTACCCCCATCCCAGCAACCACTAGATTGTTCTCTGTATCTTGGAGTCTGTTTCTGTTCTGTTTTGTTAATTTTTTTTGGATTCAACATATAAGCAAAATCATACAGTATTTGTCTTTCTCTGACTTATTTCACTTAACATAATATCCCCAGGTCCATCCATGTTGTTGCAAATGGCAAGATTGCATTCTCCTTTGTGACTGAATAGTATTCTGTTGTATGTATCTGTGTACCATATTTTCTTTATCCATTTGTCAATCAGTGGACACTTGGGCTGCTTTTATAATTTGGCTATTGTAAACAATGCCATGATGAACATAGAGGCACCCATATTTCTATTAAAATGAACATAGATACATCATGCATTAGAATGTAGAATCTGCATTCATAGTAGATGAGACTGCAGGAAACTCCGAGTCTGCAGTCTGTAGCTTCCAGCCACCCCCTGTTAGGAGAACTTGGGTGGAAAGGTTTATGGAGGGCGAGTTATTGCAGCTCAGGTGTAGCTCATTACACTGATTAAGGTCAATGGTGAAGTGGCAACGTGTGCTCGTTTCTTCTCAATTTGCTGTGCCTTGAGGGGCCCCTGAGGCTCGGGGCACCACCGGGCACCTGACGCAGCATCCTGAGTTGCAGGCAGAATCCCTAGGAAGAAGGAAATTAGCTCCTGACTGTTGGCCTCACCAACTCCAACCTCCGATGGCAAAGGCTCAGTTGGAGAGTGAGTTTTGGAAAACGTATTTCCAGAATCACTGGTCTGTGCCTTTTTGTCAGATCCACAAATTCTTGACCCAGTACAGATTTCCTGTTCTTTCCTCTGCTCACAGGTTTCCTTATCCTGTTCCTCAGGGTCTGTCAGGAAAGAGATCCTGGGCATCACCCACATTTTCCAAACCTAACTGATCATCGGAACACCTTGGAACATGTTAAGAATGCAGTTTTGGGGGTATGCGATGGCACCTGCCTATTTATATGATTAGGAAGCTGCCGAGTAGATTCTGATGATCAGAAAAGTTTGGGAAAAGCCAGCCAACACTTAGGACCGTAGAGCCCTATCTACACATATACACATGTACCACAAACGCACATATCCACACACAGGACAGAGGTGAAGCCAGGTGTTCACCATTCACACTGTCTGCCTCATCATCCCAGTTTCCTGCCATCTCCCTTCCTCTCAGGCTTCGGCTCCCAGGCCAGCACTCACTTGCAAGGCTGTTCTGAGGAATGGCCACTTGGAGTCGTGGTATGAACATTGGGCCAACAGTCAGGACCTGGCTTTCCTCGGGCTCTGCTGCTGATCCTAAGTGACCTTGGACAGGTTCCTTCTCTTTTTCTCCTTCTGGGCCTTCGTTTTCCCACGAAGGCAAGAAAAGGTTGATTTCATTCAGCAGGTTCAAAGTGGATTCTGAGATGCCTGCATTTTCCATGAACATGGGTTGACTGATAGACTTACAGGCCACCTTCAGCCCTCTGCCCATTTTTGTAAATAAAGTCTTATTGGAACACAGCCATGTTACTTATTTTTCCCCATATTGTTTGGCTGCTCAAAGGCATAACTCAGAGGCAAAGATGAGTAGCTGAGACAGAAACCATATAACCCCTATGCCCCGGCCCCTGCCACATTGAGTGACTCACTAGGGCTCAAAGGACTCAGAGCAGTCATACTGTTTAATACAGCTTATTTCCAGCATCAGCGAGAGAAAAGGACACATCACATCAAGTGGGGAGGAATCCATGCCATAGGCTTCCCACAGTCACCTGCCAGGAGGAGCCACACAGAATGTGTTCCTTCTTGCAGCATCAAAATGCAGCAGCATGTGGGCAGTATTTCTCCCCAGAGGAGATTGGTCAGGACTCGGGTTTTTAATGGGGAAGTTTTATTAAGTGCGCAGGTACTTTGTGGCCATGTGATCGATCACACGGTCTCCAGAAGGAAAGCAGGTACTCACTGTAAGTTGCATTGCTTGTACAAATAGTCCAGGCAAGCTGGCACAGCAGAATTCAGTGCCCCTGGCATACAAAATGACGGTGTGACTTAGTACCAGGGGAATATCTTAGCTAAGTTCCCAGATATCAGCCAAGAGCCAATCCTGCCAGCAGGCCCTTTGGGACAAGAACATCAAGTCTGCTGTGGTAACTCTTTGCTGCACACTGGCAAAACGTAAAATATTTACTATTTGGGCTATTCTAGAAAAAAGTGCTAATTTTGAGCTGCAGAACCCTCAAATGCCTCTGATCTCTGCTTGACTCCCTCACTCTACCCATGTTGCTCTCTGCCTCGGCTGCCACCAGCCTGGTCCAGACACCACCATCTCCCCCTTGACAGTAGCCTCCTAACTGGTCTTCCAGAAATGTCCCTTAACCCCTTGGTCCTGTGGGCCACTCTCATTCAGCAGCAGAGTGATCTTTTTGAAATCTAAATCTGACAGGCATCTCTTGGCTTAAATCCCTTCTGGGGTTCCCTGTGGTCTTTGGTAGGGCCTCCAAGGGCTTCCTTGAGCTGTCTCCTTGCTGCATCCCCATCATTTCTCCCCCTCTCTCAGTTCATGCCAGATACTGGCCTTCTTTCTGCCTCAGGACCTTTGCACATGTTACTTCTCTGCTAAGAATGCTCCCTCTTTCCTCCCCAGACCCTCCTTCTGCACCTTGCCCAACATCCACTCATCCTTTAGGACTCAGTTTAAACATCACTTTTTCAGGCAAGTCTTTCCAAACTGCTAACCATGCACCCTCTAGTATTTCATACTTCTTTTCCAAAGTGCTTACCATGTTTGCAGGGAAATATTTATATATGTATATACATGTATGTATGTATTACATGTGTGATTTGTTTAATGTCCATTCATTTGCTTGACAGATACTTACTAAGTGCCTGTTCTGTATCAGAGATTATTATAGGTATCAGGGATATATAGCAGTGGACATTGAACAAAATAATGATCCCTTCCCCAAGAAGTTTATATGCCAGTCAAAGAAGAAAGCAGTGAACAGAATAAAAAATAAAATATGCAGTCCATTAAATGGCGACAAGACCCAAAGAGGCCAAGGATGGAGTGGCAAGGGGAGTGCTTAAGAGAGGGTGGATACAAAGTTCCTCCCAGAGAAGACAGCTTGGAAGCAAGGTCTGTATCTGTTTTTCCCACCATTGTATCTCCAATCCCTAGCTAGCTCAGTGCGTGGGACATAATAGGTGCTCAATAAATGTTTGCTGAATGACTGTAAGAGCCAAAGCTATTTTGAGATTTTTGAAGAAAGATTCTGTTGCTTTAGCCAAAAATTTAAAAACCTCCAGCTCACCAGATCTGTGAGTTGTAATTTTTTTTGATTCTCCTTGTGTGAGCATGCCCACCAAAAGGAACAGAGATAGTTAATTGGGATAGAGGTAAGGATAGTGACCGCAAGAGGGAAGGGTAAACAAAATTCCATGTAACTGGTATCTTTGGAAGCTGGAGTGTGTTGCGGGAAGGGCCCAACATGGCTGAGAAGAGAGGTGGGGGTAGCCCTGAGTCTGCTTTTTGTCTGCTCCGGGGGCTGAAGGGCTGGTGTTGGGGTGTATAGTAACCTGGAATCTGTGGAGGGGTCTTGATAACTCCTCGAACTTTGGAGGCTAGCACATCACACAGATTCGTTTCGGCGTGCTGAGGGAAGGCAGCCTGTGTGTGGGTCAGTAGAATCACAGTACCCCAGCTAGAATGTCCACTCAGTAGATAGATCCAGGTCAGAGAGGCTGAGCTACTTGTCTGTGGCCACACAGCAGCTCAGTGGCCCAATTAGGACTTAGAGCCCAGGGTTTCTGGGCTCTGAATGAAGGAAGGTAAGATCTAAAGAAGAAAATGACAGATCCACACCAAGAAGTTCTAAGTGTTCCCATTTGTGCACACCCCAGGCATGAACCATCGGGAAGGCCCAGGCTGGAAATCCTGCTCTCCCATTACAGTTCCTGTGGCCTCTAGCAAGGCTCCTCCCTCTGTGGGACCTGGTCATCTCTTCCCTAGAATGAGGGTCACAGGTTGTAGTCGCCTGCCCCATCAGATGGCTGTGAAGGTGAAGTGCAATGACCCAGTTTGTGGAGGAATGTTTTTTCTTTTTGCAGTTACGTGTTTTAATGTGCATTAGAAAAAAAAAAAAACCTGGGACATCCATCAACCATATCAGAACCGTGACTTCATAGTTATTGCTGGAGTGAAGCTGTATCTATATACACTTTACACACACACACACACACACACACACACTACACATTTACATACATGTATGTGGTAAGGAGCAAGGTTAATTTACAAGCAGCTATCAAATAAATACTAGAATGAACATGGACTTGGCAAAAGTAGTACAGGGTGAAGACGGTGTGCTGGGGTTTGGGACACGGTGGGGCTGGGGAATCATCCTGAAGTAGCATTAGGACTTCAGGTAGCCACATGGTCCCGCTCAAGACAACTGAGGCATGGCTCTCAGAAGTAGAGAAAGTAGGTCAGGAGAGCTGTCAGCCAGAAATACTTAATCAGGAGATCAGAAAATGGCTCAGCCTCTTGGTGGTTTTCTCCTTTTATCAAGTCCTTGTTGTGACTAATGAACCTGACTTAGTTTCCCATTTGTGCTTCAGAACGCACCAGGAAGAAAGACTCCCAGAAAGGCCTGGCCGCTTGGCTTGTCTACGAGTGTGAACACCCTTGTTTCTTTGGGGTGATCTAGAAGTTGCAGTGGTCAGGCTTCCCGCAGCTACAAGGGACTAAAAGGTTGATGCTGGACCTATCAGAGTGTCTCTTGTGTGTGAACCAATGGGAAGGATAGGTGATGGGGGTGGTGAGCCGGGGAGTCGGGCTGGTCAGAGGGGAGGCTGCTGGCCACATTCAGACCTCCAGCCTCAGAGACTCATTGGGTCCCTGCACTGCTCCAGCCATTCCCAGAGTGTGGGCATGGTCTCAGAGGGACTGGGGGCCACTAGGGGGTGAAATAAGCCCTTACTGGGAGTCCTCCCCAGGCTGCTAACTCCATGAGGAAAGGGATCGCGACTGTCCTGTGTACCACTCACCTGTCACCAGAGCCCAGCAAAGCTGTTCTGTATCTTATCCCACGGATATTTATAGCATGCCTACTTCTGCCAGGCAGTCAGTATATAAGTGAGTAAGAGCACTCTGTGACTGGGTGGGCTTCCCTCCCTGGAAGAAGGAAGAGGGTTGGAAGAGATCGGAGCTTTGCATCCTTCCTTTGGTCTGTTGAGAAGAACATGCACCTTGTTCTTGGTGATGGTCCTCATGCCAAAGCCTGTGAATAACTCCTGCCTTTTAAATACTAGGGCAGATCTAAAGGGGCTGCATCCATGCCATCACTCTCCGTCTTGTGCTTCCTGGGGGCTTATATGGGTGGGGACTTCACAGGAGGGCTGATAGCTGTTGCTCTGGGTGCTAAATGGAACCCCCAGCTTGCCTTCTCTCTCCTGCAGCTGGAAAAGCCAGCCCTGTCCCAGTGCTCCAGGAATAGCTATGGGGCTCACATGTTATCATCACAGCTTTACCTCCCTGAAGCCATGTTTGGAATTTGGTGAAGTTGGGGGCCTGGGGTGGGAGGGCTTGCCTGTACAGGTCAGCAGAGGGAGGACAGGCAATGACCCACCTGAGGAAAACAACCCTCAGGGTGCCTTCTACCCCATAGGAAACTCTTGCTTCCTGGATCCCATATCCTGGCTGGAGTGATAGCAAGGTGGGGCCTCTCCATGATCCAGGATCTCCATTAATTCCAGACCCGGGCTCCAGCCCCCCTTCCCTGCTGCTTATAAGGGGTTCAGACATGCATGTGTGCTGTGTCATTTACGTTTCTAAAGGGGCACCGGTTCCTGACTGATGCAACGCTCTGGACCCCAGCTCCCAGGGCCTTAAGGGAAAAATCCTTTTGAGGGGTGCTCCTGAGCCCTCTGGGCTTGTGTGGCATTCTGCATGAAGACTAAGTCTTGATCTGGACAAGCAGATGCATTCACAGCGGCCCCCTCCTTCTATCTCCCCAGCCAGCGAGGCAGGAGAACTCCAAAAAGCATGTAAAGAGAACTCAGTTGTAGGGAGCCTGGGAGCCAAGAACACCTTCCTCACAGGGTAACTGTGAAGTCCAGAGAGAGAGCCATGGAAGTTATTTTAAGGTCTAAAGGGCTGTGCGCCCTACTGTTGTAGTCTCCGTGAGGGCTTCCTGACCACCTTGTATAAAATCATGCTCTCCACCCTGCACATCCTGTCTACATACCCACCCCCCCAGCTTTGGTTTTCACCATGACACTTGCCAACATCTAAGACACCTTTCATTTTGTGTCACCATACTCCACTCACTAGAATGTTAGCTCCAGGAGGGCAGAGGATTGATCTGTTGCATTCACTGTTAGATGTCCTGCCCCTGGAAACAGAGCCTGCCAACATTAAGAGCTCAGTAAATACTTTTAGGCAGGCAGGCAGGAAGAGAGGGGGGAGGGAAGGAAGGAAGGAAGGAATTGAAGGAAGGAAAAAAGGAAGGACGGACAGTTTCAGGAGAAGCCTATGTGACTCTGTTACAATGACCTAGCACGGACTGCAGTTGTGGGTAAGCTCTCCAGAGACAGGATTTTTAGTGCATTGGAATCTGGTATCTAGGAAAGGAAATTTGAGTCACTCTGTTGCCATTGACCAGCTTGGTGGCCTTCAGGCTGTCTCTTTACCTCTCAGAGCTCAGGGTTCTCACCTGTCTGTTGGGGTTAGAATATCCACCACACGGAGCATTTGTGGAGCAGGTTTGCATGTGAATGCAAAAGCACTTCTATTTCTCATTTTCAGTGCCCAGCCCAGGGTCTGGCATGCTGTAGGGCTCCAGGGACACCAGTGATGTTCTTCATTTGCCTCCGTGTCACTGGGCTCTGGGCAGGATGAGTCAGAGCTCCACAGGCCTAGAGGGAGGCTTTGAACTCAGAACCGAGTGCCTTCATTGTGAATCCAGTAAATTAAGTTTCTCATCAAGAACTTGAAGCAACACAGCTCGCCTTCTTTGTCCTCTGGCAATTTGCATTCCGTGGTCTCTTATAACTTTCTAAACATCTATTTGCCTTCACTGTCAGCCCTGTGTTCTCTCCGAAGTGTGAAGTGCTTCCACTCCATTTTTCCCCCCCAAATTTTTATTTTCTGTCTTTTCAGTCTTTGGGGAATGGAGGGCCGCTTTCAGGAAATCACATTTTCCCTGCCCCAGATTCCTGCCACTCTCACTCTTCATTGTGTTTCGAGTGTGTGTGTTTCAGGGCAAGAACAGAAAGGCCTGTCACGGATCCAAATTGCGGGGTCTGCTTTCCCAGGGTGTGCACACGTTCCCCAAGTCAGCCTCTTCTATGGAGGGAACTGGAACTGGCAGCTAAGGTGTCCCAAGTCCTGGAGGTGGGGTAGAAGGATGCCCAAAGAGTGAGCACCTCAGAACACTGGAAATCTCCTCCACCTGCCCTCACCCCATAAGGACAAATCAGGGAAAACAAGATCCTCATTTAAAACCTCACCTGATGAACCTTGTGGACACGCCCATGGAATCGCTGCCACCTGGTGGCAATGTACTTTGGCTCCAGACAGGGACCCAAGGAAACATGAGTGTCTTTACTGCTGGACTTCCCGACTGAAATGGAAATAATGATACTGACTTGTAGACATTGGATATGTTTTTGAAAATATTGCAAACCTCCCTGGACACGAGGGCTACTCCCTGGGACTGAAAATCAACCAAGGTTTCCTTTTGGTATATTTAGTTTGGGGCTAGGGTCACTGTTCTACCAGCATTCATCTGTTGTCTACTCAGCACCAGGTACTGCGGATGCAGAATCAGATGATGCGTGATTCTTGTCTTCAAGGAGACGATAGTCTCTTGGGAGACACACATAATTAGGTCAGTGTTAACAGTAGTGAAGGAGGGGGTACTAGGGTTGGAGTTCACCTGACCCAGGTATGCTTCCCGTCACTGGGTGAATGCCTCCAGAATTAGAGACACATTACTGATCTAACACACACACTGAAAGGAAGGTAGTGAGCATTTCTTCTTTCTTGACTGCTTAAAATTCCTCAAGAGTTGCTGGTCTGTGGAATCAGAATTCCTGTATATTCCACTGAGATTCTGTGCGTCGCTGGGGTTCCTCATTAAATTCTTTCAGCCATAGGCTTACTCAGGGGGAAGTGTTGTGAATTTTAGTTCTCAGCTGTTTCAGTAGCCCCTTATTAATCTGCAGTCTCAGTGGTTAAAGAGCTGCTTGGGTACACATATGAGTAGTGATACTAGTTATTGTTTCTTTTTCTAATGTTTGTTTATTTTTGAGAGAGAGAGCGAGAGAGCGAGAGAGCGAGAGAGAGAGAGCGCAAACAGGGGAGGAGCAGACAGAGAGGGAGACAGAGAATCCCAAACAGGTTCTGCACCATCAGCTCAGAGCCTGATGTGGGGCTCGAACTCACACCCTGTGAGATCATGACCTGAGCAGCAATCAAGAGTCAGACACTTGGGGCACCTGGGTGGCTCAGTCGGTTGAGCCTCCGACTTCAGCTCAGGTCATGGTCTCGCAGTTTGTGAGTTCCAAGCCCGCATCAGGCTCTGTGCTAACAAACAGCTCAGAGTCTAGAATCTGCTTCGGATTCTGTATCTCTCTCTCTCTCTCTCTCTCTCTCTCTCTCTCTCTCTCTCTCCCTCCCTCCCTCCCTCCCTCCCCCTCCCTTTCCACCCCCCCCCCATGCTCTGCCTCTGTCTCTCAAAAATAAATAAATGTTAAAAAAAAAAAAAAAAGTCAGACACTCAACTGACTGAGCCACCCAGGCATCCCATTAGTTATCGTTTCTTGATGGCTGATTTTATGACAGGTATTATACTTCACCAACTTGTCATTTAATTTATCCTATTCACTCAATCAGCAAGTAGTTATTGATAATTATTATTTTCTAGACCCAGGCACTAAATGCTATGTATAAGTACCTTAAATTTTTATGACCTGTAAGACAGGACCTATGGTCCTATTACCATATGAAAGGTTCTCTCCTATGGGTCATGAGAGTTTTAAAACCTATGTCCTAAAGGTTTTTCAGATGAGGGGACTGAGACTCCAAGAGGTTAAACTACTTGCCTTGTGCTTACAGAGATAGCCCTTGAACCCAGGTGAGTCTGACTTGGGCAACTAAAGGATGCAATGCTGAAACCCTTTGTCATATCTGATTTTTCTGGCCTTGTTCTTACTCTGCAGCCCTGGGCTAGCAATTCTGGCTCTGGTGTCTTTGAGCATCCCAGACCTGCATGACTACCTTGCAAGAATCCTAGAATCTCAGCGTCAGGTGGGTTTAGTCCCCACCCAGTGCAGGAATCTCCTCTGTAGTAACCTGGTCAGTTTCTGATTGGCCCCCCTGTGACAAGGAAACCCTTCAACTCCACTTGGGAACACTCCTTGCTCACCTGGTTCCCAATGTTGACATTCATTCATTCTTTGTTTCATTTGCTTGTTCTTTCTTGATTCATCTACCCTAATTTGTACCCCACTTTGAGAGAATCTACCAGGGTTCAACATGCTAATATAAGTGCAGCTTAAACAAATGAGGTACAGACCAACCTCCTGTGGGCTAAGAGCCTCCAAGATGGGCTCCCTGCCCCTTACCACGATCTCCTTCCTCACCCAACAGACTGAGGGAGCTTTGAAAAAGGAATCCTGGATTATGTAACTTCCTAGAATTGTTCTTTAAATGTGTTTTGCTTTAATTCTTTGCGTATGTTTATTCTAACATCTTTTTTCCCCAGTTCATGGATCATATTTTCCTGTTTCTGTGCATATCTGTTAGTTTTTGATTGAATACTGTGGGTTGTAGTTAAATATTATGGATACGATATTATAGAGGCTCTGAATTCTGTTATCTTCCTCTGAAGAGTGTTGGGTTTTTTTTGAATAGGTATTTCAAATACTGATTGACACCTTAAACTTATGTAGACTCAACTTCATGTTTTCTTGCTGCAGGCATGTGGAAATCCCAAGCTGTTTCTTAAGACCCTCTAACTTAATAGGACTCAGTGGGCCTTCATTGGTTCTAAGCTCTGTCTCCTCTGTAGAGCTTGTCAGGGCTCTGTTTAGGCTTTGTTAGGATGGGTCTAGAAGAGTTCTTACTCTAGAGCATTGGTGCTCAACTAGGGAAATTTTGCATCCCAGGAGACATAAGTCAATGTCTGGAAACCGTGTTAATGTCATTAGTGACAATCTAGTGAGTAAAGGCCAGGGATGCTGCTAAACATCCTACATTGCACAGGACAGCCCCCCAAACAAAGAGCTATGGGGCCCAAAATACCCGTAATGCCATGGTGGAGAAACCTTACCTGGAGGCCTGGTTCTTGCTCCTAAGGGGAGGTCCTTCTGTGTCTCAGCCAGGTGCCAAGGGTGAATACTTGGTGTTGACCGATCTGTCATGCTTGTAGGCAGTCCCCCGGCCGTGCTCTTCCCCCAGTAGTGTCCGACCTCTAGCATATCTGTTCCACTCTCAACCCCTGGCAGCACTATCTGGCCTTGGGTGGGCTCACGCTGGACGTTTACAGCTCAGCCCTCAGCCACAGTCTCCCAGGTGACCTCCACATGGATATCTGGGGCCCTGTTCTGTATAGCTCCCCCTTTCTGGTGCCCCACACTATAGATTATAACTCTTTCAGCTGTCCTGCACTCTGGCCCTGCCTCCTTGGCCCGGTGAGACTATGTATTCTGCCCAGATTCTAGCCCTGTCTGCTGTGGTCAAGAAACTGTCCCCAGGTAGAGGGCTGGGGAAAACCCCCTTGGAGGCTGCCATCTCTCAGAGATAACAATCTTGCCCTGCATATTATCCACTGCCTGAAAGGGTCACCTCCTCTATTGTGACTGCTTTGATAGCTACTTATGGCAGGAGGGCTAGTCTGATACCACTCATTCATGACCAGAAACAGAGGTCAACCCCCCAGCAGCTTCCCCTCGCACTAGGATTAAAATCGAGACTGCTTACCATGGCCCTCTGTGGCCTGGTCCCATGTCCCACATGGCCTTGGGCATCCTAGACTCCTTCCTACCATAAACCCTGCCTGTCTAGATCACTGTTCCCTCAGATAATCCTGTGGCCTGCTCCTTCTTGTCCTGTAAGTCTTAGCTCCAAAGTCAGGTCGCCTCTGACCAGCCGAGCTCAAACCTTCACTAAACCCCGTGACTTTAATGAAACCCCTGTTTTCTTTTATTCACGGCACTGATGGCTGTCTGAAGCAATCTCATGTGTTTGTTGATTAGTCTCCCCAGTTAATGCAGCTCTATGTAAGCAAAGAACTGGTTTGTCTTGTGCACTGTAGTCTCCCTGGCACCTGTCATACAGCCTGGCACATGTTAGACTCTCAGTCAATACTGGATGGGTGGGTGGGTGGATACCATATGGTGGTTTAGATAAAGGACTGCACACAGAGGAGAACAAAACTATTTCCAGTTGCACATCCTTTGGAAAACTTTTTGAAACAGGTAGCCTTTGATTTTATCTTTGAAGGATAGGGAAAAGAAGGCTGTTTGGAGATAAGCAAACACCAGAACTAGGAAAGTCTGCATATATGAAGGGAATGGTCAGTAACTCAGTGTGGCTATAGAACAGGTTTTGTTACAGGGAGTCATAGCAAGTAAGAGTGAGACAGCAGACTGAGGCCCTGTCACTGGAAACCTTTGGTACCAGCCCAAAGAGTTTAAGACTCCAGTCAGTGGTCAGGAGGCTGCTGTTGAAAGTTTCTGGGCAAGAAGTTGATTGGCATAACAAAGCTGTAACTTCGAAGATTGCTCAGACTGGAGGGACTCAGTAGACATTGGCAGCAGAGTTTTAGAGTCAGACAGAACTGCATTTGAATGCCTGCCTCTTGCTTACCCCACTGTGTGACCTCAGGCAGGCACTCACCCTCTCTGAACCTCAGTTTCCTCTCTTACAAGCCTCAACATACCATCTTTTACTAATATGCACCCCTTGTAGACGTGGTGAGGTTAGATGAAACAGTAATGTGTAAACTTCTCTAGGGACAGAAAAAGAGAAAGAGAAGAGAGTAAGTTTGGAGGTGAGTAAAGAAGTGGACACACGTATCAAATGACCTTGATTTTGGAGCCGGGGGGCAGGGGGCGGTGGGGGAGGACAGTGTAAAGCAAGGAAGAAGTCTTCTTCCCAGGACAGTGGAGACTTTGCAATGTCATAGGGAACACGAGAAGCAGCCCCCCAGTTGTGACATTGTGGGTTTATGGGCACATGGACCTAGGGTTAGTGCCGTTGTTTGAATTCATGTGGCTACTTCTGGAAGCCCAAGAGGCTCCTCAGAGAAAAGAGACATGGGGCTCATTCTGAAAAGATGTCAGCAAACCCTGAAGATATGCCTGCTGCCTGCCAGGTCTGACCATATGTTCGTAGTATGAGGGGTGAACTGGGCAGTGCTGTTGTCCTTGAGGATTTTGTATTCTCATAGGGAGAAAGAGAGATGTCACCAAGAGTGGTCACAGTGTGGGTTGATGGGGACCATGGACAGTCGTGACTCCAGCTGTACCAGCACAGGAGACTGACCGTGAGACTTCTCTAAGAATCTCCAGGGCTTCTTAGGCTGTTTCTGTTTTGTTTTGTTTTGTTTTTAGAATTCCAGCCTTATATTTTTTCATATAGCAAGTACTATTGAACACCTACTGTGTGCCATGTGCTGGCTACGCCTTTGCCTTTTAGATGAATCAACAGACATGTACAAAGTATCTACTCTTGCTAGACATTTGCTGCTTCTCTGTGGGAGCGGGTGGAGTATGTGGATGAGTGGTGTTTTCTAGGACGGGAGTTTTTAACTGGGGAGGGGTTTTGCCCACCCCCCACCCCACAGTTAGACATAAAATTGTGTGCACTAAGCATGTTCTTTTTTTTTTTTAATTAATAGGATTTCTAAAAACAGTTTTAGCTTTACAGAAAAATTAAGCAGAGAATTCCCATACACCTCCTCACCCTGCTCTCATTTCCCCTATTATTTACATTTTATGAGTGTGGCACATTTGTTGCAATTGATGAGGCAATCTTGAGATTATTACTAGCCAGAGTTTACATTCAGTTTCACTCTTTGTGTTGTGCACTTGATGGGTTTTAACAAGTGCATAATGTCATGTATCTGCCATGACACACAGAATAGCTTCAGTGTCCTAAACATCCTGTGCTCTGCCCATTCATCCTTCCTTCCTCCCCAAGCCCCTGGCAACCACTGATCTTGTTCCTGTCTCCATAGTTTTGCCTTTTCCAGAGTGTCCTACAGCGTGTAGCCTTTTCAGATTGGCGTCCTTCACCTAGTCATAAGCATTTTAGGTTTATGCATGTCTTTCTGTGGCTTAGAAGCTCGTTTCTTTTTATCACTGAATAATTGTCTGTCCTCAAGATGTACCGTAGTTTGTTTATCCTTTCATTTATTGATGGACGTCTTGGGTACTTCCAAGTTGGGCAATTATGAATAAAGCTGCTAGGAACATTTGTGTGCAGATACCTCATTAAGCATGTTTTTCTGTAAAGGAGTCCATCCACTGCCAACAATCAAGATCCCTGGACTTGAGCTTTCCATCAGAGCTCTGGTATAGTGTGGGGTTTCCCATCAGATTGCTTGGATTTGAATCATGGCTCATCCACTTACTAACTGTAACCTCAGGCAATTACTGAGCTCTCTGGGCCTTCATTGGTTTTGTTGTTGTTGTTTTTCTTTTTTTTTTTTTTTAACGTTTATTCATTTTTGAGAGACACAGAACAGAGCCTGACATGGAGCTCAAACTCACCAACCGTGAGATCGTGACCTGAGTTGATGTCGGATGTGACGCTTAACTGACTGAGCCACCCAGGCACCCCTGGTTTTTTTTTTAATCTATAAAAAGGGTTGTTGAGAGGATCAAATGAGATCATCCTCATTCATGATGTGCGTAACATCATATCCAGTGCATAGTAAATGCTCAATGAACGTTGGCTCTTGTTTTCTTTAAGAGATGAATACGCCTTTAATTCTATGTTCTTGACTAACACTTCAGGGTTTTTTGGCAGCTCTGTTCAGCATGAGCTGATTTGACCTATCCTGTTCTCATAGAGTTTGCTTTTAAAACCCCATGGAAAACAGGTATGGCAAAAACAGAAGATACAAATATTAATGGGAGCTGATATGATGCCAGCTGTCATGGTGCCTACAGGCAGAGTGACGTGACATTTCAAGACAACTGTCCTAAAACTGTCTTGCTCAAAGTGTGGTCCCCAGACCACCAGCAGCAGCAACAGCCTCATTTGCCAGCTTGTTGAAAAATGCAGACTTGCAGGCTCCATCCCAAACATATTCATCAGAGTCTGCATTTTAACAACAGCTGTCTCTGGTTTGTGTACACAGGCAGGTTTGAGGCGTGCTGGTCTGAGAGAGCACGCAGGGCGGGCTGAGGCTGCCAGACGAGCATGAGGGTTGTGGTCAGGGGAAGGAGAGGGGTGGGGGCCGAGTGTTGGGGCCACCCACCTGCCCTCACGCACACACCAGAGCAGAGGGAGGGTGAGCTCACTTCAGAGATTCCTGTAGAGGCAGGGCACTGTCTCTCAAGAATCATTTGGGGGTAGAATGGATCCCTTCAGGGATGTCCACCCTTTAGAATTATGCAGTCAGTTAAGGTAGCCACAAGCCATAACTCACTATTAAAACTTAAGGTAATCAAAATTAAATAAAAGTTAAGGTTCAGTTTCCTCAGTTTCATTCGGCAAATACCTGGTGCTCAATAGCCACATGTGGCCAGGGGCTACCATACTGTACAGAGCAGATATAGAACATTTCTATCATTGCAGATAGAATTCTATTGGCCAGTAGTGCTCTGGAGGGAAAAGGGCCCAGGAACCAGGGATGGGGGTGTCTGTGGAAACTGAAACTCAAATTACTCCAGAAACTTGGAAATGGAGCAGTGACCCCTGACTCTTCGAAGGCATGCTATCAGTATTCTGGGGTTCCTTACTGTACACCGTAGGGCCCAGGTTATTTCCAGAAGAGTTCAGAGCATGCCCATTAAAGAATCAGCACCAGAACTGTGGCCACAGTTGTCTTGGGCAGAAAGCACGGCAACTGGAGGGCCGCCCTGTGAAGTGCTGAGAAGGAGGTGGTAGCTGCCCATGTGGCAGTTCCCAGCTGGGAAGAAAGAGTCTCTCTTGGGGTACACTGGAAAGACAAAAGATGCTGAGTTAATCAGAGTGGCTGTTAACCAGCCTTGTCCTTTTTCTGAACAAGAAAATAACAAAGATGCAAAATTCCCTCCAAATTCCACATGCACACCCTCACCCTTG
This sequence comes from Lynx canadensis, assembly GCF_007474595.2. Classification (NCBI taxonomy): domain Eukaryota; kingdom Metazoa; phylum Chordata; class Mammalia; order Carnivora; family Felidae; genus Lynx; species Lynx canadensis. The sequence continues at coordinate 52,172,517 of NC_044304.2, forward strand.
TTATGGTTATTTACTACTTTTTAAAATATTGCCTTGTTACTTTCTAGAGTTGATTCTTGGATTTTATAATATGTTTACCAATTTCTTTGCTCCCCATTTCTTTCACTTCTTTCTACTGAATTAAATTTCCTTTGTATTGCAGTGCATCCTTTAATATTTCTTTAAGCAGCCCCATGGGAACTAGTCTGTTTATGTCTGAAAAGATATTTATTTCACTGTCATTCTTGAATGGTAGTTTTGCTGGGTATGGAATTCTAGGATGGTGATTTTCAAGTTGCAGTTTAAGCTTGGGTGCCTACTTTACAGGAGCCATGTGTGGTCATATCCATACCTAGAAGTTCCATGTTGAGTACTGGGCTAAGGGGCAGAATTTTCTAATACCACATTCATCATAGGACAGTCCTTTTCTAGCTCCTCACTTTTTGCAGTAAGCCCACTCAGCTTTTGGTCATGCTCAGGGGCTGTAATCTTAATTCTATCCTTGAAAAGGAACTTAAACCTCAGCCTCTTGGGCTTCTATCTGGTTGGATATCCCCATGGGTTGCTAAGTCTCTTCCTCCTCCTTCTCTTTCAGCTTTGACTTCTCTCATTCTGGCATCTGGGAGAATTTTATATCTTCCTTTCAAGCCAGGCTATGAATTTTTAAATGGTTATGATATTTTATAATTATGTGTTTTCTGTATCTCCCATAAAAATATGTTTAACCCTCAGGTATTTGCTTCTCTTCATCTACTAGTCTTGAATATGACACACTGAATGTTCAGGTAGCACATTTAAGAGAATTATCCCTTAGTCATTCATGCTTAATTCAGCAGCTCAATTTTATCCATAAAGTCATATGTTTATGGTGATTTCATATTTCATACTACCCACTGAATATATTTTCTGACAATAAGTATACTTCCAGCACATTCAGTAAAAATCATATTCATCAAGATAAAAAGCCCCATGGAGCCCATTTATTTGCTATTTTAACAAGTTTGAAAGTCAATATCTAGGCCTTCTTTCTTCTTTTGTGGATGAGTGGCTGAATCCTAGAGAGAGGACCTGACTTACCCAAGACCTCAGCTGGCAGAGAACTGGACTGGAATGCAGAACTTCCTGTTGAAACATCTGTCATCTTTCTACCCCTTTGAGCTTGTTTTCCCATCTGTGAAGTTAAGGAGTTAGGCTAGACATAGAATCAGCTCCTGACTCCCTAGCTTTGTGACCTTGGGCAGATCACTTAACCTCTCTGGGCTTCCATTTTAATAAGGCCTCCTATCTGTACCTCAGATGACTGCCGAGAGTAACAAACAGGTTGATGTGCACAACAGAGCCCTGAGAAACACAAGGGTTGCAGAGAGGTGCATGCAGTTCTTATAATTAAGATGCTGTGACTGCCTCCTGCAACCCCTCCTTAGTTAAGAAGTCTGCTTTGCAAATGCAATGTGTCCTGATGATTTCTGACCCAGCACATATTGGAACAAGGAAAGCAAGGATCTCTTCTGTCTGTAAGCAGCAAGATGACAAGGCTTTGATACATCTTAGTTTGCTGGGATTGTGACATTTGATGTTCTTCTCTGTGAAAACTCACTGGTGTGTGAATCTCATGTTCCGCTTCCCTCACTTCTCATATGCAAACCAAGCACTGGAAAGCCCTGCAGGGCAAGCACTGAGTCCTGCATAATGTTCACAAAGAGGTCAAACATAGCTCTGTCTCCTTGATTAGAGCCTTAGAGATGTTCCAAATACTAGGGGCTGGTGGGCAAAGCTCAGCCTCCGATGTTGTAAGTGCCTTGGTCCTTGCATTTCCCACCCTCCCCTGCCCCAAGGAGGCAGTGTCACATAGTGGGTAACTCCCAGACTTAGAATCAGGGTACCCAGTTCCATCACTGACCTTGAAAAGACATTGTCCTTCCTTGTGCCACACTGTTCCCTCAACCATAAAATTAGAGCATCAAGTAAAATCACTTGTTTTCAAGCTTTTCATTACCGTAGCCCTTTGCTTTTCTTTTCTCCCTTATGACCCATTCCTGTGGGCTACTTCATACCCATGGGAGGTGCTTATTAGCAGTTGTATGTGTCTGATTAATAAAAGGTGTCAGCCCAGGAATTATTCTTTAAAATGTCCTTTGTGAAAATGAGACTCAGAGATATGAGATGATATATCTGCAGTCATGTGAGTATTTTTATATTATAAATCATCCACATGCCTCCAAGATAATGGATGATAGTGCATTAAGATTTCTCAAGGCCATAAGACTGAGGGAAAGGGTCAGATGAACAGCATTCTAAGCGAGTATGTGGTTAACTTCCTTGTGGAGATAATCCAAACTACACTTGATCATTGCCCAAGACTACCCTTCCAGAACCTGGACAACATCTTATTCAACTATACCTCTCCCATGGTGGAGGCTTGCACATGGCTCAGCACATAGGAAGTACTCACTAAGTGCTTGTGTAGAATATGGTCATCATTTCAGTGTTTTGATCATGCCTGGGACAGTGGGTGCCGTGATAACTGTTTATACGTCAGAATTGGTGACAAAGTGGAGAAGAAACAGTGGAAAAGAAAGAAAGGGTTCTAAGAAAGACGGGAAGATAAATTATGGGCATGGGCTTCTTTCTGAGTGCCCAAGAACCAAATATAAAATGAATCCATACAGTCTCAAGGGCAACTGGGGACTGCTACGTTCTGGTCCATTGTTCCTCCTTCTCCCGTAAGCCCTGGAAGGCTGATCTACCTCATCCAGAAGACAATTGTGGCTGAAAATGAGCTTTAAAAACTCGGATAAAACCATGAATTTCAGTTGGATGATTTAAGGAATTCAGAAGTGTTTTTAATCAATGAGGTGATGTCAAGGATAATAAACTGCCAGGTTTTCTGGTTGGGAGCTGACACTGAGTGTGGCTTCTGACTGTCACCTGGACAGCAGAGGGATTACCTAAGTTTACCCCTCAGTGATTTGATCGTGAGTTACTGGTCACAAAGCCTAGGTATTCTCACTGATGCATCCCTGGGAAGCATTTCCCTCCCCAGTTTGCGTATATGATTCATCTCATTGAGCCCACCAGTTCCCACTGCTGGCATGGGAGCATCCTTTGTGTCATCTTGTTGGTTCTGCCTGCACAGGGAACACCCACATACCCACCACCTCGATTCTGCCATCGATGTTTTGCTGTGTCTGCTTCATCGCAGGCCTCTCCAAGCCTTCTATCCATCCATCCGTTTAATTTATTTTTTGATACATTTCAGAGTAAGTTGCAGACATCAGCACACTTTACCCGCTAAACACTTCAGCATTCATGCCTTGATTTATTTTTAAAATGATCATTCTTGGTTTTGTTCCTCAAGCCAATGCCCGCAGAACTTGCTAAGGGAGGGCATGAGGAATGAGGTCAGCCCCTCAGTCATGACCGCTTTGCCCAGAGCAGAGGCCACACCTCGGCATCATTTGGGAGGACATGTTGTGGCAACCGTCAGTGTCTCCCATTAGTCTGTCTGTGAGGTTAGCCATCCCTCCTGGGTTCTGGCCCCTCTAAGACGTTGTGGTGCTCAGGCAGCTGGTGTCAGAGTCTGCGGGTACTGCTGTGGTGGCTCACTCAGTCCATCACTTGAACCTGCTTCTGTCATCTGCCCTGCATGCTCTGGGTGCCATGATTCCCAAGGATCTGCTGGTGTTTAAAGCTGTCACCTCTCCATTCAGATGAGCAGGGGAGAGGCAGTGCGGGTCAGGTAGCCATGGGGCCATGCAGTTTGACAAGGATGCAGGGAGGTGGAAGGAAACAGTATGTGAGTGGATGTGGGCAGGCCACTACATGTTATCCAGATCCATCTGGACTTTGGGCCTATGAGGCTGGTCACCCTGGGTACTCTCTTCTTGGTTGACACAGTGGCAGTCTCCTGGCTTTGGAATCAGACACATAGGGTTTGAATCTTCCACTTACTGGTTGGGTGATCAAAGGCCACGTCCATGACCTCTCTGGGCCTCAGCTTCCTTATCCATAAATAGAGATAATAATAGTACCAGGGCGCCTCAGTGGCTCTGTTGGTTAAGTGGCTGACTTCAGCTCAGGTCACAATCTCACGGTTGGTGAGTTCGAGCCCTGTATCAGGCTCTGTGCTGACAGCTCAGAGCCTGGAGCCTGCTTCAGATTCTGTGTCTCCCTCTCTCTCTCTGCCCCTCCCCCATTCATACTCTGTCTCCCTGTTTCTCTCAAATAAGCATTAAAAAAAATAATAGTACCTAGCTCAAAGCATTTTTGGAAGGACTGAGGTAATAGCCTTTTTAGGCCTCCAGAAAAGAGAGTGAGGTGCATGAGGATTTGAGGGCCTGGGTTTCTGCTGCTGAGATGATAGAACACACTCACCTTTTTCAGGAGCAAGCTGGTGTCTGCATTCTCAGGTGGTACTCAGGTGAGCAGCATGCATAATTCCTTGAAGGCCCATATGGAGGTGGTGGGTTTCCCCTCTGTTCTCACTCCTGACGCTGCCCAAAAGTGAGGTCCCAGGGAGAGGAAGTGAAGCCTGAAGAGCTCAGCTCCCTGGGGTTTGTCTGCTGGACCTGGGAGAGGAGGCATGAGCTTCGTGGCCCTCATGGGAGCACTCACCCTGGGGTGGAGACAAGGCCAGGGCTCTGGGAATAGCTGACTGTTCTTTTGCTTCTCCTCCTGGGACACATCTGCTTGGCTTTTCAGACTCCTCAGACTCTTCCTCAAGCCAGAAGTAATGACCCCTCTGGCCACTCGGCCCTTCCCACTGGATGCAGCTTTTAACATGAGCCAGGGGCCAGTGTGTGCTCTACATGTGTTGTCTTGTGTCCAGAACAATGCCAGCACCTTGGAGCTGTTGTTATCCCCACAGTACCCCTGAAGAAACTGAGGTTCAAAAAAGTGCCCCCTCCATGTCACCCAGCAGAGCAGGCACTCAAGATCTGTCTGATACTGTGGACCGGGGAAGGTCTTGTTTGACTTCCTTTCCCCTCATTCACTTGCTAGATTACAAGCTTCTGAGCAGGGACTAGGGGTCTTATTATTTGTGTATTCTCTACACCTGGCAGATAGGTGATGCTCAGAAAGTGTTGTTGGGGGGACTTGACCCCCTGATTGTTAAGTTTGTTAACAGCAGAAAACCTCTGAGATTTCTGCCCTAACTTCCAATGCAGTGCAAGAATTTCCTCACTGCACCCCCAACTACTTAGCAAGAGGGAGCTCATCCTGGGGCTGGAGCTCTCAGCTGGGGACAAAGCTCTTTTGCTGCTGTGACTGTCCCCATACCCTCACCTCCATGGAACCCCTCAAGGAGGCTCTTCCAGGCAGGAATTTGAGTTCCCTTCCCTTTCACTCTCAGAATTCTGTTTCCCATGGAAGTGAGTAGCATCTTCCTGCCTCGTCCCTATGACTACCACAGGCGTTTTCCAACTCAAAGTAAGAGCAACTTCCAGCCAAACATATAGTGATGAATGAAATGCCAGCTCTGTAAATCCATGCAGTTCAGGAAGGCACGTTCTATCCCCACTCGACATCCTTTGCTTAGCTTGGAAGCATTTCTGCTGGGCAACTTCACATAGATCTTTCTTTCCCCTGCCTCTAGGCCTTTCTTTGCTGATACCACTTGCACCCCTAGAATATCCCTCCTCTTCCTTTCAGCCTTCCAGGCCAGGACAAGTGCTACAAACCTATTGAAAATGTATATTTCCATGAATGTTGCATCCTCCTCCTCTTCCCTTTATAAAGACTCTCTTCTCCTTGCGTTTGAGTTGAAGTTTGCTCCTGGGAAGGGGCAGGAGCTTAAACTCTGTGGTGTCACAGTGTCTTCCTGGGCTTTCAAGAGTAGAAGGTCAAAACACCTCAAGGAAAGTGAGTCTCCACTGACCCCAAAACATATCCTTGCTATATAAGCCTGGTGTCCAGGGCTAGAAGACCATCTTTCACGGGTTTCAACTCACTTACCAACTCTGACTGATGGAGGAATTCTACCATAGCTGGGCAGAGGGGAGGGCAAGAGAGTGTTGTGAATGATTAACAATATCTGCCGTGAGAGGAAAGGTAGGGAAGGGGAGGCTTGATTAACAGTGTTTACCATGGGCAGGAATATGAATGGGATTGATTAGCAATGTCTGCCATGGATGGGAAGAAATGGGGGTTAAATTCATTAGCAATGTCTTCCATGGGCAGGAATTGGAGGGGGACTGATTAACAATGTCTGCCATGGATGGGAAGAAACGGAGTGAAATTGATTAGCAATGTCTGCCATGGGCAGGAATTGGAGTGGGATTGATTAACAATGTCTGCCATGGATGGAAAGAAATGGAGTGAAATTGATTAGCAATGTCTGCCATGGGCAGGAATTGGAGTGGGATTGATTAACAATGTCTGCCATGGATGGGGAAAAAAATGGAGTGAAATTGATTAGCAATGTCTGCCATGGGCAGGAATTGGAGTGGGATTGATTAACAATGTCTGCCATGGATGGAAAGAAATGGAGTGAAATTGACTAGCAATGTCTGCCATGGGCAGGAATTGGAGGGGGATGTGCTTGCCACATATTTGTCATTGCCATTACAACCCAGTTTCCTCATTTTACAGATTAGAAAACTGAGGCCAGGAGAAAGAATTTGAGGGAGAACACCCAGGAACTATCAGGGCAACCTGGAATTGGAAACAGGGGTCCTAACCTTGTCAGTCCAGCACATTCTCCACTTAGCCTGGTAGCTAGAACTCTGCATGAGCCTTGAATGTTCCCTTCCTATGTCCTGGAGACTCCAAGCAGCTGTGGGCTTTCAGAACATGTTGTTGAGTATTTACCATGTGCTAGGCAGTGTGCGAAGTGCCAGAGATGCATCAGTGAACAAACAAATGAAAGGCCCTGCTCATTGAGTCTCTGTTCTAGGTGGAAGAGACAGACCATAAGCAATGAATATGATGATGGGATTAAATGTATTTACTCTTTTGTCTCTGGGCAAATGCAGAGGTGGCTGCCTTCACCAACTGTGGCTGCTTTCTTTTTCATTTTCCTCTCAAGGGAGTCCTTTCTGTAGACAGGACTGCATGTGGCCACTTGGCTCTCCCAGGGCATGGAGCATCCTGGCGTGCCCTCTCTTTCCTTGGCTCTCTGCCTTGAACCAGCTCAGTGATTATGAGAGGAGAGAAGTGGTTATGGCAGAAGCTGATGAGGCTTCATCTTGGCTGCTTGTTCAGCTGACGTGGGAGAATGTGCCAGTTTGGGGCTTGGTTGGGAGCTCAGGTCTCATTTGGCCAAGAAGTCCCTGGCCCTGTGCTCCCAGAGATGGGATGTGGGCTCTGCAGCCCCACCACTGATGCCAGCTCAGATTCCTCGTGCCTCAGTGGTTCTCAACCAGGGCTAGATAGGACCACTGTCCAAGGATCACTTAGAAACACATGGAAGCCTAGTTCCGGTTTCTGTGCTGACTGTGGCTACTTCTAGTATTTAGAGAGTAGAAGCCAGTGATGTTACACCCCTGCAGTGAAGAGGACATCTTGCACAGTGAATTGTCCTGTCCAGAGTGCCAGTTGTGTCCCCCCAGAGGAACACTTTTGGCCTAAAGTGCAACCCCTTGAGGGTGCATGGGCAGTCCTGGGAAAAGCTCAGGGCAGGGAACATGCTATCTGTGGGCCTTGCTCACGCTTCCTACTCTCAGAACCTCCTCTGTTTAGCCATTTGGAAAGATGGGACTCCGTTGTCTCATGTGATGGATTAGGGGGTAGGCATGCAGAGGCCTCAGGATTCCGCCACAGAAGGCACGAGGTCATTGCCATCAGCTCAGTGCCAACAACACCCATACACTCCCTCAGCTCTCTGTGACTGGGACATGGCTGTCCAGCCTCTGGGCAAAGACCCAGCCACAGTGACCCCGCTCCCTGCTCCACACAAAAGGGCCACCAGGGTTAGCCTACACGCCCAGGCTCCCCCCACCCCTGCAGAACTGAACAGCTCCTCACCGCCCGCAGTGCAACCCTTCAGCCCAATGACACTTTACTGGCAGGGCCTTTGGCAGGGCCCCAGTCCAGCCCCCAGGGCTGGCTGCCCAGGGAAGTGCTTGGCTCCAGAGCCAGAGGCTGTAGAACATATTTCCAGTGGGGCTTCCAGGCCAAGAGCTTCTGCCCCTTCCCACCACTGTTCCCACTGGCCCTGCCCGCCTGCCCAGTGCATTAGCATTTAAATATATCCAGAGTGGACTCCCCCAAAGCCCTCTCCCCACCATTGAATCCATCAGGGAGGGAGCATTTGAATCCTTCTCTCTCCCAACTCCCTTTCCTCATAATGGCCATACTGTATTCATCAGCTTCTGTATGTGGCATTAGCAGAAAGAAGGAGAGAGGGCGCCTAGCAACCCAGAGGGGGCTGAGAAAGAGGTGGGAAGGAAGTGATTTTCATGTAATTATTCACTTCTACAAAAGCCGTTGTCAGGTACACACTGGAAACACAGCTGTTGTATTATTCTCCTAACCTACTTTTAATCTTTTGAGAATCTTTACCAATATAAAAGGAGAAAAGAAAGAGCTTAACTCAGCCATTTTCTGCCGGGCCATATAAGTTATGTTTTAGCCTCAGTCGAAGGCTCCGCTTACAAAAGTTGTGTTGTGTATGTGTGTTTGTGTGTCTTTGTGTGGTGGTCTGTATAAAAGAAAATGTTAAAGAGACAAAAGCCTGTAGGTTGTGAGCCCCAGGAGGGCCACCAAGCCCTGTTCTGGCTACTTGGACCCAAAAGCCAAATGCTGCATGTGCTGTTGGGTCTGGCAGTTTTCACGCATCTTCTTGGCCAGGCATTCGGACGGCAAGGAGCCTGGGAGTGGTGAGACACTGGCTCCTTCCACCCCTCACTGGCGTACCCATGTTCCAGGCTCCAGAAGTAAGTGGGTCTGCGTTAGTGATGGGCAGCTGCAGTGTTTGGTGCTACTCAGACATCTGATTTGTTCACCTGGTCTGAAGAGGCCGTGATGGGGGAAAAGAAGCAAGAGCTTGTTTTCATGGTACAGTTGAGAAGTGTTAGCCCCCAAAAGAAAGCACATTAAGGAAATCTTACCAGGTATCCCACTGTGTACCTTACACTCGCCATATCTTTCACGGACAAAGAAGTCCAAGTTCAGAGAGGTGAAGTAACTTGCCTAGGGTTACACAGCAGGTAAGTGGACAAGCTGGGCTCCTGCCTGACCCCAAAGCTCACATCCTTCCATTAAGCCATAGCAAGGCTTGGAATCAGGCACCTGACAGAAGCCACGTGATTTAATTTAGTCCCCCTTAGCATGGTCTCCCAGAGGGCAGGCCACATGCCAAAGGGCAGTTCCAGAGGCTCATTTGTCCCTAAGGCTGATTCCTCACACAGTGGCCAGGGTGTCTGTCTGTCCAAAGCTAAAGAGACAAGTGACTTCACTCCTGTGGGCACTAGTTTTTCATCTATAAAAGGGGGATAATAATAGCACTGACTTCAACAGTGAGTCTGACGCTTGGAACACAGCCCCTGCCATGTCATAGGCACTAACAGAGGTGAGCTGGTGTCATGATCATTGGCATCACTGTCCTCACTCCCCTCCTTTCACTGAGGGCAGGATGGGCTAATGCTGCATTTGTCAGGGACCTCGAAGGGTCAGTGCCACAAATCCCACCCACTCCAGGACACAGATAGGGGCATACCGGGCCCGCCCACTGGCCTCCGCTTTGGTGATGCGCAGAGGAACTGCCCTTCTGCTCTGATGGTCAGCTCTGTTTGTGGACCTGAAAGCACGTTTCTAGGGAAGTGTCTTCCTGTCCCCCATGCTGTGCCAGACACCACAGAAAATGAGACCTTTGGCTCCAGTTCCCTCTCAGCCTCCAGAGACAGCAGCGGCACCTTCACTGCCTCGAAACCTCGTCTCCCATATAGTCCCTGCTTGCTCCTGTCCACCAGGTGTTGTATCGCCTCTTCTCTGCTTTGGTGTGTGGTCTGTCTCTTCTGCTAGAATGGAAGCTCCCTGAGGGCGGGAGATGCTGGTACTGTGCCTGGCACATGGTAGACTCCCAGTGCATGTTTACTGTAGGGAAAAGAAGGGAAGAGGTTTTTGGTTTGTTTTTTTTTCTAGATTTTTCAATACTGGCGTATCTGAGGAGGGATTGATATTGATTAAACACCTACTCTTAGAGCTCATGGCTGGGTTTCTGAGCACTTCCTCAGTGCCCTCCAAGAGCTAGCCACTGTGTCGAATATCTCTTTCACACACATTGTCTTATTGAACCTTTTGCTTGTGAGAGAAAAAGAGGGAGGTGCTAACCACCTAGGCACAATAACCCTCTCCTTGATCCCTGCTGAGTAGAAGTCTCGCTCCAAGAGGTGAGAAAAAGACACTAAGCTTTCGTTCCCAAACTTCTAAGGGATAAGACATTCTACATATATGGTCAAGGTAGAAATGTGGGGAGAGGGAAAGCATGTTTCTGCCCCTCCCCACAGCTGTCTCTAACCTGGGGATAATCATGTCCACCTCAGGGCGGCCTGTGGGTCACAGAACATAAGCAGGTGCTTTGCAAACTGTAAAGTGTTCTTCATGTGGACTGGGGCAGCAAATACTGAGCGTCTGTCATGAAAAACATAGCTTCTGAGTGTGGGTAGGGAAGAATTTGTCCTTGTCCATCCACCGTTCTTTGTTCCTCCTGGCTAATATCATCAAGGACCTACTACTCTGTGCAGCCCTGTGCTGGGCCCTGTGGGTCTCATTGGGAAGTGGGGTTACACTCTGATCCTTTGCTTTCTGTACCTACTGTGCACCAGCGCTCACTGGAACCAACTGTCCCGAAAGATGTGAGGTTACCCCAGAGCTAGAGGGCGGAACCACCTCTCTTCTAAAAGGGGCTCTGCTCCCCTGTTCCCATGCAAATCTGTTCTCCAAACCTCTGAATGTGGACCGCCTACGTTCATGCTGCCAGAACGCCCCCCATTCATTGCTGTAGAACATGGGGAGTGATCCGTTTCTCAGCTACTTACCCAGCTTCCTTAGGGTTTGTTTTGTGGAGACTATTTTCCCTTCAAATTGTGTTGAGAAATAGGAAGCCCTTTCTCCACTGAGCTTCCCCCTTTGTAGCATCCTGGGAGATGCTGGTCAATTGCCTGGTCTTCCTTTCATTAAGGTGGGGTTGCCTTTGTCCTATTTGACTGGACAGCCACAGAGCTGTTTGTATCCTAGTGGAGACTCCAGGCCTACTCAGCACACCAGGAGGCCCGAGCTTTTCTCTGAAACATGGAGCCAGAGTACTTTGGGTTCAAACCTGACTCTCTCCTTGATTAGCTGTTTGACTTTGTATGGACTCATTTCCTCTTCTATAAAAATGGAGATAGGAGTACTTGCCTTAGTGGGATGGTTATGTAAATGATGACATTGTGTCTGTGAAAACCTCTAGTACAAGGCAGGTTTTCAACAGTTAACTCATGTTTCCCACTTTTTTTAAAAAATGTATTTATTTATTTTCGAGAGACAGAGAGAGATGGAGCCCGAGCAGGGGAGGAACAGGGAGAGAGGGAGACACAGAATTTGAAGCAGGCTCCAGGCTCTGAGCTGTCAGCACAGAGCCCGACGCGGGGCTTGAACTCACAACCGCGAGTTCATGACCTGAGCTGAATTCAGACACTTAACCAACTGAGCCACCCAGGCGCTCCTGAAGTTTCCCACTTCTTAAGGCATCACCTTAAGATTGGTGGAAGGGTTCATAAATGTTATTAGTCTGTTTTATTAGCCTCTCTTTCTCTTTTTATCTTCTATAGAGTCATTCCAGGAGCCACCATAATCTTGTTTGATCTCTGGGTATTTGTGGAATTCCTAGTTGAAGTAAGAAGTAGGGGAAATAGACTTGGGATAATGCCTATAGCAGAGATAATACTGTGTGTTTACCAACCAGTTCTCACTTCCTTTTTTCTTCCTGCAAAAGTAGGAAGAGTACATTTCCCAGACTCCCTTGCTTTTAGGTTGGGGCCATGCAACCTGGTTCTGGTTAGTGATATGTGGGCAGAATTGATTTAATCAACCCCTGGGTCTAACTCTTAAAACTTCCCAAGCAGACCTCCAATTCTATGCTGCTTTGCCTCAGAGGGTGCGTTGATGTAGAAGTATGAAGATAAGATAGAAGGGCTTGTATTGCTAAGTCAATGGGTTGAAGAGAGCCCCTTCATAATCTGTGTTTGGCTTTTTGTGGGAAAACAAACGAAAAACGATAAACTTATGTTGTCCTAAGCCATTGAGATTTGGGAGTTTATTGTTTATTCTTGCGTAGCCCAGCAGTAATTATCTTAACAAATATAGCAGCTCCCTCATAAGTTAACTATTTCCTTCCCTGATGAGGAGGAAGGCTGACAACTGGGACCTTATTGCATTTTTGCAATGACAGGCAGATGTTTAAGAACATAGACACACCTCACTTAGGCAAGTCTGTTAAGGAGGCTTCATGTGAAGATATATCATGCTTCTTCATGAGATACTTTCATGAAGTCTAACCCTGAAGATTCTTGGTTCTTGAATGCCCAATGAGCATGTGTCTAAGCAGAGTTTTATCAACCTGAGTTTTACAAATGTGGAAAATGGAAAAAGCCAGTGGAGAAAGGTTTGGATCTGGAGTCAAGGGGATGTAAAGTTACTGCTAAAATTGTGATGACTCCTAAATGTGTGTCTCCAGCCCAGGCTGTGATATTTAGCCCTTGACTATCCCCCTGCCTCCTGCACATCTCAGTTCGATGTCTCAAACTTGCCTTGTCCAAAACCATACTTCCCCATTTCCCCACTTTATACTTCCACCCTCCCTTTAAAAAACTAGCTCATCTTCTGTTATCCTCTGTCTACTAAATTGCTCAACCCTGGGTATTCTGTCATCTCCAGTTGAGGCCAATCTTGTTTCATCTCCCCCCTGATCATTTCTTGGGAACCAAGGAGACAAGATGGCAGCAGAAAAAGAAAAAAAAAAAACAAAAAAAAAAACAACCTTAAAATTTTCCAGACTCTCTCCACCCAAAGAGAAAACCCAGGATAGTAAAACAAAAAAACCTACAGACAACATCTTCACAATAATTACTCCATGAACTAGAGCTCATGACTCCAAGAACCACAAAATGTGACCAAGTGGAGCGAAATGCTGATAACAGTAACATTTGCATGATGTCAACTTTGTGAGAGAAGATGAATATGAAGGCAAAGGCCAAAGGAATTCAGAAGCCTGAGAGCCAGGAAAACCAGAACTCTCTAAAACATGTTCACCCCTGGAAGGAGAGGACTCTAGGAGGGGAAGCTTGGAAAGTCTATCTTAGAAGGTCAGCCAATTTTTTCCTCTGGGACTTTGATGGCTTCCTGTCTTACATTTAGGTTTTTCATCCATTTTGAGTTTATTTTTCTGTGTGGTGTAAGAAAGTGGTCCAGGTTCATCCTTCTGCATGTCGCTGTCCAGTTTTCCCAGCACCACTTGCTGAGGGACTGTCTTTATTCCATTGGATATTCTTTCCTGCATTGTCAACAATTAGTTGGCCATACATTTGTGGTTCTACTTCTGGGTTCTCTATTTTGTTCCACTAATCAAAATCCTAGAAGAGAAAACAGGCAACAACCTCGTTGACCTTGAGTGCAGCAACTTCTTAGTTGTCTCTGGAGGCAAGGGAAACAAAAGCAAAAATGAACTATTGGGACCTCATCAACATAAAAAGCTTCTGCACAGCAAAAAAACAATCAGCAAAACTAAAAGGCAACCAATGGAGTGGGAGAAGATATTTGCAAATGATATATCAGATAAAGGGTTAATATCCAAGACCTATAAAAACTTATCAAACTCAACACCCCAAAAAACAAATAATCCAGTGAAGAAATGGGCAAAAGACATGAATAGACAACTTTTCCAAAGACATCCAGATGGCTAACAGACACATGAAAAAATGCTCAACATTACTCATCATCAGGAAAATGCAAATCAAAGCCACAACGAGATACTACCTCACACCTGTCAGAATGGCTAGAACCAACAACTCAGGCAACAACAGATATTGGCAAGGGTGCGGGGAAAGGGGAACCCTTTTGCACTGTTGGTGGGAATGCAAACTGGTGTAGCCACTCTGGAAAACAGCATGGAGGTTCTTCAAAAAAATTAAAAATAGAACTACCCTATGACTCAGCAATCGCACTACTTGGTATTATCCAAAGGATACAGGGTGCTGATTCAAAGGCACACATGCACCCCGATGTTTATGGCAATACTATTGACAGTAGCCAAAGTATGGAAAGAGCCCAAATGTCCATCAAGTGATGAATGGATAAAGAAAATGTGGTATATATATTCAATGGAATATTACTCAGCATTCAAAGAGAATGAAATCTTGCCATTTGCAACAACGTGGATGGAACTGGAGTGTATTATACTAAGAGAGGTAAGTCAGAAAAAGGCAAATATCATATGACTTCACTCATATGTGGAATTTAAGATACAAAACAGATGAACATGAGGGAAGGGAAGCAAAACTAATATAAAAACAGAGAGGGATACAAACCATAAGAGACAAAAACAGAGAACAAACTGAGGGTTGCTGGTGGGATGTTGGGTGGGGGAATGAGCTAAATGGGCAAGGGATATTAAGGAGGACACTTGTTGGAATGAGCACTGGGTATTGTATGTAAGTGATGAATCACTAAATTCTGTTCCTGAAATCATTATTACCCTATATGTTAACTAACTTGGATTTAAACTAAAAAATAAATAAAAAATAGAGAAGAAGGTCAGCCAAAACTAGAGGAATATATGTGGGCCCCAAGCTATAGGTGAATGTGGTAAGGCTTTGGGAAGCTCGAGCATGAGGTCTGGGCCCTGGGAACTCTAAGGACCAAGCAGCTGAGGCTCCATAGCCAGAGAGAACACCACCCTGGGGAGAAACCACTAGAAGCAGAATCCAAATTGAGCAGATCAGTGACACTATAGGAAACAAAAAGAGAAATTTGGGATAAGAGTAGGGGAAGGGAACAGAGAACAGTAATTTCAGAATGTACTGTCTGCACAGTCATAGTTTTCAAGACTGTTTGATAATAACAGAAGAGGTAACTATGAGGCTAGAAAATCTACCCTGGATCATCTATCCCCCCATTCCTCTACACAAGAAAATCTCCTCCTAAGAGGACAAGAAAATGTGTCTGCCCTACACATGAACAACAGAAAAGAATCATGTCAAATCCCATACAAAGCTATTATAAGAAAAAGAATTGTGAACATAATAGTATTCCTATAGATAATGTATGCATTCCACAGACAAGCCCACAAAACAGCCGAATGCTAAAACTTAATATTTCAAAACAAGCTGAAAGAAATGAAGAACCAACAGGTGTGATAAAACAACAGCATAGGTGAAATTGTGAGACAAAAAGAACATTTGAAAATAAGGCTGACAGGAAGTACTGCTTAAGAAAGGCAAAACATTTTGGGAGGAATAACTAAATAGAAGGACTAAAGAGGTGAATAGACATCATGGGTAATATCATAAGGTAAATAGGGGATGGAAAAGAGGAAAGTAAAAAAAAATAAAGTCAGAAATGAAGAGATAATTTAAAGAATAAAAGAAAAAGTGATATAAAAAAAAGATCCAACGTATACATGAGTATGCCAAGAAGAAACCCAAAGCAGTGGAAGAAAAATAAATACTAAAAACAATAATTCAGGGATTCTTTTTTCCTGAAATAAAAGAGAAGACTTGAACTTTATCTTGAAAAAGTACACCAGAAGCCTAGGAAAATCAACCCAGACTAGTCAACGTTAAGACCTATTCTAATAAAAATGACTGAACATTAAAGAGAGAGAAAAAAAAAAAAAAAAACACCTGAATGTCGGTCATTCAAACAAAAAGAGTAAGTGAGAAGAATGGATTCAGGCTTTTCTACATTTCACTCTGTGCCAGGGGAAAACTATGCAATGTATTTAAGATTCTCTGGAAAAGAAAAAGAGAACCAAGGATATTATATGCAGCCATACAGACGTTCAAGTATGAAAGCCATCAGCCAACTATTACGAATATACAAGAAGCCAGGAAATGTTACTTTTCATGAGCCTTGCCTGAGGGACTTACTAGAGAACAGGCTACCAGCAACCAAACTGACAGGAGAGGTATTATCATAAGGGCTGGAGTAAGCATTAAATTAATAGTCACCTGTAGAGCTCACACTGAATCGTGGCTGTCACGGAGACAATATAATATGTAATGGCTGTACATTGTGATCATGCTCTTACGGAACAAAATTTAAAGTTGGGAAACGGTGGAGTATGTATATGGAAGATAGGATAAGTTCACATGTTGCTTTTACCTATCAACTGGAAACCAGTGAATATTTCTTCTATTTAGTTGCTAGAGGAAAGGGAAAAAAAATAAACTGAGACTACTGGCTAATTTCAATATTTCTCATAGTTGGGAAGCAACACACAGTGTCACAAAGAGGGGGGAACTAAGGGAATTGTATAGAGGCATGAATTTGATGGTAACCACCAGAATAACAATGACAGGCATTTTACCTTGGAGATAGGGGAGCAAGAAGGAAAAGTTGTTTGAGAAAACATCCCCCTGTCACATGAACTTCCAGACCCAAAATGTCCTCCTGCATCTTTCTTGTCTTTAAAGGTGTGCCTTTAAGCACACCTTCTCTGATTGCCCTAGCACGTTAATTATCCTTCCCCCACCCTCACCACCATCAGCCACTCCTAGGTACTGGCTACCTTGTGCTCTGAATGTTTCAGCTTCTCTCATCTGCAGACAAAGATGAAATGCTATATGTAACTGTACAGTATTTCTTTCAGGTTCTGGCACAGGGTTCTGCATACAGAAGGCACTCAGTAAATGCTGGTTTACCAGTAATTCAGGATTGATTGAAGGATTTGGGCTTATATCCCCTGGGCTTTTCTAAGCACTTAATGTTGCTACTAGTCAGAATTCTTTGAGTTTGAAGTGACAGCAATCCAGTTCAAGTTGACTTAAGGAAAAGAGGAATTTGGGGCACCTAGATGGATGGCTCATTTGGTTGAACGTCTGATTTCGGCTCAGGTCATGATCTCACAGTTCGTGGGTTTGAGCCCTGTGTCAGGCTGTGTGCTGACAGCTCAGAGTCTGGAGCCTGCTTCAGATTCTGTCTCCCTCTCTCTCTCTCTCTGCCCCTCCCCTGCTTGTGTGCTCTCTCTCTTTCTTTGTCTCTCAAAAATAAATAAGTAAACATTTTTAAAAAGAGAGGAATTTATAGGCCTCTGAAAGTGCAATGTTCTAGGGTAGGCCTCCATTTCAGGCATAACTGGATCCAGGTACTCAAGTCATATCATCAATATCAGTCTTTCTTTGCTCTAAACTCTGCTTTCCTCTGCGTTGGTTTTATTCTCGGGCAGGCTGTTCCCTCATGCTCAGTGATGACCCCCAGGAATTACAAGCTTAGCATCTCTAGGAGAAAAGAAGGTATCCCATTTGCAGTAGCTTCAGTAAAAGTCCCAGGATTGAGTTTAATTGTCTTGGCTTGCATCATATGCTCATCTCTGAATCAATCACTGTGGTCAAGAGAAATGCTTTGATTGGCCAGGCCTGGGTCATGTGACCATCTCTGAAGCTACCTCCCAGTAGAGAAGAGGTGGTTTCCCAAAGGAAAACTGGGGAGCTGTTACCTGAAAGGGGGAGATGGATGCTGGGTGGGCAAAACCAGCAGATGTCTGTTTTAGTGCTGACGTGCTCAATGCACAGACTGCAAGGAAAATTCCCCATAAGTGAAAGTCATTCTTTGGGGGTTACATCTTCAGGGTGTGTGGATAGAAAGCTCTCCGGTGTTTTCAAAGTCACAGAGAGCTTGTTTACCATGTTCTGGGTGGAGAGGAACCAGTGGCCATGGAGCTCAGTCATGATGGACAAACTAGATTTCCCACAAGTCTGGCAGTTTTTCTCAAGCAGTTCTGTACAGTCTGCCAGAGGACAGGAAAGGGGCTGGGTACAGGGACATCTAATTTGCAGAGGCATTACAGGCAAGAGTGAGGTACCAGAGGAGCTGTGCTTGATAGAGTGCCAGGAGTCCCACTGGGTAGCTCCTGTGATCTGGTCTTCGGTTTCCTGGGGCAGCAGCTGTTCTGTGTTTTACCCCTCTGTATGATTTACTACTGGTCTTAGAGATTCAGAGAAAGCACCCCTGCCCTTAGACCCTAGAACTCTCCCTCCTCCAGGCAAAATACCTCTCTTTCCTTCTTGGGGATTTGATGACTCAGTAAGGTCACTACCCTGGATTTGGGTAAAGAAAATCCACTGACGTAGCAAATAGGGGAACTGAGGCAGAGCGGGAGGACTTAAAAATGCATCCATTTCTCTCCTAAATCTTTAACATTTGTGTCTGCACTGGACCCTCCCTATCAACATTTAAGCATCCTTGAGTTTCTACCATTAAAAAAAAAAATTCTCCCTCAATTCCCCTTCCACTACCTATCTCCCAACTCCCTTTGGAGGCAAAATTTCTTGAAAAAGCTCTTGTTATATTCACTCTTTCCATTTCCTCTTCCCCATGTCTCAGTCCATTCTGTTATACTGGCACCCCTGCTCTCCACACACACACACACACACACACACACACACACACACACACTTCATGAAAAGGGCTCTCCTTGAGATGCTCATTTAGCTCCAGGACACTCCAGTGAGGGAAAAAATGTATTCATTTCTTAGGTTGAGAAGCAGCCTAAGATTAAGATCTTTAATTTTAATAAGTTTTTGCTGAATGATTAACACACTCCAGCAAATCCAGGGTAGAGTGACCTGTACTGTTGTAATCAAATCCCTGAGAGGAGAAATAAGAGATTTTGCCTGGAGAAGGACGAGATCTAGGATCCAAGGGGCACTGGTGCTTTCTCCAAATCTCTAAAGTGCTACTGCATAGAAGAGGAAGGTGTGGTCTGGATGGCTCCAGAACTAGGAACCTTCAGGAAGGGGGACTTCCTCTCATTTTAAGAAATGTTCTCATGGTCATAACTCTCTAAAGAAGAAAGGGCCACGTCAGGATATAGTGAGTTTCCTGTCACTAGCAGTAATCAAACAGAGACTATTCTAATAGTCAGGAGTACTCAGAAGAGAGTCTTGGGTGGGAGATTATCCCAGAGGACTTCTGAAATTCTGGGATTGGTTAAGTATGTATCTCTAGAGGTGGGTCTCCACAGACTTGCCTCTGCCATTCCCAGCTGTGTGGTCTTGAATAAATTGCTCAACTTCTCTGTTCCTCACTTTCCTCAGCTATAAATAATAGCACTTACCACGTAGGGATGCTGTGAATATTCAAATGCCCTAATGCTCAAAGGGCTCAGCCCCGGTGCCCAGCACATAACAAGTGCTCAGTAAATGTAGCTAGTATTTGTATTTAGTGCAAAGCCTTGTTCTCTAGATGGCACCCTATTCTCAACCATCAGCATTATCGGCTGCATTTGGCTTTTAGCTCTGGATTTTCCTTGGAGCTGGGCTCACAGAGAGCCTGGGGAAACATGTTAGAAAAGCCATTGTAACTCCTGGTGTGCGTCTCATGCTGTCAACAGCAGTTTTTGGCAGAGAGGAGCCTGGAAACTAAGAAAGTAGTTTCCATTAAGTACCACAGAGGAAGCCTAAAATGCATCTGTTTTGAAAGGTGAAAGATACAGGTGGGCCTCCCCCTTCTCCTACCCCTTCCCTGCCACCTCTTATGCTCAGATCAGCTATGCAAATATTTTCTCATGGGCAGAATCCTGTGACAGTTTTCTCATGGTAATCTTAATCACAAAGATAAGAAGTCACTCAATTTGGCTTAAATATGACTTGCCTTATGAGCTGGGTCCCAGGAGCTTCCATTCCGTATCACACAAATCCTCTTGACAATCCTAAGAGGGAAGTTCATTCCCCACTTCGCGGATGAGGAGACTAAGCCTCAGAGAGGTTAAGTAGCTTTTCCAAGGTCACACAAGCTGGAGCAGGGACCTAAACATCCAAATTCTTGCTGTTCAGCGAACTGTTACCCATAACCTCTGGAAGATTCTGGAATTAATTAAGGACATGTATATTTAATGAAGCAGTCCCCAATAACAGAACTTCTAAAACACGTTCCTGAGAAGTTTAGGAAGTTCGTTTATTTCTCCGTCTAGACTTTTTGGATGATAAGGTGTGGGTGGGGGATTTCAGAGAACAGGGCCATCACTCATCTGACTTCTCTTTATGCTGACCTCTTTGTGCCTTCCTGCAGGTCTGGGTAGATGCTGGGACACAGATCTTTTTCTCCTATGCCATCTGCCTGGGTTGCCTGACTGCTCTGGGAAGTTATAACAATTATAACAACAACTGCTACAGGTGAGCATTTTGTGGCCCTGCCAAACCCCAAACCTCCACCAGACCCCAAGAGCTCCACACTGTCAGGCTAGGTCACATTCGTCTTCCCACCTTGCAGGGCCAGGACAAGACAGGCAGTCTGTTTCTCGTCCTCTCCCTGCCCCAGGATCAAAGAGCGGGCCACTTGAGGAGCTAGGAAAATAACGAATGTGATCAGAGTGTGTTGCAGACTGAATGTGAATCCACCCCAGGAGTCTTATTCAGGCCCCCATCCCACCCTGTGTGGCAAAGATTTATCCCAGGGCAGGTAAGTGACTTGCCCAAGGTCACATCTCTAGTAAGCGGCAAAACTGGGACTTTAACTCAGGTCTTCTGACAGTGAGGGCTTTGTTCTTCTGCCTTCTGTTCAGAACCCTGCTTCTTGCCCCTTCTCACTTGATTTTAGGGTCCTCTCCTATCCCATCTGGAATGACTAGTGCCCCATCTTACCCCTCGGCCTCCCTGCCTGGCCTCCTGCATGTGCCCACACCCAGAACTGGGAAGGGAATTGCCCAGGTTGGGAGGTGAGCCTGAGACTGTCTGACCCTGGCTGCCTGGCTTCTCATGCCTGCAGCCTGATTTCTACTGTGAGGCTGAGACCCACTGAGGGCCAGGAACCCACTCAAGGTCACCAAGTAGTGCATGGCAGAAGGGAAATTGGCACTCTGGATTCTAGCCAGTGGTCTGTTTGCTGAGATCTCTGTACCCCTGAATTCAACTCCTGGTCATAGTAGGTGGCTCTTCAGGAGACTTGTATTTAATAACCACGCAATTTGGTTGCTATGTGGCTCAAGGGAGATCGTGCATTTGAAAGAACTTTTGGCATGATAAAAGTCCCTCCCATGTTATCCCCATCTTTGAGATGGGGAAAGAGAGGCTCACGGAAGTGACCCCCCTCAGCTGTACACAGTAGAGCCTGGACTCTGCCTGAGGTCTCCCATTTTTCCATCCCAGGGCCCTGCCACATCTCTCTGAAAGCTAGCTTTGTGATTGCTTTATTAACCCATTCGTTAAAACCATGTGCATTGCGTGTCTGCTGAGTGCAAGACACCAGCATTGGTACCTTAGGAGATAACACACAGGAATGGCACAGCCTCGGTCTACAGATTTTGTAAGTTGGGGAAACAGAGGCACTGAGGAAGTGAAAGTGGCCAGGTCCAGCATGCTGTAAGGAAAAGCCATTGTGGAATCCAGTATGCCATTAGGCAGCAAGTTCTGTTGTTCCTGGGGGCCCTTGGGCAGAGAGGTATTGGGTATGGCTGGGCAGAAGGATGCTGGAGAGGCAGAAGACCATGCCAGGTTGTCCATATGATCCTTTCTACCTTCCAGGCGTTCGTGGGGAGGTGGGTGTTGGGGGTGAGAGGCAAAGCACTCTGTCAGCCACAATGCAAAACAGTAACCACGGACAGGAAGAGAAAGGCATGGGGCAGGGAGAACAGCATGGCAGTCCTCTGGTCGGGGTTGAGTGTGAGCCACTTGGGATGTTGAAGAATGCTGTCTGCACACAGCTGTCACCACACCAGCGTGACTGCTGACTTAAACCAGCCTTCTGTGCAGGACACTGCAGAAATCACTTGGCCACTGCCTGGCTGTCAGCTCCATGAGGACACAAGCTAGTTCTTGTTGGCCACCATCCCTTGAGCCTACTACAGTGCTGCCCAGTGTGTCAGGAAGCAGGGAAGGAGCCATCTGTTACACAGATGAGGAAACTGAGGCCCCCAAATAAGTCACTTGCTCATGTTCATTATTACCAGTGGTGGAACATGGCTTTGAACTCAGGGCTTTCTAGTTCCTGCACCGCTATTCCTCAGCAACAGGGATGGCCAGTTCTTTCCCAACATCTGTAGCTGACAAGGATTTGGCCAAGACTGCCCTGTCTTCGGGCCGTGTCCTACAACCGTCTCCCCCACGGAGCGTGTGGATAAGATATGCTGGCCACCACAGATCTCTTCTGCTGTCCCATCCAAGAGGCAGCAGAAGAAAGAAAATCCCCCAGGGGATGTTGCAACATCTGAAGGCCCATTTTATTTCCATTTCTCTGCGAACAGGTCTTCCCAACTCAGAGGGAGTAAATTAGTACCCTCCCTTCTGACAGCCTAATAGCTTCTGGAGGTCTTCAAAGCCCAGCTCAGTTCCTGCCAACTTTAAAGCGCTTGTTATATAAGCTTTTCACCTAGAAGGTGCCCTGCAGGAAGGAATTAGAGGGATGGGAAATGCAGCAAACCAGGCGGGGAAAATCCTCACTTCAGAACAGGCTGCTAAGCTCCTTCTGCTTAAAAGGTGTGAGTGCTCTGAGGGCCAAGGGGTGGGATGCAGGGCTGGAAGGGACCTCAGGTCTGCTTAGTGCTTCTCTGTCCTTCTGTGGTATGAGGAACTCACTCAAGAGGCCCCTGGGGACAGATGGGGAGTTTGCAATAAGGGATATTTGTTTTTCAACAACCACATGAGTGCCCACAGATAACTGTCCACAAGTCAGGATCTGAAAGTCTTAATTCTTAGGGGGCATTGTTTTTGTGTAGCTCCTGGAAAAAGCATGGGTTTTAGCATCTGAGACAAATGGACACACATCCCAACCTCATCCCAAGATGCCCCTGAGACCTTGAGTAGGTGATTCTCCTCCCTGAGCCTCAAGATTCAGTGACACAATGTTCAAGAAACCATAGCACAGGACTAGGTACATTGCAGATTCAAATTATACAGGAGATTTCCAGAATAGAGAGGATATAGAGAAAGTGCTTTCCTCAGGACACCCTTATTTCCCACTGTTTGATAAGGCAGGGTCAGGAAATAGGCATGAAGAGCAGCTTTACCCCAACCGTAGAGATAAATCTCCCCTTACCTTGACTGAGCTGCATTTCCTTTTAAGAGGAGAGAAATCTGGGATGCCCGGGTGGCTCAGTCAGTTGAGCATCTGACTTCAGCTCAGGTCATGATCTAACGGTTCGGTTCATGGGTTTGAGTCCCACATCAGGCTCTCTGCTGTCAGTGCAGAGCCCACTTGGAATCTTCTGTCTCCCTCTCTCTCTGCCCCTCCTTATCTCTCTGTCTCTCTCTCTGTCTCTCTCTCATAAATAAATAAACAAAAAAACAGGCATTTAAAAAAAAAGAGGAGAGATATCAGGCTTGCAGATAGTCTTCAGGTCTGCCAGCCCAGCCTACATCCACAGTGCCAGAAGAGTTATTTAAAGAGACCTGTAATCAGTCACTGACTGCTACAGTAATGCTGTGTAACAAACATCCCCATGAACTCAGTGGTTTAACATGACAAGCATTTGCTTTTATTACTCTCAAGTCTCCTGGACAACTGGGCAAGCTCTCCCGCAGGCTGTGAATTGGTTGGATTCAGCCCCAGGACCCAGGGCAGGCTCAAGTCTGCTTCATGTGTGTACATCGTGGGGTGCAGACTATGAGGACAGCAGCTCCCCTGGGGCAGTTCCTCTCATGGCAAGTCACAGAAGGCATAAAGGGAAAGTTCAATCACCTAAGTGTTACCTGAAGCCTCTGTTTGTATCACATCTGCTAATATCCTGTGACCAAAGAAAGTCATGTGGCTAAGCCCAAAGTCAGTGGGGAAGCATACTTGAACCCAGGAAGAAGGTAGGGGGAGATGACTACTTGCTGGAAAATTACATAATTTGTCATAAGGCCCAAGAAACCCTGTTCTTAAGCACTTTGTCCCATGGGGAGGTCAGGTCCAGAGAGAAGATTCTGCAGGGGGAAGTAGGGCCCACGTCTCCTGACCCCCAGGGTAATGCCTACTCCAATGTGCCCTTGATTCTCAGAGTCATTGCAAGGCAGCTGGGTGTCACAAGTCACCAACATTAGTGTAGCCCTTGGTTACATTACAAAAGGCAGGCTGTCCGGAGAAGAGGAGGTGAGAGCCCTGCTGTGTTCTTGAGTCGAGCACTCAGTCCTGGATAGGGCATTTGAAGAGGGGCTGGGTCAGCTGGAGTGGATTCCAGATCACAAGCCAGATGAACAACTGGTAAAGGAACTGGGGCAGTTAACTGAGGGAACCGAAAACCCAAAGGGGATATCGGGCCACTATCTTCAGATCTGCCAAAGCTGAAGGAGCTGCAGGCTGTTAGGGAGGGCAGAACTAAAACTCACCAGAGAAGGCTGGTTTTGGTCGAACACACACGAGGAAGTTCTTACTGCTGTAGGCAGCACTAGCTGGACGGCCATGGGAAAGCACCATGGGACGAGGGGACTAGGCCTGCTAGGGTGTGACCAGAGGAAGCCCACCAGCACCACCACAGGGACGCCCCCGGCGCATCATACCCCAGACAAATGGCTGGACAGGCCACTTGGGAGCTCCTCCCTGTAAAATGGGGCATCGCGCGTGTCGTAAGCCTAACTTCCTGGCGCATGCTGGCAGCAGCTGAGATCCAGGGAGGCCGATTCCCTGAGTTGGCCCCGTGAGAATGCAGTGCCTGAGGTAGGAGAGGCCGGGACTTGAGGGTTCTGTTTTCATCTTGACAAAACCCAGTCGTTTGTACTCCGATTTCTCCTGGTTGCAGCTTTATGCTGGTGCTTCTTTGCTGGTAAGCCCCTCCCAAGGGCAAGAGACAGTCACTGCTCCCGTAATCCCTCCATGCGGGATCCAACCTGGGAGGGGCTGCTGCCTCATAGGGACTTCAGTGAGGCCAGTGAGGCTCTGCTCCAGTAAACAGCCTGGCAAGAAGCTTGACCTTTGGGAGGGTGTTTCCTCCTGAAGCTGCTGGGAGCTGCCGGTGTAAAGTCTGTGGATGCTCCCCTGAGAAGGAGCCATTTCTCAGAGGCCTCTCCGGCCCTCCTTGGGCTCCCAGGAAATCACTCCTCTGTCATTTCCCTGGTTTTGTTTCCTTCTGGGGATTTGGAGGAGTGTTGCTTTGTCTCCAACTATCTTCTCACTAGTGCATTTTCTCACTTGCCAGCCTTTCTTCCTTCCCATCCCTCTTCCATGCGACTGGTCCATGACCCACCTTATCTTCTAAAAATGCAGGAGCAGCTGTGTGACCGTGAGCCAGCCACCTAACCTCTCTGAACCACCAGGGCTTCATCAGGCAAATGGGGCTGTCTGTGCCCACCGTGCCCTGCCTGCCCCACAGGATTGGCGGTGGTGCTCACACAGAATGTTCAAGCAGGGCACCTGTTCCGCCCACTCTGACCTCAGCCCCTCTCGCTGCTTCCCCACAGGGACTGCATCATGCTGTGTTGCCTGAACAGTGGCACCAGCTTTGTGGCTGGCTTTGCCATCTTCTCAGTCCTGGGCTTCATGGCATACGAGCAGGGGGTGCCCATTGCCGAGGTGGCAGAGTCAGGTAAGTTCGCCAAAGGCGAGGGAGGCCTCGGGTGATTGAAGGTCATAGCACAAGTGTGATCTGCCTCCTCAGCTCATTCTCCTCCTGGGTTCAGGTCTTAGGAGGTGGCCCGCCATCCATCCTCAAACCAGGATCACGGGAGAAAAACCTTGACACCTCCTCATTTCCATATCCAAGACGTCCTCAGGTTGTATAGCTTCCGCCTCCTCAGTATTGCTCCACTTCATGTACTTTCCCCCAGCTACACTGTCTCCCCACCAGCCCAGACCACCATCACCGCTCACCTGGATGATCGCAGGAACCTTCCACGGGCCTCCTAGCCTCCACTGTTGCCCCTTCTGTTCCATGTGTAGATTGATTTCTTTCAAAATGCAGATCTGAGTATGTCCATCTCTGGTGAAAAGCTCTTCTTTACTTCTCATAGTAGTGGATTCTAAGCATGACCCCAAGGCCCCGTGTTGCCCAGCCTTTGTAGCCTCACCCCCAACATCATCCCCCCCGTGCTCATGCTGCCCCACTGCAGTGATCTGCTTTTGCAACGTCACTTGCTCCCTCCCACCACAGGGTCTTTGCACATACCGTTCTCTCTGCCTAGAGAACCTCTCTCCCTTTCCCTCTTTTAGATATAAAATCACTGAGTGTGACATTCTTAAGTATAGATTGATGTGTTTGTATCAAACACACTACAGGCAGAGTTATTGTTGCTGAGGCGATGACACAAAATGGTGAATTTACATGGTTGTGATTCACAATCTACATGGTGTTTGAATTCTAGGAAAATGTGTGTTAAAAAGTATGAAAATAGTTTGTGTTCTCATGACAAATGGTTAGGTTCTAAACTCAGTTAAGTCTAAATAAGTTTTTCACCTACAAGAATGTGTAGTAGAATAGTTTGTCAAGACCAGCACAGGTTGCTTAGCCTTTCGGGCCTCCATCTACTCAGTGCAAGTCATGCCCCCATTTATTGTGACCACCCCCAAGCACTTGTGGGAGCCACACTGCCTCTGTGGAAAATGTTGGTCCACAGTATCCATATCCTTTTTTATGTGGCACACATAGATCAGGAAGCACCCCTCTAACCCACCAGGAAGCACCCCTCTAACCCACCAAGCTGGGCAAGGTGGTGGATATGGACATCAGAGCAGGAACGTGGTTGCAAAGCTTTGCTCCGTGACCACTCAGGGTCTACCTTCCTCTGGATAATGTATGTCAGAGAGAGAGAGAGAGAGAGAGAGAGAGAGAGAGAGAGAGAGACCGTCCCTGCTGAAATCAGGATGCCAGAGCTAGCCTAGAGGATATTAATCTGACCAAAACTCTCACTCATCAAGTGCTTACTCTGTAAAGAAGCTACCCCTGTTTTACAGATAAGGAAGCTGAGGCTCAGAGAGGTGAAGTCACTCAACCAAGATTACATAAGCTGGAAGGGACAGGGCTGGGATTTAATACAGGCCCTCTGGCTCCAGAGCCCATGCTCTGACCATGCCATCCTACTGCCCACTGTGGGCACCTGACACTTGACCAGACACCCATGCTCCTTCCTGGCATCAAACCACAGACAGCCCTGTAAGGAAAGAGTGTTACCTTCTATATGGGAGCACTGCCCACTCCAAGAATTCATTTCCTCCTCTATAAAATGAATGTCCTAATTTCTGCCTTAGGTGTGCAGTGGGATAAGATATCTGCAGCATTATGTTTTCTCTTTTTATCATTATTTCCATTTTATAGATGGAGTTCAGAGAGGATTCATAGAAAGGAAAAGAGCCAACTAAAAATAAATTTTATTTTTTTTTTTCTAATTTCAAATTGAAAGCATATTCATGTTAGAAAAATGTGGAAATCTTAACAAAGGAAAAACGCTGCACTCCAAATCAGACAACATTTTGGGTTTTTCCTGTCATGGCATTTTCCATGCCTACATATCCATATGTGTGTTGATGGAAATCAGATCAAATTACCCCTGGTATTCAGTAGACTACATTTCCCCCTTCACAATAAAGCATGAGGAACTTTGTGCCTCAGTAAACAGAGATCTCAATCAAGAGTTTTCATGGCTCTGTGGTATTCCACTGGATGGATGGACCATAATGGATTTACTGTGTCTCGTTTGTCAGGCTCTGGGGTGGTTGTATTTCATAGTCTACCTCACGAAATTCTCACAGCACCTCTGCAGGGTAGGCTTTGTCCGGGCTTCCACTCGTGGCTGTGCAGAATAAGCTCTGCACAACTGCAGGGGGCACTGTTCACATAAACAGCACTAGGTTTTACCATGCCCATTGAGATATGGACCCCATACCTCAGAGCCTCAAGTGGTTCACCCAAGGTCACACAGCTCATAGGTGTTACAACCTGGCTCTAGCCTTTTCTGGCTCACCTTCCTGTGTTGCTCCTGGTATCCAGCCGGTAAATCTGCTCTGTGCCCTTGGTTGGGCATATGGGTCAGGCTAAGATTCTCCTTGGGAACATCTGCCATATGGAGAAATTGCAAGTTTTAAGTGAGTGTGTGGCCACCTCACCTTGCTTGGAAGGACCTGGGCTTGCTTTCTGATGAGTGATTTTTGGAAAATACCTAATTAGATGGCAGAATGCTCAATGGGATGTCCCAGAATACCTGGAAACTGAGCCAGAAAGGCAACGTATACTTCTCACAGGACTCAGATTTTGTCATGCTATGATCCCAAGCCCTTACCCACATGTCCCTTGGTCTGTTTCTGTGATACTTTCTGTGAGATACCCTCTCCTGGAGGTTGAGATTTTAGACAGCTTATAATTGGGTCTTGCTTTTTTATTCAGTCTGATTATCTATGTCTTTTAATTAGAGTATCTGTCTCTTTTCATTTCATAATTATTGATGTGGTTAAGTCCTGAATTCTGTTTTGAGACAGAAAATGTCAGAATGATCATCAGAAGTGGAAAGAGTCAGATGTGTGGTGGCAGGATTAAGTAATATGTTGCTAACTCCAAATAGACTTTAATGAGTTATGGGTGCATATTGTTGGCTAACTGCTTAGAAAATAATAATAGGAGGTAGAGCTACAAAGCTTAGATGAAATACAATTGGACATTTCAAAATATTGATCAGCCCAAAAGAAGGCAATAAAAACACAACAGAGTAAACAAAAAAACAAAACCTCCATAATTCAGAAGGGACAAAAGTAAAACAAATATGAAATGGTAAAATTACACCCAACTATATCAATAATTATATTAAGTGCAAATGAGCCAAATACTCCAAGTAAAAGGCAGAGATTATCAGACTGAGTAAAAGAGCAAGACTCAACTATAAGCTTTCGACAAGAGATGCTTTAAATTTAAAGACACAGATAACGTGTAACACAGAGTGAAAAGATAATACCATGTAAACAACAAGCATAAGAAAAGTGGCTTTGCTATGTTAATATTAGAGTAGACTTCAAGTCAAAGAGTATTACTAGAGATAATGGGGAGCACACTTCATAATGTTTATAAAAGGAGCAGTTCATTTATAAGATAGCTAATCCTTAATGTGTTGGTACCTAATGCCAGGGATTTTAAAAACATGAAGCAGTGGTGCCTGGGTGGCTCAGTTGGTTGAGTGTATGACTCTTGATTTTGGCTCAGGTCATGATCTCACAGTTCGTGGGTCTGCACCCTGCATCAGGCTCCATGATGACATGGAGAATCCCTGCCTGGGATTCTCCCTTTCTTTGTGCCCCCCTCCCCATCTCTCAAAATAAATAAATAAACTTTTAAAAATAAAATACATGAAGCAAAAACTGAGAAACTAAAAGTAAAAATAGACAAACTCACAATCATAGTGGGAGATTTTAACACCCCTTGTTCATTAATGTTAAAACAACTATACAAAATATTAATAAAGACATAGGGATCTGAATACTGTCAAACAACTTAGCTTAATTGACATCTATAAAACACTGCAAGGAACAACCGCAAAGTACAGTTCTTTTCAAATGAACATGAAATATTCACCAAGATAGGATATAAATTGGGCCATAAATTAAATCTCAATAGGCTTCAAAAGATTGAAATTACAAGGTATATTCTCTGACTACCACTGAATTAAATTATGAATCCATAATGAAAATATACCTAGAAAATCCTTAAGTATGTGTAAATTAAGCAACATGTTTCTAAATTTCCCATGAGCTGAAGAAGACAGTATTTCAAACTGAATGGTAGTGAAAACATATCAAAACTTGTGGGATACAGTTAAAGTACTTACAGGGAAATTTATAACTTTAAAGCCTAATTAGAAAGAAGGATTTAAAGTAAAAAATTAAAGTTTCTATCTGAAGAAGCTGACAAAAAGAAGTATAAATTAAAACCAAAGTAAGTATAAACAAAGAAATAATAAAGGGAAGACATACCCACAATAAAATTCCAAAGCCAAATTCGGTATTAAACAACAAAATTTATAATCCCCTAGTAAGACTAATCAAGGAAAAAAAATGAGAGAAAACACAAATTACTAATATCAGGAATGAAAGAAGGGGGATGAAGTTCTACAGACATTAAAAATGAGAATAGGAAATATTATGAACAACTTCAAGCTAATATATTTGATAATGTAGATTAAATGGAAAATTCCTTTAAAAATATAATTTACTCAAAGTGACTCAAGAAGAAATAGAAACACTGAATAGCTCTATACTTTTTAGAAGACATTGGATTCATATCAAAAACCTTTCTACCAAGAAAACTTGAAGCCCTGATGGTTTCACTGGTGAAACATGTAAGAAAAAAGTAATATCAATCTTGGTCTTTTAAAAGTTAGAGTATGTTAGACCTCTGAGTATCTGAGGACTATGAGAGCTGTATAGCTACTTGTATCCTAATTTCCTTCCCAAACAAGAAAAAAACAAGAAGGGAAAATATATTTTGTACAAAACCATGCCCCTGCATAACTCAAAGACAGAAAATATTAAAGCTACAGATAACAGTAACAAAAAGAAAAAATACCAATCTCAGTTTATAATCCCTTCTGCTACCACCTGCACCCTCACAGCTGGTAAGGCTTTGTGATGAACAAAAGCAAACTGAGAAAAACTATGGGGGAAACAGAAGACAGGCTGGTGAAGGGACCTAAGAGTGATTTGGAGCAATCCCCAGAAAGATTAAATTCACTGTAAGTCTGAAAAACCTGGAAAAGATCCAGACAGATCCCTGAGCAGGGACAACAGAGAAGGGATTCAATGTGTAATTCAAGGAACAGGGGCCATTTAAAGGAACCAGCACAATTTAAAGGAGACACCACTTGAAACACAGAACTTCTGGGAGAGAAAAAGGCAAAAAGAAAAGGAGAAGCACCCTTTGACGATTATATGGTGAAGGGAAAACCAAAAAAAAAGGAGATAAGATAAAGTCCTGAAAAACCAAAGAGAACCATTAAATCAGGGTGTAGGAAGGGGAGATCACCCTTCCCCACCCTCAAAACAAAAAGCTGCTAGAGTACCTGGACTTTGCCATACTGACAAAAGAGGGCACTATTAAGTTGGGAATATTATAAAATACCCACAAACATAAACATGAGAAAAGTCAAGTCCATACAGAGCTACTGCAGAAAATCAGGAATAGAAACTCCCCACATATCAATGACCATGAAACCAACCATGACATAGAGGAAAATTGTAAGTCAACACTCCAGACAGAATTAAATATATCCAAAGAAGCATCTGAGGATGTGAGAAAAACAAACAAAAACCTTGAACCTGGAATTTTAAAACTACCAGATAGGAGAAGAGGGCACAGGAATGAATGAAGAGAAAGTTAATTGAACTCAGGGGGGAAGAAATGAGAAAAAAGATAAGGCCAAGTTATCTCAGAAATGAAGAATAAATTACAAATGTCCACTGGAGAATGGTCTCAATAAAGGGGCATTTTATTATTTTTTTGTTAAAAATTTTTAAATGTTTATTTATTTTTGAGAGAGAGAGAGAGACAAAGTGTGAGTGGGCGACGGGCAGAGAGGATGGGAGACACAGAATCCGAAGCAGGCTCCAGGCTCCGAGCCACCAGCACAGAACCTGACACGGGGCTCGAACTCACAAACCCGGAGATCATGACCTGAGCTGAAGTCAGATGCTTAACCGACTGAGCTACTCAGGCGAATAAAGGGACATTTTAAAAAGGAAGGAAAACAACCAGATGAATGAAAATGACATAAAGAAGTAAAAACGATCCCACCAAAAACTAGAAATGGAAGACCAGCAGAGAAGAAGATATTCACATTATAGGGTCCCTGAAGAAGAAAAATAAAACAATGGAACAGTGGTAATATTTAAAGCTATAATCCAAGAAGACTCTTCAGAAACAGAAAAAGAGCTCAATCTACACATTGAAATGACTTCTCAGGTACTAATGAAAATTAACCCAGGTTGATCAACTCCAAGACATCATGGTAAAGATATTAGCTTTCAAAGATAAAGATAAAATCCTCAAGGCTTCCAGGCAAAAAAGATTAAATAACTTAAAAGGGCAAAAGACTTAAACTGGTATCATACTTTTCAAAACCAACATACAAAGAAAGGCAACTGTGAAGCAGTATCTTTTTTTTTTTTTTTTTAATTTACAAAAAGAAGTGTGAATCAAGGCTATGGAAAATGTGGAGGTTATAGGAAAACCATATTAAGCAGAACTTTGAGACTTCTACACTCATAAGTCCTTTGGAGGAATCTACTATTGGGTGAGCTTCATCCAACCCAGGAATAACTAGGAAAACTTAGAAAAAAGACTGATGGTAAGCATTCAAAAATATGTAAGTACACATCTAAGACCAAAACGAAGGTAGGGAAGAAGATAGACGAGTAATGTAGAAATATGCTGTGTACTGTTAACAGAGTTGAAATCATCAACCTAAAAGATGGAGAGAGAAGGCAAAAGGAAAACAGAAAAGCTCATTGTTGTGTAGACCATAAATGGTGTCAAATGATATGGGGGGTGGGGTGGGGTGGGGTGGGGGCAGACCTGGAAAGCCAGGCAGTAAAGGTTTAAATAAAATATAAGGGTCTAAGGGCATTTTTAAAAGATGTAATAAGTATAAAGATAACCACTAGAACAAAAACATAAACCTTCCTAAATACCAAAAAACATTTATAAACAAAAGAACAAAGAATACATGACTCCTAGAGAAACATAACAAATATTTAAAAATACACATAACCACCAAGTATTTTGTCAAAATTAAGACTGATCATATCAATAGATGTGAGTGGGCTTAATTCATCCATTAAAAGAAAAAGACTTTCGGGGCACCTGGGTGGCTCAGTCAGTTAGGCGTCTAACTTTGGCTCAGGTCATGCTATCACAGCTTGTGGGTTCAAGCCCCATTTTGGGCTCTGTGCTGACAGCTTAGAGCCTGGAGCCTGCTTTGGATTCTGTGTCTCTCCCTCTTTTTCTGCCCCTCCCTTCTATCTCTCTCTCTCTCTCTCTCTCTCTCTCTCTCTCTCTCTCAAAAAAAAATAAATAAACATTAAAAAAGAAAAGAAAAAGATTTTCAATTTGGCTCACAAAACATGACCTATATATATGCTGTATATAAGAGATACACCTAAAACAAAGTGATTCATAAAAGCTAAAAATAAGGGAATAGACAATGACAGCAATATCAGGGAAAGTAGAATTCAAGCCCCAAAGCACTAAGCATTACAAAGGACATTTTTTAAATGGTAAAAACTATAATTCATAATAAAGATACAGCACACATAAAAATATATGCACCAAATAATACAGCAATAACCTTTATGAAGCAAAACTGCAGGAGGTACAAGGAGACACAGATAGAAATAAACTGATAATAAGAGAAAACTATACTAAAAACACATCGATAAAAGTGAAAGAATGAAAATTAATTACATTAAGAAGAACAACAGCAAAGTGAACTAAAAGAAAGCACAGGAAAGGAAATAATAAAGATAAAAGCAGGAAGGAGTGAAATAATTATAGATAATTACAAACAGTAGATCTAATTAAAATTCTGGGTTTTTAAAAATATACAAGTTACCAAACAGCCAAGAATAAAAGAACTTACCAAGAGTGAAATAAGAAATGATAAAGGGGAAATAACCATTGAAGTGGAAGACATTTATATGGTAAGCAAAATAAGTCAGAGAAAGATAAATATATGATTTCACTCATTGGTGGAATTTAAGAAGCAAAACAGATGAACATAGGGGAAAGGAAGGAAAAATAAGGTAAAAAGAGAGAGGGAGGTAAACCATAAGGGGACTCTTCAATACAGAGAACACATTTGAGTTGCTGGAGGAGAGGTGGGGGGGGGGATGGGCTAAATGGGTGATGGACATTAAGGAGGGCACTTGTTGGGATGAGCCCTATATGTAAGTGATGAATCACTAAATTCTCCTGAAATCATTATTACACTATATGTTAACTAACTTGGATTTAAATAAAATTTAAAAATTAAAAAAAAAATCACAAGAGCCTGCTTTGTAGTCTTCTCAACACATAAATTTGAAAAATTAGATAAAATGAATATTTTCCTGGGAAAAAACAGATTGCCACAATTGACCACATTTGATTTAGAAAACCTAAGCCAATTTCCATAGAAGGAAACAAGTTATTAACTACCCTACCAACAAAACAAAACAAAACAAAAAGCAACACTAGGCCCAGATGGCTTCTCAGATAATGCTATCAAACTTTCAAGTATCCAGGGCACCTGGTTGGCTCAGTTGGTTAAGTGTCCGACTGTTGATTTTGGTTCAGGTCATGATCTCACAGTTCATGAGATCAAGCCCCATGTAAGGCTCTGTGCTGACAGTGCAGGGACTGCTTGGAGTTCTCTCTCTCTCCCTTCCTTTCTTCCCCTCCCCCACTCACACTCCCCCCTCCCTCTCTGTCTCTAAATAAATAAATAAATAAACACAACAACAACAAAAACTTCAAGCACCAGATAATCCCAGTGCTCTATAAATTATTCCAGAGGGAAAGGAAAGGAACATTTATATGAAGCATGAATAACATTGATACCTACACCAAATAGACAATGCAAAGAAACAAAGTATCACTCATGCATAGTGATGTAAAAATAGTAAATACAGTATTAGCAAATCCAAATCCAAACCATTAGAATCCAAAATCACATTAAAAAGGTAATATACCTAAACAATAAAAAAAATGTAAAAAAAATAAATAAAGCGGGGGGCGCCTGGGTGGCTCAGCTGGTTGGGCAGCCGACTACAGCTCAGATCATGATCTTGCAGTTTGTGAGGTCGAGCCCTGCATCGGGCTCTGTCCTAGGAGCTCAGAGCCTGGAGCCTGCTTCCGATTCTGTGGCTCCCTCTCTCTCTGCCCCTTCCCTGCTTGTTCACTCTCTGTCTTTCTTTCTCTCAAAAATAATAATTAAAAAAAATTTAAAAAAAGAAGGTAATCCAAGTAGGATTTGCTCCAGGAATAATGCAAGGTTGGTGTAATGCTAGGAAATCCAGTAATATCATACATCCTATTAATAGCCCAAATGAAATAAATTATAAAATTATCTTCATATATACTAAAAAAGTCTTTGAAAAAATACAATAGTCATTCACAATATAAAAATAATTGAGTAAATGGAAATTTATGAGTATTTTTTAAAGGATAAATGTGTGTGTGTAAGTTTAAAAAGCAAATATCTATAGTATCCTACCCATTGTAGAAGAAAGAAGGAGATGTAAGAAAGTATGTCTGCTCATTTGTGCAAAAGAAATATGGAAAGGATAAACTAAAAAATGAAGAGAATGGTTACCTATAGGGCATGAGTGGACAAGGAATAGAAAGAAGGGTGGAATTAAGTAAAGATGAAAAGGAAAAAATACTTCTTAGTATATTTCTATTCTGATTCTTAGAGAACCACGGTAACAGTAACATTTCACATAGCACCCAAAATAAACGGTTCCTTTTTTTGAGTGGAATTAAAATGGAATACAAACAGTAAAAAATGAACCTAACTGCATTACAAATAAAAAATGTAACCATACTGAAGAGAATGGGAAAGAAAAGACCAAATCTAAGTAAATTTCTGGACACAGTATTTTGACTGGACACTATAAGGCTAAAAACAAAAATCACTGTACTGTTCTCTTGTTAGTACAGGAGTATGGGTTTGCAATTCTGTAACTATTGTATGTGTATGTGGGGACTGAACAAACAAGTCAATAGGGATCATTAGAGACAGAATTTTCACTGAGGAAGAAGTTACACATGAAGAAAATGGAGAAGCTACAGTGATCTGTATTAGAATTGGAGGTATCAGGATGGACTCGTGGGTTTAAAATATATGCAGTTAGATATAGAAACATATGTGTGTGTGTATGTGTAGATAGACGTACATATGTCTCCTAGCTTTGTGTGCTGAGAGGGCCTGCAAGAAATGATATTCCAGTAGCAACGAACATACCCAGAAGCCAGATCTTGATTTCTGAACACCATTTTTCAATTAAAGGAACTCAGGCTTTTTGGAGAAACAGTTGATTCTAGTGCTGGAGCAAGACATGATAAGCTGAAACATTTAGTAGTGCCAGAAAGTAAGGAAGTACTCAGAAAAAGGACAGAGGCATGTCATAAGGACACAGGGAACCAAACTGAAGAAGCTAATAATGATAGTATTGGATTGTAATCTGTAGAATAAACTGAATACCCGGGAGTCCACATTGAAATAAATAAAAATTGAATAAATGTGTGTGAAGGAGCAGTCTTTCTTACAGAAGAATTCTAATTGATAAATGTAGAAGGAATGAAGAAAAGAAACCCACTAGGCAAACCTCAAAGGAGTTATTGTTGCAAGCAAGATCTACCAATGGATACTAAAATCAGTGGGTAAAAGTTTTACTTGAAACAGGATAGTTTCATAATCTCAAAGTATCCTCACCAAGATATTTATCAGTTATAAAGGGAAACACAGTAACTTTACACTGGAGAAAACTGGCATTCACCAACCTAACCAAGTAATCAGTGTAAACATTACCAGTACTAAAGTTTACAGATATCATGTGCCCCTTTAACCTGATGCACTGAGAAGGACACAGCATCACTTCTGTGATGTTCTTGCCAAAAAAAAAAAAAAAATGCATAACCTTAAAAAAAATTGTGTAACCTCTGTTTAATAATGAGAAAACATCAGACAAACCCATACAGAGGAACATTCCACAAAAGAATAACCAGTACTCGTTGAAATGTCAAGGTCATGAAAGAGAAGATTGGGAAACTATTGCAAATTTGGAGGAGAGTAAAGAAATACAATCATGAAGTATGGTGTGGAATCCTGAATTGGATACTAGAATAGGAAAAAAGGACATAAGGAGAAAAACTGGTAGATAAAAAAAAAAAAAAAAAAAAAAAAAGGTCTGTGGTTAGTGCACAAATGTTAATTTCCTCGCCATTAAATATTGAATGCTTGCCCCTAAAATCAGAAATAAAGCAAGGCTGTATGCTGTTTCTTCTTTTATGCCATATGGTACTAGAATTTCTAGACAGTGCAATAAAGCAAGAAAAATAAATAAAAATAATTAAGATTGGAAAGGAAGGATCAAAATTGTATTTACTTATAAACAGCATGATTGACCACATAGAAAATTGTAAGAAAGCCACACACAAAAATTAATAAGTGAACTTAGTATTGCCATGGGATAAAAGGACAATAAACAAAAACCTATTGTATTTTTAATATGCTAGCAACAAACAAGTGGAAATTTTAAAACTTCTGTTCTTCACAAGATACCATTAAGAAAATGACAAGGCAAGCCACAGAGTAGGAGGAAATATTAATCATCCTTCTCTGATAAAGGATTTATATCCCAAATATATCAGGAATTCTCACAACTCAAGAAAAGGGAGACAACCCAGTAAAAAAAATGGGCAAAATCAACAAGGACTTCACAAAAGAAGGCGTTTGAGCAGACAACAAAGCTACGTGAAGATACTCCACATCTGATAACATCAGGTGTTGCCAAGGTTGTGGAGCCACTGGAACCCTCCAACATTACTGGTAGAAATATAAAATGACAGCTACTTTGGAAATCTGTTTGGCATTTCTTAGAAAGTTAAAGATATGTTACCATACGACCCAGCAATTCCACTCCTAAATAGGATGGGCAAAGCTAATATAAGGTGGAAAAAAAATCAGATCAATGGTTGCCTGGAGCTAAGACAGAGAATGGGGATAGACCACAGAGGGGCCCAATGGGGCAATAGAAATGTTCTCCATCTTGAATGCAGTTATCTGGGTATATACACTTCACAACTCACTGAAGTTGTACAATTAAAATGAGTGCTTATTATAGGTAAATTAGACTTTAATAATGTTGCTTTTAAGAACAAATATAATAATCAGTTAATGTTTACTGAGTATTTATTTTAAGTGCTTTCCATATTCTGCATCATCTTATTGAATTTTCAAAACCATTTCATTAGGTAGGACTTTATCATCCCCATTTTTCAGCTGAGGAGACAGATACAGATCACAATAAAGAATAAGCATTTGAACCCAGGCCATCTGCCTGTAGAACCTGTGCCCTTGACCACTGTGCTACAGGGCTAGAATATCAGGTATCTCTCCCTCGATATTAATAAAGTTCATCCTCAGGACGTGCTAACCAAGCTCTTTATTTGGAGCAGCCAAAATAAGTGAGTATAGACACAGGAAATGAAGGGAAGAAGCAAAGGAAGGGGCAGCCTGGGGTAGGCTGTTCCTGCTACCCATTTGGAATCACCTGGTGCCTGGTCCTTGCCCCACCCTAGACTGACCCAATTAGAATCTGTGAGGTGGGCCTGGGAACCCGCATTTTAATAAGCCACCATCCCCACGTCTGCCCCAGTGAGAACAGTAGAGACAGGTCTATGCAGGGGAAGTCTGTGTGTCAGACCAACCTGGGTTTGAATCCTGACCCCTTGCGTACCTTTCTATGCCTCAGCTTGCTCATCCCT
Organism: Lynx canadensis; assembly: GCF_007474595.2. NCBI lineage: Eukaryota > Metazoa > Chordata > Mammalia > Carnivora > Felidae > Lynx > Lynx canadensis. Next base: position 52,211,041 of record NC_044304.2, read on the forward strand.
GCAATGGGCATCAAAATAGTACCAACAGCTTAGGAGGGTGGCTGGGAAATTTACCTGATTTGAGGGAGAATGAGGCATAGTACCCAGCACAAAGGGGGCACTCAATATATGACGGCTTCAAATAACAACTGAATGAGGGACCAAGCTCCACCCAGCACCTTTCTCTCTCTCCTTCCTCTCTAGGCCCCGGCCTGGCCTTTATTGCTTACCCCAAGGCTGTCACCATGATGCCTCTCTCCCCACTGTGGGCTGCCTTGTTCTTCATGATGCTGATCTTCTTGGGCCTGGACAGCCAGGTAAGGGGGAAAACTCAGGCTGGGAGGGCAGGGAGGCCAGACACTGCACTTGGGAGCAGCTCAGGGGCCTGATTGCCACCTCTAGGTGCTGCTTGTCAGGGCCCTGCTTGCTGTCCCCATGTGGTCTCCTCTCAGCAACCCCTTCCAGGCGGTCTCCTCGGTCACCCCCAGATGCACCTGTATGGGTCCCTCCACGTCTTCCCAAACATACTTTTCCTTACCCAGAATTCCCACTCCCAATAAAAATTTTTTTTAAAATTGTTAAATACTTCCATTTGGTGAAAATATTTCTGCCTAGTAGCACCACTTAGCAAGCGGGAAGAAATTCTCAGAGAGAGGCTTATAGTTAATGGCATATCTGAGGGCTCTGTCCCAGTCAAATCGTGGGGGACACAGGAACACAGAAAAGTACCTTCTTCCATCCTTCTTCTCGGTGTTACGGCCCCCAAGGCACTCCAGGATGCCACAAGGGTCCTCAGTACCACCACCAGCTCCCACTCACCCCACATCCCACCCATCTGCTCTCTTCTCATTGTTGCTAATAGGGCTCCCCCCACCCACCCTGCACTTGGCAGCCTGCCTTCCTCAGTGAAGGGTGTATAGTTAGAACTAGCAATTTATCTGTGCACGTTTTCCGTTTTCTCCTCACGAAGGCATGCATTTAATCTCACCCTGTAAAACTCACCCCAGCCTGCACTCCCAGCCCTCCTCCAGTCCTCTCCTCGGCTTTCCAGCCAGACCCCCATGGCCTCCAGTCACTCTCCACTCGACGAAATCCACCCTTTTGCCTGCTGTTCCAGCACAGCGGGCTTTCCTGTGAGCCCCAGTGAACATCTTCTACCCAAGTCTGGAGGCTGTGCTGTCAGCCTCTGTGGCAAGGTGCTACGCCCCACCCATGACCTTGTGCAAGTCACTTAGCACCCTGACCTCATGGCCGGTGTGTCTGTCAACCCGGCCAAGTCCGATCTCCCCCCCCCCCCGGATGATTTCTCAGAAACTGCAAAGCTGAGCTGCTGAAGCACCGGGTGTTCCTGCTGATAATCTTCCCTTCTATTGTTGAGGGCCAAGGCCTCGGGAGGGATTGGCAGCTTGTGCGTGACAGTGACTGTCCTGCAGTGGGAGGTGGGGGATGGGGGCCTCGGCTCTGTGAGTCCCTGGGGGTGTTGAGCGGAGCCAGCACTTGGGCTGAGACACTGTGCTAGCAAGGGAGACCCGGGGGCCCAGCGGGCAGGTGATGATCTGCTCACCCCCGTGTGTGCTGTGCTATGCTAGGACCACATCCTCTGTTCTTTGTCACAATAACCACATGGACCGAGGGCCCTTGTGTCATCCCCATTTTGCAGATGAAGAAACTGAGGCCGTGTGACCAGCTGGGACATGCACCCAGGTTTTTGTGCCTCTTAGCTACCGCATGCTCTGATGTCTCTTCAGTTTGGGTCCTGGATAAACAGCCTTCCCTGAATTGCATCTCCTTCCTTCCCTGGGGACCCCGGAGAAAGGATGAGTGCAGCCAGCCTTACTGTAGAGACAGGGTAGCCTGGAGGCTAGGAGCCTGGGCTTTGGGGTCAAACAGGGCTGGGTGTGAGTCCCAGCTCCATGACTTTCACTAGCTGTGTTCCTCTGGGCTAGTCACTTCACCTCTCTGTGCTTCAGTCCCCTGCACAGTGAAGTTGGAAATACCTTTTCTGAGGGGGTAGAAATGAAAAGTAGAAAGGATATGGGTCCAACAAATGGCCCCAGGGAAGGGGGTATCTCAACATGGTGACCAGTAAAAGAATTCTTTACTCTTTTTGCTGCCCTCCCTCTTGGCAGTCCAGCACAGTGGTTAAAGCCCAGTCTGTAGAACAAGATTCCCTGCTTCCTACCCAGGCTGTATCACTGAATACCTCTGTGACCTCAGGCAGGTGGCCTACCCCCTATACTTACACGTCCTCACTTATGAAACAGGGATAATAATAGTACCATAGAGATTAAATAAATTAGTATCTGTTAAATGCTTAGAATAGAGCCTGGCTCACCATAAGTACCATGCATTTGCCATTATTTATTATTATTATGAATTTATCAACCTTTTCTGAGGCCTTTCCTCTGTGCCACTGGAAAGAGATGAAAATCCAGGGTCCCACCTTGTAAGGGACAGATATAAGCAAGCACGGGACCCATGAGGTGAAGCAGAGGTGGGGGTGCTGGGGTAGAGGAGAGGAAAGGTCTGTTCTGCCCAAGTTGGGGGCAAGAAGGAGCAGTCAGGAAAAGGCTTATGCAGGAGATCTGCCCATGGTCTGGAAGAACCCAGGGAGGAGGGTGACTGTGTGTTGGGATATTTGGGCTGGGTGTTGATGGTTGAGTAGGAATAGAAGTGACACCGTGCGTCTGGCCCTGTCTCAGCATGGTGGGATACAGACAGGGGCTCCAGCTGTGTTGTCTTGAGCCTGCCCGGTCTGGCCGGGCCCAGAGTCTCCCACAGCACAAACACAAGAGCTGGGAGTTGGCTCGCCTCTGATTGCTCTCCATGCATCAGAGGGGTGCTTGCCCAGCAGAAGCAAAGGACAGGGGAAGTGTCACAGTCCTAGAGAATGAGGAAATCAAGCTCTGCCTGCAGACACTGACCAGAGCCTGCCACTACCAGAGCACTCACTCTCAGGATAGGTACAGAGGCGCCTATCTTGCCTCCCATACAGCATCTCACTTAAGTAGTCGACCCCAGAACAGGGCCCAGCACGTAGGCTCCTGATAGGAAATATGGGGGAGAAGGAGTACTAGCTTTGGAGTCAGAGACCCCAGTTCAAGTCCTGACTCTGCCGCTTCCTTGCTGAGTGACCTTAGGCAGGTTACTTCCCCTTCTCGGAGTTTCAGGGTCTCCATCTTTTTCATGCACTTGCTGAAGTTCTATTAAGTGCTGGGATTGTTGTTATTCTCGGGTCCTCTGTCAGTGTGAGTGTGGGAAGGAAGGTAAGGCCAGCGGGTGAGAAGCCCAGGGGTTAGACGTGTTGCACTTGTCCAGAGCCAGGGCCGCTGAGAACCAGCTTTCTCCTGGACTTGACACCATCCTCTCTGCCCCGTCCAGTTTGTGTGCGTGGAAAGCCTCGTGACCGCTGTGGTGGACATGTACCCCAAGGTCTTTCGGAGGGGCTACCGGCGGGAGCTGCTCATCCTGGCTCTATCAGTCGTCTCCTATTTCCTGGGCCTTGTGATGCTAACGGAGGTGAGCCATGTGGACGCAAGTAAGCAATGTGAACACGGTAACGTGATGGTTAAGTGCCTCGGCTCTGGCTTAGGCAGGTCTGAGGTCAAAGCCCAGCTCTGGAATTGGCCCTATGACCCTGGGCAGATCTAGTACAGGTCTAGGACTCAGTTTCTCCTCTTTGTAATGGGTTGTTGTGCAAATCATTCGAAGTTCTCCTTGAGCCCCTAGCATAATGTCTTACACGTGTGAAGGCTCAGCTAAAGGTCACCGTGGTCGCTACCAGACAGGAGTGAAACTCGGAAAGGGAGATACTGGGTTTATCTGTAGTCATGAGCCTCTGGATGCCCGGACCACTCTCACTGTAACTTCTGGGTGAAAGGGACAGTGTTAGCTATGCACCCTTCAACCAGGTACTGCTCTTGGACTAACGTTCAGAGCAGGCTTTTCTGGGACATCACTGAGAATGACACACATGAGGATGTATGGCACCTTCAGGCACTGTGTGTCTGAGCCCCAGAACCCCTTATGTATCCCTCTTCTTGCCTCTGCTGGGCCTGTGGGTGAGGAGGGGTTCACCATTAACCCCTCAAATTAAGACTCTCTTGGGGCACCTGGGGGGGGCACCTCGGTTAAACATTAGACTTCAGCTCAGGTCATGATCTCACGGTTTGTGGGTTTGAGCCCCATGTCAGGCTCTGTGCTGACAGCTCAGAGCCTGGAGAGCCTGCTTTGGATTCTTTGTCCTCCTCTTTCTCTGCCCCTCCCCAACTCTGTCTCTCTCTCTGTCTCAAAAATAAATAAACATTAAAAAAAAAAAAAGACTCATAATACCATGTTTCTCCTGCAACCATCCTGTCCAATAAATACTTTCTCAAGTACCTTGAGGTGGTGACATTAGGTATCTTTACCCCCATACTCACAAAATTAGTTAGTTTAAAAAGAAAAAAAAACACAGAAAACTGTTGCTGGGAGACAAGAAGAGGTTTTGTAAGAAACGTGGAAAGAGAGGAGGGAATTCCAGATCCATCCAAGCGGCTGAAGTGATACTGAGGTCGGTCTGGGGAATCTTCCGCATCCTCTGCTTCTCAGCTCAGAGGCTGCCTCCTGGAAGCCTCCTCTGCTTTCCTTCCTCCAAGCACTTTGTTCCAGGCTCAGCCCAGCCTTTCTCCCACCTTAGAATGACCCTCCAAGCACCTGTCTCTCCCCTACCAGGCTCTGAGGTCCTTGAAAACAGGAGCTGGCCTTGCGGGAGGGGGAGGGCTCTCTTCCCTTGGGGCCTCATAGGGGGCAGGCACTCAGGGCGTGGTGGCTGGTGTTATTAGTGTTCCTAGTCATTGTCACATTAATGGAAGTGATAATCAGCTTTGTGCAAATGAATGGTGTGGCATTCTATCTCTCCTCTTCCCACTGGGGAAACCAGCCAGCAGGGCTTCATTAAGTGCTGATTCATTACACAAAGTAGAGTCTTTTGTCACCTACGTACAAATTGGGGGGTTAATGTGATGAGTTAAAGGGGGCTGGTGGGGACTGGGCTGCAAGAAGATAAGCGGGGCCGTGGGCGTGGATGTCACTGGCCTGGAGCAGGCGGACAGAGGACCTTGCTGGACCTCCGGTGCTGGGAGCCCCGGGCCTCCCAGAGCCTGCTTGCCCACCCTTCAACCTGAGGGCGTGGATCTGCCCAGGGGTGCCTCCTGGCCCCCAGGGAGGAGCTGACCATTCATCAGCAGACGCGTGGGCTTCACATGCCAACCTTCTGCCTCCCCGCAGGAAGATCCGTGAGTGAGCGCAGCAGGAAGTTCAGATGGCCAAATGGGCCATGTCCGCCCCAGCCTCCACAGTAATTGCCGGCGAGATCCTCTCCCTTAAGTATACACATTTAATGTTCGGCTCTGGGGAAGAAATAGGCCACAGATTTCTTGTCTTCCACGAAGGCAGTGTGGTGGAGGGTTAAGAGCACAGGCTGTGCGGCAGTCGGCCTAGGTTGAGTCCTCAGCCCAGTGACTGGCTAAAGCCGGATGACTCTGTGCCTTGGTTTCCCCCATGAACGCCGAGGACAGCAGTCGTGCCTGCCTCGTAATTAATTACACACACTGCAAGGACCAACCAGACTGAGACCCGGCACGCAGTTCACTCAGAGCCTGGTGCTTGGAGAGCGCTGCATACGCATGTATGGTGTTCATGGAAGGAGACGCTCAGGAGAGCCCTTGGGAGTGTGGTCTCTGCTTTTAACTCAGAAAGCCACGCCCACTGCTGGTCGCAGAGGAGCCTCTGGTTGGCTCCTTACTCTCACAGACCTGAATATCCACCACGTCCGGCACCGATGGGAGGCCCCAGACCAGATACGGCCCAGAGATCCCCTTTGTTTCACCCCCAATGTGTTTTTAAGAACGTGAAGAGGTTGCCAACTATTCAGGAGAAAAAGATTTCTCAGGAAAGCCTGGATTTCTGGCATCTTCTAGAAAATCTGCATATCTGGCCACACTCAGACCTGCCTCCCCCAGCGACTCAACCAGACTTGTGTGTGGCCAAATAGCACTAGTCCCCACCATTTCCTGCCAACTGGGCCAATGTCTCTCCCTTGTGTTACCTGTCTGGCCCTGTAGGCACTGAGATGTTGCCCCTGATGCAGCTGAAGAGATGTGTGGAAATAGTCCCAGCCTGTGTGTGGAAATAGTCCCAGCCCAGTCCAGATGTGAGGAAATAGTCCCTCAGGAGGAGGCCTTGGGGGCTGTGGGAGCACAGACCAGAAGCTTAATTCCAATTACGTCCCTGTGGCAGACACACAGGAGGCTGTCCAGGCTTTGTCCTGGCCTCTTACCCTCCTGTCCTGGCATTCACAGTGCCTCCCCCAACCAGACCCTCCTTCCCTTTTCGACTTTTATTTCTCCTGCTGTTGGTTGTGTTCCCCTAAGGGCAGTCACGTATTATAAAGATTTTCTGTAAGGATTCCAACCCTTCCCACACCTGTAGCTGGCCTCCCCGCCTCCCCCAGCCCAGATGCCATCCCTCCTTTTTAGGAACCTTCCCAGATCACCTTGGCCACCTGAGCTTATACCTCCCAGGCCTTTCCCTGAAGTCCATCATCACAGATGTATATACCACAGAGCTGGCCCACGCCAATCCTGCATTCCACAAAGATTGCACACCTAGTCTGTGCCAAGGCCTTGACCAGAAATGGACACAGCTGTGGACAAGCCATTCAGAGTCCCTCCCCCACGGGGCTCTCACTCCACACAATTCAACTTGCAACTATCGGGGACCTACTTCGAGCCAGGCCCTGCGCTGGCAGGAGACAAAACTGGTGTGGGGGCCTCCCCAGCAGAAGCCCAGAGCTAATAGAGCAGCTGATGGGAAAACTTGTTTTAAAAACTGTGAATCCAGAAAATGTGCTACAGAGGCTTTCAGGGAGGGCTTCCTAGATGAGGTAACATTTGAGCTGAGCTTTGAAAGAACTTACCAAGCAAAAGGGAACAGCACAGAGGCAGGACGATCCCTTGGTCTGTCGGGGGGAAGCGTGTTGAAGTCGGCTGGTAGGAAGGCAGACAAGGCCGAGTGAGAGGGGAGCTGTGACTGTCAGGCTGCCTGAAGCCAAGGGGTAACGTTAAGCTGTGGAGGCACATGGTTGGATTTGCGTGTTATAAAGGTCCTGGTGAAAGCTGATGTGCCCAACATCTAGAGAGAGGGAGACCTGTGGGGAGGCTGTTAGAGCCATCAGGGAGAGGGGCTGAGGCCACCTCTGGTTTTCCATGTTGTCTTTGGCATGTGGGGAACAGAGACAAGACAAACGATTGCAATCTGAGCAGCCCCAGAGGGTGGAATCTTATGGGGTGCCCAGGTGCAGAAGGGATATCGTTTGGGGAGGATAGGGAGAAGCAGTCTGCCCTGGTGGAAGTGACTCCTGGCCGATGGTAGCCCCAGGGCACAGCAGAGGCCTTTCCGAGGCCAGCTGGCCAACCCTGCTCTCCCATGTGTGTTTGCGTCCCTCTGTCCATGTATCTGTCCTCCTGCTCTGCAGGGTGGCATGTACATCTTCCAGCTCTTCGACTCCTATGCTGCCAGCGGGATGTGCCTTCTCTTTGTGGCCATCTTTGAGTGTATCTGCATCGGCTGGGTGTATGGTGAGTAGAGGCCGGGCCCACCCACACCCCAGCAGCCTGCCGTGGTGCCCAGCATATGGACGCCTGGGGCCCGGGAGGGCTCAGGTTCTCCGTGGCTTGTCTCCATCTGTGTCCACCTCTTCTTCCTTTCCTCAGGGGCTCGGCCTTTCATACTTGTCAAGAGAGTTTCTTACTCTTACACCCCTGCAGCACAGGGAGGGGTTCCAGACTCAGGCACTGTGACCTTGGGCCTGTGCTTCTCTGCCCCTGAGCCTCAATTTTCCCATCTGTAAAATGGAGTAGCCCTCACCATGTCTACAAGTAGGAGATAGTGTGGGCAAAACAACAAGCACAGTGCCTGGCCCTCAGTCAGCAGCTGCCTTGTGGTCCTCCTGTTTCCTCCTATATCCTATGAGTGGATGAGGATCTGGACTCATTGGTGATGGACACCCCCACTGGGAGCATAGCTTGGCAACAGGGCCCCCTGTGGGCTGCCCTACTCATTAACAGTCCAGCCAAGCAGTCGCCTTCAGAGCCCTGCCCCAGCCCCCACGCATGTCAGCCAGGCCCAGGGTCTGCCTCTCAAAGGGACCACCTTCTACTTTGTTCCCAGAAATGTTTCCTCTTTACTGTTTCCTGGGCCTCACTGCCCAAGGTCAGTGGTGTTCCCAGTATCAGACCAGAATTCCTCCTACTGCAGTATATTCTGAAACCTCACATACATAACATCTTGGTAGCTGTTCAGTGGTAAATAAGGTCCCTGCCATCATTTGTCTGTCTTGGGCTGGGAAAAGCAAACACTTCTAGCCTTCTGTCTGAGTCTTGTACAAAAATTCTCTGGGATGTGTGTGTGGCTGTCTGTTTTATCCTGGACAGGAAGCAATCGCTTCTACGATAACATCGAAGACATGATTGGCTACCGGCCACTGTCGCTCATTAAATGGTGCTGGAAGGTTGTGACCCCCGGGATCTGTGCGGTAAGGGCCCTGCCAGAAGCTGCCTCCAGCCCGCCCACCCGCTTTTCCACTCTAGCGCCATAAGCCTGGCCGAGGCTGAAACTGAGGAGGTGACGGCCCCCTGGGTGACCCTCTGTGAATTCAGAGTCCACGGCACCCAACAGCTTTCTAAGTTGGAGTCATGGGGTCAGTTTCTGGGCTCGGCCAGGGAGGGGCCTCCCTGGGATCCCAGCTCTGCCACCAGCTTGCTGGGTGACCACAAGTAAGTCTTCTCCCTTCTCGAAGCCTTGGATTCTATACCCACAAGCTAAGTGTCCGGGGCCTGTCTCCGTGGTGCCCAAGGATTGTACCACGGACAATGTTTAGCTGTGCAGTTAACTGAGAAAGCCACAGAATTGAGGGTAAAGTTGGAACTCATGCTCTGCCCCTCAGGCCAGACCCTGGAGGGGACTTTGTGAATGGATGTTTGATAAAAACTGCAGCCCCGCTGCTCTTTACCAGGTGCTTGGCATGTGAAGCATCTCAGAGCATCTTCACAAACCATCATGGTTTTGAAAGGCAACTTTGAAAGCAACGCCAAGAAGTAGCTAGGGAAAAATGAAAATCCCTGATTGGGCAGAGGCGGCGGATGGAGCTCCTGGGGGGGGGGGGGGAAGGAGCTCCGAGCCCCGAGGAGGCACTGGGCCCTGTGGGCATCCCTTCCCTGTGCCCGCGGTGCTGGCGATCCTGTGCAGCGCCTCCCCTGTCCAAGACCATCACACAGGCCTGCAGCCGGGCCCCCAGGGACCTCTCCTGTCTCTCCACAGGGCATCTTCATCTTCTTCCTGGTCAAGTACAAGCCTCTCAAGTACAACAACATGTATACCTACCCCACCTGGGGCTACGGAATTGGCTGGCTCATGGCACTCTCGTCCATGCTGTGCATCCCACTCTGGGTCTTCATCAAGGTGTGGAAGACAGAGGGGACGCTGCCTGAGGTGAGACAGCCCCGGGCAGGAGGCCGGCTGGCAAGGGCAGCTCTGAGGGGGGGCTGAGGCACATGCGGGGACTGGCTCTGCCTCGGGTGGGCCAAAGAGCAGGAGCAAGTCCATGGGTCTTACCTGAGCAGGGAGTGTGTTAAGAATGAGCCCTCGCATGTCTCTCAGGGAAGCCACTGCCAGCCCCTCCCTGGCAGGTGTTCATTGTTTCCATTATATGAGGTCATCTATATGAGGCCTTGAGGTTGGGCCAGGTTCTCTGAGTTTCCTCATCTGTAAAATGGGGACAACAGCAGTTCCTGACTTACAGAGGATTTTGTAAGGACTTGGTGAGTTCATACAGGGAAAAGCACTCAGACCAGGACCTGGAACAGAGACTGACCAAGTGGTAGCTTTTACTGTCCTGTTAATTCATGAAGGACCCCATACCTGGGGCGAAGGGAGGGGGAACACCTATCCCGTGTCATCACCGTGCCAGACTCTGTACGTGCTGTATCTCCTTTAGTCCTCAGAGCAAAGCAAATGCTGGCCTCATTTTCTGCATTCAATAGGTAGAGAAACTGAAGCTCGGAGAAGTTAAATCATTCAACCCAAAGTGAGCATCACACAGCCAAAGCTTAGCAAACCAATTTTTTTTGAGATATGATTGACATATAGCATTAGTTTTAGGTAACAACATAATGATCTAACATTTGTATGTGTTGTGAAGTGATCACCACAGTTAAGTCTAGTTAACATCTATCACCCCGCAGTTCCAAATGTTTTTCTTGTGATGAGAACTTTTAAGATCTATTATCTTAACAACTTTCAAATATATAGTACTGTATTATCAACCATAGTCACCATGTTGTGCATTATGTCTCTGACTTCTTTATTATGTCTCCATGAAGTTTGTACATGTGGACCCCCTTCACCCATTTCCCCACCCACCCCCACCTCTGGCAACCACCAGTCTGTTCTCTGTATCTTTGAGCTCTGTTAGGTGTTGTTTGTTTGTGTGTTAGGTTTTTGTTTGTTTTTCAGTTTTTGGGTTTTTTTAGGTTCCACATATAAGTGATGCCATCGGTATTTGTCCTTCTCTGATTCATCTCACTTAGCACGATACCCTCAACATCCATCCATGTTGTCACAAACAGGATTTCCCTTTCTATGGCTGGGTAATATTCCAGTGTGTGTGTGTGTGTGTGTATGTGTGTGTGTATACACATACACATACATACATATATATGCATGCCACATCTTCTTTATACATTCGTCCACGGATGGACAGTTAGGTTGTTTCCATGTCCTGGCTGCTGTAAATAATGCTGCAGTGATCATGGAGGCATACATACCTTTTCAAGTTAGTATTTTCCTTTCCTTCAGATAAATACCAGAAGTGAAATTGCTGGATCATATGGTAGGTTCTATTTTTAACTGTTTGAGGAAACTTCAGAATGCTTTCCATGGTGGAAAACAAATTTTTTAAAAACAATCTTGTTACAGTATGTTTTATATATCCTAAAATTCACATGTCAGGTGTACCATTCAGTGATTTTTGTAGTAATTTTCTGTGTGTGAGAATCATCACCAGGAGTCAGCTTTAAAACCTGTCCACCACCCTAAGAAGACCCCTCATGCCCTTTCACGGTTTTCCCCATTCCCACCCCAGACACCACGCATCTCCCGTCTCTGTGTATTTGCCTGCTCGGGGCACTTCCTGTCAGCGGCATCGCACCATATGTGGTCCCTTGGTGGCAGGCAGAGTTACAAACACACCGTGGTACTCCAGAGCATCCGCTGGTTCTTTACTCTACTTTCCCACCTGCTGGCACATCAGATGGTTTGAGTCACTTTCTCACTCATTTAGGGAACTGCTACGTGCCAGACGCTGTTCTGTTTACAAACACTGCACCATCGAATTCTCATAGTAGTCCCCTGCAGTGGAGGCTCTTCCTGCCCCCGCTTCGCAGAGGAGAAAGCTGAAGCACAGAGAAGTGAAGCAGCTTGTCCAAGAGCACACAGCCTCAGAGTGACAGAGCAGAAACTCTGAAGTCTGGGCTCTCATTGCCTGAGTTTTGCGGCCTCCTACATCTGCTAGCCTGGCCACACTCCACTGCCAGACTCTGTCTCTGCCCCAGTGCCACATGATAGGGATCTCAGGGGTTGACCTTTCTCTCTCCAGGACAAGGCCAAAGGGAAATGGGAGTAGTTGTGTGTGCAGACACCCAAATGCAGCTCAGAGCCGGCTTCAACCAGCCTGCCTGCCCACTGAAGGGCCTAAGCTCCAGAAAAAAGCTCCACATATCCAGCCAGAAGGAGCAAGCCGAGAGGGAAAGCCCCTTTCTCAGACCTGCTCATGCCCCCAAAGAAAGTTTCCTTGGCTCCTGCAGGGAATATAGGTCAAGGGCAGTTGGTGAATTTTGATCTGGAACCAAACCATGTCTGTGGTCCTTGCCGGCCCCTGTCCAAACTTCTGTGGCCTTTGGTATTCAGGAATGCTCTATGTCGCCTTACAAATCCTCCAGAGATCAGCTCAGGCCTGGCAAGGAGGGAGCGAGGGAGGGCTGGGGAAGGAGAGGCTAGTTTCCTGAGCTTCTTCCACGTCCCTAAGCTCCCATACCTGCCTCCACAGAGAGCAAGGTTCGTTAAAGACAGCAGAACTGGTTTCCAGGCCATCCCTGAAGGTTCTACCAGCTGACAGGAAGGATCTGGAAGGAATAATGGGGTCAATGGTACTTACCCCTCTGAGAACTGCTGTGAGGATAGATATCTGTGCTAGTCTGTGACAAGCTCAACTAAACTGGACCTCATGTTAATCCTAGGAGACAGGTGCCCTTGTTCTCCCCCTTTGACAAATGAGGACACTGAGACGCAGAGAGGTTAAGTTTCTTGCCCCAGTTCAGTGGCAGAGCTGTGATTCAAACCCAAGCGCCTGGCTCTGGAGCCAGTAGTCTTTGCCCCTGTCCTGTGTTAAGAGCTTAGTGCAGTGCCTGGCACACAGGAGGCGTTCAGCACGGGGGAATCGGGCTGCTTATCCCACCTGGACAACGTAGGTTCAGCCTCTTAGGCATGGCAGTATCTGCAAGAGAAGACGGAACCTTGATCATGAAAAAACAGGCCTCCCAAGTCTTTGCGGCTTCCCTGGGGGAAAGGGTTTATGCCCAGCAAGGACATCCCAAATCCTGGTATAGTGTCTTCTCCTGATGGAATGTGTGGGGTACATGTGAAGCTGAGGTGTGGGACCCCAGGCAGCATTGTGGCAGCAGACGTGTGTCAGGAGTCTGCCTGTGTCCTCTGCTCCCTCACTGGTACAGTCAGGATGAGAGTCATGCCATCTGTGCCCAGCCCAGTGCTGGCCACTTTCCAAGTGGAATGGGGCTGTGGCTGTGACAATGTTCCCATCTTCAAGCATGGCCAGAGGAGCACATGGCACACACCACGTGTTCCCCTGGACAGTGGCAATGTGATGACATCCCTTTTGTGGGAAATATACCCATTTATCCAGCAATCATGTAAACAGCCCTAGAGTGAGCCTTAGCTCCCTCATACAACACCCCTTGCAGGCAAGTACTATTATCCCATTTCACAGAACAGGAAAGCGCAGCTCATAGAGGTTAGGTAACTTCCCCAACACAGCTAGTGAGTGGCTGAGCAGAGATTCAAAGCCCAGCTGCTCTTCTCCACCACAGGGAGGGACGAGGTGGTCAGCCCCCGATTACACCCAGTAGGCCAGGTACAAGGCTAAGCACTTGTACAAGCCATCTCCTTACTCCTCATTGTCCCCATTTTCCAGAGGAGGAAACTGAGACCCATGAAGGTCAGTTCATCAGAACAGAGCTCTAAGTGGCAGCGCTAAGGCCCAGATCTTGGTCTGATGGCTCTGTGGCCCCGTGGTGTCCACCCATGCAGGTGGGAGAGGCCGAGGCAGGTGCCGGGACCCCGGCAATCCCTCTCAGACAGCTCTTCTCCTCTCCACGTAGAAATTCCGGAAGTTGACCATCCCCAGCGCTGATCTGAAAATGCGGGGCAAGCTTGGGGGAGGCCCACGGACGGTGATGGTTAATGACTGTGACGCCAAACTCAAGGGCGATGGGACCATTGCAGCCATCACAGAGAAGGAGACACACTTCTGAGCAACACCTCCACCTCGGATGCCTCTCCTTCCTTTCCTCCCCCCACCCCATGTGTGTAAATGAATACCTGAAACATGTATTTCACCTAATGATAGAGGCTTGCTCGTTTTGCACAGGATTTATTAACAAGTTAATTTTAAGGTGGCCGTGTACACTCTGGAAAGTCGCATTCCCCTCCTTGCCCCCAGTTATCATGTAAGTAACATTACAAAGAGATAATACTGTACAGGGACTAGCAGAATCTTCTGTGCTAGGATGGTGTTAACCAATGTTTTCTAGGGGGTAGGGAGAAGTTGTATCATATGGTCAAACTTTTATACTTGGGCTGTGGGGCAGGTGGGGTGGGAGTGATGCCTGTTCTCCGTCAGCCTTTTAGCTGACCAGACCGCATCCCACGCTCGTCCCTGATGAGCTGCCTGTCCTCCATGCCCCCAGGAAGCCTTTGCCTTCAAATCCTGCCTTTGCCATCCCCGATCCCTTAGTAGTGGGTTTGCAGACAGCAAGGCTATGTCAGAGGAGAGAAAGTCCCACCAGACTCAGGACTCCTGGGTTATAGCCCACCCCCAACCCCACCTCCGCCCTGATCCCTCTAAGTGACCTTGGGCGCTCCCATCACCTCCCTGGGCCTCAGTTTCCCCATTTCTCAAATGGGGAGGGCTGGATCCGGTGATCTCTGAGGTCCTTCCTGGCCCTGCCACATCTCTTGGGGGTTCTCTCAGTGTGCCTCACTGGCTGGCAGGCCTGACCTTGATCTCGGATTATTCTGAAGACTCACTCCCAAGCTATCATCCCTGCATTGCACCTCCTGCTTATTTAAAATCAAGTTTGTTGCGAAAATGATGTGGTGTTTCCCCGTAAAACTCTAGTTTGATGCGTCTGTGAGTGGCTCCATTCTCTGGAGTCCTTCCAGGTCCTCGGCCCCCATGACAGGGCTCCTCCTGTCCTATCCATCTGCTCTCCCCCCTCATCTCTGCCTCTCCATTCTCATGGGGCTCGCTGGCATCTCCTGGGCGCTAATATTTGGGGTCAGGAAGCAGCCGCTATTCCCTTGTGGCTGTTTGTCCTGCTGCTGCTCCAGCAGGGATCTGTGTCTAGAACCTTCCACCAGCCTCCCAGGGGAAGGAGCCATAGTAGGGCCTGAGCCCTGGTTTTCTCCTCTGACCCCTTCTCCATCTGCCTGTCACCTCTTCTCCTTCTTGCTGTCCTCTGCCCTCCTCTCTCTCCCCCTGTCCTACTTCCTCTCAGTCCTCCCCATCTTCTTTCCTATCACCAGCAGACCCTCCTCTCAGAGGCTTCTTCCCCACCCTGTTTTTGGGAGCCATCCTACCTGCCTCTCTCACCAGGTGGCTGAGAAGCCTTGGCACTTATACTGGAGGGGAGAACTTGGCTCCCACCCCTCCCTCTGTGCAGGCCTGGGGTTGCTGGGGGGTGCGGCCAGTGCTGCCTCAGACCCCTCTGCCTGACCTCTCTTCTTTAACTGGATTTCATCAACCCTCTCTCTTGGATTCTGAGTTATTTGGGGACAGGGAAGGTGCATTCTTTATCCTTTTCCTGTATGTTGCCGGTTTTATTTGATGGAAACAGGAGCTTTCTCCAAACTAAGACTTGAGTTTCCCATAGGGAACCCACCTGTTTGATTCACCCAAAACTTTCCAAACTGACAGCTTCTCTGCTCTGGCCAGCCCCCACCTGAAGCCCAAGTTTGCTAGAAGGGATGCCCAGTGCCCACCCCCGAGGCAGGTTGGGACGCCTGGTTCTGGGCCCCCTTTTGCACACACTGCCCAGGCCTGCCTGGCTCTCCCTACACTGTCTGACCTGGTGGCCCCAGAAGTGGACCGAGGAAGATTGGGCCTTGTGCTGAGCCCTCTGCTTGTGTCTGTCCTCGGCTACTCTTCTTCTCCCACCAGGTCCCGGGGAAGGAGACTCCCCCCTGCTGCTGCTACCGATTCTCCACCTACAGCTCTGAGGTCTTGCTGGGGACACACTGCATTGTACCTGTGGCACTTAACATTTCACTCACTTAACACTACTCATGGGGCAGGGCGGAGGGAGGGCTTTTGCTCTTTGTTTTTTGTAATTTCCTACTAGTATTTGGGCAACTTGGGGTGGGGCGGGGAGGGAAGTGTGGGGGCAGGGGAAATGTCATTGTGGTGACTTTTTTGATATTCATTAGAAACAATACATCCTTTCTGAGATATTTACAGAATTATTAAAAAATGAAAAAGGTTGTACTGTTTTACATAATGAACGTTTTTATTGGGTATTCAAAGGACACACGATTGTCTGCTTACTCATTTTTAAAAATTAAAGGAATGAACACACTATATGTGGCTGTTCCCAGCAGAGTGGTATTCATTGAGTTGCTCTTCCTGTACTGTATTACCTCCACAATATACCTGCAAAACCACCTTGGTTCCATACTTGGAGGTTGCCATTTTAACTCAGGATTACAAATTAGAAGCACCCGAGGGTGTTGTAGGAACCCACACTTCCTTTCCTTCCTCGCCATACATTGAACATCTCCTTGTGCTAGGTCCTCTACAAAAGTTGTCTCTTTACTCCTTCAAAATAGTCCGATAACAGAGGCTCCTCCCACGTATTACATCCCCCACTTTACAGATAGGGGAAATTGAGACACAGAGAAGTCAGGTCTGTCTGAACTCAAAACCCAGTCTTGAATCACTGTGCCTTACTGTCTCCATGCTGGCAGACCTGCATGTCTGAGGCAGACAAGGTAGGGTGGAAAGACATGATGATTTGAAACATGCAGCCCTGGTTTGGGCTCCAGGATAGTCCACAGAACAGTGAGATCATCCATATACAGTGTCTGCTCATTCCTGTGTGGTTGACTCTTCTGTTTAAAATCCCCGATCTCAGGATCCACCCAAACCTGTCTTGGCCTCTCACCCTCTCTTAGGCAGTAGCATCCACTCACAAGGAAAGCATCCCCACAGAGTTCCAGGTTCAGAAAATCTCTGATGGCCAGAGGGTCCTTGAGAACTTAATAATTTCATAGAGCCACAGGGATTGGTACAGTCACCTATCTGCCACCATTCCCTCCTCGTGTCTGAAAGTGTATTAAGCAGTTGGTGCAAAGCATTTAAGACACAAAGAGACTGGGTCACAGAAATGTGGGTCTCCCTCATCCCCAGGAAATCTGATTTGCAGACACTTAAGCTTACAGAATTGTAAACTATGGCATTATTTTACCCAGTAGACCCTGTAGCCTGCAGTGTGTGTTAGTGACCCCTGCTGGCCAAATGTGACCCTGCAGCCTAGCTCTGTTAGGCACTGCAAATAACCAGAGCACAGAGGAGGTTTGGAAGTGAAGTCAAAGTCTACTCAGACCTAGGAGATTTTCCTCTGGTTTTGGGAAAGGGGGCAGGGGAGGGAATCAGGCACTGAGGAGCTGATACTTTCTGCTGAGGGCTGCAGATTTTAGAAATTGGGTCATGTATTCAGCAGGCTTTTACTGAGTACCCGTCATGTTTCCTGCCTGGACCTAGAACTGGGGATATTAAGACAAATGGAAAAATCCCCTTTCCTTGAATGTTTCTGCTCTTTCAGGTCAAGAGGACAGGTGTCCACACTCCCCTGGACAGGGGTAAGTACATGGAGAAGCTGTTCTTGCTTCCTATCCCCAGCCTTCTCCAGCTAGTTTGAGCTCTGCACTGCATCCCTGGGCAAGTCTGCCCACTTTTCTGGACTTCAGCTTAGCCGTTGGGAGAAAGGTGAAGAAAATGAAATGCAGAGAGGAAACAGCTGGCTTAAGAGTCCCCTAGAGACCCTCTGCACCGTCTCAGACTGTTAAAAATCAAATGGATCATTGACCCAGGCAGCTTGTTAGCCATTAGGGAGCAAAGTCCATCTGTTGCCAACTCTTGGCCTTCTCTGCCTCTCAGGTTTGAATAAGATCACTTTACGGGGGGGGGGGGGGGGCGGGGGGGAATGCAAATGTACTGTTCGAGAAACTACAGGGTGGAATGTGCCAGGGACCAAGTGCTCTGGGAGTGCCAAGCATGGGGAAAGAACTCTTTACTGAGCACCTACTGTGTTCCAAGTGTCATTCCTGCATTACTTCACCAGAGCATCACAACAAATCTAAGAAGTGTTATTAATCCCATTTTCATATGGAGGAACTAAAATTATGGAGATGGTAAAAAAATTTCCCCCCCACCTACCCAAATGATACCAGATATACCTCCTGGAAGATGAAGAAGCTGGGCTGGGCCAAGGCTTGTTGGGTCTAAATAGAGCCCATGTGCCCAACCTCTTAACCAAGGATGTGGGACTTGAGCTGCACCTTGAGGGATGTGAAGATTTCACCAGCAAGAAGAACATTTGAGATGAGGGAACAGCCCAAGCCAAAGTAGAGGTAGTGTACTGTCTTTGGGGGAACATGGTGGAAAAGAAAGTCCTCCCCATCCCTGGTATACTCTTACAACTCCTTGTACAACCTCACCAGCTGTGAGGGTGGCCCCTCCTCATTCTCTCAGAGCTCCTTTGGGATGGCACTGTGCAAGTCCTGGCACAGAGTGGGTGCTCCACGGGACAGGGCCTCCAACGAACAAATGCTTGGCTTGCCATAGAGTGGGGAACCATGGGAAAGGGAATCAAAAGGCACTGAAGACCCACTCGGTGCTGAAACCATGCTGGGATCCTTCATATGTATCACCTTGCCCTCAATCCCCTTGTGGATTGCCATGGTGTTCATTTTCTACCAATGAGGAAACAGGCTCAGAGAAGTAGAGTAGGCAGCCCAAGGTCCCAGAGCTGGATAGTTGCAGGGCTGCTGTAACAGCCCCATGGGATTCTGGCTCCAAGGCTCATGCACTTTCCACAGACCACTTTTGGGAGCCATTGAGTGCCATCACAGCCATCAGCACTGAAGAATCATTAAAGGCCATGGAGAAACGGATGATGGAGGCCAGGTGGGGAAGGTTGGAAAGTCTCTAGGAGCCTTGAAATATCTTTTGGACACAAGAGACTTCTGGAAGCCTCCATAGTTTCTCAGAAATGATAGAAGGTCACTGAGGTTCAGTGAGATGGACAAAGGGATGTTTGGGGCTAATGAGAGGCACTGAGAGTGGAAGGGACCATTGGAACCCTGGAGACCTGCAGGAGAGGTTGAGAGGTACTGAATGAGGAGCTAGAATTATGTGGAATCAGTGAGAGATGGAGCCTTTAGGAGTTAAGAGGGGTTGAGCATACTGGAGGGTGGGTATGGGAGTTCTTAGGGGACCGCTGGAAAAAATGAAGGCTTTTGGGGGGCACTTCAGAGTTGCTAGGGGCCATAAGGAGCTGTAAAAAAGTATCAGAGCCCTTGGTCATTACTGGGGGACACTAGAGCCATGCAGAGTTCTGGGGCCACTTAGGGTCCCTGTGGGAAGTAAGTCTCTGAGGGGTACCCTGTAGGATGCAGCCTTGAGGGAAGTGAAGGAGGGGAGGAGGAGAGCTTGGAAATGCTCCTAGAGGCGGGGCATAGACGTTAGAGCTAAGGTGACTGAATGAGGACAGGGAGGGCCTACCTGGCAGTGATGGGGAGGCCCAGCCAGAACTGCAAACATCAGGAGGCAGTGGGCAAGTTGTGCCTGGGCCCAGGACTCCATGAACTTGACCTCAGAAGAGTGGAGCAGGCTTGATTCTTCTGGAGATCCCCCACCTGGGTGTACCAATTAGCCAACACTTGGCTTTTCTTATTCTCCACGGAATTTTCTCTGCCTGCCTTTTGAGTATCTCTCCAAAGCCAACCATTTCTGGAAGGAGCAGCCTCTGGTAGTCTGAGCAGGAGCTTGGCCCCAATAGGGAAGTCTGGGATTTTTCTGTGGGAGCCCCTGGTCAGAGGGAGAGAGGGGACAGAGGAAAGAGTAGAGCACAGGCCAGTACCATTGACCACCTGAAGTACCATTTATTCAGCACCTACCATGCACCTGGGATAGGTTCACGTATTTTCCATAAGCTGGAAAACAACCACTTCAAGTGTGATTCATTCCCATTTTACAGATATGGAAACAGGCCCAGAGAGGTAGGGGAAGAACTTACCCGATGTCACATAGACTGAGCTGGAATTCAAAGCCAGGTGTATCAAACCCGGAGTCCTTAGTTTTTTCTCTATACCAGGTGACTATTGGGTTGGCCTGAGTCTCTTGCAGAAAAGACTGGGCCTTGGGCCTCCCTCTCCTTCCTCATCACCTCTCTCCCACCCAGAGTCCTGGGCTCAGGCGGGCGCTGGTGACAGCAAATCAGCCACCAGGTGGCGCTGCTGCTAAACCCAAGCCCCCTCCCCATGGTCCAGGCTCTGACTAGTAAGGTCAGAATTGGACCTAGGGCTGCAGGGTCCAGAGGCTTCATTCTGGGTGCCCAGATGAGGGACCAAGAGGCTGCCCTTGACAAAAGGATGCAATTCACCCTTCTCACCTCGCCCTATCCCTTGCTTCTGTTGGAAGCATTACCCCAACAGCTAGACACACATGCTTTCAGCTCTCAGCTTTCCCATAATGGCTGGTGGCCTTAGGCAAGTGGCTTCACTCTGACTTCAGTTTCCTCATCTGTGCAAATGGACAGAATAGGGCTTTTCTGGCAGGGCCGTTGAGAGAATTAAATGAGATAATAGTGTGCGCCAAGTGTCTGGCAAATAGAATGTTATTCTTCTCGGTACCTGGATAGCTCAGTGAGTTAAGTGTCCAACTCGATTTTGGCTCAAGTCATGATCTCACAGTTTTGTCAGTTTGAGTCCCACATTGGGCTCTATGCACTGACTTAGTGGAGCCTACTTGGGATTCTCTCTCTCTCTCTCTCTCTCTCTCTGCCCCTTCCCTGCTCACATTCTGTCTCTCTCTAAATAAACTAAAAAAAAAAAAAGTTATTCTCACATGTCACCGTTCTCAGGATGACATTCAGAAGGGCCCCAACCCATGTCAAGAGACCCATGTCCTAGTTCTGAACTGTTTGTATGCCTTGGACAAAATCACTGTGCCTCCCTGGGCCTCAGGTCCCTCATCTGTAAAATGGGGCCAAGCACAGGAACTCTCTGATTTGGTTATTCTGTGAATTAGGTGACATAGTGGCTCTATGTCATTTATTTTATAGAGCTCCAAATAAACAGGAAAAATGATTATTGAAAATATTAAAAGTTTCCAGGAGGTTGTAGTTAGGTGAATATGCAGAAGGTGATAAGGTATGAGGAGGGCAGGCCAGCCCCTCACGGTCTGACCAGGAGTATGGGCCGGACTGTGGGTTTTGCCCTGACCATGTACCCACAATCACACAGGCCCTATCCTCCAGACCCTGCCTTGGTATCTGCCCAGCCTCCCCCTAGTCCTTACCTTCCTTTATCTTCCCTCAAGTCCTGCCCCCAACACATTTGGACACAAAAATATAGAACAGAGATGAGAAAGCTACACACTGAAATATACACGGTGGTTATCTCTCAGTGATAAGGTTTGGGCTGATTTTTATTTACTCCCTTTTTTTGGTACCGTCTAATTTTTCTTCGACAAAGAACATCTATTGCTTATATTCCAAAAAAATAAAAAACAAAATCAATAAAGCTATTTTAAAAAATCCTCTCCTCACCACTTAGAGGTTGGTTACAAATGAAGAGTCGGGGAATGAAGAATGATTCTGATATGGTTGGAAGAAATGGCGAGCGGGAAAAGGGAGGAGGGTGCTGCCACTACAAACATTCCTTCAGTCCTCAGGCTCCAGCCTCCCCTGGGGGATCCTGAGCCTCAGGATGTGGGAGAAGCAAATGGAGCAGGATCTCTCCTCTGGGCCACGTATTTGCACAGCATGTCTGGGCGGTCCCACGTTCCAACATCTTCAAGTGTTGCAGGGAGTTCACTGCAACTGTTTGAGGAGAGAAGGAAGCAGACATGCAAGGCAAGGCTGCCTTGCTTTGTTGAGGGCTGACTGTGTGCTAATTACTGCCACTCCTTTTATCTCATCAGACTCCCCCCCACCCTATCCACACATACCCAATGAGGGAGCTAGGATTATTAGCCCAATTTTCAGAGGAGGAAACCAAGGTATGAACTTGTATATCTGACTGCCTTCTGGGTATCTCCTTTTGGGTGTCTGTTGGGACATCTCCAACTCAGTTTTCCCAATTAAATTCATCTCTAACCCCCATCTCCCCCAGTCTGTCCCTCCTAGTCTCAATAAATGACACAATCATTCAACAACTTCCTTCATTCAGCAAATATGGTTTAGCACTTGCTGTGGCCCTGCCCTCATGGAGCTTTTATTCTAGTGGGAAGACAAGACAATGAGCATTTTTTTAAAAGTAAAGATATATACTATAGCAGAAGATAAGAAATAATCTGGATAAAAATAAAGTGAGGCAGAGGTATAGGGAGGACCAGGGAGTATGGGTTGGGGTTGGATTTTTAAATTGGATGGTGAGGGGTGCCTGGGTCGGTTAAGCATCCAACTCTCTTGGTTTCAGCTCAGGTCATGATCTCGCAGTTTGTGAGATCAAGCCCCCATTGGGAACCTGCTTGGGATTCTCTATCTCCCTCTCTCTCTGCCCCTCCCTGTGCTTGCTTTCCCTCTCTCTCTCTCTCTCTCTCTAATAATAAATAAGTAAACATTTTTAAAAATTTAAATAGAGGGGCACCTGGGTGGCTCAGTTGAGTGTCCAGCTTCAGCTCAGGTCATGATCTCACCGTTGGTGAGTTTGAACCCTGCATCAGGCTCTGTGCTGACAGCTCGGAGCCTGGAGCCTGCTTTGGATTCTGGTCCCCCTCTCTCTCCACCCAACCCTGCTGGTGCTCTGTCTCTCTCTGTCTTTCAAAAATGAATAAACATTTAAAAAATTAAAAAAAAAATTAGAATGGTGAGGGAATGCCTCACTGAGAAGGTGAGGGACAGAGCCTGTGGCTGTCTAGGGAAGAGCTTCCAGACCAAGCTAGCAGCATGTGCAAAGGCCCTGGGGTGAGACCTTCTCTGCAGTGTTCCCAGGGAAGCTAGGAAACCATGGTGACCGAAGCAAAGTGAGCAAGGGGAAAGTATAGAAAGTGAGATGAGAGAGTTGTTGGGAAGATCACAAAGGACCTGGGAGGCTGTCCTAGATGTGAGATGAGGGTTTTGAGCAGCAGACAGACATAATTTGATTTCTGTTCTGGTAAGTTCCCTCTGGCTGCAGTGGTGGGCTTGGGTGGAAGCAAGGAGACCAGTGAGGAGGCTGTTGTAATCCAGTAGAAAGGTGATGGTGACTGGACTGGTGGAGACAGAGAAGGGCAGACATGATCAGATTCTGGACATATTTTAAAGGTAAAGTAACAGGATTTCCTAGGGGATTAGATGTGGGGTATGAGAGGAATCAAGTGTGACTGTTGTGTAGGGCCAAATGGTCAAGTGGAAAATCCTCCCTCCTCACATTCAAGCAATTGGTGAATTTCCTTGGTTCTTTTTCCTCGAAATCTCTCAAATGCACCCGCTTTCCTCTGACTCAGCCACTGCCCTGGACCATCCGCCATCACCTGGACCACTGCTGTGGCCTCCTGCCTGCACACCCCTAGTACAATCTCTTCTGATGATAAAGCACTTCACTTATTGTGCTCCTGGCTGGGTATACCTGAGCCAGGGCACTTCCCACCTCAGTCACAGCCTCTGGCAGGAAGATTTCCTTCTGCCTGAGAGTTACCATCCCAAAACAAATCAGGGGAGCACTGGCACCAAGAGAAGAGGGGAAGTTGCTGGGTCGCCAAAAACCCCACGAAGTCTGCCTTCCAGCCATACCCACCCAGTTCCGTGGTAACCAAGCAGCAATCAAAGGGGAGGGAACAGTGGCCCCAGAGATAACAGGGAAGGCTTCCTAGAGGAAGGGCAGGGGGTGGGTCTTTGAAGAAGCTCGGAGCTTAGTGATTTCAAGTGGTGGGCTTTGGCACTTCACAGATGTGGGTTTGAATCCTGGTTCCACCACTCACACACCATCTGGGTGACCCTGAACTTGTCCCTTCACATCTGTGAACCTCAATTTGCCTCATTGGCAAATTGGAACCAATAATCCTCAAGTCTAGAGACTTTTGCAAGACCTAGGAATTCCATTAAGGGTGTTGGCTTACCCTAGGATAACATCTCCTGGGCCTGATGGTGCCCCCCCATAAAAGAAATAGGTCCAAGCTTTGGAGTCAGACAGACTTAATTCCCACCCCAGCTCTGCCACTTACGAGCCCAGTGACCTAGGGCAAAGCACTGTCATCTCTGAGCCTCCAATCCTTCCCCTGCAGAATGGAAGCAGGGTTGCAGCGGTGGGGGTGGGGGGTGGGGAATGGAAACTGTCCATGCACCCAGCACATAGTAGGTGCCCAGCCAAGGTGCTGAAGAGTTTGGACTTCACCCTGGAGGCAGCTGGACCCACTGCATGAACGCTCCCCTTCCTGGGCCAAGGCAGCTGCAGCCCCTGTGTGGTGTTTTTTGTCTCCAAGCTGCAGTGGGCTCTGAAGAAGAGCTCGGCAGAGTCCCTGGACAAAGGGCTGTTTTTCCCGCGGATCTAAAATTGCCTCCCTCTGATTGCCGCTATACAAACCCAGGCGGCTGCTCGCTTCCCCCATCCAGTTGGGTCTATTTCAAGAACACGCTGATTAACGTTGATTGCGCCTTGATTATGGAGAGCGCATTGCTCAGCCCCCTCCCCAGGCTCTGTGGGGAGTACATGCTCCCACACCCACCGACCACCTCCCCGCTGGCACCCAGGGGTACCCAGTAAGTGGTGCAGCATCCCTGGGTTAGGATCCTTATTCTGCCTCTACCACCCATGGGACTTTGGGCAGGCCACTTTCCCTCTCCCTGGCCCCTGTTTACTCCACTGCAAAATTCTCCTGTGCTCAAAAAGGCGCCAAACAAAATTGTGCCCAGGGAAATGTGACTTTAATGGTGGGCTTTTAGACATTGTGATAGGTCACAAGGGGGAAGGACATGGTTTTGGCCAGGGGAAGCAACTCTTCAAGACACCCCATCACACATACATGCATGTACACACATGCAAACATGTGCACGCACTTGCACACACACACACACACACACACACACACACTGCTTCTGCCTCTGCCTGTACTTGAGGCTGCCCTTGGTAGGGTGGGATTGAGCTTAAATATCAGAGTTTCCCTTTACTGAGCACATCCCAGGTGCCTTGGGCACAATATCAAGTACAAATGCCACAACGATTTTTTGAGGCACATATTTTGTGCCTGTGTGCAGGCGACGACCCCGAGACTAACACAAGTGATGTGAATTGCCCAACTAGAGAATGGTGAAGTCAGAATTTGAACCAAGGTCAGTGT
This sequence comes from Lynx canadensis, assembly GCF_007474595.2. NCBI lineage: Eukaryota > Metazoa > Chordata > Mammalia > Carnivora > Felidae > Lynx > Lynx canadensis. Next base: position 52,235,951 of record NC_044304.2, read on the forward strand.
GAAGGCAGAGCCTGTGTTTCTCCCCATCCCACAGCATGCTCTGGATTCTTCGCCAGGTTGAAGGGAAACCACAAATGGGTATTGTGTATCAGAAGCCTCTTGCTAGTTATTTCTACCATGCTAGTCCTGTGTGGTCCTGGAAAAGTATTTTCCCCTCCCAGGACCTGTTTTTTCCTCTGTAGAAAGGGGAATGGACTCAGAGTGGCCCAAACTCTAGACTGTTGCCTGGGGCAGGTGGACTGATTCTTGAAATAACCCAGAAGTGCATTTTTAAGATGCAGGTTCTGGACCTCATCCTTAGAGATCTGAAATCAATAATCCTGGAATGGGCCCAGAAGTCAGTATTTTAAAACACTATCCAGTGAGGGTCAGTGGTTCTGACATCAGTCAATTCTGCCCCAAACTTTCTCTCCCAACCAGCCCCATCCATACACAAGACCTGTCTGTTCTACTCTCTAATGGGTCTACAATCTGGCTGGTTCTCCACACCCCTGTTGACCCTGCCTTCAGCCCAACCTCCCATCATCTCATACCCAGACCACTGCAGCAGCCTCCTCCCTGGACTCCCTGCTACCTCTCTGGTCCTCTTTGGTCCATTTTTTTATACAACAGATTGAAGGATGGTCTTGTGCAAATCTAAATACCAACACCACCACCACCAGCCAATCCTCCCTGCCCCTGGCTTCAACCACCAATGGTTCCCTATTGCTTCAGGGATAAAGACTAAATCCTATACTTTGCCTACTAGACCCTGCAGGGACTGTCCCCTCCCCCCCCTCCAGCCTCATTTTACATGACCAAACTTCCCCTTGCAGTCCCCTGGTGTTCTTTCATATTTCAGATCTCAACCCATAGTGTGACTATCCACCAGAGAGGGCCTTTGCATCACTGTCCCTTCTTCTTGGAGCACATTTTCTCCCTTCTTCTTGTTCATGCCGGCCCATCCATTATACAGAGCTCAAACCTCACTTCCGAGAGGAATCCTGGGGAGGATTGGGCCACCATGGGGGACATAAGCTCCCCGTGCAGGGAGACATACAAGAAGATTCTGCTTATCTACTTGGAAGGAGATCGTGGAGAGGATCTCTGGTTTGGGTCTGAGTCCTAGATCCTTCCCCCTACCTAGGAGAGACTGTGGTTCTCTGGAACAAGGGAGCCCTGCCCTCCTGGGGTGTGGGGAGCTGGGGTGGACAGTGGAAACCTGGCCCTGGTCCCTAGAACCCCAAGCGGCCTATGCCTAGGGTGATTGGCAGCAGCGGGGTCTCCGGAGCTCTGGCAACGAGACCGGAATTCTCATTAGATTGTCCACTTGGCCCCTGACTCCTGGCCGGCGAGTGCTGGCAGCTGCAAGGGGTTTTTGAGGATCAGGTCAACTCTTCCTCCTCACCTGTCTACTACTCTGAGAACTTGTCTCTCTCTGGCAGCCCCTGTCCTTTTCCCCACCCCCTTTCTCTTCCACATCTCCTCTCCCCTCTCCCCAAATCCCCCTCTGAATGCCATCTCTTCTTCCTCCCCCCACTCTCACAGGTGGCTCTCCCCTCTGCAAACCCCTACTGCCTCCTCTGCCCTTCCAATCTTTTTGCACCCTTCCCTGTCTCACTACTTGGTCCCTGTTTGTCTCCCTCTCTGCAGCACCCCCCCCCCCATACACACACACACACACACACACTCCCACCTGTTTGCCAGACTGAGGACCTCTGTTCACCTGGGCGAGGGTGCCAGGGAGGGCTGCAAGTGTCAGGCCAGAGCAGGATGTTTCTACAAATAGCCTGAGGAATGGCCTCCCTGTGGACAGGCCGGGCAGGAAACTTGACCTTTTGCTGTTCTCCCTGGACTTCAAAGCCCCCCTACACCACTGTTAGGGGATGGGCTCCAAAGTCTTGATCTTTAAAAGCCCTTCCCTAATGTCCTCCTGCAGAGCAGAGGGGCCTTGTGGGCAGAGAGGAGGCCTCGCTGGTAGGAGGACCTAGAACAAAGGGGAGTCTAGGGGAGGGCTTGTCAGGTTGGGTTTTAAGAACCTAAGCTCTGGATTCACACAGGCTTGGATTCAGATCCTGACTTTGCCACTCCGCCGCTTCCTGGCTGTGTGATACTGGGCTAGTGACCCGACCTCTCTGAGCCTCAGTTTCTCCATCTGTGAGATGGGGATAAAGCTAGTTCCCGCCTGCCACGGTTGTTGTCAGGATTCCATAAGCTAATATATGCAAATGTAGCACCAGGCACGACACACAGTGTGTGCTCTTAATAGGTGACTAGGGACAGATCATGGTCTCAGGCTTGACTGGGGTGGGAGATGGACATCTGAGCCAGCCTCTGAGTTTTTAGATGAGCCCTCTGAGGGAGGAGGCAGGTTCCAGGGTTGGAGTGGCTTTTCTCCAGTGTTCTACATGAAGGAACTGCGAGGGTGCCCAGGGTGCCCTAAGTCTTTCAGCATGTCTCCCATGGCCAGGGCTTGAACTCAGCTCTGAGGACTCTCGGTGGGCCGACATGGAATGTTCGAGACCCGTGCCTGGGCTGTGGAAGATAAGCGGGATGTGTGCCCAGATTCTGGGATTCTGCAGACCCCTCCAATTCCCCCCACCCGTCCCCCGTTGCCAGGCAACAGCTGCTCATTGCTGAGGGTACAAGCAGAGGGAAGCCGAGCAGCCAGCTTTGTCCTTTGCAGAAACGCCAGTGGAAGCTGTTCCCAGGTCAAGCCTAGTGAGGATCCGTGTCTCGGGGACGTGCAAGGACTTGTCCAAGGCCACTACAGTTACAGGTTAAGATCCCAGCGCCAAAATACCCAAGCTGGTCGGATACTCAGAAAGTCAGCTCTCACACAGCACATGCACTGTCACCCCTCGGTTCCTGAGGCAGGGCAGCCAGTGCCATTCGGGGACCATGCTTCTTCCACTGAGCCCAGCCTTAGCCCCACAATTCTCAACAGAGTGGTTGGGCAAGTCTAACAATGGGTCAGAGCTGGCGTGCAAGATAAATCTTTTTATTATCTCTTATCTGTTCCTACGATCTCGTTTTACAGATATGGAGGCCCTGAGAAATATGGTGGAACAGAGTTCACCTGGGGCCTGAGAGTCAGAACCTCAGGACCTAGCTCTGCGCTGTCCTCTGTGTGACTGCAGGTGAGCTGCTGTGCCTCTCTGAACCTCAGACTCTACTGTACGTAGAATGGGTTTGATGAAAGCAAGCCTTCCCTGTAAAAATTAAGTGGGGGAGTGGTCGCAAGCACCCCCCCCCCCAGAGTGTCAGACACAGAAGCGGCGCTCAAGGAATTTTTGACCCCGTCCTTCCTTTCTTGTCTGTCTCCTCTGGGACTTGGCGGTAGCCAAGCTGAAACCCCAGCACCCTCCATCCCCAGGACACACCGTGCTCAGTCCCAGCTTTGCCAGCAGCTCCGTTCCTGGAAAGGCAGATGTCGGCCCAACAAATGGGTTTCGCCGAGGGGCGCTGGGGGACGGGATCAGAACCGGAGCTCACCAGGTCCCTGGTTAGCGGGCGAGGGAAGGAAAAGATGGTGGCCCGCGAGGACGGGGTGCAGGTGTCAGGCTGCCAAGTGGAATGGTTGCTTGGCAACTGTTGGGCTTCACCTGAGCGCCTCACTGGCTTAAGGTGGGTTTGACTCTGCAAGCTTCTCTCTCTCCCTCCAGCGTCCTCTCTCCCATTCCCTAGACTCAGACCCCATCCGCTCGTTCCGCCTCCTCATGGCTGCTGGAGGGGGACCTAGCAGGCTCCCCCTCCACCTGCCCCACGCATGTCACACACATGCCATGCACACACCACACACATCACTTACCACACACATCTTAAGTGAGCTCATTCAACCCCACGACACAGGGAGAGTCGCTGAGCCCAGAGCCAGGCACTTACCACTGGACCACTGGGTCTCAGCTCCTCTGACCCATGCAGGGCACACAGGACACGGGTCCACAAACAACCCAAGGCCTTGCAATCCCTTCCCCAGTCACCCTCACGGGGAAGACTGAGCCCCTTACGCGGGTGCTCATCAAACCCATGGTCATCCCACTCTCCCAGCCAGGGTTCCCTGAAGGCAGGGTCTTGACTTGGGGAGAGGGTAGCCCTATTCACCCAGAGCACACAGCAGGTGGTTTTATAGATGTACAGAGTGTCAATGAGCATGTGCTGGACTGTCACCTTCCCGGAAGCAGGGCCGCGTGCTAGCTTAAGCACCAAACTGAGAGTCAGAAGGTGGCTCTGTCCCTGGCATGCCCCTGACAACTACACGACCTTGGGCGAGTCCCTCCCCTGCCCAGCCTCCGTTTTCTCCTCTGCCAATTGAGGAGTCACAACAGATGCTCAGGCTCTGCAACTCAGAACACGCATGGACGTGGTTTATAACCCGCAAGACCTGTTCCAAGGAATACAGGTGGATTAGGAGGCAGCTGACACGGGAGACGGGAGGGAGAGAGCCTTCCCCTCCCCAGTGGGTCTGCTTGGGATCATCCTTTGCCAGGGACAGGCACCCTGTCCAGGTCAGAAGGACGTGGTATATTTTCTGCCACCGTGGAGCGGAGGTGAGGGCTGGGGAGGGAGTTTTTGGATAAGAATCGTGCTGGAAGGAGCTTCCTGTGAAGATTCTCTAAACACAAGGGTGGGACTTGAGAACATCTGAGGGAGATGTGCACTCCCCCCGCACGTGCATACGTGTGCACATACATGCATACATATCACAACACTCTCCACACACATGTGCAAGCACACACATGCTGTTTTTCCTGTGGAGCTGGGGTTTCTTCTCTCCCTGAAATGTTTCCATGGTCTCCTTGATCTTCTCATCTCAAATAGGATCATTCATGACCCAGCCAAGAAACACAGGAGGTTCTGATGTTGGGCGACAAAGAGCAGGGCCACCAGTAAGGGAGGGGGGGGGGGGCTATGACACCAGGTGGCTAAAAGAGGTGAACAAGCTGTGTCCCCCTCCCCCACTCCATGGTCAGTTCTGCCTGGGAGCCCAGGGCACGGTGGCCTATCCCGTGTGCAGGGGGCAGCCCTGGACCTAACCTGGCCCTGCCTAGCAGCCCTCTCTGCCCAGCCCCTCACTCTGACCACACTGGTTCTAACTGCACCTAATTTTTCTTTACATTTTGTTAAAGTCATCTTTTCACTATGATTATGTGAGGGCCTTTTGTCTTGTTTTCAAAAGATCCCAGAAGTGGCAGGGAGCCAAGAGCAGGAGCCAAGACATCTAGTCAGAAGCCCGAGTTTGAGATTGTTTGTTAATCATTCATTAACTCACTAGATAAAATTGTATTGAGCACCTACTATGAACCAACCACTAGCTTGATGCATGTTTCTTGCCCCGTGGAGAAGACATACTAATACACTGAACCATAAAAAAAGAAGATGATGATAATGATGTGGGCTAGGAGGAGGTCAAGGGCCCAAGACAGTGAATGTTAAGGCCAGGGATGGGTTGCTCCTGAGGGGGTGCTCAGGAAAGGCCCCTCTGAAGGTGACACTCAAGGGGAGAAGGAGCAAGCCCGGCAGAGTGGAGGCATTACAGGGAAGAGAAAATAGCAAATGCAAATCCCCAGGCACGAGAGTGTGCACAGTACAGACAGGAGGCCAGAAGAACTGGCAGCTGGTGGGGGCAGACGGTGCCACAGAGGTTAGACAGGTAGGCCGGACCTAGTGTTGGGTCTGGTGTGGCGGGCAGAGAGCAGGGCCATGGGGGAGAGAACAGAATCGAGGATGAGTCGATTTCTGCTTTGGGCGACTGGAGGCTGTAGCTGTGATGTGTTGAGGGCCTGCCACATGCCAGATCCTTGTGCTTCATTGAGCTGACGTGTGGTCCGTCACTGCCTCCCCCAACAGCCCTGCCCCAGGATTGAGTCCGCCGGCCAGGCAGGGCCTCAGTCAGAGGTCAGGGCAGCAGCTGCAAACACATCTTCCTTTGCTGCCTTCCCCTGACCCACAGCAGTTCCGGGCATGTGGGCCCCAGGCAGGGGCTCTCATCTGAGCCCCACCTGCTGGGGTTGAAACCGGAGAGCACACAGGAGGCCTGGTGCTCAGAGAACAAATTCCCTCCAATTCTAGGAATCTCTGCCATTTTGTTCCCTAGTTGTCCAATCCAGGGGGACTCAACCCAGGTAAAGACGGATAGACGCTTAGTCCCTGGCTACTAAGACCCGCGCCTAGAATGTAACTTGCACTTTCAGATTGGGCATCTCCTTAAATTAGGGCTCCCAATCCCACCAAAACTTCTAAAAAAAAATCCAGTTTCCCAGGACCCATCTCTGACTTGCAGTTCAGAATCTCCCAGGGAATTCTGGATTTTTCATAAGTTTCTCTGTGACTGGGAACCACTGCTCTAGAATAGAGAACTGGCAAGGCTGAGCATAGGATAGAGGGAAAAGCTAGAGGCTCTGGAAACAGAAAGCCCTGGGCTTAAATCCCAGCAGACCTACTGTGTGATCCTGGGCAAGTAGCTAAACCTCTCTGAGCCTCCCTTCCTCATCTAGAGTGGGGCGGTTGAACATGACTCCAGTCCCTCCACCCATTGAGAGCACTCTTTGCAAGATATGTCAAGTTCTTGGCACATAGTGGGTGCTGAATCAATGGCGGCAGCTTTCACAGTTGTCTTTGAGGGATGTCCTTTTTGTGGATGTTCAGATTAGAAACCGCCGACTTGTAACAACTCTCCAAACGATTCCCAGGGCCCGCCAAGCTGGCCCCTTGTTCCTGCTCAGATGGGCATGCTGAAATCTCCCAGGCAAGTCTCCTTGATGCTGAGGGTGCCAGGCGTGTGCTTACCCCGGCAAAGGCAAAGAGGGAAAGATCTTTCTAGTGTCCCCAGTTGCCCTGTGGATGGGGGGCAACCCCGCTCACCCAGTCCGGATGGGCAGAGAAGGAGGGGCCTGAGGAAGGCTTAGAGAGAGGAAACAAACCCCAAAGTGGGTCAGCGCTGCCCTGGACACTAACCCATTTCCACTCCCTCCTGCCCACAGGCCCGCCGGCCACGGGACTGTCATCTTGCATTCACTCCTCTCCTGCCGGAGACTTTGACCCCATTTTCTACCTCTTGGTAGCACAGGGAGAGAGAGCTTTGAACAACCTGAGCACAGATCATGGGGGCTGCAGGGACGGGTTTACGGTGCATGCTGGATGTTCTAGGAGGATTTGTCACCCACATATCCCGACTTTATTTGGAGTGGGGATTATTGGGGGATCTGGGGACACTATGCTAGTCAAAATAATATAGGCTTTAGGGCAGCCAGATGTGGGTTCTGAACCCAACTCCCCTATTTCTGAACCCTGGGGTCTCGTGCAACTGGCTTCATTTCTTCTGAGCCTGTTTCCTCATCCATTCAATGGGCTGTTGCAAAGGTTAAATGAGACAGTATCTACAAAAATCCTTGCTGGGGCCTTGCTCACGGGAATACTCTGTCAACAGTAGCTAGTAGCTGCAGTGCTGATTTAGCATAACAGAGGCTAAGAGGCCAGACCTGGGAGTCAGCCAGACCCAGACTAGGATCCCTGTTTTGTCCCAACTAGCAGTGTGAAGGGGGATAAGCGGCTCAACCTTTCTCAGCGTCCATTTCTTAATCTGCAAAATGGAGATGCTCACCTCCCAGGCCTTTGCAGATCACATGCGGTGATGTTTGTAACAGAGCCTTGTGCAGAGGCAACTCTCAGCCAGCGATCACCATTAATAATAATAATAATAATAATAATAATCGGGAATTGTATGTGAATCTATTCATTACATGTTCATTAAGCACTTGCCTGCTTGTGTGACAATGGCATCTAGCAGGGAAGAAGATATACAGGCCCCAGAGACACAGCTTACTGACTAGTGGATGCATGGTCCCAATGTAGATCACGACCCTACTCCATCCTCTATAACCCCGAGTGGGGAAACCTGGTTTATCCCCATCCCTTTGTTGTCCAGAGGGATCCTAGGGAGGGTGAGGGACACCAAGGTGCCCAGCTGGGGAGGGAGCCAGGTGCCCCAGTACATCGTACTGCCCGCCACCACTGCATATGCCCCCTTGGTGAGCCTTGACCCCTGCCCAAGTGAACAGAGAGGAGCAGGCCTTGAGCTTCCAAGAAGTCATGCACTCAGAAGCAATCAGCTGGCACTTGTGGCCTGGCTGGCTTCCCAGCTATCAATGACCTGGCAACTCAGATGCCACAGCGGCTGGAAAGCAAGCTGCAGAGGCCACTTGAGCTGGGTGTCTGTTTCTCAGCAGCCCTTATGCCTGCACCTCTAGGATGTGAGACAAGGTTCTGCTGAGACCCAGGCCCGGATGGGCGGCCAGAGGCAGAGGAAAAAGCCTAGAGAAGTCTGCAAAGAGCAGTCTCACTCAAGCCCTACAGGGGTTAAAAGAGACACCCCCAGGCTATGAGGGTCAGGGGACCCCTATTCTCTGGGTGCTGCCCAAACTCACATTCATCCCTCCCCAGGAACTGACCTGAGCTACCTGTTGGCCACATGCTGCTGAGATAGAAATCTCTCAGAGCTCCTTCTGGGGGTCCGGTTACCTAGAATTTGGGGCATCATAGGAATGGAACTAGAGACTCAGACTTTGGACCCACGTTTGTACCCAACCTTTGCCACTTACTAGCTATGCCTCCATTTTTTCTACTGTAAAATGGAAACAATAATAATAGCACTGACCTCGCAGGGTGGTTGGGAGGTTTAAATGAGTTCCTATATGTAAAGTGAGGAGAACAGGGCTTGGCACATGGCAAAGGCTTAGTGAGTGTTATCGGGTCTTATTATTATTCAGAGTGAGTGATCCTGCCAGGGGCAGGGGCACAAATAGGTGAATTGTCAAGGAGTTACCCAAAGAAAGCCGATGTATTTGGCAGATGCGTTTGGTGCCCAGAATACATCTGACACCTCTGATTTTGACTCACATGCTCTTGACCCTTCTGATTTCTGTCATGGCTATCTATGCCATCTCCTTCTCACTTTGTTCAAGGACATGCCAGAGCCTTTGCCTAAATGTGGTGTCCATGGAGCTCATTAGGACCTCATGCACATGCAGCTCAGAAGTAAGGGGAATCAGCACCCCTGTCCCAGGCAACCCTTGACAAATGGGGGCCTGAACCTAATGGATAATTCTGGAAGACTTCTATATACTCTGCAGAAGGTTCTGGCAGATTTGAGGTCTTGTTGCCACGACGGCAACGTGGATCATACACCCCTGCATTAACGTTCCCTTCGCAGTCTTCCTGCTCCCCCATTTCTATGCCTTACATCACCTTTCACACAAACCACCTCAAACAAGTCCTTGCCTCAGATCCAGAGTTCAGGAAAGTCTGAGCCTGGCTGAGGAGCTTGGGGTCTTCCTGACTCTGCCATCTACACATGGTATGACCTTGCACAGGGCGATGCCCACTCTGAGTCTTGGTTTATTCATCTGCTACATGGATTGGTTGGATCTCTGAAACTGTGACATGTGGCCATGAATGGTGTGGGTATTGGAGGGAAGTCTGGGTGTTCCCTGGGTGACCTCACCCTCCACTTGTTCCTCTCCTCCCTGCAAACGTTGGAGCCTGTCCTCAGGCTAAATCCCTCCTTCATCTGCTGTGGAATTCTCCCACCATCTGGCCTTCTGTCTCACCCAGCACTGTGTATTATGGCTCAGGGGAAAATGTCTGTCCATATGCAGGGTCATAAACACATGTTCACACACACACACACACACACACACACACACGTGTGTGTGTGTGTGTGTTCAAGTCCTGCACCCATATGAACACCACATGTGCAAGTACACATATGAAGATGTGCTAGCCCACAGTGCATGTGCATGCATAAATGTGCACACTTTCTCAATATCCGCAATTGTGGCCTAGGAACTCTCATACAATCCAGCCACAGCTACCCATAGGCAGAGTAGGCTGAAGGTGCACACAGCCTGAGAAGGAGCCCCACAGGTCATCTGTCTGCAATACAGACCAGTCAGCCCCAGGGAGAATGGGGGGAGAGGCGTGAGGCGTCAGAAGTATTGGGAGGGGGGTAGATTAAGGAGGAAAAGGAAGAAAGGAACTTAGTGACTGGCACCAAGTGCTTCACAGACATCATCCCCTCTTACCCCACAACCGTTGGGTAAGGATTATAAACTCAGTTTATAGGCCAGGTAAAGTGGCAGAGGAGAGGAGACTCATATAGACTCTGAAGTTCAAATCCTGGACTCAGCACTCACAAGCTTTGAGAAAGGGCCTTGACATCTTTGAATCTCAGTATCCTCATCTGTAAAATGGGGCTAATGATTCCTACCTCTCAACATTCTAGTGGATGTCAGAGGGAAAAGGAATTACACGCAAAGTGCTTTTACCCCAGTACCTGGCATAGAGATAATGGTTATAAATAGGGGTTGTGATTATAACTAGAATGACATAGATGGGGGCCAGAGACCCTGGTTCAGACTTTCATCCTGTGCTCAAGATCCTCTTCTTCCTCATTAGTGGCCCTTTGGTGGTATTGGTCAGCTCCTTGTCCTTGGCTCCCTAAGGTGGAAGACAGCATTTGTGGGAGGCATCATCCTTGTCCCCGCCAAGTGCACCCACTACTCAGAAGCAGAGCCTTGGAGAAGGCAGTTAAGGTCACGAGAGCCCCCGTCCCAGCCTCCCAGAGACAAAAATAAAGTATGGAACTGTCAGAACCGTTATGGAACTGTCAAAGGTATATGAAATCGCTCCCGTGAATTATTAATAAGTCACGGGCCTAATTATTCAGTGACAGTATAAAAAGAGACAAAATGTTTATCAAGAGATAAAGAATTTAAAGAACCAAAGAAAAGATGTGAGCTATGGGAATAGGTGGCCATGACTTTCCGGAACCAGGAGCCAGGAGTTCGGAGAAGCCAGGAGTTCCCGTGCACAGTGATTCAGGACCATGGAAAGCGGTGTGGATGGGAGAAAGGCGGCCTCTTGCTGCTCTGGCTCCTCTGACCAGGGAAAGCAGCCCCAGCTGTCTGGATCTTCACTCCTGTGACGTCTCCTCCAACTGCAATTGCTTTTGCCTAAACCAGAGTCAGAGCTGGCACCTCGGCGGCTGCGACTTCATCTCCCTAGATTCCTGCTCACTGTAGAAGTCATGGAGCCCAGTGCTCCCATCATGGCAGGAGAGGCTGGGGGTGCATCCTGAGGATAATTATCTTTCTCTGAGCAACTCGAGGTAACTAATCAGCACCATGATGCTGGCAGCTGTGACTGCTAATGGGGTTAGAAACTGTCAAACTGAAGGTAATAATTGTCTCCTTAAAAAAAAAAAAAACTACTTAATTAGCATAATCAGGGCATACATGGGCCAATATTCCTAACCCAAAGTGGGAGGTGAATATGAATTTTGGTGCCTTCAGTGGCTCCAGTAGAGACACCGACACCAGCCAGGAGTTGGGGTCACCAGTTCAGAGGGGAGAGAAGAGGGCAGGAAATATGTGTGCTCTGGGCTGTTGCTGTGTGAGTGTCCACAGGAGATGTTATTTTATGTAAAACGCACCCTTGTTTTCAAGGCATCGATGTTCATTTGGCATTTTTCCAATCCATACTTTGATGTGTATTTACTGAGCACCTGCTGGGAAGGCAGCCAGGATTCATTCTTGGCAAAAAAAAAAAAAAAAAAAAAAAAGAAAATTAAGTTCATAGAATATGCTCCCCATCCTCATCCCCCTTCTCACTCCCAAAGAGATTTGCTGTCTGTTGTGGGCTAAGGTGAGAGCTCACTCTGAGTTATATGTCTGGTAAGGGTCCATAGGGGGCACTGAGAATTGCAAAAAATCATCTCTCGTGTCTCTCAAAGTCTTCTCTCAAATCATGGCAGGTAATGGCTCCCTGAGCTATGTGCCCTTCAGATGGGTATGACTAGGAAGAATGGAGACAGGCATGGCATGGTCCTAGTAAAGCAAACACTTATACAGCACTTCCTTGTTCTGGGCACTGACTAAGAATATGCATACATTCATGTTCCTCCCCACAACACTATAAAGTAGATACCATTATTATCCCCTTTTTATGGAGGAAGAAACTGAAGCACAAAACAGGTAAAGGACTTGCCCACAGTCACCCTGCCAGTGAGTTCCAGAGCCAGGATTTGAATGCAGCCTAACTCCAGAATTCATCTTCTGAAATCTCAATCTAAAAAGGGGGAAGTATGCTTACTGCAGCCAAATATCCAGAATAAAAGCCAGTGAGGGGGGAGCAGAAAGGAAGCAGCATATACTGAGCATCTAGTATATGGGAGGCACTGAGCTGGGTTCTGAGGCCACCAAGGGAACTGAGACCTCATTCCTGTAACCAAGGCACCTGCGGGTTGGAGCTGAGAGTGACCAGCACACACAGTACTGGGCTCTTGGACAGTCACTCCATGTGCTCTGGGTTCAAATCCTATCTCTTTCATTTACCAGATAGGTGTCTTTGGGTAATGGTCTGAGTCTGAGTTTCCCCAGGAGCTCACCTTGAAACAAGGATTTAAGTTTAAATAGTTTGTTTGGGAGGTGAATATAGGAAACATCAGTAGTGAAGTGAGAAAGTGTATTAGTTATCTACTGTCAAAACAAATTAACCCAACGCTTAGCAGTGTGAAACAACAAATGCCTATTATCTAAGAGTTGCTGAGGGTCAGGAATCTGGAAGTGGTTTAGCTTGGCACTTCTAGCTCAGAGCCTCTCATGAGGTTTCAGTTAAGCTGTCAGCCAGGGCTGTGGTCATTTGAAGACTCAACTGAGGCTGAAAGATTCACTCCCAAGTTCACTCTCAGGGTTGTTGGCAGACCTGGATTCCTCACCAGCTGCTGGCCAGGGGTTTTTCAGTTCCTTGCAATGTGGGTCTCTCCACAGGGCTGCCCCATGACATGGAAGCAGGCTACCCCTCAGAGTGAGTGATGGGGGATGTGGTGGGGTGGGGGGGAGTAGATAGATCAAGAGAGAAGCCATGGTGTATTTTATAACTTAATCTCAGATACAATATACCATCACTTTTGCATATTTTATTGGCCACACACACTAAACCCTGATAGAGCTATAAGGGTGTGAATACCAGGAGTTGGTGATCATGGGAGCCATCTTAGAGGCTCTCTGTGACAGAAAATGAGACAGGGAGAATCAATGGAAGCCAAGAGAGGACCTGTCAAGCCAGGTCCCATGGGTGACTAGAGCTTAACCCCCACAGGAGGGGGGGTCCTTGAGGACAGCATAGAACATGCCTCAGAGTCACCTCATGACTCAGAGCATGAGGACTCTGGGATATTTTCCCATCCAATCCTTACCCATCACTGGTTGAGAGCTATCTCCATGGGCATTAACTCCAGCATTCTCAGCTTGCTCTGTGCAGTGGGTAAGCATGATGGGGGGTAAGCACTGATAGAATCTACTGCAGTAGTGACTCTCTTTGACCAGGATTCCCTAGGTGAGGGTGCTAAGAGCACTTACATGCTAGAGTAACTGTGCACTGGATGTGCCTGGTAAGTGTTCAGTAAAGCATGTGATGTAGCTAAGGCAGTCATTCTGATGGATGATTGTAAGGATGAATGAGATAATGTCAACACCGGTCTAGTGAAATCCGATTTTCCTGACTCCCATTCCTGCACTCTTTCCAGCTCAGCACATCATTTCCCAAACTCCAGGCAATAACACTTCAGGAATCAGTGCTCTGAAGCTTAGAGGAACTCCGAGGCAAACTGAGGGTGGGAGCACATTATTTCAAAAGTTGCTGCCGACCTCAGCATCCATGATGTGCACAGGACTCAAGGAACCCCATATGGAATCACCTCTGACAGCTCCCAAAGACATGGTCCTGGCACAAACCCCCTCAACCTGATTTTATCCCCTCCTTGTTAACAATGCCTCTGAAGTAGTAATGTGTCTTGAGGCACTCCTGTATGCCACTTAAGTAGTTTGTCTGAAGCCTCACACCTAGAAAGGCACAGAGCCAGGACCCAAGTCCAAGTGTAACTATCTTGGATAAGGTGTCAGATCTCTCTGCCTCCAGTTTGCTCATGTGAAACAAGGGAACAAGGTTGGCTTGTCATGGGCAGATGACCTGGCTTAGTTCTCTCTCATCACTGTTTTGAAGTTCTTAATAATTTTTAACAAGAATATTGGCATTTTCATTTTTGCACGAGGCCCTAAAAATCCCTTAGCCAGTCCTGTGTGAGAATGATGATTATAGCACCTCCCTCAGCTGGACATGTTCTGTTCCCCACTCCAGGTCTACTCTCCAGCCCTTTGCACCTTGCCCTATGGCCCAGAAGGCTGGCCTATAATGACTACACCATCAAGCTCCCAGGTCCTCTGACACACAGGTGTATTCAGCCAATGGGAGGCCCTGGCAGGAGATGAGAGGGCAAGGAGAGGGTGCACACTCAAGTCCAAGGGCATGCTACCCATCCCACAGTGGGATGTTTTCCCCAGGGCTCCCTCCTTGCTGAGTCACTTCAGATTGGCTGCGTTCCTCTGTTGAAGACACAACTTCTGTCAGGCAGCCCTGCCAAGAGCTGTGGCCATGCTCATCGTTTTCCAGTAACATCTCCTTCCCTTGGTCCATTTGGACCCATAGTTGCTGACCTCAGATGGTTCATTACCTTTTGTTGGTTTCCCTGTACCTTTTGCGAAACGCTCTTGGACTTCCCCATGTGTGTGCACCTTCTCTTTCACTCCAGGACCTGCCTGTTACATTGTCCCATTGGATTTCTGCGAAGGCTAAGAAAACCCCGCATGGAACACACTCGGCATGGCCACAGGTACACCATAAGCACTGAGTAAAAGTTCACTTTTGCCACTATTGGTTATGCAGCTCCAAAGGCCAAAAGGTTTTAGTCGTTACCCTGACCAGCCACAACACTCCCAACATGCGCGCAAATGCACACAGACATACATACCACCCCCCTGAAAAACAGTTCACCTGGTGGTGTGTAAATAACCAGAGAGTGCTTTCTAGAGGTTTCTAGCTTTGGGAATGAAGCTTGGAATATAAATTACCCCAGGAACCTCTCATTTCCAGCCCATGGGCTCTAAGCTGTTCTATGATTCTCATCTTGAGAATTTCTCTTTCTCGGTCTTTCACCCTTTCTTTCCCCTCATTCTCTCTAAGAAATCCAGCTGACCAGCTGGTCTGTGAAGGCTTTATTACCCACCCCAAGGCTTGGTTCTCTGCAGTTTTGATGTTCTTCTAAGTCACATGAGCTCTGCCTGGAAAGACAGAAGGCAGGACTTGGTTTCTCTCTCTATTGGGATGAACCAATCACCTCTAAGCCCCTTTCCAACAGTAACTGGGAGAACTTGCAAGGCCAGAGGGTATAAAAAGACCTCTACAATATGGCCAAGAAGGTGCCAGCACCACCAACCATGGGTGCAAATTAACTGATCACTGCTATTTCCCAAAGCAGTGCTAGGGACCCTCAGAGGGCAAGTTCAGCTCCCTTCACTGGAGACCAAATCCACCAGACTCCCAATAACACAGATCCCCAAAGTCTGAAGCTACCACATCCCTAAAATGGCCTTGTTGTCCCAGAGCCATATCTGTCTTGTCTTCCACTGCATCACTGGATCCTGACACATGGGGTGGGGTCTCCATAAATGTATGCTGAGGACATGAGTGAATGAACAGTTGAGTCCACAAGCTGGTACAGGAGCCAGCTGAACTCTTCCTGTATTTTAGGACCAACCTATTTCAGACAAGTTCTCCCTTTATGTATGGCCTGAGGATGTCCTAGAAGAATTCCCCCCACAAGGCATTTTCCTCCCAGTGACCTTTTGACTCAACCAAATATACTCTTCTTTGACCTGTGGCAACTCTAGTTGGAGGGAAGAAAATCCTCAACTACCTTAAGTAGTTCTTCCTCTCATGCAGCCCAGGTGCTGACCAGGAGCTCCATTGTGGGAACAGGTGGAACTTCAAAGGCAAGTTCCAAGGCCACTTTTGAGAAAACCACAGAGACAACTCTTGGGATGGAGAGTCCTGGCCAGTTTGGTAAAGAAAAGATGGCAAATGTTCCCCATGAAGACCTCCCCCCTTCAAAAATCCACCTGTCTTGAGTTGACTCCCCCCAGAAACAGACCCTGTGACAAGGATTTGAATGCAAGCAGCTTATTTAGGAGATGACCCCAGGAAGCACTGATAGAGGAATGGAGAAGGTGGAGAGGGGAAGGAGTATACAAGTGACTCACTACTGAGTAGGTTACTCTTGTGAGTAACTGGAGACAATCCCCCCAGCATAGAGCACAGCCAAGTGCCATCCTATGGAGGGGCAGGAAGCTGGGTATCCATTCTACACCTGCCATCACTCATTGGCCAACATGTGCTTCTAGGAGCAAGAAGTTCTAGCATGTCCAGCCTGCCCCGAATGACCAAGAGAAAGCACTTGGCTGGAGAGGTGCAGGGCCTTGTATTGGGAACTACCCACACCACCATCACCCGAAATGCATCATCACTCACCCCACAACAGGACAGAGCCCCCTGTGACATGTGTCCAGTTCACTACTGGGTCCATGGGTCTGTATCACTACCCAGTACAGAGCTTTGCCCCTTACACACCCACGACTCCAGTCTTCAAACAACACTGTCAGGTTGCAGGTATAATCGTCTGCACTTTACAGATGGGGAAACTGAGGCATAGGGATTACATCACTTTCTCAAGGTCTTTCAGCCAGTATGTGAACAAAATAAATGAAAACTCCTGCCCTGACATTGCTTAAATTCGTGGAAAAGAAGACAGACAATAAGCAAGTAGATAAGTGGAATGTATAGGGGTTTTAAAGACGACAACTCTGTGTGTGTGTATGGAGGAAATAAAGGAACTATATATAAAATACAGGAGCTATATATAAAATACAGGGGATTGGGAATACTGGGGGAGCAGTACAAAATGAAATAGGCGATCAGAGAAAGTTTCCCTGAAACCACAGCCTTATGCCAAAATTTGCAGAAGGAATCCAAGGGAGGGAACCAAGTTCTAGGTGGAGGGAAGGGAAATACAACCCCCTGAGGCAAGAGTCTGCCTGAGTGTGGAGACAGGAGCCCTCAGGAGGTTAATGTGGGTTCCCTGACCGGGGAGTGGGCTTCCCAGGGGATGGGGCTGTGAGGCAAGGTCACGCAAGGCCTCACAGGCCATGGCAGCGATTTTTATTTCCACTCTGAGGAAGGTGGCTTCTGAGCAGAGGAGGGGCCCGGTCTGACATAACACTCACCAGGATCCCTCTGGGGACAGGCTTGAGAAGAGAATAAAGTAATATGTGAATGAATGAATGAATGAATGAATGAGTGAGTGAATGAATGCATGAGTATCCGTGCACCTTTTCACAGATTGGTCCTGCCTGCTTACTTTATGGAGAGACAGGAGGCAAGAAAGACTGAGAAGCTGTTGGAAGCCCCTGCCACATGAGGAGTCTGGAATGCAGGCCCTGCAGACAGGCAGCTGGGCCTGGCAGGAAGCTGATGGTCTTTGCTGTGTCCCCAGCTGCCTCTGCCATCCCTGTGTTCTTCCCGCCAGTACAACCTCAGGGAGCTAGTGTGATCATGGACATGAAAGTGAGTCCCACGCAGAGAAGATAATCCCACGTCTTGTGACAGCTGTTTTCCCTCAGAGTGCTGCTTCCAAGAGGCCCCAGGCCATCCCTCACAGCCCTTCTCATCCTCCTCCAGCCCCAGGCTGGTGGCCTCAGGCAGCAGCCAATAGGAGAAAGCTCTCACAGCTGCCCATGAAGCATTCCTTACGGGTGCCGGTTAGAGATGGGGCCATAGCTGCCGGAAAGCCCCCCAACAGAGCATTAGCTCCTTTGAATGAGACATTGTCTCTTCTTTCTCTCTCCTCTCTTTCTCTCTCATTCTCTTTCTGCCTTTAATTGTCACTGGGAAGTTTGAGAGAGAGCAGAAGGAAGACAAGGAGCTGAAGCTGAAAGGGGAAAGGATGAGGGAAGGAAGAGACAGAACAGAAAGGAAGAAAGGGACGAATTCCCCCAATTCTGGGCAGACACATTGCCGGAGGCTTCCTATCCATTATTTCATTTAGTCCACACAACAGCTCTAGGAGGTAGGTCTCATCGCTGTGCCTATTTCACAGATGTGGAAAGTGGAGCCCCAAGAGGTCAGAGCTAGGGTTCTGTGTCCTACCACTGACCCTGACTGCATACCACAGTCTGATGTACAGCATATACTGAGCCTGGCTCCTTGGCAGGGTCTGAACTGGTCAATAGCCCAGGGAGTGGTGGAGCCTAAGAGAGAGAAGGATGTTAGGTGAAGGGCTAGAGTCCAGACACCAGGTCTCACTCAGCTCCAAGCACCCTGGTTTTCCCTCTCAACCATCACCCATGGGCTGGACTATGCTGAGGTCTCTGAGAGGACTCTGACATCATGGGGGTCATGGGGCTCATGGGGCTATCACTTCTGAGACACACATGACCAAAACCCGAGGCAGAGGTTTTCAACTTCTCCCTAAGGACCTCCTTTGATCTTCAACAGGACTTGACTAATTCTATTCACCTCCCCACCCCCATTCCCTGAGTAGCTCTCCATGATAGGCTCTGCGCCTGATCCTGGGGCTACCGTGGTGAATAAGATGAGGTCTCTGCCCTCAAGGAGCTCCCAGCCAGTCTACAGGGGAGGCACATATGTATACAAAGAGATCCAGTGAAAGATTGCAAATGCCTATACGGCCATCTTTCCTGAACTGAGTGGAAACCCATAAAGGGCTGATTGGAGAAACTAGAGTGGACTTTGATACATGATTGGGAGTTTTCTCAGAACAATAAGAGAGGCCTAGGCATTCTAGAAGGAGGGAACAGCTTGAGCAAAGGCCCAAGTATATGAAAGGTCATGGTGAGAGTTTTCAGGAGGCTAACACAAAAGGAACAACTTTTAAGGTGTGCCCCACGTCTCTTCCTTTCTCTTCTTACCACATAGTCTTTAAAAGTCCTCTCTCCTGCTAGAGCAAATCCACTCTGCCCTCAATTTGCATTGCTCAACTGGTCATTTGTTCAATATTCCCATCGGGGATCTCACTTCCAATCCCCAAAATAGTATACAAGTATTCATCAAAATAAAACACCTGTCTTCCTAGGGAGAAAATGCACTTCTGAGAGTATATTATTTTCTGCACATTGTTACCCAAGAGACGGGAAAGTGTTATTTCATTCCACTGGAGGACAACAGTAGAGGAAGAGGCCATCATTCCAGCTGGGGAGGCTGAGTGATTTAGCATATTATGGGAGTTTATTAGGGCACAGGGAGAAGTGATGGATGGAAAGGAGAGAGGGGCCGGGTCCCAGATTAGGAACGGCAAGAACGCAGGCTGAGCTGCTGACGTGCTGCTGAGGGCAGGGGGTGCCGTGGACAGCTAGGCCGGCCTTGGCCCTGGGTGGCTCAGCCAGCAGCCACCCCAGGCTTGCTCCGGGTGAGCACAGAGTTGGCATTCAAAGCTGTCAGAAGTGATTAATTCATCAACAGCACTGCCCACTGGACAACTGGCTCTGACTCAATGGCTCATTAATACTCAGATTCTGATCGGGCCACAGATGCTAATTTAAGCCACTCTGAATAAAGGGCCGCCTCCTGAGAGGTCTGGCATTAACCTCTCCCTCACTTCCCCTGGCAGGGCACACACTCAGGGCCTGGAGGAGGTGAGCACGGGCGTGGGCCCTGGCTGCTGGTAGCACTCCAGTGTGAGAACAGACTCGTGCTTGGCAACTCTTGAGAGACAGAGCCCTGTAGCACTTAGAGATGGTCAGGCCCTACCCCTGCCATTTTGCAGATGGAGAAACTAAGGCTCAGGGAGGTGCAGGGACTTGGCTGAGGCTATGAAAGTAGCAGAGCTTGGACGTGACTCCTGAGCCCTTCCTACTCTGTCCCTCTGTCTCCCAGACCCCGATTCACATCTATGTGCCAGTTACCACTCCAGGCAGTTGGAAAGAAAAGAGCACAGCGCCAGGCCTCAGCCTGACTACAGGCAAATAGAGGAGACATTTCCGGGAGGGCACCAATCTCATCTTATTCAACTCCACATCATAGCCCCCAGCCCAAGGCCTGGGACGGTGAAGATTCTCGCTCAATAAAATGTAGAACAAATTCATGAATGATTGAGCTCTGTCATGCCAGAATGTGAAGAGGTGTACAAACTGCTCCGTAAGTTTGGAAGAAGAAGAGATCAAGAAAGGCTTCCTGGAGGTGGGAGCATCAGAAGTGGGCCTTCAAGCAAAGACACATAGACTGGCCATGCCTGGGTCTTCCCGAGCATCTTCTCATTTTATTCTCACAACAACAACCCAGTGATAAGTATAGCAATGATTATACCCATTTTGCAGATGAGGACATTGAGGCCTGATCAGGGTAAGTCCTATACCCAAAATTCCACAGCCAGGCAGCAAAGGAGTTGGGACTTGTTGTCGAAGCCCATGCTCTCACCAGCATCTGGAGGCTCAGCTCAAACACCCTTGCCAAAGGAAGTCTTCCCAAACTCCTTCAGGATATGGCCACTCGCTCCTTGGGACCCCTATATCACTCCTTCCCTGGATCAAACTTGCCTTCTTCTTCTGCAGGTTCCAGTCAGCTGTGCCCACACCCGGCCTGGGGCGCTGGCAGCCACCCGCTCACGTTTGCCAAGGGGACTTTAATCTGGTGAAACCTGAGATCACAGAGCTCTGCTGTGAGGATTCCATGAGCAGACACTTGCAAAAAGACTGGCTTGGCTGGGCACACAGTAAGTACTTAGCACAGGGAAGGCCACTGCTGGGCTGCTTACTGTTATTCAGATTCAACCAACACCCCTTCCTGGATTCAAAGCAATTCCTGCCCCCAGAGAGGGCCAGACCGGAGAAGATCACACAGTCACATGAGGCTCAAAGCCAAGTTGCCTAACTCCCAATTCCCCAGCAAGTGCTCCTTGATCCTCAGAAACCTCGCCATCCAGGCATGGTCTAGTGCCGCATCCTTTGATAACATAAAAGCCTCTTCTAATGAAATAATTCCACCACAACCCTATCATGGAAGCACACACCTGCTCCTGTCTCATCCTCTCCGCATCCTGTCCCTGCACATCAGACCAGCCTGGAGTGTGCTAGGGAATGTGTGAGCCCAGGGGAGCGTGCATGCACGCGCGCACGTGTGTGTGTGTGTGTGTGTGTGCGTGTGTGTGAGCCCATCAGGAGTGTGTGCGTAGCTGTGTTTTCAGTCAGCCAAGACTGTGCTGCACTGCTGTAACAAAAGCCCCTAGACCTCCGTAGTTCACAGCAGCAGGGGCATCTTTTTCAGCACCTACCAGTTATTCACGGGTCATCTGCTCCCTGCCAACTGCACCCTGAGCCCAGAGTAAATGGGCAGCCTCCACCTGGGTTGCCGTGGGCTGCTACGGCAGAGGGCACGGAAAACACGAGGAACTGCGAACTGGCTCTCAGCGCTCCTGCCCTGACATGACGCGTGGCTCTCCCGCCCCTGTTTCATGGCCATGTGAGCGAGCCCGACTTCAACAGGAGGGGAAGCGGACCCCTCCTTCAGGGAGAGCTAGGAAATCTGTGAACAGAGAGACAGCCGACCCCACCGTGACTCCCAATGTGTGAGACGCCGGTTCAAATGGGCTTTTGTGTCTTAATGGGTGTTGGTTTGTGTGAGAAAATACAAGGGTGCAAATCTACCTGTTGGGGGGCCTGAGCTCTGGGTGTAGATGGGGTAGGTTGGCATTTCCAGATGTGAAAAGCACGTGAGAGGTGTGTACAAGAGCCTGTGGGTGAAGGGACAACTGTGAGTGTGTGTGTAGTGGGAAGAATGTGGCTCAGGGGCGTGTAAGCATGTGGGTGTGCAAGCATGGGTGTCAGCACGTGTGCGTGTGTGCATATGTGTATGCAAGCGCCTGGGCACGCATGCAGGTGAGAGCATGCATGTGAGCGTGTATGTATGTAAGCATGCAAGTGTACCCACACGTGTGTGTGCACGCATGCCCTAGCCACAGCGCTTGTCTGAGTGCGTGCATACGTCCGCTGAACGCCCCCCATGTGCACACCTAAACATATGCTCCCTTCCACGGGGAAGAGGCTCTCGCAGATGGGAGGTGAGATGCTCAATTTCCCAGCTGATGATTTAGCAGGTTCATTCACCCCTCATTTGTGGCCATCTGTCACCTTCCACATGGTGGCTGTCTCTACCTGGCCTGTGAGCTGTGGCTACAAAGGAATGCTGGTAGGACCGGAAGGCGGGCATTTTGCCCTCAGCTACCAGTTCCAGAGAATAAGGTCCCTCTCCTGGTCCAGGACTGGCTCTCTTGGAGCTGCCCTGGGGGACGGGAGCCCAGTAGGGGACAGCCCTGAGCAGTCCCCAAGGATAGAAGGGATTTGGGCATCTTCAAGATAACTTGGACTCCCCTGAGACTCCAGCAACCCTTTCCATTTCCCAGCTCGTTCCCCCACCCCTGTAGGGACCTCCAGCCAAAGCAAAGCAGACCCTAATAATTGCTGAGAGAGTCTCCACTCCTCCGGTGTTGATCCTATGGCAGGCTGTGTGCTAAGTGCTTTACATGCGCAGTCTCCCTTACTCCTCGCAAAACCCGACAGACAGGTGCTAGTGTTCTCCCTGTTTGACAGGTAAGGAAACTGAGGCACAGAGAGATATCCAAGCTTCCACGGCCCACTTGTAACAAAACTGGGTCTTGTGCTAACATCTCCCTGTTCAGCCCTTCTGGGTGAGCAGCTAGGGCTGCTCCAGGTCACCTTCTCCAGGAAGCTGTCCCAATTCATAGCCTGGAGGGGTCTGGCCTGGGACTGTAGCTGGATGGCAACCCCGAGCGTAGATGCTAGGGGAAGGAGGTGGAGCAGAGAGTCTAGGACACCCCATCTTCTTCTCTTCCACCCCACTCCTTTCCAGGGGAGAAACCCTCCCCCTGGACAGGCCCCTCCCCTTGGCACTGCCTTCTTATTCTAGCACATCCTTGAAATGAGTCTTCTAATCCCATGGTTGATTTTGTCACGTCCCTGCTAAACCACTGCTTAGGGGCCCCACCACCCTCTGGATGAAGTCCAGTCCCTCCAAAACACTGTACCAGGCCTGCTTGTCCAAATCTATCTCCCCATGCTCACTTCCTCTCTTACTTTGAGTTCCTCACTGACACAACATAATCTTTGATTCTTTGCATACACGGGGGACTTCTGGCTGAGGAATCAATAAGTGCAAAGGCCCTGGAGTAGGAGTAAGTTTGGCATGTTTGGGTTATGCCCAGGTAGCTGGAGTATAGAGAGCTGGGGAAGGGGAGGGTTCAGAGAGGTAGCAAAGCGTTTCCTGAACGTTTAAAAAATTTGTCTTTGAATGCTCTAGACAGCCTCTTCCAGAAAACCTTCTCTGGGTGCCCACCCCTTGTGCCTATGAACTCTCTCAGTCCCTACCCCTCATGACCTGAATCAGCTCTTGGTCCCTTTAAGATGGAGGAGTCTCTAAACCCCTGTGTCATCTTATTCAAAGGATGGTAAAAGCATTTTACAGCTGGGCCTTCCTCTGGTCCTGGGTCCCAGGGCCAGCAGAGCATCTGTGGGAATTAGATAGAGTCCCAAACAGGACAGTTGTCCTCCGTATCAGCTCCAGCTCCAGTTAGCATGTCTCTAGAGGAGGCAGGCTGGACTGGCTGGGATGTGAGCCTTGGTTATTTATGGATTTCAATTTCCCTGGTTCCCTGTGACTCCCAGGAGCATCCCAGGGAAGCTGCAGAAAGGTATTTGTCTCGGCCTAGGAGAAAGATTCACCTGTCAAATGAATCAAACATCCTCAGAAGGACCCATGGACATTTCAATGTCTGAGGGACCGAGACAGACAATTCAAAGGGTTCTGGATGGCAGTCAGAAAACCTAAGCTCTGACTCTGGACCTGCCCCAATTTTAGGTTAGCCTTACTCTGGGCCCCAGTTTCTACCTTAATAAGAGGTAAGAGAGATTGAGCTGGGTCAGGGCTTGGCAAACATTTCGTAAAAGGTTCTGTGGGCCATAGCAGGGCTTGGCAAACATTTCGTAAAAAGTCCATATAGTAAATATTTAAGGTTCTGTGGGCCATAGGGTCTGTGTCATAAGAGCTGAACTCTGCCCTTGTAGTGCAAAACAGCCATAGATCGTATGTAAGCAAATGGGCATGGCTATGTTCTAATAAAATTTTATTTATAAGAAAGAGGTGGTAGGCCCAAACTTGGCCCATGGACTATAGATTGCTTACCCCTAACCCAGGTGAACCTTCTGGTGTATCAGTCAGGACAAGTTGGGTTGCAGGCAACAGAATCCCAATGTATACTGGCTTAAGTTAAACATTGTCTGAGGGAGGAGGGATTATTGTGTCATATAAGAGAAAAGTCCTGGGGACTTCAGGCATGGCTGGATGCCATGGATGGCTGACTTCAGGCATGGCTGGATGCCATGGATGGCTTCATGCATGGCTGGGGCCTGGATGATATCTTTAGGACTCATTGTGACCGAGTTTGCTCCTTTGACATCTTTTGTCGAGAGTTGAGGGTTCTTTGTGGGGAACTTACATTCAGGGCTTCTCCTCAAAATGTCGTCATCATTTCTCCTTGGATAACCTCTTAATCTCCACCCACTTTCTCCCCATCCAACCCACAGCATACACCACCACCAGGTTAATCTTCCCATAGTTGCCAAATCACGCCCCTGCTCAAGAACCTTCCTTGGCTCCCAGTTGCCATCAGGACAAGATCTTCATGCCTCAGCCTGATGCTCAAGGCCCCCAAGGTCTCACCCTACTTCTCCTTCTAAGCTTTGTCTCTTCCAATCTTCTAGGCTTGACTAAGAGTCCAAGACTTGGGTTAGTACCACTGTTCTAGTGAACAGTGACCTTATGTGACCTTGAACAAATTACTGTCTCTCTGGGCCCTAATCTGTAAATTGGGGCTAACAATAGATAGGTCTTGGAAAAAAAATGAGTCATATATTCTACAAATAAAAAGAATTATACCTTGAGTTGTCCTTGAGCTCCTCAGCTTATGGATTCAAATGTGGCCCTGGAAACAGTCCTAACTCATACTTCATTGGTTCTACATCCCCCCACCCAATAGGTCCTATGACGTCTCCCCCATGCTCACCAACCAGCCCATCAGCGTCAGTCACCTGCAGCGTCTACTGTGCTCTTCCTTTCTAGCAGCCACACTGGCTATTGCCAGCAAGGCTGTCCCTAGCTATCCTTGCTGATGACTAGGCCCAAGGTGCTATACCCAAGTGTGTCTCAAGCTGCTGGATAGGTGCTCCAGGCAAGGCATAAATGGGACAAGAAAGTACCTTCTCTCCTCTGTCCACCTGCCACCGGGCCTGGACAGAGCTGCATGGGTCCAGAGCCTCATGGGGACTCCCATGGAAGGGACCCTTCCAGCTTCCATGGTAGCCCCTTCCTTCTGGTCTATAGACCGTGGTGCAGAGAACTCAAGGCATCCGTAAACTTGCATGGGGAAAGCGTCGTAACTTTATGTTCATTAATTCCCTTCCACTCTGAATGAAAGTAACAAACCACAGTCATGCTGGCTATACCTGTGCCTATGTGCAACCAACAGAAATCATGTAAGTGGCTCACAAAAATTAACACAAAATGGATCATAGACCCAAATGTAAAATGCAAAACCATAAAACTCCTAGAAGATAGGAGAAAATCTATATAACTTTGGGGATAGAAATGACTTTTTAGATACAATGCCAAAGGCGTGATATAAGATGCCTTCAGTAAGTGAATGGACAAATAAACTGTGGGAAATCCAGACGATGGAATGTTATTCTGCACTAAAAAGAAATGAGCTAGCAAGCCGAGGAAAGACATGGAAGAATCTTAACCGCAAACTATGTGAAAGAAACCATTCTGGAAAGGCTACATACTATATGATTCTGACTGTATGGGATTCTGGAAAAGGCAAAACTATGGGGAGAATGAAAAGATCAGTGGCTGACAGGGCTGGGAGAATGGGGAGGGATGAAAAAGTGGAGCACAGGGGATTTTTAGGGCAATGAAAATGATGGATACGGTATGATACTATAATGATGGATACGTGTCATTATACATTTGTGGAAACTCATATAATGTACAACACTGAGTGAGCCCTGATGTAACCTGTGGACTTTGGATGCGGCAGTGTAGGTTCATGGATTCTAACTCGTGTACCCTCAGGTGGGGGAGGGTACCCTCTGGTTGATAACAGGGGAGGCTGTGCACGTGTGGGGGCAGGGAGAATGTGAGAATCCACTATACCTTCTTCTCAATTTTGCTGTGAGCCTAGATCTACTCTACAGAAAAGTCTTTTTTAAAAAAAGCAAGTGGCAGAATGATAACTAGAGTACGATGCTATATTTAGAATATAAGCGCACGCACAGAAAACCATTGTTAGATGTTTTCTAGGTATATATAGATGTATGCCACTGGAAAGGGAAAAGTCTGGAAGGACATGCAGTACACCCTTCATGTTTTCTCTGGGAAGGGAGGAGTAAATGAAGATTAAGCAGTGGATCAAAAGGTCTTAGTTTTTTTTTAAATTTTTGTTTATTTTTGAAACAGAGAGACAGAGCACAAGTGGGGGAGGGGCAGAAAGAGAAGGAGACAGAATCTGAAGTAGGCTCCAGGCTCCCAGCTGGCAGCACAGAGCCTGAAGTGGGGCCCGAACTCACAAACTGCAAGATCGTGTGAGCCCCAGTCAGATGCCTAACCGACTGAGTCACCCAGGTGCCCGGATCAAAAGGTCTTAAGATTGTCACAGTTTACAAAGAGTACATATCAGAAATATTGTGTCATTAATATATTTTTTAAGAGGAAAAATGAAGGAGAACAAAATAAGGAAAGAAAGGAGGGAGAGGGAGGAAGAGAGACAAGGGAGGTAAAAGGGCAGAGGGAGGGTTAGGGAGGAAGTGAGGGAGGGGAGGAAGCAGGGGTGGGGAAGCAGGCTGCAGAAACCCCTTGCAGCCCCCTCCCTCTGCACCCGCCAAGATCTCTCCAGCCCCATCAGCCCGGGGCAGACAAGCTGAAATCCCAGGGCTCTGCTGTGTTCTCTCCCATTAAGATGTCAACTCCACTCCTGGCTCCCGCCTGCCCCTAGCCCTGGCCTCCTGCAGAGGCCTTTATTCCTCTTATCAGAGAAGACCAGAAAGGACCACATGGCTGGCCCCACGCCTGGCCCACTGATTGCAAATTGTTTCTGAAGGAGTGTTTAGCAATGGGTTTTCCCTCTCCCAGGACTATTCTAGGAATGTCAATAGCTTCTGTTTGGAATAAAAATGCTGAATCCATTTTTCTCATAAATACCGATATTGTGATTAGCTGCCATTCTGATGGCAGATAATGAAAGTAGAGCATGCATTTGCTGCTTCTAGATCTCCTAAGATAGAGATGTGTGGGTGCCACAGGCCCTGTTGGGGCATCTGCTCCGTGCCAGGCTCTGAGTCCACACACTGTTTCCACCTCTCCTGGGCAGTCGTGGCTGTGTCTACATGACAGAGGAGTAAACTGTGACCCGCTGATGTCATCCACCTACAGAATCCTAGAATGGGGGCTCCCTGGGTGGCTCAGTCAGGTCAGCATCCAACTCTTGACTTGGGCTCAGGTCATGATCTCACGGTTTATGAGTTCAAGCCCCATGTTGGGCTCTGCATTGACAGTGCAGAGCCTGCTTGAGATTTTCTCTTTCTCTCCTTCTCCCTCTCTCTCTCAAAATAAATAAATAAACTTAAAAAAATACTTAAAAAAAACCCAACAACGAAGACCTAGAATGAACTGAGGACTTCTCTCTCCAAGATCAGGATTCGCATGTCTACACCCCAGCTGCCCATTACTCTTGGAAAGCAGAAATTCCAGAAGACAAATGGACTCAGGGTAGTGCTCACCCCTATCAGGCATCATCAGCCCACCCCTTCCCCAGTGGAGAGACACAGCGTATGACCCATAACCCTGGACCTGACTTTTCCTAGGGAGTCTGGCTGACCTCCCACTCAGTCACCAGCATCTCTGCCTGGGCACTTCCCCACGACCCCTAGAAGACTGCTCCGCCAAATCCTCACTAGTCCAGAGGTGCCAGGAACTTAGCACCCTTGGAGCAGGTGCTCCCTCGACCAACGGCTGGCAGGAGTTGGTATGTAGATACCCCAGTGCCCTCTCCTTTCAGGTGGGGTGATTCTGAGGCTCATGTGCTACACCCTCTCCTAGAGGTTCCCCCTGGAATTGAGCGCCAGTTGCCCACAGGCTGACAGGCTGGATCACGCACTCCATACCGGCCGCCTTCCTTTCCCAATCCCACATCCCACTTCCCTACTGTGTTCCCCGTGCCTCCCAAACAGACCACTTGCACTCAAGTCTGTCTCGGGGTGGGCCTCTGGGGGAACCCAATCAAAGAGCACCTTGGAAGCAACGATCTAGATACACTCCAACAAAAACTTCAGTCACCAGCAGTAAATCTCCCAGAAGGAACTTCCTAAGACTCAGGTCTGGTCACATCCTTCAAGGCTCCCTAAGTTAAGTTCAACTTTTTTCTTTGTTTTTGGCTTTGGTTTTGTTTTTGATTGAGGTACAATTGCCATATAGCATTACATTAGCTTCAGGTACAATGTAATGATTTGATATACGTGCTTATTGTGAAACGATCACCATAATTGATCTAGTTAACATCTGTCACTACACGTAGTTACGAACTTTTTTCTTTGATGAGGATGTTTAAAATTTACTTTCTTAGCAACTTGCAAATATGCGTTACAATACTATGAACTATAGTCACCAGGCTGTGCACTTCACCCCCGTGAGCTAGTTACTTGCTAACTGGAAGTTTACTTTTAGACTCCCTTCACCCACCTGCACTCTCCACCCCTGGCAACCTCGGGTTCAAACTCCTTAAGGTGGTATTTGGACGTTTAGAGGTTTTGCCTGTTTGGCAACCCTTGTCTCTGGTCTGGTTGCAATCCCTCAATTTGGGGAGTGGGGGGATTACTTCTCCAAACTTAGTCCAAACAGAAATCGGATAGATAGCACCCTTGACAAGATCATGGCTAAGAGTGTATGGATTTGAATCCTGTCTGGTAATGTGAGCAAGTACTTCACGGAGCCTCTATTCTTTAGGTGTGTTCTTTACGTGATAGGCAACAAGGAGAGAACCTCGCACATAGGTCTTGTGTGGATTAGATGAGCTCATACACGCACAGGGTTCAGTACAGTGCCTGGCACATGGTTCAGGTGGATTGTTTCCACCGAGGCTCCATGAAGATGGGGTACCTATGACTCAGGCTTAGAGCCCTAAAGAGCATCAAACACCTCTGACCGTAGTGGCTGGCTTAGGAATGGGCCCAAGCTAGTTAAACGAATGTCAACTCCAGGAAGTTTCTGGGGATGCTGGGAAAAAGAGGGTTTTTCCTGATAAGAAAATGGAGATGTTTGTCTGGAGCTCTTGGGAGCCATACTGTCAACACATGGGAGACAGGCTGCCAGCCCTGAGAAAGGAGGACTAAGAAAGGGAGAGGAGAGACGGAGAGACAGAAAGACAAATACAGACAGAGAAACAGAGAGACAGAGAGACAGAATAGAACCAGCTACACCAACTGGATATACCCTTGACATTTTGGCTGTGCAAGCCAGTAAATTCCATTTGGTATTTTGGGTGGTTTGAGCTCAGATTCCATCTCCTGCAACCAAGAGAATTTGGAATGGAAGCTTGCTCAAGAACTAAATAGAATGAGCCAGACAGCCATTTAAGATTTTAAAGCCAATGACTTCTTTTATCTTTAGCTGCGCAAAAATTATATCAAACAAAATCCTAAGTAGAAGCCCAGATAATAAAAGTGGATCTGTTCTGGTTGAATCAGACATGTGGGTCCTTGAGATCCCCACTCCCCAACCACCACTCACATGTTACTGACCCGCAGAGGCACCTCCACAGGAAGGTCCAGGGACCAACAGGACCTCAAACCACTGCCCAGTCCCAGCTGAGGAGTCAGGAAACTCATGGGCACACGAAAGCTTCAGAGGCACTACACTGTGGCAGAATCTCCCTTCATGTCAGATGTCTACCACTGGGGGGTTGGAGGGGTTCCAGGTAGTATCTGGGTATGGCATTAAACACCCACAAACATGGAAAGTGACTTCCTCTTCAATTCACTCCCAATCTTTCTGTTCACCTCAAAAGGAAATGTTAACACTAAAGAAGGTGTGCTCTTGGGCAAATCACCTCCTGTGACTTGCCCAAGGTCACACATTCAGAGCCATAAATGGAATCCAGGTGAGCCCCTGGGCTTCTGAAGTTTCAGCCATTCACATGCCACATTGATTTTTTTTTTTCAACATTCACACCCCAGTTTAGGAATTTTGCCAGATCTGGGCAGTACTCAGATCTCTCTTTAAAGCAACTCTCCTTTAAATGACAGTAAATTTATTGAAAAGGAAACATTTCACCACTGCAAATGGAAAGCTAATATTCCTTGCCAAAATAGAAAGCAACTAAAAATAATTACAATAACAATAATAAGCAAAGAGCAATGCTATTAAATTCTACATTGCAGGAGGGAGTCTAAAGCTGGCTCTTTGTTAAAAAGAGAGATTAGCAAGTATTGGCAAGGTGTTAAAGGCATGGTGGCACTAATCTGAAACTTTCTTTTTGATGTGACAGCCAGGAGCCAGGCTGAAGGAAGCCAAGGAGATAAATCCACCCGTCGTCTTTGCCACCCCTCCCCAGTTAAGGCTGGAATCTAAAACTTTTTGGTTTTTAACAAATATAAATAAAGGAGATTGTATAGAATGCAGCATGGACAAAAATCACATCAAATGGTTAAATATTTTGATGGGGTGAGGAGCATAGCTGTCAGATGAAGGAATTAATTAGCCCTTGAACCTTCTGAGTCAAAGACGTTGGTGCACACCCTCCATTTGGCACCAGGGGTTTGAAAGCAGAGCCCTGCACACATCATCTTCAGCCTCCCCAAGGCTCGGTGGGGAACTTCGACATGAGTCCATTTCAAGGGTTCCTTCTTTCCTGTCAAAAGAGGAAGATCTGGGTTCTTTCCACCAAGGATCAAGAGCTCTTAAGTGGGCTACCAAACTTACATACCTACCAAACTTAAACACCTATGACCAGTAATCCCATTCCAGAGACTGGAAAGACAAATCTGCAAGTGAGTCTTGGCTTAAAAATATGTGGCATTTTGGGGTGCCTGGGTGGCTCAGTCAGTTAAGCGCCCGACTTCAGCTCAGGTCATGATCTCGCGGTTCGTGAGTACGAGCCCCATGTGGGGCTCTGTGCTGACAGCTCAGAGCCTGGAGCCTGCTTTGGATTCTATGTCTCCCTCTCTCTCTGCCCCTCCCTTGCCTGCACCCTTTTGAGGGGCTCTCTCTCTCTCTCTCTGACAAATAAATGAACATTAAAAAATTTTTAAAAATATGTGGCATTTTATCAGCAAATAAAAGAAGACCACCAACCAGAAATGCATTCACATGTGCACATAAGGGCATATATAAAATATTCCCAGGAGCAGCATCTATAATTGCTCCAAATGGAAAACAATGTAAGTCTTCATAATAGGAAAATACATAAAGAAATCATAGCATAGTCATATAATGGAGTACTACACTGCCCTGATAAAGAATAAATTAATTCCTGCACCCAATAGAATGGATGAATCTTACAGACATGACACTGAGTGAAAAAAGCCAGACACGTAAGAAAACAATTCTACTTATATGAAGTTCAAGATCAGAACTAATTCATGATGCTAGAAGTCAGAAGAGTCGTTCCTTCTTCGGGTGATGTATTGAGTGGGAATCTCTGGAAAGCTCAAAATGCTCTATCTTGCACATGAAGGTGTGCACATGTAAAATTTCACTGAGCCATCCACACAAGGTGAGTACTTTCTGTACACATAATTTTTAAAAAATTTTTCATTGCAGTTTAGTTATCTATAATATTATGTTGATGTGTACAACATAGTGATTATGTACATTACGAAGCGCTCGCCCTAACTGTAATTACAATCCGTCACTACACAAAGTTGTTACAATTTTATTGACACTTTAAGGCGAATATGTTATACCTCAATTTGAAAACTGTATATAGGCTGCTGGCTGAGCCAACAGGTAAGGTGGGTTGGCTGCTATGGGTGAGGGAGTGAGGCTGGGAAGATCAGGCTGCTGGTGGCTTTGGTCACCAGTTCTGGGCAAGAATGGAATCAGAGAGGCACCCAAGGGAATGGCAGTGGGGGAACGACTCTCCCTCCTTTCTCTTAGAAGTGCCCATTTCTCACAGACGCTTATCTCAAAAGCCGCCCGAAGATGCCATGATTTTTAAGGCCACAAAAGCCCTCTCCTGGGGCTGCCACTGCACAAACTGCTACCTTGGCTGGGCACGAGATACTTGGTAGTCATGACTTACTGACCCCAGACCACCAGCCAAGGAGCAGGGACACAGCAGCGAGTTTGAGCAGCTTGCCTGAGATCGTCCGGCTGGGAAGGGGTGATCTGGTTTTTAGCCCTTTTGTAACTAACTCTAGAGCTCACACCTGCATCACATATGAATGCTCTATAGATATATAGAGTCTGTCCCCCCAAATTCCTTACATAGATGTGATGAGAGGATGTGAGGTGGATGACATAGGCGTTGTGACACAGTGTGAGGCTACTATTTGACCTTTGGATGATTCCTCGGGGGGGGGGGGATTATCTGCCTCCCAAGTGTCATTGACCCTGGGTAATTGACCCAGAGGAAAGCAAAGCAAAACCATGGTCCAGGGGACAACTGTATGCAGCCTGAATACACGAGGGAACTGGCCCAAACCAGAAGGGCAAGGGCTGATCTGCTGGCGTCCAAGCTGAAGCCTGCCGACCAAAGAAGGGTCCATCAGGAAAGGAGGATAAGGGAACAGCATTCCTGGCAGCCAGAATGTAATATGTAAAGGTCCAGGGGTGGGAACCTTTTGAGGGGCACTGAAACTAGCCCTATGGCTGAATGTAGGTAATGAGTGTGGAAGGAATCCGAGAGTCCTGGGAGACGATATGAGTCAACAAATACTGAGCCCCTATTGCATGCAGGGCTCCAAGGGACAATGGTCCCTGAATCCACCAAAGGGAGAGTGTAAGTACCTAACGGGAGGCAGGAACAAGACCCATGTGGGGATTTGAGGAAGAAGAAATCACAAACAGCTGGGCCAAAATCCACCAGGCTTCCTGGAGGAATTTGAGACTTATTTCAGCCCTCGACTAGGATCTTGTCGACTGGGAGGCAAAAGCAAGGAGATTGCTCATGAATGGCACCTGAATAATGAAAGTATGTCGAGCATTTACCAGGCATCAGAGCATTATCTGGCTTTTTCCTAGCAATGTTGTCAGGTAGATGCCATTATGAGTCTCATCTTACGGATGAGGAAACTGAGGCCCAGAAAGTGAGGTCACTTGTCCACGGTCTGTTTAGCTGCAAAGCCCGCACGTCATCCACAGTGGAGGGAGGTTTACTGGGCCAGTTCCTCAGGGACAGGCTCAGGCCCTGCTGAGCACAGGCTGCTCTCCGCCCATGCCCATTCGGGGAGTTGCTTCTTTGGAAGTGGAGTTCTGTTGAAGAGTTCGAGCACAGATCCCAGCACAGTATGACACACACAAATATTTGAACATTCCGCAGCCAGGCCACTGTCAGGGAGCTGCCCCAGTGTGACTCACGGACAGGATAACAAAATGATCTTATGTCCTATTATCCCCCGTGAGGTTTATTGTGGCTTTTCGAGTGATTACACACATTACAGCTGCGGCTCTCTTGCTAATGGGGGAATTTCTGGCATGGAGGGGGGTGTGGTTAAGATAACAGCATCCCTTCAGGAAACAAAACACCACGAAGCTCTGTTTCCCCACAGTGGATGTTTTCTTAGGTGGAAGGGACGCGTCTCAGATTTACTATAATTTTGGAGAAACTGGAAGAGGGAATTCTGTTGTCCGTGGAGACAGTCTGCTACAAACAGCAGACAGGGGTTCAGGGTAGGAGGCCTGGGAAAGGCAGTGGGGAGCAGACTCGGATGTGGCCTTCCCCCTAAGCCCCTCCCCCAGCAGCCTGGTGACTGGGGATGGCAGAAGGGAAGTGCCATCTTTTTAATTTACAGGTGAGGAAATTGGGGCTCAGAGAGGGAAAGGGACTTGCCCAAGGTGACACAGAGGGTTGGTGACAGATCTCAGCATCCTGACCCCCAGCATCACCTGTGGCCAGATGGGAGGCTCACTGGGATGGCAGAAACTGCACCCCCCAACCTTTCCATCCCCGCCCCCCCCCGCCCAGGGGCAAGATTAATGAGCTTGACGGCCCAGAGTGCTGGCTTTGAGGTGATCCAGCTTGAACTGGGATCTCAGCTCTGCTCCTCTCCTGCTGTGTGACTTTGGGCCACTGACTCTCTGGGCCTCTTGTTTCCCTACATGTCAGTACTTATCATACAGCAAGCGCTGCTCCAGAAACTAGCAGGTAGCCTTCGTCTTTCTTGCTCAGCCATCACACAGCAAGGTGCTGGCAGGCAAGTTACTGCCTCTCTCTGGGCCTTGATTTACCCATTTGTAAAATCAAAGGATTAGACTAGGTAAAGCAAGGGCCAGTTCCAGTCTGAAGCCCTGTAATTCTGACTTCATGAATTACTTCACGTCAAGGAAGGGCAAGGACTACAGCAATAATATTAACAATAATCGTTTCAATCATTTATTGGGTGTCTACTGTGGGCTGGGATTTCTGCTAGGTGCTAGCCTACCTCCTATCACACCTACACTGCTATAACAGCTCCGTGCTGGTTTCCTGGCTTCCAGTCTTCTCCCCTTCCATCCACCTTGCATACCTGGCCAGTCTCAGCTTTCTTAAACCTTACCTTCCTCTTTTTCTCCAGCACAGTCGCTGGTTCCTCAGTGCCCTCCAAGGTCAAGTCCAATTCTTTAATGTGGTGGTTAAGCCTTCCATGCTCAGGCCATGCCCTCTCTAATGGAATTTCTTATCAACTCTATGGTCTCTTTGTCTGGTCCTCTCCTCTGGTCCTGTGCCTGGTACTCAGAGGTGCTTAATAAACATTCCTTAAATGAATGAACACGTGGGTGTAATGTTTCTCTAAATTAGGCTACTCAAACTTTAGTCATTTGCAAACCACTTATAAGAGTTTTCTGAAATCTGTGCACCGTGTCTATTTTTATTTACTTAAATATTTTTCTTTTTTAGATTAAATAAATGTATCCCAAAAGGAAACTGTACATCATGCTATAACTAGAAGACCAGTATTGCTTGCCAGAAATAGGTCTCCATTAAAAGAAATGCAAGGACAAATGAGCAATGCATTCAGTTCTAACTAGATACTGCTGTCTACCAAGGCTGGAGTCCGAGGCTTCTCTCTCTTAGCTAAAATGGGATTGGTCAGCACTTTGGGGAAGTGTTAAAGACAGATGAGCACCAACCTGAGACTTACCCATGGACAGAAATAGAATGTCACAGGGAGATGGACACAGAAGAGCATTTGCCCTTCAGGTTATTCTGCTGCAGTGACAATTATCCTAGCTACCACCTGTGGTTGCCAAGCCACACTTTGGGAACACTGCTTAATGGAACCCACCACTGTAGCCCATGGGAGACGCCTGTGAGTTCTCTGGAAGGATTTAACTGGGGACGTAGGAAGGACATAGAGGTCCTGTATACACCGAACTCAGCCTTATGGCGTAGTGACTCTTACCCAAACCTCAAGGCCCAGGAGACCGTTCTCAGAACTGCACTGAGATAAGAGTTTGTTGTTTGAAAACATCTGCATGGTGGAATAAGGAGCTCCCATCCTTGGAGATGTGCAGATAGATGCTAGACAGTCATGGGGATGGAGGGGGTGGGGGACGGAGCAGGGAATGTCGTGAAGATAATTCAAGCATCAGATGGCAGCCTATGAAACTGACCTGACAGCCAGACTTTGCTTTGGTATGTAGGCAAAACACGTACAGCAATGAAAACAGCGGAGAATTAACTTCTGATCAGGAATCTAGAAAAAAGAGAGTAAGTTGCAAGCGAGGTTATCCAGGAGACATGAAGGAAGAAAGGTGGAGGGAAGTGGTGATGATTACTCCTTTATATAGGTAATGTTTCATATTTCTCAATCCAGCTCTTGATTCATCGGGACAATTTTGGCTTTAAGCAACATAAACTGAGTTCAAAATTTTAATCATTGACAAAAAAAAGGAATTTAATGGAATTTCAAATAACTAAACAGCCTTCAGGCATGGCTAGATTCAGAGACTCAAACATTTTTCATTAGGACTCGGTCCACTCTCCATCTCGCAGCTCTGCCGTGGTCTCTGCTGGCTTCATTTTCAGGTAGGGTCTGACAAAAATGGTGTGACAAAAAAGGCTGCTGGCATCTCCAGGCTTAAGAACTGTGATGGAGATCAAGCTTCTGTTTGACAATAGTTTTAGCAAAACTCAGGGAGAGCTCTCATCGAGCCAGCCTACGTTACATGTTCCCTTACCCCCACCATTGAGGTCAGGGTGATGTGCTCTGGCTGTGCTTGGGCCACATATCCACCTCTGGAAGGAGGGAACCCCACCTAGCCATAGCAATGTGAATGGAGGAAGAGAAGTTCCCCAAATCAAAACTGAGGTGCTATTACCTGAAGAAGTAGAAATGAATTTCAGGCAAGCAAAAATAGCTTCCATATTTTGCTACCCTCATATCCTTGCTCAAAGCTGTGCCCCACATCTCCATCCAGGCAGCTCCTAATCATCCCCTGACTCTCAGTTCAAATGGCACTTCCTTGAGGAAACCGTCCTCAATCATCCCGAGCTGGCCTGAGATTCCACTGAAATGTATGCTCCTGGCAGAACTTGTCACTCTGGGTTTATTTGACTACTGGACAGAAGCCTATCTCCCATGCTGGACCAAGACCATCTTGAGGTTTGTCTTGTCTACCACTGTGTCCCCAGAGCCTAAGACTATGCTTGGCGAGTAGAAGGAGCTCAGTAAATACTTATTTGAAGCACCACTGGAGGTTAAAAGCATATGGGAGCTAGTGGCCAGTGAAGAGGGGAGGGATGGATGGAAAATATCAAGGAAGATATAGAGGAAAGTATCAGGATTCCATGCTTGTGAGTGAGTGTGGGGAAAGAACCAGGAGAAGTCAGGGTGGCCTTGGGGAGCACTGTGTTGTGGGACCCTAGGATGGATGACCAGAGTGGGGGCAAGTTAGGGTAGAGGATGGCAAGTTAATCAGGAAATGCCAGCCCTGGGGAAAGAGAGAGGATGGTGAAGAGCAGGTCACTCTATGAGTCCTTGAGGGACCCAGAGGGAAGGGCAGCTGTGGCCCCATTCCCAGGAGGCTTTGTGAAAGTGAAGGGGGGGGGGCGATGTCAGGACTTGGCAAAGGGAAGGGAGGGAGTCCTCAGGCATTGGGCTGGGATTGGCTAGGAGAGAGGCTTCTCTGGGACAATCTCTTAAACCTCAAAAACTGGAAGTAGGATGTCTTGGGGGTTCTGCCACCATCCCTTGGGTGTTCTTCCAGGCTGTTTCCCTTTTTAGTCATCTGTTTATCCAACTGTCCTTGCACACACATAGCCACTAGTGTCTCCAAGACCAACTCCTGGTAGCAACCCACCCCTCCCTGCCTACCGCAGGCACGCCCCCAGCCTGGCACCAACAGCATTAGTGAGCTCTAGGTCAGAAGTTGTGGTCCCCTCCTAACAGCGCGGGAGGCTGCCCTGAGGGGAGAGCAGAGGAGGGGTAGGAGTCCACCATCACCGCCACCCACAATGGCCGGGCCTTATGACCTACAGAGAGAAGTGGGTGCCAGAGAAAAACAAAAAGGACAGACCAACAGAAGCAGACTGTAAGGCTGGAAAGAGAAAAGCCAAGAGGGAAATACGTTGAAAGGGACTGGGAAACAGAGACCAACACAGGCAGGCTGAGGACCCCAGGCCAAGGCAGGGAAGAGGCCAACAGACCTAAAGAGAAGGAGGGAAGGAATGGGAGGAGGAGGAGGGGGAGAAGGGAGCGGGAGGCGGGGGGGCGGGGGGGGGGCGGGAGACGGGAGGGGGGGGGCTGGCAGGGGGGGGGAGGGAGGGAGGAGGGAGAGAAGGAAAGGAGACGGGGAGAAGGAGAGGGGAGAACTGGAAGGCGGGATGGAGAGAGAACGGGGCAGAGGAGGGGAAGGCAGAGAGAGTGGCGAAGGCCAGCGGTAGAAGCTGCCGGCGGGGAGGCCGCGGGGCGGCGGCCGCGTGGGGAGCGCGCGGCGCGGGCCGGGGGTAGCGCGGGCGGGGGGCG
This sequence comes from Lynx canadensis, assembly GCF_007474595.2. NCBI lineage: Eukaryota > Metazoa > Chordata > Mammalia > Carnivora > Felidae > Lynx > Lynx canadensis. The sequence goes on from NC_044304.2 coordinate 52,274,122, forward strand.
GGCGGCGGGCGGCGCCCCTCCCCGGGCTGGGCGGGCTCCCGGAGCAGCGCCCCGCCCCCCCCCCCCCGCCCGCGCGCGCTCCCGCCCTTCTTCCCTCGCTCCCTCGCTCCCCCGCCCTGCCCCTTCCCCGCGTCCCTCCGCCCGCCCTCGGAAGACCGAGCGAGGTTGCGGGCGAGCCGCGCCGAGCGGAGGAGCCGAGGAGCGGAGGAGCCGGGAGCGCAGCGCGGCCCGAGCCCGGAGCGCACCGGAGCGGCCGAGCTGCCCGCGCGGCGCCCGCTGAGGGCGGCGCAGCCCGGGCCGCAGGTAGGAACGGGCGGCCGGCGTCGGGGCGCGGGGCACAGAGCCCCGGACGGCCCGGGCAGGTCGGGCTGGGCGGGGTGGGGGCCGACACCCAGATGCCAACCCCGGCGCCTCGCCTCACCTCAGGGCCGCGCGGAGGAGCCCGGGACGCCGTTCCGACCGCCGACGTGAGCCCGGGCCATGCCTCTGGGACGCGCGGGGGCAGGGGGACTCGCGCGAAGGGCGCGAGGGGCGCGAGAGTCTCGTGCCCCTTCCCGGTCGTGGGGCCCCTTGGATCCCCTAACTGGCGCTGGATTCTGTTCGAGCCGTCGAAGCGCCGCGTTCATTCCCTAGGGGACGGCGGGACTCCGGGAGTGAATAATACGAAGAGCGTTTGGGGGGCAGTGCGCCACTTTTCCGTGTCGGGGTCAGCTGCGCCGAGGTAGAGCCGTGCGCCTTATTTATTCTCCAAGGGCTCTGGGCGAGCAACTTGGGCATGGGGCACCTCCGTCCCATCCTGGGGCAGCTCAAGCTCTCAAGAGATGTTGGCTAAAAAGCATACTACAGCCTGGGCCGAGCGCACAGGAGCTCGCGCCGCGCTCTCCACTCCTTTCCTCCGAGCAATGTAGGGTGAGGGGAGTCCCCCAGAGGACTGGAAGACAGTGTCCCCATGTCGCCGCGGAAACTGTTTTCACCTTCTTGTATCCCTCATTTATTCTCTGGGGATGGGTAAAGGGAAACTGCCTGCCACGGTTACCCCAGGGCAATGGCCATAGGGTCTCCATGCTCCGTCCCTTTGTGCCCACCATCCCCACGGGTGGTGCCCACAGATGCCCTGTTCTAGCTTGGCTTGGTCTTCAGATGAGGAACTTAGACCAGGCAGCTCACTACTAAGGCTCTTAGCTAATCTTTTTGCAAAATAGACATGGACCCCAAGGGGAAAATTGGGTTTTAAAAAGCCAAATGATACAGCCCTGTTTCTTCTTCCTGATATGGGTCTGGAGCACTCGCTCCCTCTCCCAGAAACCCCAACCTCATCCCCCATGAACTGGGGTGGAGGGGGAAAGCGCTGAGCAAAATGGCCCCTGAGCTTTGGTGACACCCTCAAAATCCGTGGACTTTGGAGTCGACCTTCATTTTTCTGTGACACACGAAGTGGGTTTTTGGCAAGAGAGGAGGTGGTTGGTGAGAGGGGGTGTTGGGTGCTGGATATTGTTCAGATTTTTCTCTCTCTTTGGGAACTTTGGGGAAAATGTATACATAAGGGAGTCTGAAAAGCCTGCCCAACTCCCAAATTCCAGAACAAAGGAGATCAGTGGGAACTACAGGCAACTTGCACCCTCTGTCTGTCTGTCTCTCTTTCTCTCTCTCTCTCTCTGGAGCACTCTCTCAGGGAAGGGTTGACCCAGCCTCTGCTCTGGTTCTGGTTGGAGCGGTCTCAGACCCTCCCCCCAGGCAAAGGAGGAAGAGGAGACATTGCCCTTAGAGGTGCAAGTCCTTGGAGGAGTGGGAGGGACTTCCCCCAGAGCATCCAGGGCAAAATGGCTGAGCCTCTCTTGAGTCTCAGAAATAAATTGTCAGGCAAGCAGCAAACAAAGAAAGCGCGCTCTCTCTCTCCAGCCAAGGGCTGGCTCAGTGGCCAGGGCTTGGAGGACAAACAGTGAGTCCCAGGCAGGGGCACACAGCCGGGCTTGTCTGGCAGAGCATCTGGAGAGTGGGGCGATTCCTAAGAACCACAACAGGAGAGAGGCAGCTGCTGTGGAGAGAAAGCAGGGACCATCTCTCTTGTGTGCAGCCCTTCCAGAGCCTGGAGATTTGGTGAGAAGTGGCCCACCCAAGAGCTGAGAGAGGCATCTGGAGGCCCAGGAGGAAGCACCTCAGAGGGTAAAGACGGAGGAAAGAGCAAGTCCATCAGAGCTAAAAGAAGCACAATTGCTCTGTCTCCCAGATTTCACATGCCTAGAGATCAGGAACTCCAAACGTTGTAATTTGTTTACGCCTGGTCCAGCTTCATAGCAGGCACTCGGCAAGTGTCTTAGAATAAAGCCTGCATGGATGGAAGGCAATGATGGGCCTGGCGTGGACCGACCTGTGATATCTGTGTCATGGAGCCAGGGAGGCTATGAAACATGGACTCTGAGACCAGAACCAGCCCTGAGTTGGCCTTAAGCTAGGGTACTGCCATTATCTGGCCAGGTGACCTTGGGTAAGTTCTCATCCCCACTGGAAGCAAAGAATGGAGTACTGAAAGCTTCCAGCGTGCCCGGCTCATAAGGCCTCTAATAACCTTGTGCAGCAGGTAGTATTCTAATCCCCACTGCAGAGGTAAGGAAACTGCAGTACAGAGAAGGGAACTGACTTGCCCAAGGTCACCCAGCTAGGAAGAGGCAGGGCAGGGATTTGAACCCTGCTCCTCTGATTTCCTGGCCAACAGTTTGCTCCACAGCTGGGTCTCTGGGCCTCAGTTATCACCTCTATAGAGTGAGGTGGAAGGGTAATGGTGAGGATTTAATGATTGACGGTGAGGCCTCTGGGTCTGCTGTCTGAGCAGTGGCTGCTTCTCTACCTTCCCAGCATATGCTAAGAGCTTAAATAAAACACAAATGTCAGGTGGCTTCTGGCCATCACATAAAGATACTGTTCCTAGGCTTGGCTGTGAGCTCGGCAGCTGAGAAAGAGATGTCCCAAGCCACCTGGAATTCAGAGACGTCTTTTTCCCTCCTCCCTTAGCCTGCATATGCATGACAGGCCAGTGCCAACCAGTAAGCCTTGCCTGCCACCTCTAGCCCCCTGCATCCCAAGTCCATCCCCTTCGTCCATGGGAGCAGATGGGATGCCCGAGCCCTTCCCTGTCACCTGGCCCCAGGTGTACCCAGCTTCCACCCCAGCAGCCTTGTCCCTCAGCTGCACCTACAATGCCAAACCCAATTAGAGCCCCTCAATCGCCTTGTTCCCCGAAAGGAAACGGAGATGTGAGTGTCAGCTGGCCTGTTTATCCCGCATCGGAACTGCCCCTTCAATTTCCCTGTGCAGAGTCCCCTGAGCTTCTCTGTGCCCAGAGAACAGTGGACAGAGCACAGTCCCTGCCGTGATGAAAACAACCTTGAATTGACTCCAATTGCAAAGAGCAGCAGGGCCCCTCTGAGCGAGGAGAACAGGAGAACACCAGCCGGGCCGCTGCTCCATCGCATTCCTTGGCACCAGCTCCTCAAATGGGCCCAGCACTGTGCTTCTTTCTGTCACCTTTTTGCCCCATTCTCTGAAGGTTGCTGGGAGGTGGAGGGAGAGAGTGTGGAGGGGGGCAGATAGGGGCAAACGGCTGGGAGGACAGAGATAGACCCCAAAATAGGGCTTCTCAGGCAATGTGCCTCTGTGAGCTTTGTGAACATCCAGCATCTCTGCTCGGAGCTCACCTGCAGACCTCAGAGCCAGGGGGAAGGGGCGTGAGAATTAGTGGGAAGCCTAGCTAATAGCGGAGATAAGGGCTGCCTGGCAGAGACGATAGGTGCGAACACAAGCTGTGATATTTCAGCACAGACTTGGATTCAGTCACAAACAGAAAACAAAGCAAAACAACGCACTAAATGTTGTTCCAATGGTAATGTCATCAATAACAATAATAAGTAACAGTTATTGCAAGTCGATGATCTGCCAGGGAACGTGCTGTGTGCTTTACTTACACGATTGCATTTAATTTTCACAAAACCCTGTGGGGTACACGGAATTGTCCCTTTGCAGATGAGGAAACTGAGAAGAGAGCTGAGGGCCCTTGCTGTGGGATTGCTAGGCTAGTAGGTGACCCTGGAGCCCAAGCTCTGCCGTACTGTGCTGACATTCCTGCCACGGAAGAGCCACCCCCCCCCATCCTCCCCCCAGGGTGGTTCGCTTGGCAAGGACCACACTCCCCATTTAAGGAGCTGCACAGTTAGAAAGCACTTCCCCGCTTTGTTTTCCAAGGATTGAGCTTTGAGCTTTGCTGCAGCTGGGGGAGTGGGGGTGGGGGTCGGTGGTGTTCTTTAGGGGAAGCCGAGGCATGGAGAGAGGAGTTTGTGCCCAAGGTCCCTGAGCTGCTAAGGTGCAGAACTGGGATTCGCACTCAAGTGCCCTGCTTCTTAAATACTTCTTTTTTTTTTTTTAACATTTATTTATTATTGAGAGACAGAGCATGAACAGGGGAGGGGCAGAGAGAGAGGGAGACACAGAATCGGAAGCAGGCTCCAGGCTCTGAGCTGTCAGCACAGAGCCTGACACAGGGCTCGAACTCACAGACCGCAAGATCGTGACCTGAGCCGAAGTCGGACGCAAGTGCCCTACTTCTTACAGCAGATTTCTGACCTAGAGTTCAAATTCATTTAAAGCTGTTTTGAGTGTTGTGCACCCAGCCACCTTTCGCTAACTCTTAGGTATCTCCCAGTTTGTCAGCACCCTCTCACTGCTCTGGAAGCCATTGAGAGTGGCCGACGAAGTCATCAGCTCCGTTTACCGTGATCTGACATGACACGAAAGTGGCATCCAATTTGATGCGAGCTGCCTGCATCGAATGGCCTTCTATTTTTACATTTGTCACAAATTGGAAATTACAAGGAGGCCAGGTCTTGCAGAGGGATTGGCTGTGGCTCCCTGAAAGCCCAGGGTGTGCAGCCAGGTGGAACGGGCCACATTAGGGTACCTGGGACCCTCTTGGATGGGGCCGGATGGGATCCTGGCATATAGAACAGGCCAGAGAATGCAGGAGTTAGTGGCCGCCTCGGACGGTAACCTGCAGCACTCTGCCCACCTGTCAGCTGCATGGTGTCTGCAGGATCAGCATTGCATGCCAGCTCCCGAGACGACTGAGCCCTGGCCAGAGGGACATTCAAGGTCAAAGACGCCCCGAAAGACACTGACAGCAGGTTGTTTTCATGGCCTTATTGTTTGGTAAGGAGGTTGTGTACATGGAGAGGGCAGCAGCCACGGGAGGTGAACATTTGGTGTCGGTATTGCAGTTTGCTGGAACTGACTGCTGATCGTACGCTGGGTCATCAGAAGAGTACTTTGCAGTTGCAGAAAAATGTTCTTGAAGCTGTTCTGCCTTTTGATCCTGTGTGAAGTATTCCAGAGGAAGAAAATATGGTCCTTGATATCCCAGAGAAGAATCCTCTGTCGAACAAAAAGAGACATTTTTTTAAAAGCTTGTTTTCTCGTAAAGCCCAAGTCAGAATGACCTTGACTCCAATGAGGTCTCTTTGTACACGTGTGAGTACACACACGCTTAATAGGTAGAATTTGATAGTCCGAGTGCTTTTTCCACTGAAGTTTGCGACAGCCCTAGGAGATCCGTGTGAAGATATTATTATTACCATTATTGTCTCTGTCCTTTGGATGGGGAAACTGAGGCTCAGCAAGCCCTGAACACACTTAACCTTAACCTCTGGATTCCCAGCTGGTGGTATTCACCTCTACTAAACCCAAGTCCAAATTCACCAGGTTGCCCCTTGAGAAGAAGTCCAGGCAAGCCCAATCTGCAGCAGACAGAACACCAAGCATAGGGGACTGATTGCAGGATACTGTGGGAAGGCATCACCATGCAGTTTGGGAGAACAGGGCTCTGGCAGCGTTTAAGCCTTAGTTCCAGTTCTGAGCTCTGGCCAGAAGCTAACATGTCCTCAGTTATGCCCAGAGTTTGTGAAGTCTGACGTGTGCTCATTTGGCTAGGGGGCCCCCAGTGGTGGCCAGATTTGGAGGGGGGGGTGGTGCTGGGGAAGAGGGAATGATTGATTACTCTCAGACACCCGCATGAACACAAGGATGCTTCTCTAGATGGATTTGGGTGGAAACAAATAAACCAGGAGCCCCATGAAGTTGTCTAGAAGGATCTCAGGGCCTTGGTAACCAGGAAGCGTGTGGGGAAGTATTCATAGGTGCGCCTTGGGTTGTCTGGGACCTACTGGAGGAGCAGACTGGGTGGTTCTGAGTCGTTCCCAGCCAAGAGGGTAGGAAAGGGGAGGGAGTCCATCACTCATTCTGGCCATTACCTTATACCCTGGAGATTATGAAAAATCACAAGTTCTGGGAGCTTCCTTCTGGGGTTGGGGAGGGGGCAGGGACACCTGACAGTTTGACTCGTCCTCTTGCTGGTGGCCAGCCAGTCCCCAACCACTGAGTATGGAGTGCCCCCTGGGCACCAGTCCTGGGCCATCTGAGGTTTGTGAGAAGGATGCTAGGGATTGGTGGGGGGGTAGGTGCTACTGTCCCCATCAGTCAGAGGAGGACCTGGAAGCTGAAGGAGGTGGAGTCACTTACCCTGCTTTGCACAGCAGAGTTTCAACCCAAGCCTTGCTGATGCCGACCCCCATGTACCTTTTTCTGTTGCCCACTTCCTCTGGAAAGCACATGAGTGGAGGTCATAGTAGAAGAGACAGGGGCTCTGACTCACTGAGGCACAGTGTAAGCTATATTAAACAAGCAACCAAAGCCAAAGGCTTCTGTGCCCTTGATTCTGAGGTCCAGCTCCCCTGCTGCGTGAACCCCTTTGCCCCTTTGCTCCCATGTCAGATGTTTTTGGAGCTTGGGATCAAGGTCTCACCCATGATTTTTGTTTTTTAAAGTCGTTTTGGGAACAGGGAAGAAGTTATCATACTGAAGAGTATTATGTGAAGATGGAGTTGAAATGTATACATTTTTAACAGGTTGGTAGCAAATGATCAGATACCGACAAGCCCTGATTTTGAACTCTGACTGTGATCCAGGCACTGAGCTGAGCAATTGACAAGCAGTGTTCTAGGATCCTCAGTAAGGAAACTGAGGCCCAGGGAGCTCACGTGGTTGCCCAGGCTCTCTTTGCTGACACGCTGCAGAGTTGCGACTCAGATCTGGGTCTACCGGATCCCTGAGGCTTGGGCTTGCAGTCCGGGCAGGCCTCAAGCCTGCAGGGGACAAAGGGTAGGGTCCTTCCCCTCTCTGGACTTTGCTTTCTCAGCCCATAAAGGCAAGAGGTTTGGACTGGACTGGACCATGGGCTGCTCCCCAAGCCCGGCGCCAGCTCTCCAGGCAGGGGAAGGGTGACTGCACACCCCGCTTCCTCCTCCATTTCCCCCATAATAGCCTCCTGAGACTAATGACTGGGGAAGATAAGAGCCCTTTCTCCAAATGGCAGTGAATGCCACTAATGACAGAGCAGATGCAGCACTGTTAATTATGCCGCGGGTATTAAATGAAAATGCCAACCCCGGAGGAGTTTAATAGCGCCGCTGGGCTGGCAGTGGCCATGCCTAAAAGCGGTGCCATGGACCTGGGCCAAGGCAGAACGGCCCCCTCCCCAACTGTGGGGCCAGACAGGAGCCACAAAGCTTGTCTACACGGGTCCCCCTCCCCAGCGTGGGGTCCGCAGTGGCTCCTTGGAGCCGGGGATGTCGGTGGCTGCTCTGGGACATTTTTGCAGAGGCCTCTGGGGGCCTGGATGAGTTGCCTTCAGGGGCAGATGTGGGCAGACAACTGGGCCAGATAAAATTTTGAGCGCCTTCTGTATGCCAGGTCCTAGTTGGGTTGTGCAGACAAATCAGGTATTGTTTCTGGCCTTTGACGAGCTACTCACAGTCAAAATGTATGTTCCCTGTAAATAGAAATGCCATGTCTTCGGGAGTCTCTGGGGCCCAGCATAGTGGGACACGTAGTAGGTACTTACCTCTTGCTTTCTGTTGTCTACAAGGCTTCTTCAGTGAGAGCCAGAGGCCACACGTGTGGGGGCCAGAGCACGATCAGCTGTGTGCTGAATGAGGCCCAACAGGCAGGCGGACTGGCTCTCTAGGCACACCAACCTAGCCTTCCTGGACAGCTGGACTTGCCACCTGTGGGGTGACCATGGACAACATTTTTGCCCTCTGAACTTCAGTTTACACATCTGTAAAATGGGGAGAGTCGGGGCTATGATAGCTGCAGGCAAACTTGTGTCTTTTAAGCATCCCCAGCTCTGAACCCACAGGGTCACAGAGATTGCATAAGCATCTGAAAAGTGACATTTTGGTGGGCAGTTCAGCAGAAGGAGAGACTTCGGTCACCAAAGGTAGCTTCTGGTTCTTTCCTGTGGACTTAAGACGTCACTCAGACCTCTGTCTGATCTCCAGTAGCTCCAGACCCCTGCCTCCTGCTTCCTGGACCTGGAAAATTGTTTCTTAGGTTTTTCTAGGCCAGAGAAAGTCACAAAACCTACCCATTTCCGACACCCTTGCATTACAGATGGGTAAACTGAGGCCCAGAGAGGAGGACCCCTAGGGCCGCAGGTGCTAGGACCCAGAACTTCTAACCCCTAACCCAGTGCTCTTTCCCCTTCCCCAAGCCAGCCCAGCTCCACTCTTGAGAAATTATTAAATAGAGTTGGTGGAAGGACTCTGGTTGCCGTGACAACGGAGCCTGTGTCCTCGGGAGATAATGGCGTTGCACAGGCAGAGTGATGTGTGTTGAATGCTGATTCGGGACCTGCTAGAGTGAGTGAGCAAGAGTGCAGAGGGGACAGTGTCTGGGGTTTGAGCTCCCCAAGAAGGAGGCTTGGGCTGAGTAGGTGGGGACAGCTGTGGGGACACTTGCCTTGCCTAGTTCCATCGCTCCCACAACCTCACACAGAGGGGTAATTACCTCCCCTTCGTGGAGGCACGAAGTAGGGCCAGGGGAGGTGAAGTGACTCTTCACCCAATCACACAGCCAGGGGAGAGGTGGAGCTGGGATTTAAATCTCAGGCTGGTGCCGGAAGTCTAGGCCCCAGAGAGTGCCTGGAGAGGGCACCCAGAGGGGGCAGACAGGTTGGTGGGACAGGGAACCAGAATGGACCCCACTCTGAACCCTGCCCTCTGGGCACCTCAACCCCTCTGAAGACTGCTGAAGAGAGTGCTCACAGAGATCCTGATGGGCCAGGGGTGACAATCCCAGCCCAAGAGGAATGGGTAAACAGTATGGCAAGGTGGCTACCCCTATCAGCTTTGGAGCCAAAGTCAAACCCCGCCCTGCCGCTTCCTAGCTGCGTGACCCTGGACAAGTCACCGTACCTCTCTGAGTCCCCGTGTCCTCATCTGCAAAAACGGAGACAAAATAACGGACTGAGCTCATAGGATTGTTCTCAGACCAAATAAGGTAAGGGAGTTAGAGCGTCAAACCCTGCTTGTGAGCGTAGCTCAATCAACAGGAGCTATAATTATTGACCAAAGAGGAGAGGCCAGGAGAAGAGCCCGCTCCCAGCCATGTATCAGCTTGTAATTTGGAAGAGTGGAACTGGCTAAAATGAGTGTGAAAGTGATAAATAACAGAGCTCTTCGTTCCAGGCTAGTGGGTATCAGTAGAACAAATGAACAGCCCCCATCACCAAAAATATACATAAATATTTTGCATTTGGAAAGCATGATTGATGTACCTCACTGCAGTGCACTGTCCCTAAAAGCCCATGTGCAAACCACGATGGGGGAAATTGCCTTTTCTCTCTGCCAGCTATCTAAATGACCCCATGCTGTAAACCCTTTTGGAAAGTGAATACTCTCACCCACGCTCGTCATTTCTCCCTCTCACACAGCTGGTGCAAAATATTGACTCCCCTAATAGGGGATTGGAGAGCATGGGGTTAACACCCTGAGAAACCCCAAAGTGCATCATTTGCATGCTGGCAAAGATGTGATGGAGCTGGCAGACAACCCCACTCCTTTTGGGAAGCAGAAAGAGGGTGCTGGATTCAGGCATTTAGCTGTTTTAAAAGCAGTGGTGAGAGCTGGGATCCTGATTACTTGGACGCAAGCAACCATTTTGTTTGTTTCCGCAAACCTGTCTGAGGAGATCCACCCCCGGGGATAGCAAGCAACCTGCTTCTGGATACCCAGAGAGGGAGGGTCATTTGTTCGCTGCTGATCCTGGGGCTGGGTGACAGGGTGTGAAGCAATGAGCCTGAAGACCTTGGATTCCCACTCCTCCAACTTGGCCAGGCAGGAGAGGGGTCAGGGAGACTCATTCAGTGGACAAATGAAGACAGCTGACATTTAACCAGGATTGGAACGAACGTGCTAATTGCAGGAAAGGTACACATGTCCACTTCAGGAGTTGTGTTTAATGAACAGTTTGCTCTGAGAATTTGATTTGATCAGCACTTCCCAGTGGTTTGCACCGCTCTCTTCTATTGATTGCCTATAGGTTAAGATAACGGTGGCATTCTGCCCAGGACTTTTTCCCACAGCTATCAAAAACAAAACAAAACAAATAATACTAGCCCTAATCAAGTGATTTATTATATCTGCCAGGTAGCAAGCATTTACTCTGTACCAGGTTCTGTGTTAACCACTTTACATATTAGCTCATTTAATCCTCATAGTAGCTAAAAGTAGATACCATCGCCTCTGTCTGAGAGAGGTTGGGTGACTAACTTGGGTCACACAGCATCTGAGCTGAGACTCAAAACCCAGATTTTCTTGCCCTCAGGGCCAGTGCCCTTAACCACTACCCTGTTCTGCCTGCCCCTATCACAGCTGACAGATCAATCTCTGAAGACCTTTGACCTGTTCAGCAGAAGTTATTCATGACTTCCTTCATTGTCCATGGACTTCGGAAAACTTGCTCAATAAAAATCCCGTTTTCCCAAGTGGGTAGGTTTTTCTTGCTGCATGTGATTTTTCACTTTACAAAGAAAGGGAGATCTGTACTGTAAAGATTCCTTTAGAAACCTAAGTGCATGAATCAAGAACAGATGCATTGGCCAAAGTGAGCATTCATGTGAGTCTTTTAAAAATAAAATCAGCTTTCTCTTGTGGGAAATATTTGAGACCCAGGAATCTGACCCTTAATCAACTCTGAAAATACACACCCTCCTCATTCTCGCAAAACATTCTAAAGCAGAGTCTCTCAACATTTTTTTAAAAAAAAATCCAACTGAGCTTGTATTAAGAGAACAATAGGATTTGTTGTTTCCCAAATATAAAATTACAATACTGAATGTGCCTTTTTGATGCTCCCATCCCAGTGAGTTTTGCGTATCTCCGCTAGGGAAGGGGAAAGAGTAACTTTGTCCTTCTACCGCTTAGGAGAAGAGCTTTCTGGAGTGACTAGATTGCACCATGTATGTTAGGATTGCAAACTCAAGGTGCAGTGAAGGCTGGGCAGGTCAAAGAAATGAGTAAAGAGGTCAGGGATGAGATAATTATCATGGCGGGACTTACAGTAAACTGGGAAACACATCACTGCTCCCTCCCCCCAGTCCCTGCAAACTGAAGTTTTAAAATTCTGATACTGCTGAACCAAACACTTACAGGGGACCCGTTCGGCCCCGCAAGCCATTAGTTTGAGATCCCTGCTGGTTCTTATTGTGACTTTGTATGATCTTGATCCAGACGGTATATCTTTGGGGCTTCAGTGTGTTCATCTCTAGAATGGAAGCAAGAAAGCCTGCAGAGTGGAAACAGCGCCCCAGGTGTGGATGCTCGATAACGAACTGTGGAAATGCCCAGAAGTGCCATTCTGTGAAGCGGAGTCAGCTCTCCATCTAGGCTGCGCGTCTGCGTGTGACTTATTACAGATTATCACTTAGTTCAGCCAGTCCCAGCAGTACTGTGTTTTCTTTTTTCCCAAATCTGAGTTTTTTAAGGGCGTTTATCCTAATGCCCTTCAGAGTCCTTCACATCATGCACAGGAGAGAATGCTTATTTAACCCCCTGGTTTTCTCACAAGTGTGTCTTAAAAGGCAAGGAGTGATGTAAAAGAACGCCAGGTGGTCAGCATGTGACTCTTATTTCCTGATCTGAATTAATCTTTTCTGACCGGTTGAGCTGGGGGGGGGGGGGAGGTCTTTTCAGAAGAAGCCCCCGGAGTTCAATGCTGCAGAATTCCACCTCACCAAGCAAGGAGCCAAGAACGGTAGGAGGAAAACCGCAGCCGGGAACAGCCGGGAACAGGACTGAGAGGGCCCCGAGGCTGAGAACCTTGACCTGTTCCGCTGTGGGCTCCCCTTGTGCCTGGCACAGGGTACTTCCCAGTAGGTGCCTTGAGCCCTCCTGAGGACACTGACTGATGGTCACCGACAGTGAATCCAGCGAAACCAAATGGAGGAAGCCAGTCAGGCAGGTCCGGAAGCCTGCGTTCCAGTCAGAGCTCCTTAACCACTGGAGACCGCAGGCTCTGCCAACCAGCTCTTCCTGCTGAAATATAGGCCCCCTCTTTCCTTGGGTTCTCTGGAGGCTACAGTGAGATCACAGAGTAGAGCCTAGTGCAGTGTCCGGTTCAGGAACAGCACCCTGACTCCCCTCCCTCTGCTGTCCTTACTTTTTTTTCCTCCCGTCTTCCTCCTGTGGCCCTGTTCCCACCACTCTGTACTGGCCTCTCGCTCCGGTTTTCTTCACTCTCCTTTCCCCTCCTCCTTCCTGCCCTCCTCTCTGCATCCCTCCCCACTCCTAAACACCCAAGGAGGGCTGGACCCTGGACCCCAGGCACCTGCAGGAGCAGCGGGCGGCCTCCCCTCCAGGGCCAGCCGAGGAGGCTATGTCCAGGCTCTCCTTGCAGGAAGCACTCAAGACCCCACTCCTGGGGTGTACTCGTCTCCTCCGGGTCATGTGACCTCATGGTGGCACCCTGAACCGGCTGCAGTGGAAGCATTTACGCCATGGAAATCAACCTTCTGTTTGCCCTCCTGAGGGCCCGTTGGTGAACTCCGGCACACTGCTGCTTTGGAGACCAGTGTCACCTTCTCCTACGCAGACATTTCTTGAGGACTTAATAATAACAACGTCCCCTGTCACAGAGAGGGACATGGGATAGAGGGGGACAGAGGGTGGAACTCAGTGCAACACATTTGCATCTATCACTGAAGTGCTATGGGGGAAACAGGGCAAGTGGAAGACCTGGGTTCCATTCGTACAGAGGTGACAATGTCGCTGGGGGGATGAGACTGGATAGAAGTCAAGGTATGTGTAGCGACAGGGCCTTCGCCTTCACCCCCACCGTGAACCCAGCTCAGATGCTACCCTCCGTCCCCCTTCTACTGCCCCCCTCCCCAGGTGCCAGACTCTGGCCAAGTCATCAGACCAAATCCCCCCACCTTAAAAGGCTCTGGTGACCCCCAAGTTTCCCCCGGTATCCAAGGTGGGGAAGGGCAGTTAGAAGCAGAGGCTTCGGAATCAAACTGCTGCCTCCTGGATCTGGGACCACAGGCAAGGCGCTTTCCTGCTTTGAGCCTCAGTTTCCACATCTGTGCAGTGAGAGGTCAACATGATCATCTGTGAAATGCACTAAACATATTAAGCACTCGATAAATGTTCAGTTTGGTCACTGCTCTTACTACAGGACATGGTGCACCCCCTTTTCCTACATTTGAAACCCCTTATTGCTGCTTTTCCCCTGTCTAGCCACACACCCTGAATAACCCCAGCTTCTAGCCAGCCATACCAGGCTCCTCACTGTCCCTAAAATACATTATGCGTCTTCACCCTGTTCTATCTGCCTAGAATAGATCAGCAGCCAGGCTTGGGGTAAGGCAAGGATTCCGGTCCTGCTTTTCTAGCTGTGATTATAAAGAGAACGTCCCCACTTCTGTCCCCATCTGTCAGGGGGACAGAGTGCCATCCTCTCCCAGTTGCCTGCTGAGGGGGCCATCCCTCCTCTGGGCTGAGGAAGAACTTATCACAGGGATGCTGGTTACCTGTGGCCCATCCCCCAGCTTTCCCAAGAGCTCAGTGGCAGGCAGGGCCAGACTCCAGCTGGTATCTTTGTCCCCCTGCACCCAGTGTGGGACCTGCTCCCCAGAGGCACACAGTCCATGCGGACAGGATTGGATTGAATACTGCCTTGACAAGAGGAGGTGCTCCGTCGGGCTTTGCAGACATTTAGGGGCCAGGGCACATGTTAGCAAACCACTGATTGAGCTAGACAAGCAGGGTGAGAGGAGAATAAGGATGCAGATCAGAAGTGTCTTTGGAAGGCGCTGTCTGCCTCCTCTCCTTGCACTCGGAGGAGAACCAAGGCACAGAGAGCGGAAGGGACTGCTAGAGATCACACAGCTAGTAATGTGTGGAGTAGATTCCCACAGGGGCCTGCGACTCCAAAGTCTCCAGCTAGCCACGCTCTCTCCTTGCCCTGCAGACGTGGCCCCGAGGGCCAGCTCCTTGCTGCTGCACACAGGGCACATGTGTGCAGCTGGAGGAGAGCTGGGGACCCCCGGAGGGGATCACAGCCCCTTGGGGCTGGCTGCCTCCCCAAAGGACTCTAATTAGACCCCTGGGGCCTGGCAAGAGCTGCTCAGCCTGGATCCCATGTGGTTGCTTGTTGGCCCCTGGGATACCGGCGGGTTTGCCCAATACGACCGTGGGGACCAGTTAGCCTCTTACGGAGCCAGACCTCAGCAGCCTCTTGGGTTTCTTAAAAAGAGCGACAGGCCTTGTCCTTGTGGGGGTTTTCCCTGGAGGGAGTTGCTTGCTGGAGATGGGCACTCTTACACACCCCAAAGGTGGCATGTGGGGGTTCCACAAGCATCCCACTAGAGACAGCAGAATAGAGTGCTTAAGAGCGTGGACACAGGAGCCCAGCTTCCTGGGTTCAATAGTTAATACATATAAATCATTTACAGCAGGCCTTGGGCATGTTAGTAAGGGCTTAACTCACTTCCTTCCCCCACTCTGAGCTCTTTTTCTTTCTATCTTTGTTAATGAAAAGTTGTTTTTGTTGTTTTTGCTGCGTGCAACCCAAAGAAAGAGAGCCTTAACTCCTGGAATTTATTTCACTGTTAAATGGGTCTGTTAAGCCTCTAGCAGTTATAAAGCTGACTTTTTTTTCTCACTCTGGTTGTTGGGGCAGGGGAGGGGTGTGTTCTCTGGCCTTCTCCTATATTCTGGTTTGGAGGGCACCCCGGAAAACTGGACCTGCAGGCTCTCAGAGGCTGCAAACAGAGGGGAAGGGCTTGAGCCTGGGTTTTCTCATCTGCATGGGGCTGTGAGTCTGGGGGAACTCATCTATGTGAGTCACATCTCTTCTCCTCAGAATCCAGCAGGCAGGCATGAATAGTAGTAAGGCTACATATAAAGGCTTCAGAGAATTTCACACAAGCCCGTGTCTGGGAGGCACCTGCTAGGTGAGCTGACACCACCAGACTGTGAGTCAGCGGGCCTGGGTTAAATCCTGTGTGACCTTGAACAGGTCATTTGACCTCTCTGAGCCTCGGTACCATCATCTGCGAAATGGGAGCTAGTAATCATTGTAGCTTCAATGTATTTAGCACTTGCTGGGCCTGGCACAGCACTAGAAAATTCTAATCCAGTCCTCACGCTTTGTGAAGTGGTTACTGTTGGCCCCATTTCCTGAAGAGGAAACAAACACTTGGAGAAAATAAGTAACGTACTTGAAAATCACAACAGGATGCTGTGAGGCGTAGGCATTCAATAGATGCTCTTGAGAAATGCACCCGGGTCTGTAAATGACCTCTCGGGTATGTTGAGGCAAGTCAGGAGTGTGCACCAGCACAGACCTGCTTTCTTTCATCTCTTAAGTATGAATGTGTAATGAGCTGGGGGGTCTGAAAGAATCATACCGTTTGTGTCCCGTGTGACCTTGGGCCGGCCACCAGCCTTCTCTGGGCCTTGTTCTTCATCTGTAGACTGCTGGGGTAGACCAGGTGTACCAGTGTGGCAGAGACTAAGTCTCAAACAGGAAGGAAGCTGCATAGGCCCTAAACCCCGCTGGCTGAGGGTCCAAGGAAAAGGGCTAGCCGTCTAGACCTGAGGTCGTCTATTTTGCCTGCAGCTCTCACCCTGGCAAAGACTGACTTGTTGCCCACTCCCACCCGACTCAGGGGAGGCCTCGTAGGCCCTCTCCAGCTGCCCCCTCTCCATCCGAGCACCTTCTTCGGGGAACCTTCCCTGGCCTTCAGGGCAGTCGGTGTCAAAGGCTGACCACGACACCGGCATCCATCTGCACGCGTCCAACCTCCTTCTGACCTTCTGCACATGATGATCAGCTATTAATTGGTCCTCGTATTTGTGCCACAATTTTCAATTACAAAGCACTTCCCCGGCCATTCATCTCTTTGAATAGCGATCCGAGCTGCTATTTACTGAGCACTTCCTGTGCGCCAGGCCCTCTGTTTTCACCAGCCTCTCTCCACGCATCATCTTGATTCAGAGTTTCACAACAATCCTGTGAGGTATAGGAGTCCACATTTACAGATGAGGAAACTGGTACTCCAGCACGCTTACATATCTGGCCCCTGGTCATACAGGGATTTGAACCAAGCTCTGTGGAAGAATCAGGGTCATCCCTAACCTAGAGCTTCCAAAGCTGCCCTGGGCACCTGAATGACTGGGTCCTTGTTAAAACGCAGCTTCTGATCCTGTGGGTCTGGAGTGGAGCCCAAGGTTCGTTCGTTCGTTCGTTCTTTCTTTCTTTCTTTCTTTCTTTTTCTTTGTTTTTAATGTTTATTTATTTTTGAGAAAGAGAGAGAGTGTATGTGAGCAGGAGAGGGACAGAGAGCGAGGGAGACACAGAATCCAAAGCAGGCTCCAGGCTCTGAGCTATCAGCACAGAGACCAATGTAGGACTCAAACTCACGATCTGAACCATGAGATCATGACCTGAGCCCAAGTTGGACGCAAAACCGATTGAGCCATCCAGGCGCCCCATAAGAGAATCACACTGGATAACGATGCCCCGGGTCAGTGAACAATCTGAGACTGCTGTACAGTAGCCCCAGGCTGGCAAGCCTCAGTTTCCCTGTCTGTCAGATGGATGAAATAGCTTTTGGCTTATGGAGATGGAATGGGGACTGGATGATATAACACCTGTGAAATGCCTGGCACACAATAGGTGCTCAATAAATGCTGGCTCTTCTCCCTTGATAGGAGCTGGCATGGGTCTGGATACACAACAGATGCTCAATAAATCTAATGAGCCCAGCATTTTCCCCCAAAGCAGAGAATAAACTGCATTATGTTTCCCTTTGGAATGAAGCCAAACCCAATATTAATTTTTTTCTTGAACCGCAGAGTTCCAAAAAGAAATAAAAGCAAGTAGAGTGATTGCAGTATGAAGCAAGCCTCTGTAATTTCTGTAATTACAGAATGGGAGCAAGACAAAGCAGGAGTATGCACAGCGTCATGGGAGGGAGCGGGGGCCCCTACTCTCAGGCCTGCTGCTCCCCCCCCCTTGCCTTCCTGGCTCTTCATGGTGCCCCACTCGCTCTGAGTGGGTTCTGGGCCCACCCCTGGACCTGGACAATGGCAGCCCTGAGACACTGGCCTTGACCTTTTGGCCTCTGCCCAAGTCTCCACCCCATGCAGCCACCAGTCCCTCTGATGCAGTGGGACAGAGGGAGGATTGTCCAAGGAGGCTGCCACACACTCCCCTCCCCCCAGCCTGCCATCTGTGCAGGGGGCTGCTGACAGCCAGTCTGCTAGCAAGGCCTGTAAGCCCCACCTCCAAAAGAGAAACCCGGTCAACTCCTCACCACCTCTGCCTTAGCTGCCACCATTCAAGTCACTGTCCTCTCTCCCTGGACTCTCAGCCTCTTAATGCCCCTCCCTTGCTTCCCCCCCCCCCACCCTTCTGCAGCCTCTTCTGGGCAGAGTGAGACTTTTAAATGTAAGTCAGATTTCCCCCACCACTTAAACCCTCTACTCTCTTCCATCCCGTTTAGAAGAAAATGTGAACTCCTTGCTGTGGTCTCTGAGACCTTGTGTGATCTGGCCCTTGCCAGCCTCTGACTAGTTCTGTTCCCTCCTGTACTGGACTGCAGCCAGCCCAGCCTCCATGCTGACTCTCAAACATGCCAAGCTTATTCCTGCCTCAGGGCCTTTGCACTTGCTGTTCCCCCTGTTTGAAATAATGTATCCTAGAGAGTCATATTTCTGGCTTCTAATGCAAACTGAAAACAATTTTTGTTCAGGCCAAATAAAACAAGCCCAAGGGCCAACTTTGACCCATTTTGCCAGTTCTGATCTAGAGCTTCCAAACTACATATTTTTTTTTCTTATAAAGCATTTCCTCACTCAGGGGTTGGCAGAGGTATTCTTTCTGCTTGGTTTGGCCCTGTTTTTAACGATGGCTTTGGGACTTGGTCTCAACGTGCACATCGAGGAAGGAACATTTTCATGGGAACATGTTCATGGAAACATTTTCACCACTTTGCTGCCTTGAGTCTCTTTCTTTAACTCCTTCCCAGAGCCTCCCTGTGTGAGTCTTCTTCTCTAATACTAATCTGATCATATTATCACCCCTGTTGCAACCCTGCAACTGGCCCCTAAGTTCCTTAGCCTGGCTTTCAAGGTCCTTCACAAACTGACCTTCCTATCTTCAAACCTCCCTACTTCTGTTTCTCCACCTGGGATGCCCTTCCCTCTTTCTGACCCTGATGAACACCTATTCAGCCTTCAAAACCCAGTTCCAATGTCCCCTCATCTGGGATGCCTTCTCTGGTTGAATTAAATCATTCCTTCTAGGCCTACGGTGTCTTGTTCGTACACTCTTGCTGCACGTATCATAAGGTATTATGATTGGCTGTAGACAGAGATATTTCTCCTTCTAGGCTGTGACCTTGTCAAGGTCAAGGACCTGGTCTTGTTAATGTTTGCAACCCAAGTGTCCGGCCCAGCTCCGTGTACACGTTAGACCCTAGTAAACATTTACAACATGGAATCTTTCTGCTGGTCCCTGTTAGTTCACGGATTCAAACTCCGGTTCAAAATGCAAAGTGCTAGAAATGATTGTCCCATCACTGTGTCAGCACCCAGCATATGCTGAGTAAGTACTTACTGAAGAAAGGAAGGAGTGAATGAGTTGGTGAGCGAAAGTGGAAAATGGGTCACTTGCGGTCACACATTAACCGTGCCTTTTAGAATGTTAACTTCGGTGGAATTCAGCTAACATGGGAAAGTATTAAGGAGGAACACGTAGCCAGATTCTTGGTCTGCGGAATATCATCACCTGATGGGGAAGATCCAGAAGGCTCTGGAAGTGGGCCTTGGAAAAATGTCCCAAATCACGAGGTGGTGAGAGGCATTCCTATTACCCATTGCGTCAGCAGGTGGAGGAGGGCTGCAGAATGGCACTGTACAGGCTGGTGAAGAAATGCCTGGTCTCATGGCGGTGGGTCCACAGAGCCATCTCAACACTGAGCAGCCCCTGGCGGCAAAGCGCAGGAACCTGTTTCGGGAAAGGGGAAATAGCAACTGGCTAGAAGGTTGGCTCCTGCTTCAGAGAGCATTACGTTTCTAGAAAGACAGCCAGATTCCTCTGCTGTGAACTTGAACATGCCTGTGCTTTCCATGTGCCGTTTTTCAGAGAAAGGGAGCGACAGGTTAACCAGCTGGTGTCAGGAATGAAAATTGGCAAGAAGCTATTCTTGGGGGGTATTAGCGAGGCCGCTTCTGAATGTGCTGTCTGTAAGCATCGGGCCCTAGGCTTTTTAATGAACAGGGGCCCTTTGATCATTTTCCTGCCATCTACTAGATGCTTTGGACTGTCTTTTTCTTGCCAGACTTGACTTATTACAGAACAGTTCTTTATTTTATTAACTGACCACACAAACGTACCACTCCCAGCTTCGAC
Organism: Lynx canadensis; assembly: GCF_007474595.2. Lineage (NCBI taxonomy): Eukaryota > Metazoa > Chordata > Mammalia > Carnivora > Felidae > Lynx > Lynx canadensis. The sequence continues at coordinate 52,293,925 of NC_044304.2, forward strand.
TGGCCCAAGGTGATCAGCTAGACCACTCCTAAGTTGGTATACAGAGAACCCAAAGCATGGAGATTTGAAATTTTCATTAGCTAGTTTCCCCCCTGGAGGCTAAGAGGACTATTTCCATCGGTCTGAAAATGCTGAAAGTCTGTGAAGGACCGGATGATATGCCCTCAATAAATGTTAGCTGCTCTTAGTAGTGGTATTGCCATCGTCACTACCACGATGGCCTTCTGGGAAGCTGTGACACCTAGATTTGGAACCACAATCCGCACACATACAGAAATAATCACAGTGATGATGAGGGCTGAGATTTCCTAAGCACTCACTCTGAGCTAGGTATTCCTTCCCCTGCTCTACATGCATGATCTCATGTAACCCTTCACCGCCCCATTTTACAGATGAGGATCAAAAAGGGGGTGGAACTTGCCCAGCGTTAGTAAACGTGAAGGGGAGCCGAGGTCTCTGATGTAGCCCCGGGGCCGTCTGTCCCACTGCCTTGCAAGCCAGAGGGCCTTCTCCATGGGGATCCCCAAAGAAGCACCAGTTACATCAGTTCGTGGCCTTATATTGTTACCTTCACATTTTGCACGTCTTCTTTTTAAAAAAATTTTTTTTTCAACGTTTATTTATTTTTGGGACAGAGAGAGACAGAGCATGAACGGGGGAGGGGCAGAGAGAGAGGGAGACACAGAATCGGAAACAGGCTCCAGGCTCTGAGCCATCAGCCCAGAGCCTGACGCGGGGCTCGAACTCCCGGACCACGAGATCGTGACCTGGCTGAAGTCGGACGCTTAACCGACTGCGCCACCCAGGCGCCCCAACACGTCTTCTAAAAGGAAGGCTGTACACGCGGAGACGTGGCTCTTCAGAGGGCAGTTACAGGCATCTGGCTAAATCTTTCTCATATTCTGAAGATAGCATGTATGCCTCTCTCACGCTGAGCTCTTCAAGCAGCCATGGACTCTGATCTCTCTGGCCTTTGCACGAGGTGATGCTAAATGTACTCATGGAGAGGGTGGTGGAATAAACCGCCCGGTGAACCAGAACTCTGCTTCCTCCCGACCTTCCACCTTTCCTATGTGTCGATGTTGAATGATTTCTTCAAAGGACATACACACCGTGTTTCCCCCTTAAACACACTCTGCCATCTCCCCTGCTTCCTGGGAGTAGGCCAGAGGGGCACCTGTCTGCCTGCCTGCCTGCCTGCCTGTCACTCTGTCTGTCTCTCTCCCTGAGTGGTGTGGGGCAATCTGAGGCCCCAGTGCACAGCACCGTAAATTTTAGTTTGGTTTGACTCTCTGTGGATAATCAACAAATGTATCCAGAGTGGAGGCCAGAAGTTGTTGTTCCCGTAGACTACAGAGAACTTGGTCAAGTGGTAAGGGAGCAGAGATTCAAGACTTTAGCAGGAATCCTCTGAGTCAATGGGAGCAATCAGGAAATTTATGTTACCGCTATGGGGATGCTTTCTTTGTAACCTCTAAACACAGGTATGTAACCCAGCCTTAAGAAAGCCTGGAATGGCAGACACAAATGCTTCCAAGATTCTCTCTCCATCTTTTTTTTTTTTTTTAGTTTATTTCTTTATTTTTAGAGCGAGAATGGGTGGGGGAGGGGCAGAGAGAGAGATCGAGAATCCCCAGCAGGTCTGCGCTGTCAGTACAGAGCCTGACGTAGGACTCGAGCCCACGAATTGTGAGATCATGACCTGAGCCCAAGTCAAGAGTCAGACACTTAACCGACTGAGCCACGCAGGTACTCCTCTCTCTCCGTCTTTGGACCTCTGATTTCCTTACTTCTCAGCAGATAGATGGGAGAGGCTGGTCTTCTTTCTCAGTCTCATGCCAAATTCCCAGGCAAGGAGCTTTGATTGACTAGCCAGAGTCAGGTGATCAGCCCTCGTCCAAGGTGATTGGATCCTTTTGGACAAACATGGTGGCTGGAGCCCATAAGGGTAGGTCATGGGGACAGTAAAGGGCATCACTGCTTTGATAGTGAATGGCTAACTGCCCCCCCCACAAAAGGGGTTCCATTCTAGCCTCCCCTTTTCCTGATGCTGCTCTCTCTCTTGCATATCCCAAGACTTCCTGGTAGACTACAGAATGAGCTACCATCCCTGACAATGGGAGGTCACCCTACCTGAGTCTGGAGTTCCTTCTGATGGTACCAGGCCCAAGTCAGGAGCTAGATTGGCATCTGAGACAAGGCTGTGGGTCATCCTTGAGAACAAGAAACAGGGTTGGCAGTAAAGTTTCGATGGCCTGAAGGTGAACTCTGGTTCACCTCTGGTTTTCTGTGAACTCTAGGAAGAGACAATGGGGTTTGGTAATGAGGACTGCACGTGAGGGGCCGTCAGGTGGGTGCACAGCCCCCAGGGTCCCCCCAGCGGGGCAGCGCTGAGGGAGGAGGCCGCACATTGCTTTGGCTCCCCTCCTACATCTCAGACCTCAGACCAGTGCTTCACACATTCCTGTGAGCCCTAGGATTCCATACATTTATTCTGCATGATTTTATTAATTTAAAAATGTCTTATAGAAACTTAGAAATGTAATTTTTTGCAGAAATTTAGAAATAATTCTAAAAATCCAGAAAAGCACACACACACACAAAAAGGAAATAAAAATGACTCTTATAAACTAATCACTGTGAATACCTTAGGATATATCCCTTGGGTTTTGGAGGGTTTTTTTAATGAACCGATTTGGGGGTGGGGAGTGGGCAAAATTAGGATCATACCAAATGAACTATTTTGAGGTCTGCTTTTTTCACTCCATAAAACAAGGTACCGTCTCTCGTGTTCTTAAGGTGGTCTTTTACAACATTTCTGCATATTTGGTTGGAGGATGGAGAAAAATCTCAGCTGGGTTCGCTGGCTCCCAGTTGGGCCCTGAGGAGCTGCGTCCTCTCTGTCGCCTTCTCTTTTCCTTCTCATAAAATGATGGAGTGACATCCTTGCCTTGCCCTCAAGGCAAGGTCCTGAGAGGGCAGCAGGCCCCTTCCAGCATGTTCCCAGTGCCCCGTGGCCAGCACCACACTGCATGGACTCACGTGGTCACCCGGCGGGGGCGCTCAGAGAGAGGCTTCCCACACCCCTGCCGCTCTCCCCCCAGGGCTGCCCATTAGCCATTGCCTGCCAGCTCACCAGGGTCCCTCCTCATGTCTGCTTTTCAGGATCCCACCCAGGGGCTGCAGAGGGCACTGCTCTGGAGCTGACGCACCACTGAAAATCATCAGGTAACATCTGTAACCAAAATCATTACAACCATTTGTGGAGTTCTCTCTGTAAACCAGTCAGGTGAAAAGTACTCTTACAGCTATTAAAGCTTAGTTTTGCCACCCTTCTACAGGCTAGATAAGATTACTCCCATTATATAGATGAAGAAACTGAGGCTAGAGCAATAAAAAACAGTGCTTAGGGTCACTCAGCTTGTAAAAGGCAGACTGGAGATTTGAATCCAGGACGGGACCGAGCCCAACGTCATACACCGTCCTCTACCCCACGCTGCCTCTGGAACTAAAGAGGTAAGGAGAGTGCAGGGTGTAGGTGGGATATATCTTGGGTCAGAGAGGTCATGTAAACTAGTGGTCCTTCTTCAACTGATGGCTGGGACTGGCTCCCAGCATAAGAAGCTCCTTTTGCAGAATTTGTTAAATGTATGGATTCAGGATGCATCTCCTTGAGATTCTGATGTGGGACATCTGGCACGTGACCTGGGAATCTGCATCGTTACAGAGTTTTGCAAAGAACTTGGAAGCGTGGCCAGGCTTGGGGTTGCTGAGAAAATAGTAACAAGTCCCCACCATTTGCCAGGCGCAGGGTCCTCATTGAATAAGCAAAGAACAACCGCCCAATGAGGGACATACTATTATCATAACTCAATTTTTAAATATATTTTTAAATTTATTTTTTAACTTACATCCAAGTTAGTTAGCATATAGTGCAACAATGATTTCAGGAGTAGATTCCTTAATGCCCCTTACCCATTTAGCCCCTGCCCCCTCCCACAACCCCTCCAGTAACCCTCAGTTTGTTCTGTGTATTTAAGAGTCTCTTATGTTTTTGTCCCCCTCCCTGTTTTTATATTATTTTTGCTTCCCTTCTCTTATGTTCATCTGTTTTGTATCATAAAGTCCTCATATGAGTGAAGTCATAGGGTATTTGTCTTTCTCTGACTAATTTCACTTAGCATAATACTCTCCAGTTCCATCCACGTAGTTGCAAATGGCAAGATTTCATTCTTTTTGATTGCCGAGTAATACTCCATTGTGTGTGTTCTTTATTTATTCACTTATCTTCTTTATCCATTTATCCGTAGATGGACATTTGGGCTCTTTCCATACTTTGGCTATTGTTGATGGTACTACTATAAACACTGGGGTGCACAAGGGGTGTACCGCCTTCACTCACCATCTGTAGCTGGGTCACCTCCCTGTTCCAGCCCACGGTTAAGCCCCACCATTGCTCACATTGGTCATGGTTACTATGACCTCCGGGAATGAGAAATCTAGTTGTACCCCACGAGGCAAAGATGAGGAACACTTAATATTTCTGTCTGAATATTTGGTCTCCTCGGTTTGACAGATGCAGGTTTGACGTTAGCTCAGGAGCTATGAAGACACCACATCCCCACACACAAGTCTAGAAACAAAGGGTACTGCCCTTCCTCTCGGAGAAAGAGGGCTTATGAGAGAGCCTTCTCCAGCTCCTAGGTTGTTTGGGGTTATTTTATTTTTGTAATTTTGGGGCAACTCCAGGATCTTGCCACCCTTCTGTGCCTATCACCCCACCTCTCTCTTCTCCCAGGGTGACCTTGAGCCGCAAAACTGCTGTCCGCGTGGACCGGGGCCGACATCGCACGTCCATCTGCCAGGACCTCTGTGTCCAAACTCCGAGACATGGCGACCAATGGCAGCAAGGTGGCCGACGGGCAGATCTCCACGGAGGTCAGCGAGGCCCCTGTGGCCAATGACAAGCCCAAAACTCTGGTGGTCAAGGTGCAGAAGAAGGCAGCGGACCTTCCAGACCGGGACACGTGGAAGGGCCGCTTCGACTTCCTCATGTCCTGTGTGGGCTATGCCATCGGCCTGGGCAACGTCTGGAGATTCCCCTATCTCTGCGGCAAAAACGGAGGTGGTAGGTGCTGGCCTGGCAACCTCCCAGCCGGGCCTGGACCCCTTGGAGAGTGTCACACTTGGGCGTTTTCTGGGGCAAACTCAGGGGAAGGGGTCCCCTAAAGACTCCAAAGGGAGTACCAGGCCCCATTTCCTGTTTCTTGTCCCTTAACCAAAAGATTCCCAAAAGGACAAGTGTCCTTTGCTAACACCACCAAAAAGTTCACCTCTTCATTTTGCAAAGAACGGGGGACATAGTTTGAGCAAAGGACATCCTTGGACCTCAGTTTGGCTGTGGGTGCTGCTTTTGAGGCAGAGGGTAAGGATATCATGGCCGGGACCCGAAAACGCCCTGCCGTGATGCTCCCTCTGACCGGGGCTTCTCCAAAGCCTTGGGGTCATGAGCGTCTCTCTTCTCAACCCCACAGGGGCCTTCCTGATCCCCTACTTCCTGACTCTTATCTTTGCGGGGGTCCCTCTCTTCCTGCTGGAGTGCTCCCTGGGCCAGTACACATCCATCGGGGGCCTGGGGGTGTGGAAGCTGGCCCCCATGTTCAAGGGTAAGTCTGCAGAGTGGGGGGCCATGTGCTGGTGCCCCTGCCCACAGAACTATGGTGAAACCAGGCCCTTCCTGGCACTTCCATCCCCACTGGAGAGGGGACCTGCTCGGTTCGCTTCTGAGCAGAGTGGAGCCCTCACAAGGAGCCAGGTGATAGATGGTGGCATTGACTATAATCTGGGGTGAGGGAGGTGGACAGGAGTGCCCAGTGCAGAGGCCCTCCCCACACACACACACCAGCCTGCTGTCCTGTGAACTTACTTCCCTAGCCAGGGCTGGTGCAATTTTCTTTGCTTCCTTACTCAGTGCCTGACACTCAGATAGATATGTGGAGAAGCATTCTTGTCTGGCAAGCTCAGACTCCTGCCCCACCTGCAACCAGCCAGTGCTGGGCTGCAGACCCAAGTCCCCACTTGCCAGATGTGTATGACCTTACCTAAGTTCCTGCCTCTCTCTTAGCCTCAGTACCTCAATAACACCTGTCTCCAAGGGCCAGTGAGCTGGTGGGCATCATGGAAAATGATAAGAATGGCACTCACTGGAGTGTTATAATTTTTTTTAATGTTTATTTATTTTTGAGAGAGACAGAGACAGAATGCAAGTGGGTTAGGGGCAGAGAGAGGGAGACACAGAGTCCGAAGCAGGCCCCAGGCTCTGAGCCGGCAGCACAGAACCTGATGCAGGGTTTAAACTCACAGACCGTGAGATCATGACCTGAGCCGAAGTCGGACGCTCAACCGACTGAGCCACCCAGGCGCCCCATGTAATTATTCTATGAAATGTCATGCTGCCGTGTCCACTCCCAGGTGTGGGCCTTGCCGCCGCTGTGTTGTCATTCTGGCTGAACATCTACTACATCGTGATCATCTCCTGGGCCATCTACTACCTGTACAATTCCTTCACCACAGTGAGTGGACCCTTGCACCACCCCCTCCAGAAGGAGCCAGACCCAGAGCCTGCTCTCTGTCTACTGGGACTACCTTTCTGTTCACAGTGCTATTCCTTGGGTGGAGGGTGTGGTTTGTGTTCAGTGGTCCCTGTCTCCCTGCAAGTTGTAGCACCATGAACCAACAGCTGCTCTGGGCCAGCCACTGAGCCAGGTGCTTCATGGGGGCTAACATCTACTCCTCTTGACACCCTCCTTAAGGTGGCTTTTGTTAGCTCATTTCATATGGACCCAGACTTCCTTGGTTCCAATCCTGATCCCAGGATATACCAGCTGTGCAACTTCGAGAAAGAAACTTAACCTCTCTGAGCCACAGTGCTCATTTATACAATGAAGGTAGAAAGGAAACCTGCCTCATAGAGTTGTTGTGAGGATTAAGGAGTGAATATGTGCAAAAGGCTTAGGATTGTACCTCACAAAGAACAAGTACCGTAAAGTGTTCACTGTTAACATCAGTGTGCAGAGGGTCAAACAGGCAAGATCTCTTACTCAAGGTCACATAGCTAGGAAGCGGCCCCCAGATGAACACACAAGATATTGTGGTGCCGCTCAGAAAGCTGGTTTTCAGAGGGATATGATCAAGGTTCAAGTTTCAGCTCTGACATTTAGGAGCTGTGCGATCTCGAACAAGTTGCTGCCCCTCTCTGATCTCTAAAATGGGGATCTCAACATGACCTGCACCTGAGAGCTGTTGGAGAGGGGAGGCGAGGTAATGGATGGCTATGAGGAGGCTCGGGGGACTGTGAGGATGGACGAGGTGCGCTGGGACCACTGTTGCCATCCCCTGGGGGCTCAATTGTGTTTGTCCGTGCCCCTGTGCCTTTGCAGACACTGCCGTGGAAACAGTGTGACAACCCCTGGAACACAGACCGTTGCTTCTCCAACTACAGCGTCGTCAACACCACCAACATGACCAGCGCCGTGGTAGAGTTCTGGGAGTAAGTGTGGGGCCATCAGTGGTGGGGGTGCCTATCAGCCAGGGCCAGCAGGAGACAGAGGCACCCTCAAAAGGGTGATGGGAGCTGATGATGTGCGCAGGGCCGAGGGGGAAGCGAGGGAGAGTGAAGTCTCTTCCTCCTAGAGAGCTGGGCCATGGAAAGGGCCACTAGTTACAAACTAGGGAGAATGAATTGCTTCAGTACAGAGAATGAATTCCTGCCTTCTCTCTCCTCCTGACCAGTGGCTCCTGCCATTGGTCAAACCTAGCTAGAAGCCAGAGGACAAGGGAGCCAGCTATATAGGCATAGCAGCCAGCCTCCTGGGGCACAGAACAGAATGGACAAAGGTGAAGAGTGAGCCCCCGGGAGGGAGTAACCAGCACAGGACAAGGAGAATTGCCAGGAGAGGCCAACAAAATCCCAGCTCATCCTGAAAACCAGTCCAGTCTACTTAGAATCCCAGAGTTGTTTGGACTAAAGGCACACATGCACACACACACACATGCATACACACACACACACACACACACACACACACACACACACACTGTACATACTGAAGGCCGTGCTGATTGTATCTTCAGGAGAGCACATCATAGATTGTGTGTTGGGATATTGATTTTACTAAAAGGGGCCTTGGGATCCAAATCTCTTTGGCATGAAGGAGACATTTTTGTTGCGTAGCTTGAAAGGGTCTGGGAGCACTCTGGAAGGTTCCACAGCACCTTAGATAAGCTGCCAGGAGGAACTGTTCTCAGGAGGTGTCAGAACACGTGATGCTAGTCTTTGTGCAGAAATGTCCTTGGCTAGGTTGGTCTCCTTACAAATAAAATTAGATTCTTTGGCTTCTGCTTCTTTCCAGCATCTGCCACATACAAGTCTCTCACACCCATTCCGGACTGCATTTAGCCATTTATTCAGTAAACATTTCTTGAGTGCTCACTGTGTGCAGTGTGGTTAGAGGCATGGCAAACATAAGCAAACAGGCAGTCGTAACACCAGATGAGCAAGGCTAAGAGTGGGGGGATGCACGGGAGGCTAGAGGTGCCCCAAGTTGGTACCTGGACCAGCCCAGGTGAGGAGTGACATCTAAGGATGAAAACCACATAGGAAGGACAGGTGTCAGCAGGAGGAAGAGAATGCATGAAGGCTTGGAGGCAGGTGAGCGCAAGCCAGGCACAGGTGAGGGGATGGGAGTCGTCCAGGCTGATGAGCATTTGAGGGGCTTCAGGGGGGGCTGAGACTGGAGAGAAAAGTAGGGCCAGCCCAGAAGGGCCTTGCAAGGTCAGCCTGGGGAGGCTGGGCTTCATGCTGAGGAAGTAAAGAGCTATTCACTGTAGGGTTTTAAGCAGGCGAGTGATACGATCAGACGTACCACTTAGAAGGGCCTCTGGGGCTAGAAGGGAGTGGGGACAGAGCAAAAATGAAGGTGAGGGTCTAGCTAGGAGGGCACTGCAGCCAAACAGGTGAGCAATAAGGGTGGCCAGACTAAGGTTCCGGCAGGTCCCTTGAGCAAATAGCACACTCTCTGCCGATTAGTATAATGGACCCCACGGTCTCCAGCCAGCTCCTGGATCTCAGTGACCACAGATGTCAGCACAGTCCCAGTGGAGGATGTCATCTGTGTTCAGTCCCTGGGTACCCCCAGGTCACTCCAGCTCCCACGTGACTTTCTGTTCTCTCCACTGTTCCACCAGGCGGAATATGCATCAGATGACAGACGGGCTAGATAAGCCAGGTCAGATCCGCTGGCCTCTGGCCATCACCCTGGCCATCGCCTGGATCCTTGTGTATTTCTGTATCTGGAAGGGTGTTGGCTGGACTGGAAAGGTAAGGCCTGTGCACAGTGGGGACCAGAAGGGGACAGATCTACAAGGGGATTTCTGCTCTGGGCAAGGAGTCTGCACCTCGAGGAATCCCGTCGAACCTGGAGTGAAGCAGTTCTCTTCATCTCCCTCTGCCTTGGTTTCCTTTCCTGTAAAATGGGAATAATAACACTACCTACCTTCTGGGCAGCTCTGACTTACATACCACAATGCAAGTCAGACAGTTACACAGAGCCATGACAAAACATGTGGTAAACTTTGCTCAAGGACCATTGAACAAACTGTCCCCGCACATCTCCACTGAGCCAGGCCTTGTAGGGTGATCCAGAGATGAATATTCCACATCCCAGCCTTTGAGGAGCATCAGAAATGGATCAATGAATGGTTAAATACTCAGGCCCTGTTCTGGAACAGTCCTGAGTTTAGATCCCAACTTCCCTGTTTACCTGGCTAGGTGACCTTAGACAGGTCACTGCTCTGAAACTCCATTTCCTTCTTTAAAAAATGGGGCTCATCTGTTGGTTTGTCATGAAAATCAAATGGGGTGATGATTTTGTAAAGCTCTCAGCAGCTAGCAAGAGGAATTGTACTTGTTTTGTTTTTATTATTGGCAAGGGCAGAGCAGGTCAAGCTTGGAGGGGCGGGGAGGTCCATCCTGGGGACATCTGGGGAGCTCGCCAATCAAGTTAGGGGTAAGGGGACTGGCCTCACTCCCATTCCTTTCCCCTTAAAGCCCCACCCCAGGAGTCCAGGGTCAGAAGATGGCTCAGCCTGTCACTGGCCCTAGCCTGAAGGGAACTTAGAGACCTGTCTGAGTTCTTATAGCAAGTAAGGGAGAGAAGGGATTTGAACTGAATCAGGCAAGAGCAGGGAGGTCCAGACTACCTAAGCTGATGTAAGCAAAACAGAACCTTAACAAACATGCTTGGGCATGAGTGCGGGTGATGAAAAACTCACCAATTCCAGTCTGGTGGGACCTTTGGACCTACCAGGTTCTCAGTTCCAAATCCAGTGTCAAAACCTCTCGAATGTGTCCTTAGACTAGGCAGTCAGGAGGAGGGCACAGGTGTCTCCCATCCCGATTTTAAGAAACAGAAGAATGTAGGGGCTAAAGGCACTGGAAGAAATAGAGCTCAGCTTGAATCTCAGGCCCCTGATTCCTAGCTGTGTGTGCTCGGGCAATCTATTTCACCTCTCTGTGCCTCAGTCTCCTCATCTGTTAAGTGGATACAATAATAGTACCTTACAGGGTTGTCATAAAGACTGAGGAGAATAATCTATGCAGAATATGTAGCATATGCCTAGCCACCATATACCATATACTATGTAGACAATCACATGATATCAGTTATCTTTTGAGTGAGTCATCCAATCCAACAGTAAACACTTATTAAGCACCTAGTGTATACCTGACTCCATTCTGAACATGGAAGACAGATTAAAGTGTAAGACCTAGGCAATATATATTAAGCATGTTGTATGTCCTGAGTAGGCAGGTTGATTGTATCCATTTTCCAGACAAGAAAGTGCATGGTTCAGAGAGGATGAGAAATTGATCCAACGTCACACAGCTTATAGGTGCTGCAGGTGTTTCAAATTCCTTTTTCCTAATTCCGAGTACAGTGGTGTTTCTAGTGGATTATGGCTGCCTTTGCTAACCCTGAAGAATCTCAGATCCATTGAGGGAAATGAAACTATGAAATACAAGGGTTATTGAATTTGAAAACTGCTCTTTCACAACAGTGGACAAAGAAGTGTAATCTCAGACAATGACATCAGTCTTTTGATTATCAATTTGGCAAAAAAAAAACACCCCACGTACTTTTTAATGATTATACTCAGTGCTGGCACCTTTGTGGGGAAGGTGCACTCTGAAATGCTGGACAAAGTTCGGTTTCTGGAAGGTAATTGAGCAATATGGATCACAAGCCATTGAGAAATTTATCCCTTTTTAGTCATTAATTCTACTTCTACAAAATTTTCCCAAGAGTGGTATAATAATTTTCTGGACAGAGTTTTATATATAGGGGTGTCCAATGTTGTATTAGTGACATTCATATAAAATGCATAAAAAAGTTAGTGAAATTCACATAAATGGATAACAGTAGGGGAAACTTTAAAAAGGATGGTAGAGCCTTCTGAGGGACTATTTTGCATAATTAAATATCACATTTTTAAGAGACAATAAAACAATTTTTAGTAAACAAATAAAGTTGTATGTACTGTGTTTTTGAATTTTAAACATGTTAAATGAAGATGCAAGTACATAATTTGAGCATCACTTTGTAAGAAAATGTGATCATATATGCAAAGCAAATTCTCAAAAAGGAACATTAAAATGTTCACCCCCATGCTTTTATGTACTAGGCATTTATTGAGTGTCTCTTATATACCATGGGCCGTTCTAGGCACTGGGAAAACAGAACTGAACAAGACGAGCCCTCTCCTTCATGTAACTTAAATTCTAGGAGCTGTTGAAGGGAACTTTGTGTGTGTGTGTGTGTGTGTGTGTGTGTGTGTGTGTGTGTGTGTAAAATTTTCCTGACACCATATTGTACTTGAACAATTTAGACAAAAGTCAAAAAATAAAGGAGAGGTTGAGGGAAGGAAACTCCAGGTGCTGAGCTGGTTGGTTCATACTCCAAGGAGAGGCTTCAGAAAAGTGGGTAAACACAGCCAGTTAGGAATCCAGGAAGGCTTCCTGGAGGAAGATGAACTGGAAGTAAGCCCAGGGCCACAGGAGATACTGATGTAGGTGAAGTGGGGGGAGGGGAAGAATGGGCGCGCTGGAGTGGGGGTGACGACCTTGTTGCCAACTCTTCTCCCAGGTGGTTTACTTCTCCGCCACCTATCCATACATCATGCTGATCATCCTGTTCTTCCGTGGAGTTACGCTGCCCGGGGCCAAGGAGGGCATCCTCTTCTACATCACGCCCAACTTCCGCAAGCTGTCCGACTCTGAGGTGAGTGCCTTCCCTGGGACCCCGCCCCTCTGGCCGGGTGAAGGGCCCACCTGAGTCCTGAGCCACCGTTTACCAGCTTTAGGAAAAGTTCCTGTACCTCTCTATCCCTCATGGAAACCAAGATGGTTGCCAGGTAGAGCTGGTTACCACGTGTAAAAGGCCATGGGGCACTGTGGCAATGATTATAATTTTGACTAGTTCTTGATCATCCACTTACAGGTGTGGCTGGATGCGGCAACCCAGATCTTCTTCTCCTATGGACTGGGCCTGGGATCCCTGATCGCTCTCGGGAGCTATAACTCGTTCCACAACAATGTCTACAGGTGCGGGAGCCCAAGAGCCCCTTCCTTTCCGGCCCCGCCTCTCTAAGGTCAAGCCTGCACGTGACCACGCCCCCGTACAGACCACGCCCCCTGGCCTTTCTCTACTTTCAGCTCCACTCCTCTCTAAGCCTATTCCTTTGTGGCCACTCCTTCCTCTTCCACCCCTTCCCTGGGATGGGGTGGGGGCACCTGCCCTGTGGCCCTTCTCCCAGGCATCCTTTTCTGCCCCTGCCCCTCATCCCTCACCCCTCCTAACCACTGCTCCTAGATCGCCTCCTGACCAGCCCCATCCTCACTGACTCCGCCCTTTCCTCTCTGCAGGGACTCCATCATTGTCTGCTGTATCAATTCGTGCACCAGCATGTTCGCAGGATTTGTCATCTTTTCCATCGTGGGCTTCATGGCCCATGTCACCAAGAGGTCCATTGCTGACGTGGCGGCCTCAGGTTCGGGCCGCACATTGGAGGGCACGGGCTCCTGGGGTGGGAGGGGATAACGCGCGGCATCTGTGGCCATCGTCAACATCACCAGCAGCAGCCTGGGGACAAGCCTGCGGGCAGAGGGAAGAGCCAGTACACAGGCCTGGAGACAGGGATGAGTGTGGTGTGTGGGCTCCCTGGCATTGAGCATCACTATGTGCCAGGCAGGGCACGGAGCATTTTAGTTGGAAAGCATCTCTGAAACTTTCCAGCACGATGGAGCGGACGCTTTTGTTATCCCATTTACCAGGTGAGGAAACTGAGGCTCATGGATCACGTTCTCCAAGCTAGAAAAGTGGTGGAATTGGAATTGAGCATTGACCTAGCCGATCAAGAAGCCTGGGCTCTTACTCCCGTGACCATACTGGCTCTTCCAAGCACAATGCTGCCTTTTGCAGGGAGGAGACAGACTCTTTCTTGCCCCCTGGGATATAAACCTTGTTCCAACTCAGACATGCTCACCACCCTGACACAAAGTGCCTGAATCTTTGCTTTTGTCCCACTGCCAAACATGTCCTCATCAAGCAGGCTGTACCCACTCTGTTCACCACACAGTCATCAGTGGTGCAGGGTCCCAGGAGAACCCCAGGCAACCCTCACCTCCCTACTCACCCAAGAAAGCAGTGAGATGAGGGCCCCACTGTGTACACAGCAGAGGCCCTGAGGCTCAGGGAGGCATCTTCTCCATCATGGAGAACTGGGCCGGTCATGTGGAAAGGAACTTTCTCCACTGATGTCATCTTCCCTCCAATGGCCAGCTCATTTCTCTGGGACTCCCTAGCCGCCACCCCCCTTTCCTGAGCCAGACCCAGGGAGGATACAGTTTCTTTCCTTCTCCTTGTAAGGTTTCCCCTGATCTCTTGACTACCCCCTACCCAGATGCTCAAACGCAATATTGATCTCTTTAAGCCTTCTCCTTCCCTGTGCTCCCCAAAGGTACCACCGTCCAGGAGCCAGGACAGCCCCAGCATCATTCTAGACCCTTCCTTCACCTTCACTCCACAAACCAGCCAATACCAGGACCTGCCCTTTCCACCTCCTCACTATCTCTCCATTGGGTCATCTCTCTGCACCCGCACTGTCCCCACTGCTGGTCAAGCCACCAAAGTCCCTCATTTCATCTCACTGGCACCCTGGCCTCCAGACATAACCCTACTCCCTCCCCTGCCCACACGCACTCTGTATCGTCATCTAGGAAAAGGGGGGGGCTGATGACACTCACCCAAAAGGTTACTCTGAAGATGAAATGCAATAAAACTTAGAAAGTGGGTAGTGTGCTGGGTATGCTGTAGGGGCTCAGTACCTTTTTTTTGTTTTCTTTTTTACCCTTCGCTCCACAGGCCCTGGCTTGGCATTCCTGGCATACCCGGAGGCAGTGACCCAGCTGCCCATCTCTCCCCTCTGGGCCGTCCTCTTCTTCTCAATGCTGCTGATGCTGGGCATTGACAGCCAGGTGAGGATGGCCTCCCTGGCACTTTGAAGAGCCCCCAGCCAGCTTTGTGGGTCTGGGAATAAGCAGGGAGAGGAGGCCATTGTCTCAGGCCCCCAGGAAGATGGTCAAGAGTTTCAGACCCCTAGCCTGTTCCACCACATGAGACTTCAGGGATCAGCTCATCCACTTTCCCCATTTTCCAGATGGGGAAACTGATGTCCAGAGGGAAAGGACCCCGGCGAGTTCCCTGGACTGATGTCCAGAGGGAAGGGTCACAAAGAGAGGCAGAGGCAGAATCAGGCCGGGATCCTGGGGCCCTCCTAGCCCTGCTATCCCGACATTGCCGGACCCCTTGGGTCTTGCCCCAGAGAGTCAGGCTTTGGGTGGGTTGGGGCTGGGGTCCGCTGCATGTGGCTGACCTTTGACCCCCTTGAAGTTCTGCACCGTGGAGGGCTTTATCACGGCCCTGGTGGACGAGTATCCCAGACTTCTCCGCAACCGCAGGGAGCTCTTCATTGCTGCCGTCTGCATCGTGTCCTACCTGATGGGCCTCTCTAACATCACCCAGGTGAGCTCACTGGGCACGTGGCTCGCCTCTGGTGCAGCCACTTCCAGGTCCTCTCCACCCCAGCCTTGTACTGTGTCACCCTTCGTCTTTTCGTTGAGCACCATCTCTGTTCCAAGCCCTGTACACACAGCAGTGGGTCAGACAGGGTCCCGGCCCTTAGGGTGGGATGGTGGGAAACACACACACTGAGTTAGAAATGATAAGACACAGCTAGAGAATACAGCCCCTACCCCAGCCAGGGGCACCCAGGACTACTTCCTGGAGGAAGGGATACAGGGACTGTGTTTTTAAAAACTCATAAAAATTAACTGGAGAGTCGAGCTGGAGTTGAGCCTTTGACATCAATACTGTCTCTTCTTCTTGTTCCCACTTTGCTTTTTTCTATCGATATTAATGAGCACTCCTGTCTGCATTCAAGGCCTTCCTGGTCTAGTCAGAAGGCATACATATAGCTGATGAATTGTACAATAAATATAAATGACCCTAAAGCCATGAGCTCAGCCCTGTGGTCTGCTTTATGATCGGCAAAACTACCCCTGGATTCAAATATAGCTCATTCCCATAATATTGTTCATTTATTCCTTTATTCCTCCATAGTTGTTAAACACTCACCATGGGCCTAGCATTACACTGGAGATTCAACAGTTAACGTGACAGACACAGTATCTGCTCTCTTGGGGCTTACACTTGGGTGGGCAAGACTGACATACAAATTAGATCGTTTCAGAGAGTGTTCAGTGCCCCCCCCCCCCAAAAAAAAGAGCAGTGGGACAGGGAATGACCAGTGAGAGTGGGAAGGATGCTACCTCAGACAGAGTAGTCAGGAGAGGGCCCTTTGAGGAAGTGGCAGTTGAACTGAAACTCAAATGATAAGGAAGAGACAGCCAGGGGAAGATCGAGCTGGGGGAATAAAGCATAGCAGGTGCTAAGGTCCTGAGGTGGGCATGGGCTTGGTAAATTTGAGGAGCAGAGGGAGTGAGGGGACAGAGGTTGGGGGTGCAGAACCACATTATGCATGACCTTGCTGGCCAAAGCCATTTGTATTTTGTATTGTACTGCATTGCATTGCAATATATTGTATTGTATTGTATTGTATTGTATTGTATTGTATTGTATTGTATTTTAATCTCTCAACTTTTGATGTGTTATATTTATGTCTTGTGTAATCCATGGGAGGTTTTAAGCAGGGAAGAGACACAACTGATTTAACTTTGTGGAGAGCTGGCTCTAATGACCAGCTCCTCTCTCAGTCCTCCAGCATTCCCAGGAATGGGATGTTTTTCTTCCCCAGACATTTTCTTCCCAATTCCCAGGGAGGCAGTGATCACCTCCTCTCATAGTCACTAGGCCCTCGATGCTTCTTTCAATCTTCCCTTAAGCCTTCTCCTTGCAGCATCGTCTAACACTTACCTGGCCAGACTGCAAAGGCCATGTGGTCTGTGAACTGCGTGTCCTGGGCACTGGCCGGAAGTGGACCCCCTCTTACTGCTTTTCCTCTTTTAGGGAGGCATTTATGTCTTCAAACTGTTTGATTACTACTCTGCCAGCGGTATGAGCCTACTCTTCCTTGTGTTCTTCGAATGTGTCTCCATTTCCTGGTTTTATGGTGAGTGTCAACTCTCCTTCCTCCTACCCTCCCTCATTCATTCATTCAGTCAGTCAGTCATTCCTTTCTTCAGTTATCATTCAACAAAGACAACTTGAATACCAAGCCCTTTCTATACATTAGTTTACAACTGACCCTTGAACAACCCGGGTTGGAATGGCACAGTCTGCTTATTCTGCATGTAAATATAGTGCAGTGTTTTTTCTGATACTTTTTTCAGTATAGTACGGTGCTATAAATGTATTTTCTCTTCCTTCAGATTTTCTTAATCACATTTGTTTTCTCTAGCTTACTTCATTGTAAAAACACGGTACATAATGCATAGAACATACCAAATGTGTATTAGTCAACTGTTATTGGTAAGGCTTCTACTCAGTAGTAAGTTATTGGTGGTTACGTTTGTGGAGAGTCAGAAGTTATATGCAGATTTTTGGCTGCATGTTGGGGATCAGCGCCCCTCGCTGCTACATTGCTCAAAGGTCAACTGTCGTTAGTCCTTACAACAATCTGATAGAGTTAGCACAGGAGATTCTATGCTTAGAAGATAGTATAAAGGCGGGTTAAATACATTCGTTGGAAATGGGAGCCAAAGTTTCTTCATAAATTTTGGGATAAGAGCGTTTGAGATTTTATCTAGAAAAGTAAAACCAGGGGTTCCTGGGTGGTTCAGTTTGTCAGGCGTCTGATTCTTGATCTCAGCTCAGGTCTTGATCTCAGGGTCGTGAATTCAAAGCCCCACGTTGGGCTCCACAATGGGCATGAAGCCTACTTAAAACAAACAAACAAACTACAAAAAAAAGTTCTGAAGTTAAATATGTAACAAAAATGGGGCTATAATTAAAGGTATGCACTACCTTAGAACAAAGAATGGAGTAAACAGTGATTTTATGTGTGTGTGTGTTTTTTTTTATGGCCTAAGTTTCCAGACCCTGCTACGTGATAGTCCAAAGTAATCCTCCCCTGCACTTTGATTATCACAGCAAGACGATTTTGAACCATTTTCCTGGGTCCCTCTTAGTCCTTGATAGCCACTGTTCCTTCTTCACCTCCTCCTCCTCCTTGTCATCTCCCGCCTCACTCCCAACTGGCCTAACACTGTCAGTTCCTCACTGGTCAGTGGCTCTGCTTAGAATTCGGGCAATGCCCAACGTCAGTCTTGGGAACTTCATGACACCTGTGATTTTCTGCCAGCTTTGTGGTTCTTCTTTGCAGTCTGTCCCCGGTTGCTTATAGCATCAGATCATCAGGGGAAAACGCCCTGTCCAGCAGAGCCTTGAAGGAATGTCTAGGCTAGCTGTTGGGTGGGAGGGACATTGAGAGAGGCGGGGACATCTTTATGAGCATATCCTTTTGTTGGTGGGTATCTTCATGTGAAGGTGCCTGGCTTTCCCACACAATCCACATGCTGGGGGGTTTGGTTATTGAATGCTTAGATCGCGAGGACCCCAGGGAGCATTAGCCCCCTGTTACAGACAAAGAAGCGGAAGCTCCGAGAGGTCAGGTGACTTACCCGTGGTCATACTGCAAGAAAGTGGCAGATTGGGGCTTCGAGCTCATTCATCCCTGCTGCTCTTGCTCCAAATGTCACAGGTGTCAACCGATTCTATGACAACATCCAAGAGATGGTTGGCTCCAGGCCCTGCATCTGGTGGAAACTCTGCTGGTCCTTCTTCACCCCAATCATTGTAGCGGTAAGGACAAGGCTTGACCAGCCCTGTTAGTGTGAGGCCAGACCAGGCCCTGGGGCCACTCAGGTCCAGAGAGAAACTTCTGGAAGCAAAGGCGCCCATTCCGTAATAATACTACTGCCTCCCGTTTGCTGAGCGTCTGCTTTGTGCCCTGCATGGTACTATGGTACATTACACCATCCTCACAAACCTCGGCAAAATAGGCATTCTTGTCCCTGCTTTACCGCTGAGGGACCCAGGCTCAGCCTGCCAGCATCACCCAGCTAGTTGGTACTGCGTTCAAACCAGGCGGGCCCGATTCGGAAGCTCAAACCACGGGAGGCCTCTTATTCTCAGCATCCTTCATTGCCTTAGGCAGGAGGAAGCTGAGGCATGAGCAGGCCTAGGAGGGCTGCCCCAGTCCTTGGGGTGGGGGCTAGGCCACTCTGTATGTTGTGTCCTGCACAAAGACACTTGGCTGATGGCCGGCCAGAGGCTGATTTCCAGTCCTCATTCTGCTTGCCAAGCTGCTTATCTTGGAGGAAGGGTCCTCCCAGAGAGGGCACCAACTTCAAACTGGTCCTCCTGGAAGGACTGCCATTTTCTGCTGGTTCTCACAGAGAGGGAACCTTTGGCTATTGGTCCTTCCCGAAGTGGGTGCCTTTTTATATTCTATACAAAGATGTCTTATGTACCAGCAGTGGCCTTGGGTGCAGGATTCCCAAGATACTGGGCCCTTATGAGGGTCAACCTCACGGCGAAGGAGGTGGTCAATGGACCTATCAGCTTCAGGGTCTAGAAAGAGGCCTTGATTGTCCAATCTGGGTGACTGACTGTGCACCATCCCCTCTCCTCCACCCTCCGCAGGGCGTGTTCATTTTCAGCGCTGTGCAGATGACTCCTCTCACCATGGGGAACTACGTTTTCCCCAAGTGGGGCCAGGGCGTGGGCTGGCTCATGGCTCTGTCTTCCATGGTCCTCATCCCTGGTTACATGGCCTACATGTTCCTCACCTTAAAGGGCTCTCTGAAGCAGGTAAGCCCCTTCTGCACCCTTTAGATTGCTAGTCCCCTTACCCTGCTGTGCTGGGCACAGCCCCCTACCCTTGCAGAGCTCACAGTCTAGTTAGGATACAGACAGGCCAATATCCAATGACAATAGGGTGTTAGAAGTACCATGATTTGGGTAAATCAAGGAGGTGGGTTAGCCCTGCCTGGGCTGGGGAGGGTTAAGAAAGGCTTCTTGAAAGAGGAGATAGCTAAGAAGGTGCCTAAGGATGAGCCAGCGGTAAAAGTAGAAGCACAGAAAGAATGTTTCTAGAAGGGGATGGAAAGGAAACATTTGCAAAGGCCTAGGGGTATAAACTGCATATGGTGAACTGAAGGCAGAGCACTGTGACTGAATGGTAGAGAGGGGTGCAGAGGGGATGATAAGAGATGAGGTTGGGCATGTAAGAAGGTCAGGCTCATGAAGGGCTTTGAAAATTAGGACAAGAACTTTGGATTTTATCCTGAGGGCAGAGGGGAGCCTCAAAGGTTTGAAACAGGTGAAGGGTAGGGTCGGATGTATTGAGGGCTTACTCTAGACCTCTTTTGTGGGCTTGATAAAGACAAAACATGGTCTTACCCTCGAGGAAAGATAATGTAAAGCATGCTGCCCTCAGCAGGGGCCTACTAGCACATTCTAGGCCCATACCAGCTCTTTGTTAAATTATATGGACTTCTCAAGTGAAACAAGGCCATGTTGCAAGTACCCAAGTGCTAGAGACATTGATGGAGTAACTGCACGCTGAGATTTCACTGAGGAGAGGTGGATAATCAGAATGTGGAGGGCCTGGGATCAGTGGTTCTCAACCTTATTTCTACCAAGATGGACCTTCCAGACCAATCAGAGCCAGAAGAGGGAGCTCTATGGTCTGCGGCCTAAGGAGGACAAGGTGGAGGTTTGTGTGTAGCCCCTGGGCCAGGCTCCTCCTTTCACAGAGGGAGAAACTGAGATCAGGTGGGATAAAATACTTACCCACCCCTTGCAGTAAGTCATTAAGTCATTAGAGGAGCTGAGGCTTACAGCCCCTTCTTCCAACTCCAGGCCCAATGCTTTCATTTTCCATAATCCTCTGCTGAGTGCCCAAAGGCGGCCAGGTCTTGGAGTGGCAGAGAGGCAAAGGCAGTGCATTTGAGGAGGGGAGCTCAGCCTGTGTGCAGAGGCCCAGAGGTGGGCATCTCTGAAGACAGTGCGTTATCTGAAGGGACAGGATTTCGGGGAATATGTGTAGAGAAGGTAGTGGGACATCCATTCAGGAAATACATATTGAACACCTACTATGTGACAGTATTATCAGTGCTAGAGACACATTTTGCCATGAGAAAAATAGGCAAAAATCCCACCCTCCTGGGGCTTACATTCTAGTAGAAGAAGACCAACAATTAACAAAATAAAAATGTGTTAGATGAGGATGAGTACTGTGGAGAAAAATAAAGTAGAAAGGGGTTTTAGGGAGTGCTGAGCAAGGCCTTGCTGAGAAGGTAACACTGAGCCAAGACCTAAGGAGGTAGAGATTGAGCTGTCTAATTATCTGAGAGGAAGGATGTATCAGACAGGGCGAGTGCAAAGGCCCTGAGGCAGGTGTATGTTTGGCGTGCCTGAGGAGCAGTGAGGAGGCCAGTGTGGCTGGAGTGGAGTAAGTGGTGGGGAGGGCAGGAGCGGCAGGGAGAGGGTCAGCCGGGAGCTATTACAATAACCCAAATGTGACAGATGCCACTCGGCCCAGGTAGGAACATGGGAGAGTATGGAGGATGTGGGGGTGAGGCTGGAGTCTGGGGGCACTCTGAAGGCAGAACAGGCAGGCAGGACAGAACTGAAAGGGGGGTGGGGGAAGGGAGCTGCCGGTCTTCCTCCCCCCACAGCCCAAATTCTCTCCGGCGCCCGCAGCGCATCCAGGTCATGATCCAGCCCAGCGAAGACATCGTCCGCCCCGAGAACGGCCCGGAGCAGCCCCAGGC
Organism: Lynx canadensis; assembly: GCF_007474595.2. Taxonomy (NCBI): domain Eukaryota; kingdom Metazoa; phylum Chordata; class Mammalia; order Carnivora; family Felidae; genus Lynx; species Lynx canadensis. Next base: position 52,315,340 of record NC_044304.2, read on the forward strand.
CAGCGGCTCAGCCAGCAAAGAGGCCTACATCTAGGGGCGTCTGGCGGCTCCCCGACCCGACACTCTCACCCCCCGACCTGGCTGAACGTGACCACCGCTTGCTGTCTGAAGATACCGTCTGTCTCAACCTACCTCGAGTGACGGCGAGTCCAGACATCATCACCATGCAGAGAGAGGGGAGGTGGGGGACAGTCACACCCCCGGTGGGCCCCGCCAGGGGCAGAGATACCCCACGGCTCCAGCACCTGTAGGCTGGTGACCTTTTTAATCGGGCCCCATAAGCATCAAGCAATCAGCCTTTGTGACTGTGTGGTAAATCCTTTTCATCCTGCCCAAGAGTGTGGTGTGGTGTGGCCACCCACCTCGAGGCTCTTAGTCATGTTCCTGACTGTTCTCTTACTGCCGAAACCCACGACTCTTATCTCGGACTTCGCAGGAGTTCGGTTCCGTCAGAACGCTGCTCTGTACACACGAAAAGGGCATTTCGTATAATGGGGATTTCCAGGGAGAGCTCACTCGTACGAAGCAGGGAGCCTGCGGAGCTCTTACTTTCATTTTTTTGTCTATCCTTCCCGAGGCAGCTGGACAAAACAACCCCCCCCCCAACCCGAGGACCTCCATCCTTGTTCCCTGAGCTGCATCTCCAGCAATCTGTGGAGCGTCCTTCCCTGCCCCCTTCCCGCCAGGCCATTCTGATTGCACCTGGCCCAACAGCCATCATTCCAGACGGCCCAGCTCTCCCTCGCTCCCTCCTTGGAAAACTGCCACAAGCACAATTGATTGTTTTATTGCCATTCTGGGGGCCTGAGGTCCCTCTGGGGAAATTCCCTAATCAGGAGCCCCAGTTTCTCTGAGGCTGCCCCATTTTACGGAACGCAGATCAGGTGCGGAGGAATCAAGGCGAAGGTTCGTCTGTCCTTGAGTCAAAATGGATGCGGTTCTCTTTCTGGCTCCCCTTTCTGCTGTGTCCTCACTGCCGCCCCTAGTCAAAATGCTGCCTTCTTCATTCATATTCCTCAGCGGGAATCCCCTCACTGCCAGGAAAAGCTCCCCAGCCCACTAACTGAGGAGCTAGTGTTAACCCAGACCACCCCCATCCGCCCCCCCCCCCCCCCCAAAGTGCTTCCAAGATTAAACTACTTCGTCGAGAAGTACTATTTGTTTCTTTCCGGAACTGGGCTCCGTGTTGGTGGTGGTGGTGCTGGTGCTGGTGGACAGCAAATCTGGCAAAGACACTTTCTTGCAAGTTCCGGTGACTCAGCGTTTCTCATTTGCCAGGAAGATGGGTTCCCATGTAGCAAACTGTATGTTGTGCCCCGTAGCTCCTTAGCTAGTTAGCTCACAAATCGTGTTTTACGACTAATCCTTAATAATTATGGTGAATTAACTGTGACCGTGGGTTTTTTAATCTCTTGTCATTCTCATCCGACAGTGACCAGCATACCAATTCTCGCAATAAGGTATGACCCTCAGAATATTAAGCACATCCTTGTAGAGAAAACAAAAAGTACGTGTACACGTAGAAAGGCACACACCTATACGTTCATCCTCGCGCGTGGTATATAGGGTCTTACTTGGTAACGTGTAGGGAATCTCAGACCTTTTCCTGAGGTCATCTGTAAAATAGTCTCATTGCTAAGGCATCCCACATGCCAACTGGTGAATCCATGATCAAGATGCTTACGTGTTGTTACATTGTAGGGTTTAGGATGAAAGGAACCCTTCACTGTGTCTCATGGTCCCACCTCCCCAGCCTGTGTGAATTCCTTTAGAATAAGGGCAGGAAGACTTCTGACATTCTCTTTGTCCTTCAATGTGAAACTAAGACCAAGTCTTTCCAAGATAAATGCAGTGTACTTAATGTTTGTAAGCAAATCTAATTGAGATGTTTGGCAAGAAATCCCCTAACTGATTTCCATCCAAACCAACTTATATAGCACAATATTCCGTGTCGTACAATTTCTGTGAGAACTGTGAATATGTGTACCTTTTTTTAGTATTTGCCCTGGGGGAGAAGATATTGTATTATCATATATGCTTTTTTTGCAATAAGGATTTATTCTCAGAACATCAAGTAAATCTATCTCTATATAAAAAAATATATGTAATATATACATATTCAAACTATATACAGAGCCTGTTTTAAAAAAAATTACACTATTATTTAGAAAAATTATCTGTTCTATGGACCAAATGTAAAATATTTATAAATGAAGATGCATTTTAAATGTCTATAAATGGTGTCATAACTAGAGCACGGGCGTTATGTACGTTTCTAAGAATTTAGAGGAAAAATAATAAAGGTTCTATGATATACGATGGCAGACCTTCAGTTCTTTGGGTTGCGGATACAAGAGCCTTGTTCACTGGAACAGCAACACATACACACAAAACTTTTTTTCCCCAACAGGGAGAGAGATGTGGGCTCAAAACTCTGGAAAGATACAGCTGGGCTTCCCAAAACCCTGGAATGAGTGAATAAAAAGTGACTCTGAGCTACATAAGGGAGGTTTTTTCACTCGTAAGCAGGGCTCTGAGAGGCCACAACTCTCTGTTAAACTGCAAGCTGCCTCCCACCCAGAAGGAAGACAGCAGGGCTCTAGGAAACACTCAGCATCCCATCATATGCTTCCTTACTTCAGTCACTTCCTCATATGAGCCAACCGCTCGCCCTGAAAACGATGGCATGGAAGGGAAGGGAAAGATACGGCACCCCATTCTTTCCCCAATCAGAAAGCAGAAGTTGGGGGTATGGGCAGCATGTGAAAACCTCAGGAAGTGAAATCGAAACACCTCTGTTTTGTGTCAGTTTCTCCTGTTCTGGAAAGAATGAAATGCACGTGCGCGTACCAGTTCTGAAATACGTAGTCTGTAATTCACATAGAAGTTACGTGCTCTTTCATTGGCATTTGCAGAGTATGAAGATGAACAGTAGATTGTCTGCTGAAGATTTAGATTTTGAATTTTCCTTTACTTAGAAGGATATAAAGTAGCAAATTCTAAAACACCACGACTAGTCAAGAGAAAGACCACGGAAGGAAGGAAAAGCCTTATATTCTAGTACCTTTATTGGCTTTTTTCCAGTTCGTTGAACACAGGGGCCCTGCGTTTGCCTTCTTCCCTGGAACCTGCGGGTAAAGTACTGCCCTGGGGAAGGCCAGTGCCTCCACAGAGCTTCCAGCTCTGGATGTGTGATGGACAGCCTCATGCCGCTGGTCAGCAGGGCCCAGGCCAAGGGACAGCAAGGATAAGCCAGCTCCCTCCAGCTCTTCCGTGAGCACTTCCAGCTCTCACAGCCTCTGACTCTGGAGGCCTTCAGAGAAGTGATGGCTCCCGCTCCACTCCTGCCTTCTAAATCTTGGCAAATGTTGCTTCTAACCAGTTCTTACTCTGAACCATATGTGGAAGGGGATTTGGGGAAACGTGGTTTTAGCTTAAGCAAGTAGAGCATATAATACGGCCTCCCTTAATTTTTCTCTCTCTCTCCCTCTCATACGCACACACACACACACACACACACACATCATAATCAGAATCATACAATGATGATTGTGCTAAGCCGTTTGAGAGTGAACTGTGGACAGTTGGACCCTATTTGTCTTTAAACACAATCATGTCTCCTCTGAAAAAGGACAGCCCCTTACATAATCACAATACGTTTATCAAGTTCGAGAAATTTCACACTGTTGCAATACGATTACCTCACCTACAGTCCATATCCAATTTCTGCAATAGTGCCCTTTATGGCAATTCCTGTCTGATCCAGGATCACGCGTGGCATTTAATTGTTGTGTCTCTTGGCTAACGTTTATGAGCGCCTACTACCTGCCAAGCCCACAGGACACCGCCAGCCTCACCTCCCCATCCCCCAAACCTCCCCCTCCTCCCCCCACGCCGGTCTCTGAAGGAGGTAGGAGAAGGCCCCTCTGCTTTCCCAAAAAACAACAGCCGGGATTTTGTTCCGGGCATCACAAAAAAGAATGTGTCTCTCCCTCAGGAGAGCAGATGGAGGGTTCCGTTAAGGAAGTCACTTCCCTCCCAGGGCTGCGTCCCAGCTGCTCTCATCATTTCTTTCTCTGGCTACTTCTCCTGCCCACTCTCCTTTCCATGCCCTTCCTGGCCCTGCATCCCTTAGCCCTAAGCATTTAAAGCACAAACAGAAGAAAAGAAAATCCAAAATGTGAACGTCACCAGTCAAATACGGCCACAGTGATTTTTTTGCACCGCCCCTTCTGCCCCCACACAGGGGTGCTTCCTCCTCAGCTGCTCTGTCATCAGCTCAGAGGGAAGACAGAAACAGGTCAGAGGGCCCAGGACCGGGCAGAATCTTAAAGGTCACCTGGTTCTACTGACGTTTGGACTGCTTTCGGGGACTTGTTTCTCTGACTGCAATGTGCATACAAATCACCTAGGAGACCCTGTCAAAATGCAGGTGCTGATTCCATAGGTCTGGGGTAAGGCCGGACTCTGCATTTCCAAGAAACCCTCAGGTATTGTTGATGGACCCCTCCCACCCTTTACGTAGCAAGTATCCAAAGAAAAGCCACACGGCCTCTTCTTAAATACTCAGAGCTTTTACAACCTCCTTAGGAAACTGACACTCAAATTGTCTTAGGCATAAAAGAGAATTTGTTGACTCATAAAAATTTCCAGGGGCTCTTGCTTCAGGCACAGCTGGATCCAGGTGCTCAAAGGATGGCATCGGGAATCCATGTCTCCACCTGTCTGCTTTTCTCTGCCCAAGCTTTACCTTCCGACTGTTCCTGTTGCTAATGGGGGAGTGAGAAAAGGCTTCCAGAAGCTTCAGGCTAACATCCTACCAAATTGGCGACCACACTATGAAGTGAGATTCTCATCCCCAAAACTTCTGTCACAGTCCTGGGACTGAGTCCCGTTGAGCCTAGATTGCAGGCCTGTCTCCTAATCGATCAGTGTGGCCGATGATGGAAGGGACTGACTGGTGGTGGGCTTGGGTCACCCCGGCCACCTCTCGAGCTGGGGGATGGATGAGTTGTGCCCAAGCATGTGAACTGAGAATGGGGGAGGAGGGAAGTGGGTCCCTAATGGAAGAAGGTGGGAATAGATGCTGGGCAGACAAACATGACAAAGCCCCCCCCCCCCCACCCCAACCCCAGAGAAAGCCACTATCTCTTCAAATAACCCTCTGAGGTCCTTCCCTGACACGAGTCTCTGAACAGTCGTGCCCATTTGGTCCGTTTCTAGTGCAAGTCCTTTGTGCTGTGGTGCGATAAGGAGAGCAGAGGAACTAGAGGTGTCTGGGACAAGGTGGGACAGTCCAGGGTGGGGCTACTGTTAGACAGACCCAGGGGTAGAAATCAGGAATGCTGCCTCCACTCAGCCCAGATCATCACCATCGCCCAGCTGGACCACCGCAACAGATTCCCAACTTGTCTCCTGCCCCTCGTCTCCTCGCCGTCACTCGCTCTACAAGTGCACTCTGTAGCCAGAGTGATCTCCAGAAATTATAAATCCTGTCATCTCCTTGCTTGAAACTCTCCAATAGCTTCTCCTACTGCATTTGGAAGGATGTTCCACCTCCCTGCTCTGACCTGTAATGCTGTGACCTGATGACCACTATCTACCTTTCTAGTTTCAGTGTGGACCATTCACCCCTTCATTCAGAGCATTTGGCCATCTCTGTCCCCTGAGCTCTGCAACTTTGTTTCTGCCACAGGACCTTGGCCCTTGCCATTCCCTGTGCTTGGAATATGCTCGGGGAGTTGTGGGGTCACCAAAGAGGCAGGCTGGAAGGACTGATTCATCCTGGAAGGACAAGGATGGCTCGCTGAGGAAGGAGCCACTTAAGCTGGGAACCTAAGAATGACTTAGCCATGGAACTTTGGTCCAGCTATGGTCCCAAGCCTGCTCAAAGATGAGAGATGACAAAGACTTAGCAAGAGGGACAGAGGAGGCAGAGTAAACGAAGACCCAGGGCCTTGGAACACAGAGGCAGAAATCTTTCACGGTTCTGTATGGGGGGGAGGGGCTCTGCTCTGCTCGTCCTCTAAATATCTTTAAGTCTTCCTTCCTTCATTCAGGTCTCTGCTCAAATGTCACCTCCTCCCAGAAGCCTTCTCTGACCATGCTAGCTAAAACAACATCCTCCCTTGTCTCTCTCTGTCCCCTAACCCTGCTTTATTTTTCTTATTCTCAACACTCATATGCTTGTTAACTTGTCTGTCTTCTTCTACTCTAAAGGAAACTCTGGGAAGACAGGGATTTTTTTTTTTTCTGTTCACTGCTGTGTCCTAAATGTCCAGAACAGTGTCTGACAGTAAGAGCTCAAAGAACATGAGAATAAATGAATGAATGAATGAATATGAATGGACAGGGAATGGCGGCATAACAACCCTCAAGGTCACAGGCTTTGAGATCAGATGGCCTTCGATGTGCATTTTGGCTCTGCCACTCAATCTCCATGGGACTCTGAACTTATTATTTACATCTCTTTGTGCCTCGGTTTCCTCACAAAATTGTAGTAACGTGAAGTGAGTTAAAACAAGGAAAGCACAGAGGGCAGTGCCTGGCCCACAATGAGCGTGCACAAAATAGCCAGTGTTGTCACAGCGATGGTTCGGAGATGCTCCCCTAGAAAGACTGCTTTCATCAGCATCCACTCCCCACCCATAGCCCCAGGTTTTGAAGGATGTGTCTCCTGAACTGTTGCTTAATAAGCAAGGCCTCCTTTTGATGAATCAGATGTGGCTGCTAATTAGAGCTCCTGATTAGCATGGGGTAGCCAGGGCGACAGCACTGAGCTGATAACAGTCTAGACAAAAGCAGAGCAATGTGGCATTTTGGGTACGCGGCTCACCCTGATGGTGGATTATTATGTGATTTCCTCTGGGCTCCTTGTAACGTGGAGAAATCGCTTCCAGATGCCCCGTTGGTCTCTCCGGGGACCCTCGCAGGTCCGGGGCCTCAGGTGGGGTCTGCGTCTCCATTAGTTCACCAAACATTTGGCTGCAGACTTTGTGTTTCCCCTCTTTAAAATCAAAGCCACGCAGGTTGCTTTGAGGAACGAGCCTCTATGTGGGGTGGCCGCAGCCCTGGCTCAAGCAAATCGAAAGCCTCAGGAAAACAGCTCATGGCCTTGAAGTCCCACGTGTGGGAATCCTCTTTTTTCTTCAGAAAAACTTGCACCCGCAGGACTCACAAGTCCGTTTTTAAGGCCTGCGTGCTTTCTTTTTTTCTGTTTAATTGAAGTATAGTTGAAATATAATATTCGATTCATTTCAGGTGTACGATATACGAATTCAGCCATTATATACATTAAGAAATGCTCAGCGTCAGTGTATTACAGTATTATTGACTATATTCCCTATGGTGTACTTTTTATCCCTGTGACTTATTTATTTTATAATTGGAAGTTTGTATCTCTTAATCCCCTTCACCTATTTCACCCCTCCCCCCACCCATTCATATCTAGTGCTAAATTACCTTCTGGGAAAATCGTGTCTGTTTTAATTCCCCCCAAATTAAGAAGTGACAGTCCTCCCACACTCTTCCCCAAAGCAGGCTTTGTTATTTTCAAAAATCATTTGCAGTTTCATAGCCAAAGATATCTGAATATTTGAGTTTATATGTGTTTGACTGTCACTGATGCTTGTCTTTTTTTCATGTGTTTTCTGGCCTTTTATATTTGTTTTGTAAATTTACAGTTCATAGACATGTTGTTTTTGTAGCTGATTTTTGTGGTAGGGGTTTTTTTTAAATCCATTGAGAACATTAACACCTTATCTGATGAAGTTTTGGGGTGATGGTGGGGTAGTCCGGAGCCAACGACCAAGAAGGAATTCTTGAAGATGTGTTTGGTGCAAAAAGGTAGTTTTATTAAAGCACAGGGACAGAACCCATGGGCAGAAAGAGCTGCACTGGGGTTGTGATGAGTAACTGATTATATACCCTTAGGTTGGGAGGAGGTCAGGGATAGAGTAAGTGTCTAAGGAATTTTGGAAGCAAGGTTTCCAGGACCTTGAGGGGCTAGCTGTTGCTAAGGAAACACCATTTACTACCATTTAATAAAACCTCAGTCGTGAGACCCTTCAGATATATATCAGGGGCCATAAGCTTGGAGTGTGATTGCCAGCATATATGTTGGGGCAGTTGAGATACAAGAAATAGACTTACGGGGTCCTCAAGGTTGGAATCATGTTAAGCTAAAGTTCTCTTGTGCCCCCTGAAAAGTGTCATCCTTGAGGCAGCTGAGCTCTTAGAGGGAGGACACTCTGATGGTCTCAAGGACTTGTCAAATCGACTGAAGGCAGTAGGGGAATTTAATTTTCCATTTGCCTTAGTTTCCCACATCGCCATGGCAAACACTTATACCCCTTTCCTTTGTTCTTGGGTAGCCAGGAGTGTCTGAGGAATATCACACAGCTCCTACCGAGGCAGGGGGTGGAGGGTAAGTGTGCCGGCCTGTATTTTGTCCTCAGCTTGCCCCACGCTCCCTCATCGTTATCTATGTTAAAAGTACACATTAAATCTTGGGCAGCTAAATCACAACACACAGATGTAGATGCATGGGTGTAGATGTATACGTTTGGTGTAGGTGTAGATGTTCAGGTACAGATGCAGACGTAGATGTATAGGTATAGATGTGTGGGTATAGATGTGCAGGTGTCGACGTAGATGTGTAGGTGTATTCGTGTAGGTGCAGGTGTAGATGTGTAGGTGTAGGTATCTTCTCCCAAAGAAGTCTTCTTCTTGATTGCCTGTGTTCCAGTTCCTGGCTTCTCCAGCTTCAGCTCTTTTATAGTTTGACATGAGTGTTGAGTTAAAATCAAAAAACCATTTCCAGGCACCCCCTCTTCCCATTCTGGGCTGGTCTAAGCCCTCACTCAGGTGGGAATGTGGGAGCTGCACCTTCCTCACAGAGTTGAGGATTAATGACTTACTGCATGTCAAGTACTTAGAGCAGCACCTGGAACCTATCCACGTGCAGATCACGTCATTCTGACGACTGGCTCTCCGAGACCCCACAGTAGTGCCAGTGGGGTATTCCTTCCCTGTCCCCACAAACCGTTCCTTTCACGAACCTCGTAGAACCTTCCCTGGGACACCCCTCAGGCTCACTGAGCTGTGGCAAGGCCACCTGAGATGCTGCCGGATCGGGTGTTGGTGCCCTGGTGGTCGCACAGCAGTGACGATGATCATGAGTGCTAAGTACGAGGTCCTGTGCCCACAGCCTCCCAAGCACTTTCTCATTTAACCTCAGGACACCCCATGAAGCGCCCCAGCCTTGGGGTCCCTTCCCCATTTTCACTCTGCGTACCTGTGCCTTCCCTCCCGTATGTGGCACCTCCAGTCTGTACTGCAGACGCGGTCGTCACTTTTTATAATAGCAAATACATAATAAACTGTATTTTTTTTTTCAACGTTTATTTATTTTTGGGACAGAGAGAGACAGAGCATGAACGGGGGAGGGGCAGAGAGAGAGGGAGACACAGAATCGGAAACAGGCTCCAGGCTCTGAGCCATCAGCCCAGAGCCTGACGCGGGGCTCAAACTCACGGACTGCGAGATCGTGACCTGGCTGAAGTCGGACGCTTAACCGACTGCGCCACCCAGGCGCCCCGAAACTGTATTTTTTTTTAATCACAAAGCCACATGGGCTTGCTAATGTGGAGGAGGACAGTTTACTGACAAGAACGTCTCATTATGATGCACATACAATTAAGGACGATGCATATGGTCTCAGAGGAAAGTCTTCTTGTATGAAAAAAATGCTACCGGGTACATGGGTGAGCAGCTCAAGCACAATGGAGAGTTCTAATAATATCAGAACACCGTCTAAGAAGAAACCGGGGGCTCCAGCGACGTGATCACCGGAGGTTTCTTTCGCCTGATGTTTTCAAGAGGATTTGTTGGTGTTTTCCTTGAGGTCTGGGTCAATTCAGGTCTGAAAAGAAGCAGACGCCAAGACAGAATTAGAAGTGCAAGAGATTTGCAGGGATAAATGCCTTTGAATGACACAGGGGAGGAAGGGCAGGAGCAGGTGGGGACACTCAGGCCACGATGTCGGCACCTGTGCAAGAAGGGAGAGCAAAGGGGGCCCCGGTAGGAAGAGCCTCAGGCAGTGGGGCTGCACGGAGACGGTGTTGGCCGAGCCTGGAAGAGCCCCAGGTCAGCGGCTGTCATTAGAGGAGTCCCACTGGAGCATCGTCCAGGCACCAGCACCTCCACCATGCTCAGTCCCTGACTGCGGCTTGCCAGGGGGACTGTGGACACGTTCAAAGGTGCTGTGGCTGGAGGCCATGCCGACTATACTCTCCACTGTAGTTCCACGAAATGCAGAAATTTAGGGACAAGAAAAGGTAGCCACGTTTCCTGCAAATGTTCTACCTGCCCAGCACTTTCTCAAGGGATGCGGTTTCCTCCCCACTGCCACACTGCAAAAAGGCACAGGTCATTCTTTCCATTTGTAGATGAGTAGTATCCTGAGGCTCAGACAGGGATAGCAATTTCCCCAGAGCCACACAACTAACTACAAGTCATGGGGCTGGACACCATCGTGGCTTCCTTGGGCAGAGACACCAAGCAAAGGTCTAAGACCAGGTAGAGTTAAGGCCAGAGGGTGATCAGGAAAAATCCATGGCAGGAACATCAAGGGCTTCTGACTCTTTTCTGTTGGAGCCTCAGGGATTAGCCCCACCTCTTGTGCCAGCCCCTCTGGATGTAAAGACCCGCACTGACCCAGGGCGCCCAGGGAGCTCCACTGTAGACATGCACAGTAGAGTTTACAAGGACCATGCCAGGTAGCACCGGCCTGGAGGCCTCGAGCACAGAGAACCTTAACTGCGTCTCCAGAAGGAGAAAGCTTTAAACCAGCGGTGCACAAGAGAATCAGGGAGGGTGCCAGAGCAAAAGCTGACATCCAGTCCCATTTCAAACATTCTGATGCAAGAAGTCTGGGCTGGGGCCTAGCAATGGCCTGCCTTTTAGCAGCCCAAGCTCTTCTGATGGAGCAAAATGGCGGCCAATCACAGCCAGAAACGCTGTTTAAAACAATCCAGGAACCCAGACTGAGGGACATTTTTCAAAACAACTGGCCTATGCTCTTGAAAAATGTCAAGGTCTTAAAAAACAAAGGTGGTAGACTTTTTCAGTTTAAGAAATGCCAACTGAATGTAACAGGGGATCCCGAATTACATTCTGGATCGGAAAAAAAAAAAACGTGTTTTTCTTTTGCGAGAAAGAGCGTTAGTGGGACAATGGGTGAAATTTGAATAAGAAATGTAGATTAGATAATGATATTGTATCACTGTTAATTTCCTGATTTTGATCGATGCTTTGTGGTTATGTAAGAGAATATCCTTGTTTAAGGAAATGCATGCCGAAGTACTCAGGGGTAAACAGATAACGTGTACAATTTATTCTCAAATGATTGAGAGAAGTGTTAATATAATATACCCATATGTGTGCATGTGTGTAGGATGAAGCAGGAAACGGGGGAGAAAACCCTTGAGGAACCTGGGTGAACGCTATATAAAAACTCCTTACACAAGTTTTGCAACTTCTAAGTCTGAAGTTATTTAAGCAGATGACCAAGGAAGAGTCTGGGTGTCACCTGCATTTGATGAGAACGGTCCAGGGTGGTGGGCCTGGGGGTTCCTGCGGGGGCACAGCAGGCCCGGCCATGGACACACAGGTTTAGTTTAGAGCAGACTCACTCGTCCCTCACACTCGCCCATTCTGGAATTGCCCCCTTCTTCTGGACAACAACCCCCTCAGGTCTTGGGTGAGAAGTCACCTCCTTGCAGCCTCTCAGGAGCAACAGCTCCCAGGCTATGCTAGATGCCCCCGTCGTGCTCCCTGGCGGGTGCTCCTCTCCCCTCTTGCTCACTGGTCTCTCCCACTGGCCCACTGGCCCACAGTCCACTGGGAGTGGACTGTGCGTCATTTGTCTTTGCGTCCCCAGACCCGGCATATTTGCCACAGACCTATGCTCGAAAGTCTGCTTTTGGTTTCTTAAGGCTGAAATCCAGCATATACACTCGCTAACTTACCCGTAGGGTAGGTCTGATTACCAATACACTCGCTAACTAACCAGCTAACCTGTAAGATAGGTCTGATTACTCCTGTCTGATGGATGAAAAAATGATGCTTAGGAAAATGAAGTGACTTTCTTGAAAACAAAATGAATGAATAAGTAAATAAGGCAGAAGGTGCAGTGTTCTGTGACCCCAGAGAGGCTGAAGGCATGTGTATTTGGGGTACGAGGAGGGCCCAGGAGATAAACTCCAATTCTACTGAAGGAAGCACATTCTCACGTTCAGGACTATCCTATAATACAACAAGCTGCCTTGGTAGTGAGTGAGCTCCCCGTCCCTGGAGCTGGGCAAGCAGGGGGCCCCACCTGGACAGAGATGAGGGGCCCGTTCTATGAGGGGCTGATTCTTCCGGCAGCTTATGGTTTCTGAGCTGAGGCAGTGGGAGAAGGGATTTGGGACCCCCGATACCTGAAGATAAGTCTTTATTCTCCGTCATCACCCCCGGGTCCAAGAATGGCATTTCCCTGAGGGCATGTGGCCAAGTCCTGGCCCATTAAAACACTAATTAAAAAAACTGGCCCTTGCACCTAGACTATTTTTAAGCTGAGGCTTTGTGACAAAACAATGGCCTCATTAGACTTTATTTGAAACAAGGAAGCCAACCCCCAAAACAGACAAACAGTGGTCACGTGGGGCCTGCAGCTGGCCTCATCTGGGGCTTGAGAGCCAACTGGGACGCTCACAATCGCCTCTTCTCGGCCTCAGCCAGAACCCTGCTCCCGGCACCCATCCCCACCCGGCTCTCCACTCCAGGTCCCCATGAGCCCTCGATGTGGGACGTTCACCTGGGGCTAGCCCCTCCACATACATCTCACCTCGGGTCTTCCCTGTCCCCCGTCTAGCCCATGCCCTGCTTCACCTGGCAGCTGCAGGGGCCTCCTCGCTGGACTCTGTCTTCCAGTGTTCACCCTCCAACCCATTCTCCACCCACGGCCACAGAGCTCTTTCTAAAGCTTAAGGCAGGTGGTGAGACTCTCCTGCTGAAAACCCTCCAAGATCTTCCCACTGTGCTGAAAAGTTCAAACTCTGGGCTGTGCTCAGCAAGGCCCTGTCTGACCTGCTCTCATAACCTCAGCCACATCCAGCCGCCCCTTGTCCTCCGCACACTCACCTAAGTTGTTCATCCCTCTGGCTTTGCTAGTGCCTGCCCTCCACCTGTTGTGCCCTGTGCTCCCTCTGCTCTGCCTTGGAAACTCCTATTCATACTTCAAAAGCCCTCCGGGGCACCTTCTCCCTGCAGAACCCTTCCCTGAGCCAGCCACCCCACCCCGTGCTCTGGAGGTGACCGGACCTGCCCTGCTGTGCACGATACACACTGTGTTGGTACCATCTCTTCCACACTCCTTCTTCGGCTAGACTGTCAGTCTTGTGAGGACAAGGGCCATGTTGTTCAGCATTATTTCCCCGGCACCGAGTGTATGTCCGCCACATCATAAAGGCTCAGTAACTATGTGTTGGCTGAAATGGGCAAATGGATGAATTTGTGAGAATACCAGAGGACAGATTAGATGGGGAATACCATTCCATCGTGTTCTGCACAGGAGCAAACTAGCAAATATAAACACACAAACATGAACACAAATGAATGCTCACATGCATGAATGCTTAAATGTAAGTAAACAAGTAAGTGACAGCACACTCCCCCCAAAACGTTTAAAGCAATGGTGCTCAACCCTGGCTTCCTGCTAGAACCACATGGGAGCTTTGACAGTAGACCGGCCCAGGCCCAGCCTGGATCAATTAACTCAGAATCTTTAGCCACGAGGCCAAGTGATTGTAACACACAGCCAGGGTTGAGTGGTTCTCAAATTGTGGTCCCGAGACCAACAGCATCGGCGTCCCTGGGAATATCAGTGTTTCTGCAACTTAGCCTGGCATTTTCCCGATTCCTGAGCTCTGTGGTGGGTCCTGGGCCTCCGCTTGTCTGACAAGTTCCCAGATGCTGCTTGTGCTGCTGGTCGGGGGTGACACTTGAAAGCCCAGGGCTCTAGAGGCACTCTGTCTCTCCTTCCTTAACAGAAAAAAAGAGAAGGATGGAAGGGGTGACAGATAATGCTTGCTGTTCTGGGAGCAAGAAGCCATGTAAGGGGGTGGGAGGTGGGGACAGAGATTGTTCTATCAATTTTTTTTTTCCTTTTCTTTACTTTCCCATTTTTGTAGATGAGGAATCTGAAGCCTGGGGAGGAGCACTAATTTGCCCAAAGGCTGGAATCAAATCTTTTTTTTTTTTTTAATGATGTAACAGAATATTTATTGAGTCCTTGCTAAGTACCACGTATGGCTCTGAACTGGGGCATCAGGCCTCTTAACTCAGTCCTACCCCCTTCGGAGCCGACACCAGCACCCCAAGGGCAGAGCGTAGCGATGGGAGATTTCTGGTGGGGCCTCAGCTCCAAATTACCTGGGCCAGGCCTCCTGCTCCCCCCATACCCCGGTAGAGAAAGTAGATTTATCCTCCGCTTCCTAAGCCTCCGGGGTCTGCCAAGTCACAAGGGGAAAATAACGAGGAGCCAATGAGGCAAGGCAGCCAACTGGAGGCTACCCGCTGGCTGTCACATAGGATGCTCCCTTCCTTGGGGGATGTTCGGCTTCTGCACGGCCCATTTTCCTGTCTGCCAAGGGGGTCTCTGGAGACAGGGTGAAAGACACAGCTGGCAGGGGAAGCAACAGCCACTCCCCCACTTCTCCCTCAGGATGAAACCCTGATCTCGTTCAGGTATCAGGCAGCCTAGGTCTACAGGAGAGGCGGGGCTCTGCCCCTGCTCCAGAAAGTAAATCTTCATTGGTCTATGTCAATTCTGCGATTCTATTCTCCTGGGCAGTGATTGGTGGAGTCCTGGGCACGGGAGCAATTATGGCCAATGGAGTGTAAGGAGCCGACTGGGGGGGAGGGGCGAGGGAGGTTTTTTTGTTGGTTTTTGGTTTTTGTGGGTTTTCTTTTTTTTTTGGCTCTTTTTTTGGCTTTTTGTTTTGTTTTGGCTTTTTTTTTTTTTTGGTTTTTTTTTTTTGCTCTGGAAAATGGATACTGAAAAAGATGAGGGGACCGCATTTGCCCAACACACAGCTGGGTGGTCCAGGGCCTCTTATTATGCATCCCAGGGCCCTAATGTCAAGGCTGAAAGCCGCCTTCTCTTCTGTGCACCTACTTCCGTGTAGTATCCAGCACCCACGTTATTCTCATTCGTTGACCAGCCCACCTCCTCCTGCCCAGTCTGGGATCTCCTGAGGGCAGGGTGGGATGGCGTAGGTGCTCAGTGAATCTTGATTAACCAGAACAAGTGTGGGGCTCACCATAAGGGTTACGCACCCATAACCATTCCTCCCTTCTTCCATGTTGATGGACCTCAGTTGTATTTGGGCAGCGATGGGTCCCATCACGGAGAACAGACCACTACTGGCCTAGTCTAGTGGTTCTCAACTCTGACCATACATCAGAATCATCTGAGGATATGTATATGTATCTTAGAGAGACAGCATGAGCAAATAGGGGAGAGGAGCAGAAGGAGAGGGAGAATCTTTAAGCAGGCTCCATGCTCAGTATGGAGCTGGACACAGGGATTCATCCATGACCCCGGGATCATGACCTGAGCAGAAATCAAGCATCCGATGCTCCCATGCCTGAGCCACCCAGGAGTCCCCATCTGAGAAGATTTTTTAAAAACACCAGTCTGTGCCTCACACTGAAAGATTCAGGCTGGTTTAGTTGGGTATTCAAGCGTCAGTATTTTCTGAAAGCTCTTCAGATTACACTAAGGGGCAACTACTGGTCTAAGCCTATCATGGTAAACCCATCCACCTTTGCCAGATGCTCATTTTCCCAGTCTCTCATAGCTCCAGGGGTGCTCATGGCACAGCTGTGTTCAATGAGCAATGAGGATATATCTGGGAGGAGGAGGGAAAAGGAGTTTCGGAGACAGAGTTTCCTCCCTGAGAAAAAGACAACAGAGAGCTCCTGGCTTGCTTCCTGCTTTGAAAACAGTTGCAAGGAGTGTGATGTTTGAAGATGTGGCAGCCCTCTTGTGATCAGGAGGTAAGAAGACAAAAAGCAAAGGACACCTGTGCTTGATGACATCATTAAGCTATTGGGTCACATCTGCCTCCTGCATTCTTATTATGGAAGATAATTATTTATCCTATTGGGGTCTCTGTTATTTAGGTTTTCTGTAACTTGCAGTTGTATACATCCCAACCCATACCAAACAATAGGAGAATGGATGAACAAATGAGTGTTTCTTCCTATTATCCCCCTTCCAGAACCTTCTACCCAGCCAGAAACATCTCTCCTCTCATATCTCCTCTCTGCACCCATATATTTGCCCCAAAGTTCCTCCTGTCATTCTTGGAGCTCTTCTGCATAGCACCGTGCCAACCCCACATGGGTTCAACTTTTGGTTCTGCCACCTACTTCTCTGAGGGAAACAGGACTCACCCTGAGTCTCCATTCCTTCATCTGGACCTACTGGTAGAGAAGCTGTGAGAAATAAACAGGGAGCCGTCTGTAAAATTCAGCATTCAACACCCAGCAAGTGCCCAGGAATGAGCTATTGCTATTATTCTTGGATAAGACACATCCCCCAGAGATTGCTCCCATACACCCTTTCTTCATCTCTCCTGGGCCCCTCCCTCAATGTCTCCAACCTCCCTTCACATAATAATATTCGTGTAACAATCAGTAATAACTACAATTCATGGCCCACATACTCTGGTAGGCAGTTTTCTGAGCCCCTAACACACAAGATCTATCAAATCCTCCCTCAGACCATAAGAGGTGGGGCCTGTCATCATTCCTGTTTTATCCCCCAGGATGCTGAGGCCTGCAGAAAAAGCTTAGAAAGTCCCCACACCGCTGTGATGTTTATGCTCCAGTTTTCTCAGGGCAGGATGCGGTGCCAATGCAAACAAATTCAACAATAGATGTTACATGCAGGGCAGAGCAGAGACAGCTCCGTGGAGGGGGGCTGGATGGACCCCTGCGGGCTGGGGTGTCTGGGAACCCTTTCCTCGCAAGTCACATTGAAGAGGCTCCTGTCTCTTCTCTCACCCTTCACTGTCCCCCCACACTCTGGGGACACCGAGGTCCCCAACCCCGGAGGCCCTTCTACATTTGCCCTTTGTACATGCTGTTTGCTCTCCCTGGAGCTCCCTCCTCCTTTCGTCCAGCTGGCTAACTCCATCTCCTCCTTCAAGTCTTGGCTTAGGTGCCCTTCTTCCAAGAAGACTTCCCGGACTGCCCATGCATCTCTTTGGAATCTGAACTCCATCAAGCAAGAAGAGAGGCAGTAAACCCTTACATGTGTCCAGATCTCTGAGAGGCAAGTCCACATTCAGTACCTCCAACAGCTTTCCATGGCAGGCAAGACAGGCTTTCTTAGCCCCATCTGACAGATTAAGCCATGAGGACCAGAGAGGACATGAGACCTATGCAAAATTACACAGCATACTTTCTATCAGAAGACAGATCCTGGCCCATGTCTATGGATTTAGCAACAACAGCAACAAAGGTAATAATGCATGCCGAGGGTTATTTGGCATTTATTGGGAAGGGCGCTAAAGGCTTTATATGTATTAGCTCATTTAATCTTAACAACAACCCTATGAGATAGATACTGTTATTATCCTCAATTTCTAGGTAAGGAACCAGATGTGCAAAGAGATGAGAAACTCGCTCTCTCAACTATCAAATAGTCATCAAGTTCCAAAGTATTCCCTTTTCACCCAGTAACTAAAGCAACTAGAGAGATCTTCCTCATCCATTAAATCCACAAAACCTAAAAAAAAATCATTGATGGCGGTATCAGCAAGGAAAAGAAACACTCATGCCTGTTGGACAGATACATAAATTAATTTTTAAAAATCTTTTTGGATATAGTTTGCTAATAATATGGTATAAAATGTGGCACCCGGAGCCCCGAAACATGAATCAGCCATCAAAGATGATGTTATAAAAGAGAAGTAGACGTCGTTTTTTTAAAAAAAATTCTTATGTTTCATTTTATATTTGAGAGAGAGAGAGAGAGAGAGAGAGAGACAGAGTATAAGCGCGAAGGGGCAGAGAGAGAGGGAGACACGGACTCTGAAACAGGCTCCAGGCTCTGAGCTGTCGGCACAGAGCCTGCTGCGGGGCTCGAACTCACGAACCGTGAGATCATGACCTGAGCTGAAGTCGGGTGCTTAACCAATTGAGCCACCCAGATACCCCAAAAAGTAGATGTCTTTTTTTAAAAAATGTCCAAAATTCAGCTATGAGTAAAAATAAGTAGGATGCAAAATTATGTATACATGGTATCATTCATACTGTGTTGTGCGGTGTCATTATAGGCTTGGAAGGAAACCTCCCCAAGGGTTGAGACTGTGTGTAGCATACTGGATAAATTTATTGAACAGACTGGACAGGATACATAATGATGTCATTCCTCCTCATAACAGCCTGAAGATAGCCACTGCTGTATTGTATCCCATTCCATAGATGGGACCAGTGAGGCACAGGAAATTAAGTTCCTCCTCAAGGCCAGAACTGTCCAACTCCAGTGCCCACACCTAGGCCCACACCTTCTATCCCCTCCTTCTCTATACACAGTCTCTTGGTATGACCCTATAGGTAGATGGTTAAAACTTTTTCTATGCTTTTAAAACTTTTTTCTAAGCTGTTCACAATAAACATCTATCACTTATATAATCAAGGGGGGAAAGGCAATAAAACCGTTTGTGTATGCAAAGTGTCCAGAAAGTTCCAGAAGGTTGTTCACACTCAGGTGTTAACCATGATTACCTCCAGCTGGCGGGAGGACTGAGCTCTTCATTTTACTCTATTTTGTTATTTCTCTGTAGCAAGTGAGCCCATGAGTTGTTTAGAAGTCAGATGTGTTTGGCATCTGGAGCTCGGATGGGGTCTGCAGCGGCTGGGAGGGGGCCTGCCCTGATGCGGGGGTGGGGGGGGCACTCCGGACCCCTGCCCACCAGCCTGGGGCACGGCTGCTCCCTCCCACAGGAAACGCGGGGAGCCAGCACCAGCTTGTGCCTCTCCTCACTCCCTCCCAAGAGGGCCATGTCCTTGCTCATCTGTAACTTTCAATTAACCAGGCACCAGGCTCCGGCTCAGAGGCTGAGCAAATGTTCTGAGGAGGAAAAGGAAAAACGGCCCAACAACTCCAGGAGGACGTTTCCTTTTAATTAAAGTGAGGATCCAGGCGGCTCTAAAATCCCTTTCTGATGAAAGTGAAGTTGGCCAGGAGGGCAGAGCGGGCAGGGGCGGGTGCCAGAGGGAGCAGGAGTGTGGAGGCGGGGAGCCACCCTCCTGTCCCTGCAACTCTTTCCCGGTCCCTTGCAATACTGGGGTCTTCTTGCCACAGTGAAGAAGGGTGGCCAGCCGATCTCAGAACCTGGGACCCCCTGAGAGAGACATTATTGCTGGCGCTCTGAGGAGCCGTGGGGAAGGCGGGGACGAGGTGGACGCAAACCACACAGGAGAACGGGGCTCTGGGCTTGGCCCACAGAGAGCTCTGGGTCTCCAGGCCTCCTTGCTCCCTCTCTCACTTGCTGGGCCACTGGCTTCTCAGGTTTTCTGTTCAGACAGAGGGAAGGGGAGGAAGGACGCTGCTTGCGGTTGTCACGTCTCCTGAGCCAGCTTCCCAGAGGCCTGTGAGCCCAGCTGGACATGCACAGGAGGGTGGGGGGTGCGTGCCAACACCCAACATTTATTGCAGTCAACGTTTACTGAATGTAATGACTGCCCCTGGAGGGGCACCCATAGGAGCACAGACTTTGGGGCTCAGCCTGTGTGGGTTTGAATCCTGCCTCTGCTACTTCCTAGCTGTGTGGCTGAGGACAACTTAATTCACCTCTCTGGACCTCAGTTTTCCCATCTGTAAAATAGGGATAATAGTGAGGCCTGTGTCATAGAGAATAAAATTAGTAAATACGTGTCTCGTGTAAGAACAGTGCCTGGCACATGGCCCACACTCCATAAACGATAGTTGTTATTAAAACACCACATTTATGCGGGTTAACTCATTGATGCATCCCTGTATCCCATGTGGTCATTTTCATGATCTCTCCTGGTAGACGCAAACACAGAGGCACAGAGAGGCTAAGTAACTTGCCCAAGCTCACACACCTCACCTAGTAAGGAGAGGAGCAGGATACGGACCCAGGCCCTTACGGGCATCATCTTGTTCTGCCTCTCAGTGCGGATGTGGAAACGTGGGTGTGAATAGTGCTGAGCTGCAGTTGTTTTTAAAAGACGAGGAACAGAGTGGCTGTCAAGGTTGCAGGGCAGGGGCTCAGGGCCCAGGCAGACTTGCAATCAAGCCTCGGTGCGGCTGCTTTCTAGGCGCTTGCCTTTGGGCAAGTCACCCTGAGCCTCCACCTCCTCGTCCGCACAACGGGACCCCTGTCCCCTCGCAGGGCTGCAGTAGAGTGAGACGTGGTGCAAGAACAGTCCCTGGGAAGGGTTGCTGGGAGAGGTGGGAGGGCAGGGGCACCAGGAGCAGAGCCTGTCCCCCATAGGTCCTGGACCCCTGCCCTGGAAGGGGCTCCTCCCCTCTCCCTCACTTCCTGTCCCTCGCAGCAGCCCAAGACCCCATCGTCCGGAGCCGGGACTACCACCATGGCTCTTCCCCACCGCCTCCTTCAGGCCCGCTCCCTCCAATCCAGCCTCCACGCTGCCGCAGAGGGGTCTGTCTAAATGTGGGTCTGATCTGATCTTGTCACTCTGTTGTCAAAACTCTCCAAGGTTCCCCACTGCCGTCTGCATCATGTCCAAACTCTTTACCGTGACCCTGAAGCCCCTTTCCTGTGGTCTGGCCCTTCCATCCTCTCCGACCACTGCCCTTCCCACTTCACTGGCTAGACTCAGCCACTCCTGAGCATTCCTTCATGCCATGCTCTCTCACCTCTGCATTTGACCATGGAGTTCCCTCTGCAAGAAGCTCCCCTCCTGCCCCTTCCCTTCACCGCCCCACCAAAACTGCTACACTTATACACTGCTTCCTTGAGGAAACTTCCCAACACTCCCGAAGTCCACTGCTGAAGGTTTCCGCAAACTTCTAAGCTTCCCTCATTGAGCATTCACCGTACTGTGTTGTAATTACTTTAGAAGTGTGTCTTCTCCATTGGATTTAGGGAACTTCGAGGATAGAGACTAGGCTGGAGTGGCTTATTACTGAAATAATGGTACCTGGGACAGAGACAATGTCAAAGGGTCTGCTGCATGGATGGATGGATGAATGGATAGGTGGATGGGTGGATGGATGGATGGATGGATGGTTTGTTGATTGCCTAGATGGGTAGATGAGTACATAAATGAGTGGATGGATGGATGGTTGGATGCATAGATAATAGAGGAATGGAGAGAAGGAATGATACATCGGTAGATTAATACTAGAAGGATAGATCGATTAATAAATCAATAGTGGGTGAGTGGGTGAGTGATTGTGTAGATGAACTATTGGAAGGTGAGTGGACACAGATGGATGGATGCTGGCCCTTCTCTATCATTAGAGGGAGAAAAACTCCAGACTTCAATATCAAGGTTTGGAAGGTCTCTGTGCCTGCCCCAGCTCTTTTTTTCAGTGGTCACAACAATCATAACATATTCTTAAACCAGGCTTCTTTTTATTTAATTGAGGTCAAATTCATATGACATAAAATTAACTATTTTATTTTTTTATTAATAATTTATTTATTTTTAAAATTTGCATCCAAGTTAGTTAGCATATAGTGCAACAATGATTTCAGGAGTAGATTCCTTAATACCCCTTCCCCATTTAGCCCATCCCCCCTCCCACAACCCCTCCAGCAACCCTCAGTTTGTTCTCCATATTTTCGAGTCTGTTTTGTCCCCCTCCCTGTTTTTATATTATTTTTGCTTCCCTTCCCTTATGTTCATCTGTTTTGTCTCTTAAAGTCCTCATACGAGTGAAGTCCTATGATATTTGTCTTTCTCTAATTTCACTTAGCATAATACTTTCTAGTTCCATCCACATAGTTGCAAATGGCAAGATTTCATTCTTTTTGATTGCCAAGTAATACTCCATTGTATATATATATACCACATCTTCTTTATCCATTCATCCATCGATGGACATTTGGGCTCTTTCCATACTTTGGCTATTGTCAATAGTGCTGCTATAAACATGGGGGTGCATGTATCCCTTCAAAACAGCACACCTGTATCCTGTGGATAAATGCCTAGTAGTGCAATTGCTGGGTTATAGGGTAGTTCCATTTTGAATAAAATTAACCATTTTATTTTTTTAATGTTTATTTATTTTTGAGAGAGAGAGAGAGAGAGTGAGCAGGGGAGGGGCAGAGAGAGAGGGAGACACAGAATTCAAAGCAGGCTCCGGGATCTGAGCTGTCATCACAGAGCCCGACACAGAGCTTGAACCCACAAACCCTGATATCATGACCTGAGCCAAAGTCAGACGCTTAACCAACTGAGCCACCCAGATGCTCCTAAAATTAACCATTTTAAAGTGAACAGTTCAGTGGTGTTTAGTACAGTCATAATGGTGTGCAACCACCACCTCTATCTGATTCTAAAATATTTTCACCCCAAAATAACCCCCCATTAAGCAGTTTCTCACCATCCTCCGCCCCCCCCACCAAGTAGGCAATCTCTAACCTACTTTCTGTCTCTATGGTTTTACCTTTTCTGGACCTTTCATATAAATGGAATCAACAGTATGTGACTTTTTGTGTCTGGCTTCTCAAATCAGACTTCTTATGGGCAACAAAACCTAGTTTCCGAGGTTGGGGAGGAATCTGTGAAATAGAAACGGAACAACCCCTGCCTGGCCACTCCCAGTGGGAAGACAAAAGAACTCCTGGAATCAGCTGGGGCTTAGAAGGAGGCAGAAGGATTCCAGGGCTCCAGGCTATGAAGTGGGTTTGGAGAAGAGCCCACTTCTCGCAGTTTGCCAACACCTGGCTTAGGGTCTGGCAGGCAGTGACTCCTTGGTAAGTAGGAATTGGAGTACCCTTTATTCAACGGCATGAGGAGGAATAAAGATTGTCCTCACCTCCTGGTTCTGTAGCAGTCACAGAGAGGACCTCTCTCCTCCGTGTCAGTAAACACCAATAAATGCCAATAAACATGGAGCACTTGCTGTGTGCCAGCAGCTCTAGAATGCCCTTTCACTCACTCAGGGTCCCGACAACCCTGCAGAGAGTCTATCAGAAGACCCATTTTACAGATTTGGAAGGGCAAGCTCAGAGAGGTAAAGACACACACCCAGTGCCACACAGCAGAAAAGCACATGAGCTGGGCTGGATCCCACGTTTATCCAGAGCCAACCAGCTGCTCTTACCTCTGCAACATGTTGCCCCTTCCTGTCCTCCTCCTTGTTCGGAGCTTTGCTTTCTGTTCGGGATTCAAACTCTAAAGGATATAGAACCTCCTTAATTTCTTCGGGCTGCTGGTGGAATCCCAGACAGGCTCCCGCTCCCCAAGGCATCCCACGGCTCCACGCCAAGGCAGCAAAGGCTCCTGTATGGCACGATGCTGCCACCTGGTGTCCATGCAGAGTACAGCAGCCACAGAGGCACTGGAGGCAGCAGTCCCAGTTCCCTGCCCAGGGTCCCCGCAGCCTGAAGAGCATGCGGGGGACCTGGCCAATTTTATGTGGCCTCTTCCTCTGTGACTGGCCCTGTTCTAGGTGCTTCGCCTGCACTGATATCACTCAATACTTACTTTAGCACTATAAGAGCTACTCCCTGTGTACGTAGTGGGGGCTCAAGAAATACTTATGGCAAAAAGATAAATGCCATATGATTCCACTTCTGTGAGGTCCCTAGAGGAGTCAAGTTCCAAGAGACAGAAAGTAGGGTGGTGGGGCTGGGGGGAGGGGGATGGGGAGCTCGTGTTTAATGGGGACAAAGTTTCCATTTGGGAAGATGAGAAAGTTCTACAGATCGATGGTGGTGACCGTTGTACAACACAGTGAATGGACTTAACACGTTAGAACTGCACACTTTAAAACGGTAAAAGTGGCAAATTGTATGTCCCGTGTATTTGGCCACGATAAAAAAGCGTATGTGAATGAATAGACTAAGAGATGAGCGAATGAACACACGAATTCATAATCACAACAACGGTAATATTTCCTGAGCACTCAGCATGTACCAGTCCTCGTGCGCCATGTTCTTCGCCCTCACAGGTAGTTTTTTTAGGATGTGGCCAGCGGTACCGGAGGCTTTGGCCGTACAGCAGTGAGCAAAGCCCCTACCGCGATAGACCCGGCATTTTGTGGGGCAGATAGTAAACAAGGAATATGAAAATGTCAAATGGTTCTGTGTGCTGAAAAAGTCAATTTGTATATTGGGACCCTCAATATGGAGACTGCCCCGGTGGCCTGGCCCACGTGGCAAATATAAATCTCAGTTGGGCTGCACTTACAGGAAACACCTGTCAAGGAAGCTTAACCTAGGCCAATCAAATCCTCCAACTCAGCTTTAGCTAGCTTGCCTTACCCCGGAAAACTGTGCCAGCCTTATGAGGAAATCCCACATCTCCTGGTCAGTCATGCCCTGTTTCTGCCTTGCCCCTTCCAAAGTTCTGTAAAACTCACACTTGGCCCAAATCCCCCTGGAACACTGCTCCCCTGCTTGGGAGACACGGAACTCCCCCAATCGATGGATCGTTTTCCCTTAAAATAAAGGTCATCAAGCCTGTTATTAAATTGTTTCCTTTTTGTCATTTGACAGTGCTATAAAGAAAAGTAAATAAGGCAACGTGAAAGGCTGAAGAGTGCCTTGGCTGGAGATGGGGGAGCTCTTTCAGACCGACGTAACCTGGGAAGGGCTCTCTGAGGAGGCCGTAATTTGGGCGTCCTGGCTTGATCTTTGCCACACCCCTATGGGGTAGGTACTGTAATTATACCCATTTTGTAGATGAGGCAACTGAGTCTCGGGGTGTGGGGTGCTCAGGGTTGCCCAGCTCAGGAAGTGGCCCAGGCAGGAATTGAGTCCAGGTGTGTTGGTGCCTAGCCCTGGGACTCTTAACCACACCGTGAGTAAGTAAGGACCTTGTTGAACTTCTCAGTTCACACCCTGCAGGCAAATCCTTCAACTGTTTGAGGGCCTCAAGGCTAGGCCCAGGTGTGAGCCTGGGGCGTCCCTCCCGGCCCTCAGAGGTGGCAAGAGGAGGCGCAGATGGCTGCGGGTGTCCAGCAGGTGGCGCTGCTGCCCGACTCAGAGACGCCAGCCCGCAGCGCCAGCCCGCAAAGGGAGCCTGCCGGCCGGCCCCTCAAAGGTGGGGGGACCCAGGGCAGAGGATCCGCCTGAAGTGAGACTAGGCGGGACGCTTCAGACGCAGATGAAAGGCCTCCTGCAGTGTTGCCCGTATGCCAGGTAGGTCACTTACAGCTGATGCTGGGTCTCTACTTCCTCCTCTGCGGGTGGGCTCACAATCCCTCACTGGAAGATTCAAGGAGCTGGTGTATTCACACATTCGAATGAATTGCCTCCTCAATGTCGGGCCCCTGGGATTCAGCAGGGATCAAAGCTGACAAGAATCTCTGCCCTAGGGGAGACCCTATTCCAGTGGGGAGACAGACAGCAAACAAGAGAAATAAGGCAAACATTACATCAGGGGAAGTGATCAGGAGGCAAAAATTATAAAGCAGAGAAGGCAGGTGGGAAATGTGTGTTCAGGGGGTCAAACATAGAGACAGAGTTGGGTGCTGAGGAACACCTTGCTGAAAAAGTGACATCTGAGTAAAGGAGGTGAGGTGGCCCTAAGGAAACACAGGGGCATCGCGTTCGGCGCAGAAGGAATAATATCAAGGGCAAAGGCCCTGGGCAGGGAGCATGTGTGGCGTGCTGGAGGAAGAGCGAGAAGGCGGCCAGGACTGGAGTGGAGTAAGCTGGGAGGGGAGTCAGGAGAGGAGGTCCAAGCAGGGCACCAGGAAATGAAGAGCTCTCTGGGTCAGAGTGGAAGGGATTGGGCTTTCGCTGTGAATGAGAAATGAGGAAGCCAAGAACATTTGTGACAGTGGAGTGCCATGACTCTTACATGGCAACAGTGCTCTTCTGGCTGTACGGCTAGAGCCTGGCTCATAGTAGATGCTCAGTAAATGGTGGCTTTTGTATACCAGTCAGAATAGCCTAGGTTAGGCCGGGTAAGGAATAGCACCATGTCCCAGCAGCTTGAAGCAACAAAGATACATTTCTTGCTCACAGTACATGTCCAAAAATGAGTTGGCTGGGTTGGGTTGGGGTATCCTTCACTTAGGGATCCAGCTGACTTCACTGCCACCAATCAATGATGCTGATGCTTTGACATAAGCCTTCAGGGTTCACCAAGCCAGGGGAAGGGCATGGTGAAAAGTTGAACAGCAGCAGGTAGCAACTAGGTGCTTCTGACTAGAAATCACATACGTCACTGCCTCTCATGTTTCAGTGGTCAGAATTAGACTCATGCCTGGCTTCAGGGGTTTATTAGTCAGGATTTTTCAGAGAAACAGAACCAACAGGGGATAGAGAGATATCTCTATCTGTCTATATTTCCATTTATTATATGTCTATGTCTATGTGTGTATTCCTAAAGAGATTTATTATGGGAATTGGCTCATGCAGTTATGGAGGCTGAGAAGTCCCACAGTCTGCTGTCTGCACGCTGGAGACCCAGGGGGGCTGGTGGTGGTGTCGTTCTAGTCTGAGTCGGGATGCCTGCCAACTGGAAGAACTGATGGTGGGAGTCCCAGTCTGAGGGCAGAAGAAGAACAATGTCCCAGCTCAACAGTGAGAGAGAGAGAGAGAGAGAGAGAGAGAATTCTCTCTTCTCCTGCCTTTTTGTTCTAGTCAAGCCTTTAACAGATTGGGTGATGCCCACCTGCATTGGTGAGTGAGAGCTTTATGCAGTCTGTCAATTCAGATGCTAACCTCTTCTGGAAACACCCTCACAGACATGCCCAGAAATAATATTTAGCCAGGTATCCGGGCACCCCATGGCCCAGTCAAGCTCATACAGTCCAGTAACCATCCTGGGGGGGGGGGGGCGGGGCAGAGTGTAACCCTCCAGATCCTCGGAATAGGGGAAGTTAGACTGGCAATGGACATCACAATCCTATTACTGTTTTCTACTATCGTAATATTTGAAAATATTATAAAGTTATAGAATCTCTTCTCCCACTGGAGGGCTGAGTAACTACCTCGACTTCCCAAGGAGAGAGCCTGTGATAACATTAGGTGGAGACCCTTAAAAAGAGCAGAATTGAGGGGCCCTATTTGAGTCAATGGCCTCCCCAGCCACCCAGCTTCTCACATCAGGAACCCAGGCATCGTTGTGGACTCTTCCAAATGCCCCCTTCCAAGGCGCAATCATCATCCTTATCTCCCAGCCCCAACCATAGACCTCCTCCTGGCTCCTGTTACAACAGTCTCTCACCACATAATAGCCAGTCTCCCTCTGGTTTCCCTGCCCAGGTCTTGGCCAGCGTGGCCTCTCTAAATGGCCACTCTGATGACATTACTTCCGTGACTTCTCTCCAGTGGCCCCCCATGGTATCATAATAAAACCCAAGTGCTTTTCCTGGAATTCAGGCCCTTTGGGATCCAGCCTGACCTCATACCATTTCCAGCCACACCTTCCATGCTCTGGACTCCCTGGTAGTGTGGCTCTTCTCTCCACTTTTCTATGCCTCTGTGCTTTGGGGCACACTATTCCCTCTACCTGTATGTAATCCCTTTCCTCTTTCTTTAGTGAAAAAAAATTCCTGCTCATGGTTCAACACCCAGCCCAGATGTCACCTTTTGTGTGAGACCTCCCCAGTGTCGTCCTGGCAGAGGGACTGAGCTCTGCTGGACCCCCCCAGCACGTCTGGCCATGGCCCCCACCTGCGGTGTTGGCATTTGTTTCCACAGCCCCCACCCCCACCAGAAAATACATTTCACATCAAAATCCAATACCCACATTCACACGCACGCTGGGTGCAAAAGTTTCTCAAACACCATTTTCCCTTGCTACCTGCTATGCACGCTGATATTTTCAATTACGGTCTATTCTGTTTCACGTTGTAAGACGTGCTAGTTAAGCCATTACATTCATTTCGCTACAGTCTGTAAAACACTGCCCTAGCACCTCCTGCCAGGCTGCAGGGACCGTGTCTTTAATTATCTCTCCATCTCCCAGCACTTAAGACGTTTATACATGTTCGTTTAAATAAATAAGCCGATAAATGAGGGAATGGTTTTTTAGGCGTGAGTGGATGAATGAATAATTGAATGAAGGAGTAAACTGGTGAGTGGGTAAGTGAATTGATGAATCAGTGAATGAATGAATGAAGTGACCGGCTCTGTTGTGGGAGTCAGCAGCAGAAGCCAGCGTGGGCTGCCCTGGGTCCTGCACTAAGGGTGCAGGGTTTCTCCAGCTGCGGTTCCTGGGGAGCATATTAAAAATGCAGGTGCCCAGTGCTCTTTAGAGCCAATGAATCAGACTTTCTGGGACAGGGCACGGGAGTGGGCATTTGTGACAGTGCATTTTGCCCAGGTGGTTTTGAGGTGTGCTCAAGTTTGAAGCAAAGGCACCAAAGGCAGATAGCCACCTCCCTGCATCCTTCCCTGTCCTGCATCCTTAGGAAGGCACTTCCGGGGAGCCTGGCCGGCATGAGGGGGCGACAGAGCCCCAGCCCACACTGCTGACAGAAGTGCAGGAAGCAAGCAGTGGTTGCCATGGTAACACATTAAAAGCCACCTCCAGTTTCTGTGTCTGGAAAGGGTCAAGCCTTTGGAACATGGAGTGGGAAAGAAAGCCACTCCCCCAGGGTCTTTATAACGAACAAAGCTGTGGCACAGTGCCTGCTACAAAGCCCTTTCACAAGCATTACCTTGTGGGGTTCTCCCAAGGAAACTAGCGGATGGCGTTCCCATTTTACAGATCAGAAAACTGGAGGTGGAGTCACTTGCCAAGCCAGTCGGTGGCAGAGCTGGTATTTGAATCCAGCCTTCGGAATTCCAAAGCCTGTGACCTTGTCCTTCTTTGGAAGTGACAGACAAGGACACAGAGACTCCAGAATCCCATTGGCATTGGGGTTTGGGGCGGTAGGGTCACGTGCATTGCCCTCGTGCCATCTACACCCCGCCATGCTTGGTACCTATCTAGGAAAGCTCACATTTGCACAGACACATAAGCAGAAAAGCTTCCAAAACATGCCCATGCATGCATGTAGCACATGTATTCACACTCAGAGAAAGTACACACACAGCAGCCTCACATGCACACACACTTATGCCTGAACATGCTTATATTCACATATAAATGCACAGATACCTGTAAACGTATAACACCTGCTGACGTTCTGTGGCTGTTTGCTGTGTGTACACACATCTATTATACCAGTAGATAATCGATTCATATGTATACCACCAAGGAACTTGTCATGTTGGTGCATTGGTCCTTAAAAGGTCCTAGGAGGGGCCCCTGGCAATGTGTTTACCTAGTCATATGCTTTTCTAAAATCTGCAAAAGTAATGTTCTCTTTAATGTTTTGCAATTTGTTTTCAACGTTTATTTATTTTTGAGAGACACAGAGTAAGTGAGGGAGGGGTAGAGAGAGAGGGAGACGCAGAATTTGAAGCAGGCTCCAGGCTCTGAGCCATCAGCACGGAGCCTGACACGAGGCTTGAACTCACAAGCCATGAGATCATGGCCTGAGCCAAAGTCACACGCTTAAAATGTGAGCCACCATGCACCCCTGTAATATTATTTTTTAAATAATAGCTTGAGATATAATTCACATACCATAAGACTTAAACACTTAAAGTGTACAATTGTGGGTGGTTTTTTTTTTTAGCATATTCACAGAGTTGTACAACCATAACTACTATCTTATTCCAGAACTTTGTCATCACCCCAAAAAGAAACTCTGTACCCATTAGCTGTCACTCCCCATTCCCCTGCCTCCAACCCCCAGGCAACCACTCATCTACTTTCTGACTCTATAGATTTGCCTCTTCTGGGGAGTTCATATAAATGGAATCAGACAATATGTGTGTCTTTGTGTGTCTTCCTTCTTTCATGTACCACAGTATATTCAGGGTCCATCCATCTTATAGCATGTATCTGTTCTTCATTCCTTTTATGACTGGATAATATCCCATTGTGTGGATGTGCCACATTTGGTTTATCTATTTGTCAGTTGATGGACATTCAGAAAAAGTAACACATTCTAACCACAGTTGGTTAAAACTACTAGCTCCTTCTTCACTAACCCCCTCGGTCACATGACAGGTAGCATTTGGGGGAAGTTGAGTTGGGGACACTTTTAATTTGGGACCAGTGGGGTATATGCATGTGGTTCACCTTCCCCTCCAGAGACAGTTTATTATTAGCCATGCTGGTATAGTGATGGCTTCCAGAAATCGTGCTGCTGCCCTGAGGCCACCTGCCTTGGTTCATGACACGAAGGAGTAGGGCCTGTGGTCGTGCAGAAAGATCAGCATGTGCCCTGGTGCCTACCATGCTGGAAATATGCGGGTAACAAGAGAAACACGGTTGGAAAGGGACAGAGCTGGAAATTAGTCTTGGAAATGGGCGCGGAAACTTCTTCTCATCATCAGACATGTAGTATCATAATTGAATTCCATTCTCATCGACACCCGGTCAAAAATGAAGAGCCAATCTGGGGTTATACAGCCAAAAAAAGAAAAAAAAAAGTAGGAAATACATTTCAGAAAGTACCAGGAAGTCCATTAATACATGTTGTTTTCCTAGGTTTTGTGATGTTTCTGGTATTTGTAGGTTTTTAGAAATTTGCGACGTTGTGATTTCTTCCTTAATTCCAAATAAATATTCACATGGGTACCTACGTTTGTATTGATAATTTTGAAATCTTTTGCTTAAACAGGGTCCCCCAAGTTATACAAAATGTAAATCCCCTCCCCCCATGAAACATGTGGATCCTTCCTTGTTACACACCAGTGCACGGGACCCTGCATGTGTGCGCATGTGTGCCTAAGCAGGTGCTGGTCAGGGTCAGGGATGGAGGAGGAATCACAGCTCTATTCATAGGAGGCAAGTGAACCCTCAGTCACATATATGATCCCACCTGGCACGCTTTTCTGTAAAGGGCCAGAGAGTATGTTAACGTTCTGTGGGCCAGATACAGTTGTTGCCACAACCCAGCTCTGCCATTGGGTGAAAGCAGCCATAAACAACTCAAATGAATGAGCACAGCAGTATTACAAAGAAACTTTGCTCACAAGCCTGTGCAGTGGGTCAGGGTGGGCCCGAGGGCTGCCGTGTGCTGACCCTGCTCTATACTCTAAGCTCCGTGAGGGTGGGGCGTGATTTGGTGTTCACCACTAAATCCTAGGGGCCTCCCAGCATGGCTGGCTTGGAGTGAGATCTCAACACCTATTAGTTGGCCCTGACCCTCTGTGTCTCTGTGCTGCTTTGTTTCCTGCTCCTCTGACTCCCTGTAGCCATGAGAACTCACTGGGCCTCAGCCTTTCAGAATCACAGCCACCTGATCCCACATGAGCCAGGCAAGGACGAGCACCTTCCGCCCTGGCAATCTGCCGATGGGCACAGCTCCACCAAGCACTCAGGCGGCGGAGGGAGCTGGGCACTTCATTCAGCCTCTCTCAAGGCTCACCACCGACCTGGGAGAGGCGTTAAGATGAGGGGCCAAGGAAACCTCAGGGATGGGCAGAGCTGGCATCTCTCCAGCCACAAACCTCTTTCTCCTTTTCTGCTACTCATTTATGCGCTTATTCAGGATTTCCTGAGGGCCAACACTGTGCTAGGCACAGGGGGTGCAGCTTATGGTCTCTAGCCGGGGAGACAGAAAATGAACACTAACACAGTCACAGGCACGTGGAAAATAGCCAAAAAGTTGGTAGGGAACAAATGGATGATCAGTGGAACGGAAGAATGGAAGTAAGGATTGGTTCCACCAGTGAAAAACAGGAACGTTTTCCTCAGGATAAGCATAGTACAACTGGGGCCTCAGGATGAGCAAGTATCATCTCTCCACAAAGGGAGGCCTAACTAGGGGGCAGGACCGGTTTGCCAAAACGAAAGGCATTAACAAAAAACGTGATTTTAAAAAAATAGGCAGGGGATCTGAACAGACGTTTTTCCAAAGAAGTCATACAGATGGCCAAAAGATGCATGAAAAGGTGCTCAATGTCCTAGTCATCAGGGAAATGTAAATCGAAACCACAATGAGATATCACCTCCCACCTGTTAGCATGGCTATTTTCAAATGACAAGAGATAACAAGTGTCGGTGAAGATATGCAGACAAGGAAGCCCTGGGGCGCTGTTGGTGGGCATGTGAACTGGTGCAGCCACTGTGGAAAGTAGGAAGGTTCCTCAAAACATTACAAATAGAATTAGCATATGATCCTGCAGTTCCACTTATGGGTATTTATCTGAAGGAAATGAAAACCCTAACTCGAAACTAAACTATAACACCCCCATGTTCACAGCAGAATTATTTACAACAGCCAAGATATGGAGGCAACCTCAGTGTCTATTAACGGACAAGTGGATAAAGAAAATGTGGCACATGTATACAATGGAATACTAGTCAGCCATAAAAAGGAAGGAAATCTTGCCATTTGTGACAACATAGATGGATCTCGAGGGCATTATGTTCCATGAAAGAAATCAGACTGAGAAAGATAAATACCATATGATCTCCCTTATATGTGGAATATAAAATAAAAATGAAAACAAAACAGAGTCATAGGGTCAAAAGGTACAAACGTCCAGTTATAGGATAAGCACGTCTTGGGGGTATGATGAACAGCATGGCGACTGTAGTTAATAATACTTGATTCTATATTTGAAAGTTACTAAGAGAGTGAATTTTTAAAATTCTCATCACAGGAAAAGAATTTGTAACTATGAATGGTGATGGATGTTCACTAGACTTATTGTGGTGATCATTTCATATATATATGAATCATTATGTTGTACATTTGGAACTAATATGTTATAGGTCACTTGTATCTATGAAAAAAAAAGGCATTGGAAAATGATCAGTCTTGTCCACAGGGAGCTTGGAACAGCCTCCCCAAGACTCCGCCTTCAGAGAGGAGTTTGTGCCAAGGGCATGGGGCACCAGTTATTTTAGAGATGGGGACACTGAAGCCCAGTGGCTATGGGAAGATTACCACCACTATGTTGGAAGTTAAATGAAACACTTCAAGGAAGATAATGTGATATAAGCCTGTGATGCTGTTCAAGCTACAATTCCACGGGAGTTGTCCGTTGCTTATTCTGGAATTCACAGTCCAGGGGTGGCCAGCTGGCATCCTCTCCAGGAAGGCCTACTGGCTCCAGAAGGCACTAGCACAAAAGGCTCGTTTATCCTTGATGTTGATCAACACTAGAGGTTTTGCTGATTAGCATAATGACTGTTAAAAATAAATGGGTTTTCAGAGGTGAAATCAGTGGCTTGTTAGTCAGCTTAATGGATGCTAGAAACAGGCACTTGTTGATGAAATTGATGGGATTCAGAAGGTAGAGCTTGTAGAGATGCTCCGTCGCTGGCCCGGACAAGGTGGAAGGGTCCTGCAAACCCTCAGGAGGGCACTCCCGGCTGGTCCTTGTGGATCTCATCCAGCCATTGGTGTAGGGTGATTCCAGTTGTTTGACATGGATTCTAACAGTCACAGAATGTGGCTCTGGAATATTTTTAGGTCTGCCTCAGATTTATTGAACTTAATAATATGTTGTATGCACTGTTTGGGGCCTATTTGCTCATAATAGTTGCTTAATAAATGTCATTGTGGGCGTAGAATTCCACCCACTGGTTGCTTCATTATAGTCTGGTAGCAAGCCTGTGGGGAAGCAGCAAACCGTGACTCGATCCTAATTGTTGGCCATTGCTGCCATCCACCAAAAACAACCTCAATTGTGCATTTCAGGTCGGATTAGGTCTTTTTGCAATAATGGCCCAAAAGAGTCAGTGACTCTGGAACTAGGCAGGGTTAACTCCCAGGCCATTGCTCTGCCACTGTCAGTTGGGAGGGGACTAGGTGTCACTCTGCCACTTGCTTGAAGACATCTTTCCTCCAGCCCCACACTGGCCTCTGGCCAGAAGCCATTTGCTTAGCAAATGGGATGGCTGGAGGAGAGCAAGGCAAGGGTGGAAAATACCTCGGACTTCCTGAGTTCCATTAGAGATAGTTGTGCTTGAGATCCATCTTTTTTGTGCTTCTGTGGTCATCAAAGAATGACCCCTCCATGACCCTGTGGAAATTAATGAAAGAAAATTTAGAATGGAGTGGGGAGGCCAGCAGGGGGAGCTCTCACACCCTACCACTCCTTGTCAATAGCAGATCCAACAGGAAGAGAGGGACCTTGCATGTGGACACTACCATCCCAGCAGGAGGAAGAAAGGCTTTCCTCCTCCCTTGGCAACAGCTCAGCCAATGAGTGGCAGTCATGACTCAGCCAATGAAAAGCCATGATACTTCAGCACTCAGTTTACTCCAATGGAGGTTTTGTTTATAACAGCTCTCGAGCCCTCCCCCTTTCCTCTATAAAAGAGCCTTTCTCTGTTCTGCAGTTTTGCCTATGATTTTGTTGCAGGTTGCTTGTCCTGGGTCACAGTTTTCTGCTGTTCCCGAATAAACCCATTTTTGCTGGTAAAATAACTGGCAATTTTATTTTCAAGGTTAACAACCCAAACCACAGGCACAGGCTGCCCTCTATTATTCACAGCTTGTCCGGGAAATTCCTTCTTTCCAAAGTCTTTGAGAGTCCAGGAGGCAAGAGGTCCAGAGAGGAGGAGAAGGAAACAAATCTACTTCTCACCAGTGTACCCTGTGCCCACCTGGACCAGTAGCAGAGGCACTGGGTGGAGAAAGTGTCCTGTTGGACACAGTGAGACATGTAGCTTTGGATGGGTGTCTGGAAAGAGTCTGGGGCTTTGGGAAGATGTACTGCTCCAGAAAATACTTTTCTAGGACTCAGAGGAACCAGCAGAAATCCTGGGGACTTGCGCGATGGCACATGAGCCACCCCTCTGACAGGCTGCTGAATTTGGAGCTGTCCCTCCACCTGGCATACTCCCCCAGACCCTCTGAAGCTACATGGAAAATGTCACCTCCTGTACCTGACTATTCTGGGTCAAAACTCTGATTCAGCCTGGGCTGGGCTGGGCCGGACAGCTGCCCTCGGGCTCCTCCCATGGATGGGACACTGGGGAAGATGGCTGGGCCTTCTACAGAGAGTATCTCCCTCCTCCCTTTGGAGGCTTACTGCCAGGAAGCTCTCTGCCCCCTATTCAAGTGGTCTCAGGAGTTGCCCCAGTAATGACCTTGATAACATAATTTTATATGTTGGTTTTTCTCCTGCCCTGGCCCACTACCCTTCGCCCTCCTTGCTGCTCCCCAGGGCACTTCCCTACTGCAAATAAACCCCTTGAAACCAAGTCCCTGCCTCAGGCTCCACTCTTGCAGGTCCGAGGCTGAGACCCTCTTCATGGAGGCCTTTTCTGACCCCTCACAGGAGCCTGGGTCATCCCTATACACTCTGGAAACTCCCTGTACTTCCCATTCATAGCTTTTATCACCCTTGCATCTGAGAAACTTTTATGCAGTTATGTATTCATGCCTCTCTCCTAGCTAGACTATACACTCCACAGGCCAAGATGAGGGTGTCCTGTTAACCACTTTATGCCCAGAACACGTCATAGGTGTTAAATAAATAGGTTGAGTGAATGAATGATGGATGGGCAGTAGATCGAGTGGATTTGGTTACTACCACATACCAGCTCTGCCGTGTTGATGAAGCTACTAAGAGCCTCCTGCTGAGTTTCCTCCCCTGCGTGGGAACAAGGTCCCAAGGGGCTGTCCCAGGGGCTGAAGGAGACTTCCAGCCCTTTGACATTGTAAAGGGTTGAGAAGAAGGAGATAAGGACCATAGTACCCAGAGAAGTGCTGGGCCCTCCAGTTTACCTGTGAGAGGTTACAGGAGGGGGAATTACCATTTGTAGAGCATCTACTATGTGCCAAGCTCTTGGTTGACATTACTAAATGTACATGTATATGTCCTATCACGCTCCCCAGAGCCCATGAAGAGCTGTGAAGGAGAAGGCCTGCCTCTGCCCACCCTGGAGAGTTCACCTTCCGATCACCATACAGCAGGCCCTTATTGATCTTCAACAACAACAGGAGAAGATGCCACTCACTCCTCGCAGGCAGGGTGGCTCAATAGCCCTTCCAGGTAAGGTCCATGGTTATCCCCATTTCACACGATCTGAGCAATGAAGTCACTTATGCAAGGGCGTGCAGTTTAAAATGAACAAGACAGATGCCAGATCTGTCTGACATCAAAGCGCAGACACTTCGCCTCTCCCTGGAGAAGGCCTCATTAACCATGTTTCCACACGGGCAGAGGAAGGCACAGGAGCCAGGAATCCAGATGGTTTCCTGGAACCTTGGGGTGTGCCTTTCTTTGCCGTCTTGTCCGTGTGCCGAAGGCAGGCGTAGAGGGTACAGGGGGAGAGCCTGAGGACAATAAACAAATACCAACATTCCGTTAATGGCAGGGAGTCATCTTGATGCCCTTGAGCTAAACTTATACTACCATGACAACTATAACACAAAGACAAGCAGGAAACCCTCCTCTGGGAAGCTGATCCTGGGCCAGAGGGCGGGTGGGGGCTTGGACCCCAAATGTGTCATCTCACCCTCAGGGGAACCAGCAAGGTGGGCATACTCACCCCCGTTTTGCAGAGGAGGAAAAAAGGGTTCAGAGAGGGGAAGCGTTTGCCCAGTTTCCTGTGGCTGGTAGGTGACTGAATCAGGATTCAACACTCAGTCTGAACCCAATGTCCCCATTCTTTCCAATTACCACCTTGCCCCTGTTAAAAAACATAAATTCAGCTGTGTAAATTTAAAGAACAAATTGGCTTTATTCAGTGCTTCATGCATCAGGCAGCATCCCAGCTAGCAGTAGAAAGGAGCTCTGCTAAGCAGTTAGAGAAAGAAAGGTCTTGAGGGGCGCCTGGGTGGGTCAGTCGGTTGAGCGTCCGACTTCAGCTCAGGTCACGATCTTGCGGTCTGTGAGTTCGAGCCCCGTGTCAGGCTCTGGGCTAATGGCCCAGAGCCTGGAGCCTGCTTGCGATTCTGTGTCTCCCTCTCTCTCTGCCCCTCCCCGTTCATGCTCTGTCTCTCTCTGTCTCAAAAATAAATAAATGTTAAAAAAAAAAAAAAGAAAGGTCTTGAAAGGTGAGAGGGGGGACAGAAGAGGAAATGATTCCCCAAGAATGTATTGTTTTGGGCAAGGTCGCCCTCCTGAAGGGAGCAGAAGGGATCTTTCTGGCAGATTGCCTCACTGGTGCTGACCAGATAATTCCAGGATGACTGGTTCAAGTTTGCATTTCTGGGGGCTTAAAACTGGTTAGGTGAGGTATTAAGTCTTGGTTTGCTGAGTCAGGGTTTAGCACCCATGACTCCCTTTTGAGCTTGCTGCCTTTGTAACAGTTTTCCCCTTTGGATCAGACTCTCAGCTTAACTGAGAGAGGTCGTCAAAACTTAAAGCTTTAGTGCCATTGCCAACTACTACTCTGTCGTTCTAGAAG
This sequence comes from Lynx canadensis, assembly GCF_007474595.2. Classification (NCBI taxonomy): domain Eukaryota; kingdom Metazoa; phylum Chordata; class Mammalia; order Carnivora; family Felidae; genus Lynx; species Lynx canadensis. Next base: position 52,352,957 of record NC_044304.2, read on the forward strand.
CTTTTCTTAATCCTTTTCGTGGTAGTCACGGGTCATGACAGTTTTGTCATGATAGTTTAATCTTCGTGATATTCACAAGACATGACCTTAGGTTCACAATTCTTAAGTTGTTCTTTTCATTCCTTTCTCGACATGCCAGCCTTCAGGAGATTTGTTTTGCTTGGTGGTTAGCGGCTGCAAACACACATTTACATCTTTGGGGAGAATACCAGGCACCGGGGAGGTTATTATGATTATTATAGGCAGGATACTTCCCAATGTCTGGACTGTGCTTCAGAGCTGTGGCCGCCAAGACCCAAACCAATCAAAATCAAATAAGTCAAAGAAAAACCTATTGGAGGGAATCACCTTTTTAAGCCAAGTGGTTTGCTCAGTGATCTTACATAACTGAGTCTCAACTTCCCCAGAAGTGTTAACCCAGGTATAGCAGGTAGTGTTGGCCACAGCACAGACACCTCCTTGCTCAGCTAAAAGGTAATCGAGCTGATAACAAGACAACTTTGACCAGAGTCTAAGGATTTTTGTTGGGCAGCAATTGTTTTCACAGTGGATTCTGTAACACTGTCAAGAGTTAAGGAGAGATTCCTGATCATGGTCTCATTTACACTTACCTCTAATCAGGCAAGTATTGCCCTACCAGAGCAAGTGAATCCTGAGTTATGAATGCCTCCTGTAATTCCTAACTCGTTGGTGTAAATCCAGGGGAGTTGACCAATCAGCTGTGTCAGTTTGTTTGTGGGCAATTAGGGACACAGTTAAACAACCTAAGAGGCATTGCCTAGTTAAATACCTGCCATCCAGGCATTCATAGGTCCAAGGATAACAATAACTTCAGCAGACAAAGCCAATCCCTGTTGGGGCATAAACCACTTCCTGCTAAGAGGGGCACGGTTAATGGACAGACGAGGTTTTGATGACAAATCCAGCAGTCCAAGAAGTAAAGACTACCCGTCTTAGCAGTGGCCTGGGAGAGATACATGAGGGTGTTATCCATCCAGGCCCGTGCCAGAGTAAAGGAGAGAAAGGGAGGAAGAGAGAATTTCATGTTTAAAGTATGAAGTCTTTATCTGGCATCTTGAGAGGAGGCAGTCTACCTCCACATCAGCTACTTCTTCTGGTCAGTTGCATTTGGAGATGCCCAGTGTTTGCACAGGACAGAGCCTTCTTCAAGTGGAGCCTTCTTCAGCTGTGAGATGTGGACTCAAGGCTCAAGCCCCTCAAGTGTGGCTGCCATCTGGGTAGCAAGGAGGACCTTGTACATCCCCTTCAAGGAGATTCAAGGGCCATCTTTGTTCTTAGTGATTCCAAATCAGAAGGGTGAGAGAAAGTTGGAAACGTTAGTTTGATGAGTCACAGCCAGATGTTTGAAGAAATTAGAATTCAGAATCTAGTCCAGCTTAAAGATATGTAACAAAACTAGCAGACAATTAACAGTACTAGAATCTAATAGCTACAAAGGTACAAACATAATTTTCCTTCCTATAACTATCTCCAAATTTTAAAAAAGACATTTACAGTAATACGTCTGTCTGCATTAAACTGGGCCTGATCGTTTACATAAGTGCAGCGAGACTAGTGATTGACCCTAAAAGCTCTTTTTTAAGACTGTTTTGCTGGAACCTTGTGAGCAAGGTATCAGGTCAATTTTTCCAAAAGGTTTTATTGGCTCCATAAAGTAAATCTTAAAATGGGGACCATGGACTGGAACTGAGGAATTTTGGACCAAACCAAAAACCACGGACTGGGGTTCCAGATTGAACTGTCTGCCAGCATGTTTCTGGACCGGAAAGTCAATTTGATTGGGAGTACGGTGCAAAGAGAGGAGAGCTCAAAACCAAGAGGGGTTCACTCAAGGCCCTCAGAAATGGCGAGAAAAGCAGCAATCTCAAAAGGGTTTGCAGGGTACCATGGCTGTGTGTCTTGCTGTCCCCAGATGCCATCAGGAGATGACTTTGGATCCCACAGCTACCAACCAAATCTGTTAAAACACAGATTCAACTGAATACATTTCAAGATGAAATTGGCTTTATTCAATGGTTCATGAATCAGACAGCATCTTATCTATCAGTAGAAAGAAGTTCCACCTGGGGCGCCTAGGTGACTCAGTCAGTTAAACATCCGACTCTTGATATTGGCTCAGGCCATGATCTCAGGGTTCATGGATTCCAGCCCTGCATCAAACTCTGCACTGACAGCATGGAGCCTGCTTGGGATTCTCTCTCTTTTGCCCTCTCTTTCTGTCCCTCCCCTGATCGTATATTCTCTCTCTCTCTCTCAAAATAAATAAACATTCAAAAGGGAGGGTGAGGGGCGCCTGGGTGGCTCAGTCAGTTAAGTGTCTGACTTCATGAGTTTGAGCCCCAAGTTGGGCTCTCTAACTGTCAACAAGGAGCCTGCTTTGGATCCTCTGTCTCCCTCTCTCTCTGCCCCTCCCCCCCTCTGAAAAATAAATATTAAAAAATTAAAAATAAGTAAATAAATATAAAATAGAAAATAAAAGGAAAGAAAGAAGCTTCACCAAAGCTGTAGAAAAGGAAAGGTCTTTAATGGCAGAAGGGGAGTGGACAGAGAGAATTATTAGCAGAAAATGCATTGTTTCAGGCAAGGTCACCCTCCTAAGGGGAATGGAAAGGATCTATCAGATGGACGTTGTCACTTGTGCAGACCAGGTAATTCCATGTTGACTGGTTAAAGGTTACATTTGCGGGGCCGGGGGGGGGGGGGGGGTGTTGAAACAGCAGTTAGGTCAGGTATTAAGTCTTGGTTTAATGAAGCGGGGTTAAGCATGAGTGACCCCCTTTTGGGCCTGTTTGTCTCCCCCTCTAGAAAAGAGAATAATCTTTTTTTTTCAATATATGAAATTTATTGTCAAATTGGTTTCCGTACAACACCCAGTGCTCATCCCAAAAGGTGCCCTCCTCAATACCCATCACCCACCCTCCCCTCCCTCCCACCCCCCATCAACCCTCAGTTTGTTCTCAGTTTTTAACAGTCGAAAAGAGAATAATCTTAAAAATAAAAAAAGGGCTGCCATAGCAGTACAGAATTCAGTTAATTATATTGCTATAACTTATTACAACTCAATTATATTGCTATGATTGGTAGACAGGGAGATTAAGGAATGATGAATCCTTAACCCATTGTCACCCCACCCAGATGCTGTCTGTCCTACCATCAGAGAACTTCAGTCAGCTTTTAATCGCTGTATTTGTTTCACATCTGTGACTTATTGGTGCTGCTCAACCACTGTGTGAAATGGGTTCTAGTCATCCCCCCAATTTACAGATGAGGAAATGGAGGCCCAAAGGACTTAAGCAGGTTTTCCGAGGTTCACACAGCTAGGAAGTGGTGGGGACAGGGTTTAAGCCCAGCTTGAATCGCACCCCCATTCTTTTATCCACTGCACATCCCCTGGCTCTGTGTTACGTGCTTTGCAATCATGGCTTCATTTAATCCTCATGATGATCTTGCAATATCAGGGGAGTTATTTAATCCCATTTTACAGTGAAAGTACCAGAAACTGGGAGAGAGGGAGTCACATGGCGAGCAGCATCTGACCATCAAGAAAACCCCAAGACCTACCTTTGCTTCCCACGAAGAACGGGAAGCATGTCCTTCCGTCATGGGTGCTGGGCTTGTCTCCTTGTCCTGGAGACAGGCAGATGTGAACTGTGGCGATGCCCGTGGAAGCTGCCGGGCTGAGCCTGGATCTGGGATGGGGGGTGGGGGCGGGCATCAGTAACTTCACAGCTCAGCTAGTTGGTGTGGCCTGGAGACTGATCCACCATCAAGTAGGAAAAGACAAAGGAATTCAACCTGACCCATCAGCTTTCTCCTGTTGTCAGGTCATTGGATCCTCCTGTCCGTCCCAATGGAATGGCTCCCCTACCTCACAGATGAAGAAACTGAGGCCCACGGAGGGGAAAATGACTCACCCAGAGCCACGCGGCTTACTGAGCCGGGATCCCAACACAGGATTGTCCAGCAAGCTCCAGATACTCCAACTCTTGAGGCTAGCCCTGTTCATGGGGGTCTCCCAAGGCCCTGAAGAGTTGAAAAAAAGAAAATCAGAGTTGCCTACTTGGGGCCCTTCTCTTCTTCTTGTCTTGCTGCTCAACCTTCCCCAGGCTCAGTGCCAGGCTGGAGCTTCACACCAAGGCTGTCTTTGCCCAGCCCTGTGCCCTCCAGATTACACAAGCCCTTGCCCTTTTCCCGGCCTCCCTTTCTAAGATGCAACCCTGCAGAGAGCAAAGCAGATAGACAAGGTCAGGTGCCAGAGGCCTGAAAATATTTCAGCTCTTGCCAAGGAAAACGTCAAACTTTATAAGGAGAAAATGGTCTCTCACACACTCCAGACCAAATCCCCACTTCCCTGCCACTGACATGCCTAAAAGAATGTGTCCTTTTAGGAAGGAAAGAATTAATTTTTCCACATTTTTAAAAAATGTATGGTCAGATAGGAGAGGAATAAAGAGCCTTGACTGGCCAGACAAGTGGAAGATTTGGTTTGGATCTTAGTTCTGGTCGGGACCTCGGGGTACTCACTTTCCTTCTCTGGGCCTCATGTGAAAAATAAGTTGAAAGAGATGATCCCAAGGGCTCCTTCCATTCAGCCCTGACATTCTGTTCACTGAAATTCAACATGTCCTGTGTCTGCTTTGCTTTAAAATAAGTCGGCTGTTTCAATATATGAAATTTATTGTCAAATTGGTTTAAAAAATAAATAAAAATAATAAAAAAATAAAATAATAAAATAAATAAATAAATAAACATTTAAAAATTTTTTTAAAAAGAGGAAAAATATGATTCAAGCAAAGGGGCTTCATCACAGGACAATTGATGCTTAACTTTGTACCAAGTGTCATTTACAGACTGGGTGATAGCATATGGGAGCCTTCAGAAGGGTAAGCAATGTTCTGTACCTTGCTCTAAGTAGTAGGTATGCAATGTTCATGGAAAAACAAAATTGATTATGCATTAAGATTTAAGCATTTTACTGTATATTTAATTATATTGGTATAAAGTAAATAAAAACAAAACAAAAACTAAAGTATAAAAAATAAAATAAAATAAAATAAAATAAAATAAAATAAAATAAAGTAAGTCGGCTGTTACCCATCCACCGGACACTGGATACACAGAGGTATAGTGATACAATGGAATACTATTCAGCAATAATAATAATAATAATAAAGAATGGCTACAAATCAATGCAACAACGTGAATGAATCTTAGAAGGGTATTGAATGAAAGAAACCAGGCACAAAGGACTATGGATTATGTGAGCTTATACAAAGTTCAGAACTTCAGTGATGCCAGTTACATAGGGAGTGGGGAGGGTGGTTACTGAATACAGAGGAACAAGGGGAAGTTGTTCCTCTTGTTGACAAGAGGATGACGCTATATTCTATAGCTTGATCAGCGTGGGAGTTACAACAATCGAAAAGGGTGCAAATTCATCGAGCTATGTACCTAAGACGTATGCGTTTTCCTGTACTTTAATAATAACTCAACATATGTAATTATATAAACTGCAGTATATAAACATTTATATATCAAAATATAAAAGTCGGGGCGTGTTGCTTCTAGAACTATACAAAATAAAAACCACTAGAAGTGTCCAAATGCCAAGTTTTCACAAAACAATTGACAAAGTATACCCATGGGTGTGATCATGTCCTCAAAGGAAGAAAAATGATCTGATCCTGCTTGATAAAAATTTCTTGGTGTGACCAAGCTTTGGAAAATGACACTGTGTCCAAGAAGTGGGAGAAAAAAAAAACCAAAAAAACAAAAAACTTCGGGTTTGAGGAAGTCTGTTTAAGGCCCAGGGCAGCCAAATCAATGCCACGTGATCCAAGAGCAGTTTTCCAGACGCGACAGAATCACCACCGAGCCCTGCCCTTCTCGATACAGCAGGAGGTCTCTGGGAAGTCGACGTGTCTGGCCTCAGGCCTCATCCAGCTGCAGGCCTTTGAGCCCTTCTGGGGGGCCATCTGCCCATCACCCCCAGACTGAGTTCTCGCCTGAAAAGCCACAGCAGCTGCCTTGGCCTTGTTGTATCCACCTGCTTGGGCAGCCGTCTGTAACAGCAGCACAGATCGGCTGGCTTTAAAACACCAGAAATGTGTCTTCACGTGGTTCTGGAGGCTGGACATCCAAGATCAGGGTGTCAGCAGGGTTGATTTCTTTTGAGGCTTCTCTCCTCGGTTTGCAGCTGGCCATCTTCCCGCTGTCTGTCTTCTGTCCCAATTTCATCTTTTTATAAAAACACCAGACATCTTGTGTTAGGGCCCATCCACGTGACCTTATTTTACCTTACTTACCTCTTATTCATTCATTCATTCATTCATTCCTTTGCCCTTTGAAAGGCCCTATCTTCAAATGCAGTCACATTCTGAATTTCTAGGGTTCCAACTTCAGCATATGAATTTGGGAGTAGGGCATGATTCAGCCCATAATACCCATCAAGAACACTTTCTGCTCAGTCACCAAAGGGAGCTTTCTAAAACACAAATGGGATTGTGTTGCCTCCCACTCAAGGTATGTTTCCCTGCCATCCTCAGGATACTTTTCAAGCCTCTCATCTGGCACAAGGCCCCCCTCTGGTCTGGCCCCTGCCCACTATCCCAGCCTCTTCTCTCACCACTCTCCCCTTGTTCTCTCTGCCCACCCCTGCCTCCTTGTGGTTCCCCTCCTGCCCCCTTTGCACAGCAGGTCCTTCTGTCTAACATGTGTGTGGCAAAGTCATTGGAGAACTCATCTGTGATTAATTCTGACTCCTGCAGGCGATTCAGAAAAGTTACAAGCCTTTATCAATTCCTCCTTTCTCTTCCAAATCCCTTTATAGTTCTGAGTGTGGAGTCTGATACTTCCAGGAGCTTTTGTGTGTCAGAGCCTTAAATGGAACGCGCCAGGCCTCTGGAAAGGCCCTCACCTGCACCAGACTTCAGCCAGGGAGGGAAGTCTATGGTAGGAGCCTGGGGTGGGGGCTGAGCTCTGACCTGGGAGGAACAGGCAGGAAAGGAAATGGAAGGATTCTTAGGGTGGTTGTTTTTGCAAGTAGGGAAGAGAGGTAGTGTCCTTGCCATTGCAGAATGCCTGGGGAGATGGCCTTGAGATAGATCTTAAGTTCACTCAAGATGGAAACTGATGTTTCCACAGCCAGGCATGTGGCTGGTGGTGAAAGGAAACTTTGGAGCCAATAGGGGCTGATGGAGCAGAGAAACAGGTCAAACAGCTGCCTTGGGGAGCAGAGGGAGAAATTGCCACAGTATCCTTCACATGTACTACAGAGCAAGCCTCAAGGATGCCCTCAGCCTTGATTTTTGTTGGAGCCTAAAAAGGGGTAGCCTGAAAAAACATAGTTGAGACTGAAGTGCTTGAAAATCTGATGAGTGTGAAGAGAGGGACACTCTTAAGTGGCTGAGACAAAATAGTGTGATTTTTCATATGTCTGTATGTTGTGAAGTAAACTGGTACCCACCTATAATGGTCAGTTTTATGTGTCAGTTTAGCTGGACCACAGTGCCCAGACATCTGGTAAGACATTGTTCTGGAAGTTTCTGTGAAGGGGCACTTTGATTGAGATCAAAATTTAAATGGGTGGGCTTTGAGTAAAGCAGAATGCCCTCCATAATGGGGAGGTGGGCCTCATCTAATCAGGTGAAGGCTTTAATAGAATAAAGACTACTTTTCCTTGAGCAAGAAGAAATTCTGCTTGCAGGTGACCTTTGAACTCAAACTGCAACTCTTCCCTGGGTATCCAGCCTACTGGTTTACTCTGCAGATTTTGGATTTACCACACACTTCCACAGTCGTGTGAACCAATTCCTTAAAATAAGTCTCTAGGTCAATATTTACATGTTCTGTTGGTTCCGTTTCTCTGAGAACTCTGACTAATACACCACCATACACTTTTTAGATCTCCCCAGGGAAGACTGCTCATATTCTCGTGAATTCTTCTCGTCCTTCCTAGTCTCTGCTTAGATGGCACTTCCTACAGGAAGTCTTCCCTGGGCACCATCAGTCTCGCCCCCCAAGCTGCGTCAGGTGTCCCCTTGGTGTTCCCATAGCAACATTTAAATTTCCCATTTTACAGCTTTAATTTTTGCATTCCAGAGCTTTTCAAACTGAGTATAATTTTCTGTATCCCCAAGTAGATTATAAGCAGGGATGAAATAGATTTTACTAACAGGGCCTGATACATAGTTGCCAAATGATGAATGAATGAAAAGAATACGTAAATGTGCAAATGCTTGTCTGAGTTCATGTCACTGTTGTTAACAAATTACCACAAACTCCATGGCTAAAAACAACATAAATTGATTATCTTACAGTTCTGGAAGTTAGGAGGCTTGACACGGGTCTCTCTGGGCTCAAATCAAGTGTTGGCAAGGCTATGTTGCTTTCTGTAAGATCTAGGGAGAATCCATTTCTTTACCTTTTCCAGCTTCTTAGAAGCTGCCACATTCCTTGGCTTTAGGCCCCCTTTATCCATCTTCAAAGCCAACAACATTGCATCTCTGACCTGATTCTTGGATTCTTTTTAAGGACTTGCCTGGTCAGGTTGGACCCATCTATATATTCTAGGAGGATCTCAAAATCCTTAATTTAATCACATCTGCTAAAATTCTTTTACCATATAGTGTAACTTATTCACAGGCTTTGGGGATTAGGATGGGAACATTTTGGGAAGGAGGCACGTTGTTCTTCCTACCCGAATGCTCCCCTCTTACTTTAACAGACTGCCCAGATTTCCCGTCTATGGTCTCCACCTCTGTTAAGAAGCATTGGGATACATCTGACAAATGAGAAAACAGGCCCTGGAGAAAGGGGCATTTATTGAGTGCCTACTGTGTGTCAGGCACTGTGCTAGGAGCCTCTCATGGCTTGTCTTCAAACAACCAAAGGGGGGATGTATTATTGTTGTATATATGATACAGAAGAAGGAATCTTCAGTTGCAAAGGACAGAAAGTCCAACACAAACTGGCTTTAGCAAAAAAAAAAAAAAAAAACAAAAAAAAACAAAGCAAAGAAACAGTGATTAAAAATTCTGAAGAGATGTTCAGGTCCAGCTGGATCCAGGTGTTCAAAGGATGTTTTCAGGAAACTTCCACTCCATCCTATGGCTTTGTGTTGTCTCTTTTCTCAGTCAGGTTCTCCTTTTGTGGAAGCAAAATGACCTTGAGCAGCCCTGAGTACAACCCCCCCCCCCAGAGATCTCTGAAACCCCTATGGAAAGAGAGCTGTTTCTCAACATTTCCAACAGAAGTCCTGGAATTGAGTTTCATTGAGCCTTCAGGGGTCCAGCGTCCATCTCTGAACAACCAGGGAGGGCATAAGGATGGAATGAATGTGCTTTTTGTCCAGGGCTGAAATACCTGCCCCATTTGAAGGCCAGCCTTTCCCAAGCACAGGGCCTGGGAGTGCAGGAGCTGCTCTCCAGGAGAAGCAGGTGCTACTACCAGATGGGACAATGCCTGTGTGTACAGGAGGAAGACCCCCCACTCTCAGAAAAAAAATGCTGATTATTATTATCCCTTTTATAGGAGTGGCAACGGAGGCACAAAGAGGTTTGGTAAAGTGCCCTAGGTCACATAGCTGGTGACTGGCCATGCCAGGACTCAAGCCCAGGTTCCCCCCCCCACCTGCCCCCCGTGAGTGGTGGTTCTAGAACTCAGGGCAAGGCACCTGCACACTTGGATTTCTCTCGCCGTGTCTGAACTCCCAGACTGAATCAAGAGACACACTTCACTTGTTAGCTACCTTCCTGGACCTCAAGGTCAGGCTGGGATCGTGCTGTCTGAGCCCTGACATTTATGATCCGTAAGTGCCTTCTCTCCTGCAAAAGCTCCTCTAAGAAAGGGAGGAAATAGGCACTGACCACAAGCCCCTTTGAAGTCACATGTGATGGCAGATTCCACGTGGTTCTTCATACCATCTTATCAGGATTCCTAACAACGGACGCAGTTTACTGGCAAAGGGGCCACCTCGGCCCAAACCATCTTTCCAAGGAAAGGGAGGCCGGATGGAGGAGACAATGAGGGTGCTCATAAAAGAGGTGAGTCTTCTGGGACGTGTAAGAAATAGCTGGAGGAAAATAACTGGGCCTTTGTGGGGCGGTTCCTGAAATTGGGGCCAGAGACCGAAAGGACAAGGGTCCCCTCCCAGAGGGTCAAGAAGTTCATTGGGGTAAACCCCCTAATGCAGGTGATGAATCCACCTGCAAACGTTTATCAAGGGCTTACTGTGTGCTAAGCACATTGCATGGTGAGGCTCACTCCTCCCAGTCACCATTTGGAGCAGGCATGTTAATTTAGCCTTTTTCTTTATTCCCACAGAGAGGGAAGCTGAGGCTCAGGGAGGTAAGGCAACTCCCTCAAGAGTACACAGCCAAGAAATGGCAGAGCTGGATTCAAAACCAGGTCTGTTTGATTCCAAAGTCAATGTTCTTTGCTCCCTTGATGTACATACTGTAGTTTATTAGAGAAAATGTAGACCTCCCAAGAACACTTTAAACTCACTGTTTCTGGAAAGCCTCATCAAAAGCAGAGTCCTAGGTTGAACGTATCAGATGATGCTCAATGATCAGTTCTCAACTTCTTAGAAGCACGTAATAGAGAAATGTCAGGGGGAGGAGTGGGGACAGGGGACTGGAGGCTCCCCTGTCTCCAGGAGGTGTGCATAAAGATCATCCGAGTGCATGCCAGAGTGATGTGGCAAGCTGGTAAGTCCAGATGATCGGTAGCCACTGCCCCAGTTTCCTAAAGGGCTGGCTCCCCACCAGTCCCCCAGCCACTGTCCTCAGGAGCCCCAACCTTTCCTATGATCCAGAAACTAAAGGAGACCTCCAGGACCCAGATGTTCTGCCAGCTACTTTCTGGCTATTGAGTATTTTTGATATTACTCTTGCTCAGGTGCATAGACTTTGGATTCTCACCCTACCCTGGTCCCCAAAAGTGTTGAATTCACAGTAGGAAGGGCACGCACATTTATAGTACCGGGTGCCAGTTCACTGCCTATTGTGTGAACTCACAGAAGCCCTGGGCAAATGTGTATGTTGCCTCTTTAACATGTGCTGCTGGGGCCCCAGTCAGGTCTCCATAACCAGGCCAGCAAGCCTACCCACCAGTGTTGGCTGCCTAAAGCTCACAGCTGCCCGCCTTCTCTGGAGAATTGCCCTTGGTTGATGGGAGCCTCACCAGTTGGTTATAACCCTCCAAGAGCATCCTACAGTCAGTAGGATGCTGGCAAGGGGGTGCAAAACGCTGGCTCCCTGTCTCATCTGGGGCTATGAACAACTTTGGAGTGTGATTGACCCCACAGCCCCCAGTGGACCAGGCTGAGGCTGGACCTTACCTGGGGTCACTTTCCCCCTTGGCTCCTCCCCCTTCCCTATCCTGTTTCCTTCACCCCTTACAGGCTTTTTCCTCAGGGCACTTTCTCAATGAATCACATGCACCCAAAGCCCTAAAACATCCCTACCCCATTTTATAGAAAAAGAAACTAAGCTTACATAGGAGGACCCCAACTCAGTCTGTCCCCAAAGTTCAAACCTTTTCTGCTCCTTTCATCCTGCCTGGACAGATTGGACAGCAGACAGGTCAGGAGTGGAAACGGAAACCCCGAGTCCCCACAGGGATGGGCAGCTTTTCCTCCCCCAGCAGCAGCCCTGGCCGCCTTGGCAGCAGCATGGCTCCTGTCCCCTCCCCCACACTGAGTCATCGCCCATGCAGAGCGGTGATAAATCCTAGAGCTGGCACTTAAAATGAGATTTCTCAGAAGCCTCGTCCTGCTCAGCTCGGGAAAGCTGGGGTTGGGGAGGGCCCCGGGTGGTGGGGGGAGTCGTCACTCCTGGCTCACCCAGGGCTGGGGACTGGAGGCCCAGGGGCTGCTCTGCCTCCAGCTGAGTGTCTCTTCAGGGACAAGCTCTCCAAGGTGTTTCAGGAAGGATGGGGCAGATAGCAAAGCCCAGGTCCTAGGAGCTAAGCTGACTCAGCCACCAAAGCTGTACAGCAGGGTAACAGGAGACCGACAACGTCCCCGGAACGCAGCAAAGGCTGAGCCACACACCCCTGCTTAGACACCTCCCAGGGCCCCAGGGCCCCCAGAACAGCAGAGGCAAACTCTTTATGCTCAAATTCTGACCTCTTTCAATTTGGCCCCAGACACCTCCCCTCCTGTCTCTTGCCTTTTTTACTTCTTTTAATTGAATGTAAATTTGCATACACTGAAATGCACAGATCTTGGGTATACCAATAAACAGATTTGGATAAATGTATACACCTGTGTAATCAACATGATTCTCAGAATATAGAACTTTCCCATCACCCCAGAAAGTGTTCTCATGTTCCTTTCCAATTAACCCCCTTAGACAACAATCACTGTTCTGATTACTGTCACCATGAATTAGATGAACTTGTTCTTGAAAAATCGTATACATGGAATCACACAGTATGTACTTTTGGGGGCCTGACTTCTTTCATTCAACAGCATGTCTGTGAAATCCGCCCATGTTGGACAGCTGTGCGTTCCTTTCCATTTCTAAGTGGCATTCCGTTGTATGAATACACCACAATTTGTTTATCTGTTCTCCCGTTGATGGCCATTTGGGTTGTTTCTACTTTTTGGCTTATGAATAGGCTGCTATGAATATTCTTGAACAAGTCTTTCTGAAGGCGTTTGTTTTCATTTCTCGTGGAATAATTACTAGGAGTGGGATGGGTGGGTTGTGGGGTATATTGTTTAACTTGTAAGAAACGAACAAACTGTTCTCCAAAGTGGGTGTACCATTTATACTGCCACTGGCAATGTTTGACATCTGGACCCGCTTTTTGTCCTCACAAACACTTGGTGTTTCAGCGCGGTTAATTTTAGAAGTGCCATTTTTCTGATGACTTATGAAGTCACCTTCTCACGTGCTCATTGGCCATTAGAATGTATTATTCCGTGAAGAATCTGTTCAAGTCTTTGGCCTGTTTTTAAAAAAGCTTTTTTTTATTATTCATTTTTATTTATAAATAGAAAAGAAATACTCTACGACTCATCCTGTCTTGGAAATAATTAGAAATTGATTCATTGGTGCTGTGATACGCATAACATGTTCCCAGGTTGGGGTTCTCTCTATTCTGCAGCTAAGGTCTCTTCTAGGGGATGTTCAGTTATTAGAAGATGGAACCTCTCTGAAGAACCTCTAGCAGTGAGGATGGAGGTCGTGATGTATCCTTGGTTGGCACTATTACTTGTTAAGTCTCCATGGAGAACACTGGCTTTCACATTGTCCATGTACTTCTTTCCAGCTCATTGACTGAATATTTTAATACTTGGTAATCTAATTTATAAAAGTTGAATCAATCATCTGTTGAGGTAACTTAACTATTGGCTTCCCATCCAACATCTATTTCCCCCTTCCTTCCTAGTTTTTACTTTGTTTAGTATCCATTCCTTCCCCATTCAGCCAGTTGCTGCAGAGAAGGTTGACAGCACCCCAAAATCCAGGCTGGGCCTCAGTGGTTTGAAAGTAATGCTGTTCCTGATTTTGGCAACTGGCTTAGGATGGGCACATGAGCTACTTCTGGCCATGAGATGTAAGGGCATGACTGTTGAGGGCTTTTGGGAAAAGTTTCCTCTTTATTGAGAGAAAAACCTCAAGAAGATGAGCTCTCTTTGCTGCTTTGGGACATTTCTTTGTCCAGATGTGATGCCTGGGGTCACTTGAAATAGCTTACTACCAGTCTGAAAAAATAATCTGACACTGAGGACTTCCAAGCAGAGAGAAGTACAAAAATCTTGGAGTCCTTGACACCAACATTCAGCCACCGAAGCATTCAGTCTAGAGGGCTCCTTCTGCCTCTGGAATGCAAGCTTCCTGAGTCAGTAAATTTTCTTACTGATTAAACTAGTTACCTGCAGCTAAAAGCCTCCTAACACAAATGCTGTGTGTATTGCTATTTATTTTATTATTTTATTAAACTATATAACAAAGTATATAGTTCAATGTTCTTAATATATTCATAAGGTTGTGCAACCACCTCCACTATTTAATTCCAGAACATTTTCATCACCCAAAAGGGAATCCTATACCTATTAGCAGCCACTCCCAATTCCCCTCCCCCAGCAGCACCTGGCAACCCTTAATCTACTGACAGTCTGACTCTATGAATTTTCCCATTCTGGAAATTTTATGTATATGGAATCATACAATATATGGCCTTATAAGTTTAGCTTCTTTTACTTGGCATAATGTTTTCAATATTCATCCATGTTTATATCTCCATTCCTTTTTATGGCTGAATAATATTCCATTGTATGGATAGACCACATTTATTTATCCATTCACCAGTTGGTGGATATTTGGATTCTTTCTACCGCTTGGCTCTTATGCATAACGTTGCTCTGAATATTTGTGCACAATTTTTTGTGTGAACACATGTTTTCCAGTTCTCCTGGGCATATACCTGGGGGTGATATTGTTGGGCCATATAGTAAGTCTATGTTTAACTTTTGTAGGAACTGCCAACCTGTTTTCTACAGCAGCTTATACCATTTTACATTCCCACTAGCAGTATATAAGGGTTACAGGGTCTCTACATCCTTGCCAACACTTGTTATTGCTGGGTTTTTTTTTTTCATTCTGGTCATCATAGTGTGATGTGAAATCTTCATAGATGTGAAGTGGCACCTTGTTGTGATTTTGATCTGCATTTCCTAAATGACTGCGATATGAGTTTCATGTGCTTATTGGCACTTGTACATCTTCTTTGGAGAAATGTCTTTTCAAATCCTTTGTTTTTAAATTGGGTTGTCTTTTTTATTGTTGAGTTATAAGGGTTCTTTATATATTCTGAACATTAGATCTTTGTCAGAGATATGGTTTGCAAATATTTTCTTCCATTCTGTGGGTTGTCTTTTTCATTTCATTGATGGTGTCCTTTAAAGCACAAAAGTGTTTAATTTTGATGAAGTCCAATTTGATTTTTTGCTTATGTTTTTCATGTCTAAGAAACTATCATCTTTTTTTTTAAGTTTACATATTTATTTTGGGAGAGAGTGTGCATGTGAGTGAGGGAGGGGAAGAGAGAGAGAGGGAGAGAGAATCCCAAGCAGGGATTCTAACAGCACTAACAGCCCACAGCCTAATTTGGGACAGGATCTCAGGAACCATGAGATCATGACCTGAACTGAAATCAAGAGTCAGACGCTTAACCGACTGAGCCACCCAGTCATCCCTAAGAAACCATTGTCTAATCCAGCTAAAACTAACACCTATGTTTCCTCCAAGAGTTCTGCAGCTTTGGCTCTTACTGTATGATCTCTGATTCAGTTTGTATGTGGATATCCAGTTCTCCTAGAACCTTTTGTTGAAAAGATAATTCTGTCATGGTACTCTGTCAGAAGCCCAGTCATAAATGCAGGGGCTTCTTTCTGGACTCTCTATTCCAGATATATTATATATATATATAATTCTATTCCATATATATATACATATGTGTATACATATACATACACACACACACACACATACACACACACACACACACACACACACTCATGCTAGTACCATAGTCTTGACTCCTGTAGGTTTGAAATAAGTTTTGAAATTAGGAAGTATGATTTTTCCAACTTTGTTGTTAATTTTGAAGATTGTTTTAGCTATTCTGGCTCTCTCTCTGGCATTTCCATATGAATTTTAGGATCAGCTTATCAAAAAAAAAGGATCAGCTTATCAATTTCTGCCCAAAAAAGGGACAACTATTTTAATAGAGAATGCATTGAATCTGTAGATAAATGTGGACAGTATTACCCTCTTAACAATATTAAGTCTTACCCATGAACACAAATGTCTTTCTAGTCTTTTTAAGTTTATTTATTTTGAGAAAGAGAGACAGATGTCCCCTGGGGAAGGGACAGAGAGAGGGAGAAACAGAATCCCAAGCAGACTCCATGCTGTTAGCGCAGAGCCTGATGCGGGGCTCAAATCTGTGAACTGTGAGATCATGACCTGAGCCGAGATCAAGAGTTGGATACTTAACTGACTGAGCCTCTCAGGTGCCTCAACACACAAGTCCTTCCATTCAGTTAGGTCTTTTTTTAGTTATTTTCAAAGGACTTTGTAGTTTTCAGTGTAAAAGTCTCTCACCTCTTTTGTTTAAATTGCTAAGAATTTTCATCTTTTGATTGTAAACGGAATTGTTTTGTTGTTTGCTTGTTTTTTTAAAAATGTATTTATTGTCTAATTTACATCCAAGTTAGTTAGCATATGGTGCAATGATTTCAGAAGTAGATTCGTTAAGCCCCTTACCAATTTAGCCCATCCACCCTCCCACAATCCCTCTAGTAACCTTCTGTTTGTTCTCCATATTTATGAGTCTTTTATGTTTTGTCCCCCTCCCTGTTTTTGCATTATTTTTGCTTCCCTTCCCTTATGTTCATCTGTTTTGTATCTTAAAGTCCTCATATGAGTGAAGTCCTATGATACTTGTCTTTCTCTGACTAATTTCTCTGAGCATAATACCCTCTAGTTCCATCCACATAGTTGCAAATGGCAAGATTTCATTCTTTTTGATTGCCGAGTAATACTCCATTGTGTGTGTGTGTGTGTGTGTGTGTGTGTGTGTGTGTGTATGCGCCACATCTTCTTTATCCAGTCATCTGCCAATGGAAATTTGGGCTCTTTCCATACTTTGGCTATTGTTGACAGTGCTGCTATAAACATTGGGGTGCATGTGCCCCTTCGCACACCTGTATCCCTTGGATGAATATCTAGTATTTCAGTTGCTGGGTCATTGGGTAGTTCTATTTTCAGTTTTTTGAGGAACCTCCATACTGTTTTCCAAAGTGGCTGCACCAGTTTGCATTCCCACCAGCAATGCAAAAGAGTTCCTCTTTCTCTGCATCCTTGCCAACGTCTGTCGTTGCCTGAGTTGTTAATGTTAGCCTTTCTGACAGGTGTGAGGTAACATCTCATTGTAGTTTTGATTTGTATTTCTCTGATTATGAGTGATGTTGAACATTTTTTCATGTGTCTGCCATCTGGATGTCTTCTTTTTGGAAGTGTCTATTCATGTCTTTTGCCCATTTCTTCACTGGATTATTTGGTTTTGGGTGTTGAGTTTGGTAAGTTCTTTATAGATTTTGGATACTAACCCTTTATCTGATATGTCATTTGAAAATATCTTCTCCCATTCTGTCTGTTGCCTTTTAGTTTTGCTGAGTGTTTCCTTCGCTGTGCAGAAGCTTTTTATTTTGATGAGGTCCCACTAGTTCATTTTCTCTTTTGTTTCCCTTGCCTCCAGAGATATGTTGAATAAGAAGTTGCTGTGGCTGAGGTGAAAGAGGTTTCTGCCTGCTTTCTCCTCTAGAATTTCGATGGCTTCCCATCTTAAATTTAGGTCTTTCATCCATTTTGAGTTTATTTTTGTGTTTGGTGTAAGAAATTTGTCCAGGTTCATTTTTCTGGATGTTGCTGTCCAGTTTTCCCAGCCCCACTTGCTGAAGAGACTGTCTTTATTCCGTTGGGTATTCTTTCCTCCTTTGTCATAGATTAGTTGGCCATACATTTGTGGGTCCATTTCTGGGTTCTCGATTCTGTTCCATTGATCTGTCTGTTTTTGTTCCAGTATCATGCTATCTTGATGACTACAGCTTTGTGATACATCTTGAAGTCTGGAAGTGTGATGCCTCCAGCTTCAGTTTTCTCTTTCAAGATTGCTTTGGTTATCCAGGGTCTTTTCAGGTTCCATACAAATTTTAGGATTGTTTTTTCTAGCTCTGTGAAGAATGCTGGTGTTATTTTGATAGGGATTGTATTGAATATGTAGATTGCTCTGGGTAGTATTGATATTTTAACAATGTTTGTTCTTCCATTCCAGGAGCATGGAATATTTTTCCATTTTTTGGTTTCTTCTTCAATTTCTTTCAAATAGTTTTCAGTGTATAGATTTTTCACCTCCTTGATTAGATTTATTCCTAGGTATTTTATGGGTTTTGGTGCAATGTAAATGGGATCAATTCCTTCATTTCTCTTACTGTTGCTTCCTTATTGGTGTAGAGTGCAACCTATTTCTGTGCATTGGTTTTATATCCTGCATCTTTTCTGAAATGATGGATCAGTTCTAGCAGTTTTTTGGTTCAATCTTTTGGGTTTTCCATATAAAGTATCATGTCATCTATGAAGAGTGAAAGTTTGACTTCCTTCTGGCCAATTTGGATGCCTTTTATTCTTTTGTGTTGTCTGATTGCTGAGGCTAAGACTGCCAGCACTATGTTGAATAACAGTGGACATCCCTGTCGTGTTCCTGACCTTAGGGGGAAAGCTCTTAGCTTTTCCCCGTTGAGGATGATGTTATCAGTGAGACTTTCATATATGGCTTTTATGATCTTGAGGTATGATCCTTCAATCCCTACTTTCTTGAGGGTTTTTATCAAGAAAGGAAGCTATATTTTGTCAAATGCTTTCTCTGCATCTATTGAGAGGATCATGTGGTTCTTGTCCTTTCTTTTATTGATGTGATGTATCACACTTATTGATTTGTGGATATTGAACCAGCCCTGCATCCCAGGTATAAATCCCACTGGGTCATGGTGAATAATTCTTTTAATGTATTGTTGGATCAGGTTGGCTAATATCTTCTTGAGGATTTTCGCATCCATGTTTATCAGGGAAATTGGTCTATACTTCTCTTTTTTAGTGGGGTCTTTGTCTGGTTTTGGAATCAAGGTAATGCTGGATTCATAGAAAAAGTTTGGAAGTTTTCCTTCCATTTCTATTTTTTTGGAACAGCTTCAAAAGCATAGGTGTTAACTCTTCTTTAAATGTTTGGTAGAATTCCTTGGAAAGCCATCCGGCCCTGGACTCTTGCTTTTTGGGAGATTTTTGATTACTAATTTGATTTCTTTACTAGTTATGGGTCTGTTCAAATTTTCTATTTCTTCCTATTTCAGTTTTGTTAGTTTATATGTCTCTAGGAATTTGTCCATTTCTTCCAGATTGCCCATTTTAGTGGCTTATAATTGCTCATAATATTCTCTTATTATTGTTCGTATTTCTGCAGCGTTGGTTGTGATCTCTCCTCTTTCATTCTTGATTTTATTTATTTGGGTCCTTCCCTTTTTCTTTTTGATCAAAGTGGCTAGAGGTGTATCAATTTTGTTAATTCTTTCAAAGAACCAGCCTCTGGTTTCATTGATCTGTTCTACTGTTGGGTTTTGGGGTTTTTGGGTTTTTTTTGTTTTGTTTTGTTTTGTTTTTGTTTGTTTTTTGGGTTTTTTTTTTTTTTTTTTTTTTTTTTTTGGTTTTGATAGCATTGATTTCTGCTCTAATCTTTATTATTTCCAGTCTTCTGCTGGCTTTGGATTTTATTTGCTGTTCTTTTTGCAGCTCTTTGAGGTGTAAGGTTAAGTTGTATATCTTTCTTCCTTCTTTAGAAGGCTCGGATTGCTATGTACTTCCCTCTTATCCTCGCCTTTGCTGCATCCCAAAGGTTTTGGGCTGTGGTGTTGTCATTTTCATTGGCTTCCATGTACTTTTTAATTCCCTCTTTAATTTCTTGGTTAGTCCATTCATTCTTTAGTAGGATGTTGTTCAGTCTCCAAGTATTTGTTATCTTTCCAAATTTTTTCTTGTGGTTAATTTAGACTTTCATAGCGTTGTGGTCTGAAAACATGCACAGTATGATCTCGATCTTTTTGTACTTGTTGAGAGCTGATTTGTGTCCCAGCATGTGGTCTATTCTGGAGAATGTTCCATGTGCACTCGAGAAGAATGTGTATTCTGCTGCTTTAGGATGAAATGTTCTGAATATATCTGTTAAGTCCATCTGGTCCAGTGTGTCATTCAAAGCCATTGTTTCCTTGTTGCTTTTCTGTTTAGACAACCTGTCCATTGCTGTGAGTGGGGTGTTGAAGTCCCCTACTATTATGGTATTAGTATCAATGAGTTTCTTTATATTTGTGATTAATTGATTTTTATATTTGGGTGTTCCACGTTTGGAACACAAATGTTTATAATTGTTAGGTCTTCTTGGTGGATAGACCCTTTAATTATGATATAATTCCCTTTTTTATCTCTTGTTATAGTCTTTATTTTAAAATCTAGACTGTCTGATATAAGTATGGCTACTCCAGCTTTCTTTTGGAGACCATTAGCAAGATAGATGGTTCTCCATCCCTTTACTTTCAATCTGAAGGTGTCTTTAGGTCTAAAGTGGGTCTCTTGTAAACAGCATATAGATGGATCTTGTTTTCTTATCCATTCTGTTACCGTATGTCTTGACTGGAACATTTAGACCATTGACATTTATAGTGAGTACTGAAAGATATGAGTTTATTGCCATTATGTCGCCTGTAGAGTCAGAGTTTCTGGTAGTGTTCTCTGGTCCTTTCTAGTATTTGTTGCTTTTGGTCTTTTGGTTTTTGTTGTTTTTGTTGTTGTTGTTGTTGTTGTTGTTTTTCTGTCTTTTCTCCCCTCAGAGATTCCCCCTTAAAATTTCTTGCAGGACTTGTTTAGTGGTCACAGACTCCTTTGATTTTTGTTTGTCTGTGAAACTTTTTGTCTCTTCTTCTATTTTGAATGACAGCCTTGCTGGGTAAAGAATTCTTGGCTGCATATTTTTCTGATTCAGCACACTGAATATATCCTGCCACTCCTTTCTGGCCTGCCAAGTTTCTGTGGATAGTCTGCTGCAAACCTGATCTGTCTTCCCTTGTAGGTTAGGGACTTTTTTCCCCTTGCTGCTTTCATGATTCTCTCCTTGCCTGAGTACCCTGTGAATTTGACTATGACATGCCATGTTGATGGTAAATTTTTGTTGAATTTAATTGGAGTCCTCTGGTCTTCCTAGGTTTTGATGTCTGTGTCTTTCCCCAGGTTAGGAAAGTTTTCCACTATGATTTGCTCACATAAATTTCTACCCCTTTTTCTCTCTCTTCATCTTCTGGGATCCCTATGATTCTGATGTTATTCCATTTTAATGAGTCACTGAGTTCTCTAATTTTCATTTTGTGCTCTTTTGCCTTAGTTTCCCTCTTTTTTTCTGCTTCATTATTCTCCATAAACTTGTCCTCTATGTCACTGATTCGCTGCTCTGCCTCATCCATCCTTGCCTCCATGGCATCCATTCTAAATTGCAGCTCAGTTATAGCATTTTTTATTTCATCATGACTAGGTTTTACTTCTTTTATCTCCACAGAAAGAGATTCTAATCTATTTTCAACCCCAGCTAGTATTATTATTATTGTGGTTCTAAATTCTGGTTCAGACATCTTGCTTGTATCTGTGTTGATTAAGCCCCTGCTGTCATTTCTTCCTGTTCTTTCTTTTGGGCTGAATTCCTTCATTTAGTCATTTTGGAGGAAGAAAGGGAATTCATAACATTAAAAAATTTAAAATTAAAAACAACACAAAGAAATCAAATAAAGGATGCTGGATCCTAGGTATGTTTTGGTCTGGTTGTTGAAAGAAGCTTGATAGATTAGAGAAAAAAGGGAAAGATAAGAAAAGAAAAAAAGGAACAAAAAGGAAAATGTTTGAAAATTTGAAAAAAATGAATGCAATAAAATAGAATAAAATGTAGTGATGAAAGTAAAAGAGAATTTTTAAAATTTACAAAACTAAACAATATAGTAGAAAAAATTAAAGAAAAATATTTTTAATAAAAATGAAAAACAAAAACAGAGTTTTCTTTCTGTATTCAAGAATAAGAAAAGAAAAGAAAAAGAAAAAAATTGAATAAAAGGACCAGTGAACACAATGAAGTATGACTGAAGTTACATCTGGTTTCCCATTGACGTCATGCTATGAAGCACTTTATACTCTGTAAACTAAGCAGGCAGAGACATGTGTTGGTCAAGAGCGCTGTTGGCCCATTTGGGTGGGGTTTAGTGTGATGGCTCTGTTCTCCACTAGATGGTGCTGCTTAGCTTCCTTGGGTGGATTGACATGGTTCGCGTAGGCATGTATGCGCATGCGCAGGAGGGGTGAAAGTGGCCTCACCCAGCTACCCACTCTCTAGTATCGGAACTCTGTGTTCTCACTGACCAGCAATCAAGCAACTCTCCTTTGTCTCTGACTTCTCTCCACTCCCTGCTTCTACACCGTCTGTGACCAAACTGTCAGGATGCCAGGTGGCACCTCCATCCTGAGTTTTATCTCAAATGGGGCTGTGTTTCCCAACCACTTTGACATCTCAGAAAGGCTACACCTTAAGAGTAAAGATCAAGCAGCTTTCACCCGCTAAGACCTTCTGGGGAGGGTCTTGCTGAGGAATGGCCTGGTGCCCACCCACCCCCAAGAATGTTCTGGAGACCACGTTGCTGCCGATGCCCAGAGACTGTGGCTGGGTGCCAGCCTGCCCCAGAAAAAGTTCAGGAGATTGTGCAGCTGCAGGTTTCAGGGATTATGGAAAATCACAACACACATCTGGAGCCAGGCTTCCCCTTTAATGTCCTTGTTCCAGAACCAGTGAATGTGGTTGTTCTCCAGGGTCTGCTGGAACCGCCTCTCCCCTGTGGCCCGAGGATCCCCAGACCTCACTCTGCTCTTGGGGATTTGCCCTTCCCACCAGAGCACCACCAGGTATCAAGCTGTGGAGTTTCAGATTCTGTGCTCCCCCTCTTTATAGAGTCATAATGGAATTTAAACCCTCTTCTTTCTCCTTTCTCCCTTTTTAGTTCAGTCCCCATGGCTGTTTCCACTTTTCAACTTTCTCTCCAGCTCCTTTTGGGGGTTGCTTTTCCCATACTCTCCCCCCCATCTGTGTCCTCTCTCCACAAGCCAAAACAGCTCCCTGCCCTCCACGGCTTCTCTCTCCCCCGGTTCACCTCTCCACATGGCATACCTGCTGAGTTCTGTGGTTCAGGTTGTGCAGATTGTTGTGTTAATCTTCAAATCAGTTTTCTAGGTGTGCAAGATGGTTTAGTGTTGATCTGGCTGCATTTCAGGGATGAGAGACACAAAAAAACTTCCATGCTGTTCCGCCATGGTGGCCTCTGCCTCAGAATTGTTTTTTTAATCTCATTTTTTGGATTATGCATTGCTAGTACATAGAAATAGAATTGATTTTTGTACATTTATCTTGTGCCCTGCAATCTTCCTATACTCAGTTATTAGCACAATAGTTCCTTTCTTCTTTCTTTCCTTTCTCCCTTCTTTCTTTATTTGTAATTTCTTTTTCTTTCTCCTCTTCCTCTTCTTCTCCTTCTTCTCCTTCTCCTCCTTCTTTCTGGTGTTCATTTCTTAGGATTTTCCATATTCATGATTATGTCTTCTGAAAATAGAGACAGTTTCTATCTTTCCAATGTGGAGACTTTTCTTTTTCTTGCCTGATTTTCCTGGCTATAACCTACATTATAATAGTGAATAGAAGTGATGAGAATAGATACCCTTGTCTCATTCATTATCTTAGAGAGAAAGCTTTCAGTCTTTCACTAGTAAGTAGCAGTAATTTTTTCATAGATATCTTTCATCAAATTGAGAATGTTATATATTTCTGTTCCTAGTGGGTTGAGATTTTTTTTATCATGCAAAGGTATTGGGTTTTGTCAAATGCTCTTTTCTACAACTATTGAGATTACCATGTGATTTTTGTTTATTGTTCTATTGATATGATTACTTGATTTTTGGATGATGAACGAACCTTGCTTTTCTGGGATAAATCTGATTTTGTCATAGTGCATAATCCTTCCTATAGGTTGGTAGATTCAGTTTACTAGGATTTTGTTGAGGACTTTGCATCTATATTTACAAAGGATATTGTCTATATATAATTGTCCATATATAACAAAGCATGTTGGTCAGTGGTTTTCTTATGCCTTTTTCCTGGTTTAGGTATCAAGGTAACTTTGGCCCTTTATAATTTTTATTTCTGTAAGGTTGGTAATAATGTCCCCTCTTTTATTTCTGATTTTAGTAATTTGAGTCTTCTCTCTTCTGTTCCTGGTGATCTGGTCAAATGTTTGCAATTTTGTTTATCTTTTCAAACAAACAACTTTTGGTTGTATTAATTTTCTGTATTGTTTTTCTGTACTCTCTCATTCATTTCTACCATAATCCTTATTATTTATTTCCTTTTGCTCACTTTTAGTTCAATTTGCTCCTCTTTCTCTAGTTTCTTAGAGGTATTAATTAAAGATAGGTTATCGATTTGACATTTTTCTCCTTTTTTTAAAGTTTATTTATTTATTTTGAGAGAGAGCAAGCGTGTGAGCACACTTGTGGGGAAGGGGCAGAGAGCAAGAGAGAGAGAGAATCCCAAGCAGGCTACGTGCTGTCAGCGTGGAGTCAGATTTGGTCAGTCTGATAGTTCTCCTTGTCCTAAAGTCAGTTTTGTCTGATATTTACACAATAACACCAGCTTTCTTTAGCTTACCATTTGTGTGGTGTATCTTTTTCTGTCTTTTGTACTAGTGCATAGCCCTAATGCTTGATCTTTACTCTTAAGGTGTAGCCTTTCTGAGATGTCAAATGAATGTCCAAGATACTCAGTGTGGTCTGTCCACTGTGACTGCTATGGAACTCCATCAGGTGACCACCAGTGTCTTCATTCAGCCCTTAGTGACAGCATTTACTCTCTGCTGGGCCTTGCAGAGTCTCCCTGTACATGTGCACCACAGCCCCTGGCCAAGAACCTATCAGAAACTCCCACATGGACTTCTCCCCCTATCATCCTCCCCTGCATAACTCCCTTCCCTCTGGTACTTTGCCCTGCTAGTATAAACGACTTCAGCAGATTCAAACTCTGCTCTCTGCCACCATCCTACACTGTGATCTGGAAAGCACCTCTAGGCTGAACATCAGGGTGAACATGATGCTTCACTTGTGTGTGTCCCTTCTTTCCCTCTGGCTATTGCATTTTTTATGGATGAAAGTGAAATTCCCATTATTAATTTTTTTAATTTCATAAGTTAAAATGAACACCATAAAAAATTAAAAGTGTATAGGAAGTTATATGGTAAAGGGTAAGTATCTCCACCATCTTGACTCTAAATATCCCAGTTTCCCTCCCCAGAGGCAACCAATGTCACCCACCAGCATCTTAGCTATCCTTTCAGAGCTATTCTATAGCCATTCCTTTTTAAAAGCAAGAACTACAGTTTATCACAAACTAACAGGCACTCTGATGTCCTGGCCATACTCTGTGTATTTGCTGTACACACTGACTCTGCTTCCAACTCCAAGCACCTGAGTTTTCTTGCCTACAGGTTTCTTTCGGTCACAGGAGTCCTCTAGCATGCTCCAGGGCAGAGTACTGTAGTGCCAGGAACTTAATCCCTCCCTCTAAGAATTGACATCAACCAATGAGTAGCAGGCGTCCATATATAAGCATGCCATCTTCTTGCCTCTCTATTGAGATCACTGAAGTGTGTTCAACATTGTCTCCCAGAGCTCCCCAGAGGGATTGAGGCTCAGTTACTGAAAAATTAATTTGCTCAGTAGCACACCCTTTGTTGACTCCTCCCCCTTTCTCATCTCACTTCCCTCTCCCCTACCAATGCTTCCTGGGATAAACTATTTATATCCACTTTTCTGTCTCAAGGTCTGCTTCTGGGGAAATGTGACCCAAGACACTGTATCTTAAAGTTTGATTTGTTTGTCTAGCAATAGATGTCTGAGATCACTCCACACTGATTCCAGCATCCAACCACTTGTCGACACTACCATGTGGCTCAGGCCACCATTGCCTCTCCTCTGGATTACTCTGCAGTGACATCCGAAAAGTTTTTCATGCTTTTGCTGTTGTCTCCCATTCCCAGCCCATCTTCAACACAACACCGGGAGTCCTGCTAACTCTTTCAGGACCTGTTCCTGCTAACTCTCCTCTGCTCAGAGCCCTCTACTAGCTCCCTATCACAGAGAAATACTGAAGTCCTTGATGGCCATTAGGACCCTACATGAACTGACTTCACTTATTCTCTCCCCCTTACTTTGTTCCAACCACTCTGGTCTCCTATATTTCTGGAATATACCAGGTACTCTTCCACTCACCTGGGCACTCTTGAGCCTTTGCTCTGGCTGTTGCCTCTGCCTGGGGAACTCTTCTTCAGGTATCTCTAGAGCTAGCTCAGTCACTTCATTAAAAAAAATTTTTTTTAATTTATTTATTTTTGAGAGACAGAGAGAGACAGAGCATGAACAGGGGAGGGGCAGAGAGAGAGAGGGAGACACAGAATCCAAAGCAGGCTCTAGGCTCTGAGCTGTCAGCACAGAGCCCGACACGGGGCTTGAACCCACGAACCATAAGATCATGACCCGAGCCGAAGTCGGACGTTCAACCAACTGAGCCACCCAGGCACCCCTAGCTCTGTCACTTCTTTCAGGACTTCATTCACACACCTTCTGTGTGAGGCCTTCTACAGAAACAGCCTAAATTTTAACACTACTCCTGCACCATTCCTATCTTCTTTCCCTGTCTTATTTTTTCTCTTTATCACTTCTCACCAACATGCAATGCCCTTGTTCTTCTTTGAATGTCTGTTATCTTCTCACTAGCCAAATGTGAAAACAATCTCAATATAGTGTATTATTATTACCACCTTCGTCATCCTGTTTTATCCAGAACTGGTTTATAACCTGGGCATGCTATGCTGTAGTCATTCACACGTCTGTCTTCCTCATCAGGTGTTCTTCAGTCCTGGGCTCAGGGCTGTTTGAGCTACGTGTCCTGGTGCCCAAGACAGGGTCTGACAAAGCCAAGACCCCTGTAAGTATGTGTTTAGTGAAGCCAGGGGGGTCCCTTTCTGGCACCAGGTATGGAACAGGCATCAGATCAGACACGAAAATGAAACCAGAAGGAGAAAGCTTTCTTTGAGCATCTGGAATTGGCAAGACTGCCTTCGGGGCAGAGAGAGGAAGGTTCTGGTTAATTCCCCAGGCTCACTGGTAAAAGTCCTCAGCACAAACTTCAGGACTACTGGGGAGGGATGGACAGAGACACGGGGCCCAGGACTCTGGCTGAGCTGGGTTTAAGTCCTGCTCTGACACCACCTGTGTGACTTTGGACAAGTCCCTTCATCTCCATACGCCTTGTTGCCTCATCTGCAGAAAGGGCATGATGGTACTTACCTCAGGGCGTGACTGTGTGCTTTGGGGTACCATTGTGGTACCTGACACAAAATGGATGCTGAATATATGACCATAGTAGGCAAGTTTTACCAAGCATTTCCCATGTGCCCAGCATCATAAATAACCCTTCATAAGCACAATCTCATGTAATCTTCACAGAACACTCCACCAGGGAGGCGCTATCATCACCTACGTTTTACAGATGAGGAAATCAAGGTTTAGAGAAGTAATGTGATTTTGCCCAAAGTGACCCAGCTAATTAGATACAGAGCAGACTTCAAACCAAACATGTCCGACTCAGAATCTATGCTCTTACTCTCTCCCTTTCCACAGCCATTCTCAGGGGTTCCCTCTCTTCTCCTGCCCCGGAAGGAGCAGGAGGCAGCATTACCTAGAGGTCAGGGACCTGCGTATTGAAGATACTGTGTTTACCTTTCAGCTCTCACACTTACTGGCTGTGTGTCATTGAGCAAACTTCTGGCACATTCTGAGCCTCAGTTTCTGTATTCATTTCCCAGCGCTGATGTAATGAATTACCATAATTCAGTGGCTTAAAACAACACAGAATTATTATCTGACAGCCTGCAGCTCAGGAGTCCAAGGAGCTCAGCTGGGCACTGTGCTTGGAGTCTCACAAGGCTACAGTGAAGGTGTTGGCCAGCGTGGGCCCTTACCCAGAGGCTCTGGGGAAGAACCCACTTTGGAGTGGAGGCGGGTCGTAGGCAGGATTCAGATGGTGTAGCTGCAGGACTGAGGTCCTGTTTCCTTGCCAGATGTCTGCTGGGAGCCAGCCTCTGCTCCCAAGGGCTGCCAGCTCTCCTTCTCAGGCTGGTCCAGTCTCTCCCATGCTTTGGATCTCTCCAGCTGCTCCTTCTGCTGCTTCCTTCTCACCCCAGCTCTAGAAAGCTCTCTGCTTTTAATAACTCATGTAATTAGATTGGTTCCACCAGACAGTCTCCCTATTTTAAGATCTGTATGTTTAACTACGTCTGCAAAGTCCTTTTGCCATGTAACATAGCATAGTCACGTGTCTTTGGGATTAGGCCATTGACATCTTTGGGAGCCTGTTCTGCCTTCCACAGTTTCTTTTGTTCCTTTATGCAGCGAGTATTTATTAGCCTTGTAGCAGATACCATCAGGTGCTGTCAGTGCATGGCCAGCCCAGCTCCCCACCGCCGGCACCCACATCAGCTGGCTGCAAGCTTTTTCCAGATGCCAGAGTGACTTCGTGGAGCCCATAGAGTAGGACAGAAGTGCTGGGGACCTCACACCCACCCAGGAGCAACCCTCAACCCAGGGCTGGTGCAATTAGTGGCTAAGCCCCAACTCCATCACTCTTCAGATGGGGTAACTCGAAGGGGTGCATCTATACTGGCTCCAGACAGGTTTCATCTCCAGCTGTCCACACTGGTAACTTAACAGAGCAGTTTCCTAGGTGCCCCCTTTTTCTGCTCACTCCTTATTGCCTACCTCCGATCTTGCCAAACAAACTATTTCTGCTGGTCCCTCATCTCACGGTCCCCTTCTGGGGCAACCAAGACAAGCACTTGCAACATGACAGACACTACTCTAGGCAGTTTTAATATATCTGTTTTACAGATGGGGAAACTGAATCACAGAGGAGTGGTTTGCCCACACAGGTAGCATCTGGCAGTCAGGATTCGAACCCAGGCAGTCTGGTTGCAGGGTCCCTGCTCTTATTAGACCATGCTGGCTTTTCCCTCAGCCACAAGTTAAAACCATGTTCTCCATCTCATAGTGTCACTGAGGAATTAAATGAGATAGTGCCTGTAAAGGCTTCATTGTAACAACGGCACACAGTGAGCACTCCGTAATTGGCAACCAGAAACAACACCACCACTGCTAATAGTGGTAGTAATAATTCCCTCAGACGCAACTCTGAGGCCAAAGGCTGGGCCAGTGGCTGGCCAGTTTAAAGGGGACCGGTCACTGTACAGGCAGATCCATTATCCGGCAGGGACTAAATAGCCTGGTTAAGTGCAGAGGAAGGTGGTAGGTGTTGTTATAGCAACTGATGAATCTTTCTGTGTCCTCACAGCCAAGTGGGCGGTGGAGCAGGGGAGGAGAAGCTCCAGATAGGAAGCCAGCAAGGAAGGAAAGTGGGAAGCGGGGGGCAGACCAAGGGACATCCCCCTCCTTGCCCCATCTGGCCTGACAGCCGTGACTTCTATGCCCTGAGACTAGCAGGGCACTAGGCAGGCTGCTTCCCTGCTGGGGCTGGGGGCACAGAGGTGCTCGGAGGCCAGGCACAGGGGAAAGCACGGGAGCCGTACCTTCAGGCCCTCAGCTCTGAGTAACCACGGGCAGTCAGTAAGCTTTGTGGAGCCAGGAAAGCAGGTCCCTCGCCCAGGGCGGAGTGAGTGCTCTGGAAGCACTCTTCCGAGAATAGAATCTGGCAGCTTTGACAAGGGACCGGTCTGGTCCTTGTGGACGTGGGCAGAAGAGCTTGCTAATAATGCCTAATGGTGCAGCCACGTCCAAGCTGAGAAGCCAGATAACCTCTCTTCCCTCTCTCCCTCCCTCTGCCTGCTATGGTACTGATTCATATCTTTGCACTGTCATCCTCCACGAGTGGTGTGGCCTCCCTCCCATCTGTCGGTCCATCCATCCATCCATCCATCCGTCTGACCACCCACGCACGTACTGAACTCTGCTGCATGCCAGGGAGTGAGCAAGGTGTGTGGGATTCAGCTGTAAACAAGAGAATCATGATGTTGACCTTCTCAAAACTCATAGACTTATGGGAGAGGCAGACAGACAGGCAGATGATGACCCCACAGAGAGGAGAGCACACAATGTAGGTGGTAGACCAGGGGTTCCCAGCTGATGGCCTGTGGGATGAGTTCATCCCATTGATCTGTTTTTAGAGTATTTTGAAAATAAGAACACTTAACATGAAATTCTTAGTTTTTAGTTTCTCATGAAAAATAAGGGGATCTGGTCCCTGAGTTTCATGGTGGCAGTTGCTAGAACCTAGCAGCAGAACCCCTCAAGTTCTCTCCAGCTCCCGCTGCTCCATGTTACCCTACACCTGGCCTAGCTCCTCCAGGCATTTCAATCAGCCTGCCAGGAGCAGGGTCAAGAGGACTCAAGACAGCAAAAAAATACCTCAACCTCAAAGGTCTATCCTCTGAATAGCTAACAAGGCGGCGCCACGGTGGAAATCACAGCCCTTGCTCTGGTGATGCTATAGATAGAAATGTATACGCTGGCGAGAGATGGGGTGAAGGCTTCAGGGAGCACCATCCTAAACACAGGCTTGGAGACCCTCAGGCTGATATCACCAGGTGGGGGGCCCTGAGGACCATCAATAACCCGGTCAAGCCTCCAGCATAGGTGTCCTGGCTGCCGCATCTGCTTCTGTAGCTTTGCCCAATTCAGGGCATTCTCTAAGCTCATTTCACCCCCCAAGATGGTTCTGGGCTCTCACTCTAGGCATGTCTTATAGGAACTTGGATTAAGGAATTCACTGGAGATCTGTGCTTCAGCTAGGGGTCTTAGGATGCAAACAACAGAAAGGGACTCAAGCTAACATAAGAAAAAGGAACCTAGTGGATTCATATCGGGGGATCAGAACTAAGAGAAGGCTGGAGAACTTGGCTGGGATGGAGGCAGGAGCCAAAGCAGTGCCAGAAGGCAAGGATGCTAGGACTTCTGGAGTGGGACTGTAGTGAGGGCAGTCTGGTCAGTGTGCCACCACCGATGAGTAAAGTCCAGCTACTTTCATGTCCTTGTCCTTCTGTTAGAGTTTCAGATTCCAAAGAGATATGATCAATGCGCTTGTTGATGGGTCCTCAGTCAACCTTCCAGGCAGGAGGAGGTTTCCCCCCCTCCCCCGCCTTCACTCCTATTAGCTATACCAAAGGGTAGAGGGAAGTCCTCAAAAGAAAATTGTCAGGGATTGGAGTAAGACTTTTTTGATATGCCTAATTTTGTGGATTTGACTTGGGAAACATCCAACTACTTTACATGATTATAAAATAAAATTAAAGTTTAAAAAATCACTAAAAGTAAAAAATAAAATAAAACAAGCCTTGAAAAAACCATTGTTGGGGGACCTGGGTGGCTCAGTCAGTTAAGCGTCCAACTCTTCGTTTGGGTTCAGGTCATGATCTCACGTTTCATGAAACCAAGCCCCGTGTCAGACTCTGTGCTAACAGTGCAGAGCCTGCTTGACATTCTCTCTCCCTCTCTCTCTGCCCCTCCCCTGCTTGGTCTCTCTCTCGTTCTCTCTCTCGCAAATAAAACAACTTAAAAAAAAAACTTTGCTGATATAACCACAAAGAGAAGAATTATGATTAAAGATAGAGTAATTTGACTGTACACCTCCAGTGGGATATACCTGAAGAGCCCTAAGGAGAGAAATGACTGCAAAAGACAAATGTGCTAAGTGCCTACCATGTGTCACCTTCATGGGAGATGCTAGGAAACGCTGATAAATAAGGCAAACATCCCTACCCTGTGGAATCTGTTGTTTTGTGGCCTCTGCTATCTGCAACCTTTTCCAAATCATCCCAACCTCCTTAAAATTTTTTTACTATAGGTCCGCCTGGGTGTCTCCGTCGGTTGAGCGTCCAACTTCGGCTCAGGCCATGATCTTGCAGTTCAAGTGTTTGAGCCCCACACTGGGCTCTGTGCTGACAACGTGGAGCCTGGAGCCTGCCTCAGATTCTCTGTCTCCCTCTCTCTCTGCCCTTCCCCTGCTCATGCTCTCTCTCTCTCTTTTTTTCCTCTTTCTCTCAAAAATAAATAAAAACATCAAAAATTTAAAAAAAATTTACTTATGGAAAATGTCAGACATATACACAAGTAGACAGAATAGCATAATAAGACCCATGTGTCCTTCACCTGGAACCCCCCATTATCATTCCTGTTTTGTTCCACCCCACCCCTTTACTCTGTTACCTCCCATATTACGCTAAAGGAAATTCCAGATTCCATATTATTTCAACGTGCCTTCATAAATATTTCAGTATGTCTCCCCAAAAGATAATAACTCTCTAAAAGAATAAATAACCACAATACCATGATCACATGTAGAACAAATAACTCTCAGTAGCATCAAATCTTCAGTGTTCAGATGTCCAATTATCTCATAATCACTATAAAACATTTTGCAGATTGTTTACAGATTGTTTGCTTCAACAGGATCAGATAAGATTCACACACTGTGATTGGTAGATATGTATGTTTCTAAAGACTCTAGTAATTTATGGGTTTTCTCTCTATTACTTTTCCCCTTTAAAATGTATTTAAAAAAAAAAAAAAAGCTGGATTGCTTTTTCTGTAGAGTTCTCCAGAAAATCAGAGTTTGTGGATTTTGCAGACTGCATCAGCGTGGTGATATTCACACATTCCTCTGTCTTCTGAATTTCCTAGGAACTGGTAGTTGATCAGAGCTGTGGTGTCCAGGATAGTAGCTGCCAGCCACACGTGGCTGCTGAGTACTTGAATGTGGCTTGTCCAGGTTGAGATGTGTGTAAAAGGATGGAAAAGAGTTCACTGATTATTTTTTGTATTGATTATATGTTGAAATGATAATATGTTGGGTTAAATAAGATCTATTATTAAAATTAATTCCACCTCTTTCTGTTTACTCTTTTTCAGCGTACTTTCTAGAAAACTTAAAATTACATATGTGACCTGGGTAACTCGCATTTGTGTGTATTTCACTGAATAGTCCTGAGCTAAGGGCTTGATCAGATTTAGGTTCAATTTTCCAGGAATTTCTGGGCAATGCTGTGTTCTTCCATCTGGAGGCACTTAGTGCCTGCTGGCCTCCCTTTTTGTGATGCTTGCGGCCACTGACGCTCAAAGCCTGGTGCGTTAATCTACAAGTGGTTGCAAAATTCTGATATTCTCATGCTATTGTTTCATCTTTCTTTATTAGCTGCCATCTATAAAGAGAAACTTCTTGGGGCACCTGGGTGGCTCAGTCAGTTAAGCGTCCGACTCTTGGTTTTGGTCAGGTCATGATCTCACAGTTCATGAGCCCGAGCCCCACATTGGGCTCTGTGCTGACGGCTCAGAGCCTACTTGGGATTCTGTCTCCTCTCTCTCTGACCCTCCTCCCCCCTCTCAAAAATAAATAAATAATTAAATAATTAAATATATATATATATTAATATAAATTATATACACACACATATTTAAGAGAGAGAGAGAAACTTCTTGTCATCTTAGGGAATTTAAGTCATCTCTTCAGAGAGGATTCCCCTGACATCCCTGTATAGGGTAATTCATGGTAGTCCTTTTCATTGCCCTGTTTGTCTCCTTCATGGCCCTTGTCACCATATGCCATTATCACTGTATCTGCTTGCTTGCCCGGTGCTACAGGAGTATAAGCCCCAGGAGGGAAAGGACCAGTTCTGGTTTCCTCATCCATGAAATCCCAGTGTCCCACCCTGAGGAGGTGCTGGAGAAGGGTCTGTGGAATGAAGGGAGGGATTCTGAAATGGACAAAGCTCCAAATCATAACACAGGAAACCTGAGCGTGAATCCCAGCTCTGCCACAAGCTGAGGGTTGGTTCCAGCCTCTTCAGGCCTCAGTTCCCTCCAATGGAGCAAGCAGGTGGGCAGTCCCGTCACTGGAGCACAGTTTCAGCCCTGATGGGCTCTCATTCTGCAAATCTGGCTTCTCCTCAGCTCATGCTTCTAGAGGCCTCTCTCCCACCAGGGCTGAGCTGGGGCCAGGTGGCAGATGATTAAAGCGACACCCCACAGCTAAGAAATCCAAAAGCTAATTAACTGCAGCCCAGCAGACTCAAAGGAAGCCAGTCTGGCCGCTGCACTGATGGTGGGTGGCATTAATACCTAATGGTCTATTCTAATCGCTGTCTTTCCTCAAGTTCCTCCTGTTTCCCAAAGCACTTTCAATCAAGCAAAGAGCATCCACAGAGTGAGTGCTTCTGAGCCCTGTCCCCTGGAGGAAAGAGGCCAGGAAACAGAAAGCCACCCCACCAGGAGCTAACAAGTAAGCTAGCCAGACAAGATGTAACATTCAGGGAGGGGGGGAAAGAGCTAAGCAGGACAGGGCGAGGGTGTGCCACACCTCTCTAGTGTTTGTCCCTCACAGCATGCAGGGTCATTCATCTCCATGAATGGGATTATCCCACCTGGCCTTTGGGGAAACTGAGGCTCAAGGTCAGGACCGCTTTGGCGAAGGTTATACAGGTAGTGAGTGGCAGGGGTGGGAAGGCAACCCACAGTGATCTATTCATTCACTGATGATAGTGAGGGGGCACCTGCTGTGTGCTGGACAGTATGCCATGCATGGAGAGTACACAGACATCTTAGGGCAGGTTCCCGGGAAGGGGAGCCCCAGTCGGGATGCTAATATACATGTGGGGTGGGAGCTAAGTGAGGATGAGACCTTTGCAGGGAGGCCGGCTTTATTCTGGCCCTTCAAGGGTGCGTAGCTGAGCTGGTCCCACCTTGAGGCCAGGGGCAGGATTTTGGACCTGTATCAGTCATGGGCCACAGACCCTCCCAGGGGTGGAAGGCAGGACCTCGCAAGCAAGGGGACTCCCATTTGGCTGAGGGAAATTCTCAGAAGAACTGGGAGGGACACCAAGGGGACACCCTATAGTAGGTAGCACAGGAGGTAAACACGGTTCCTACTTCCAGGGCCTTGCAGTTGCAAGGGACCGTTGTATCAAGGAACACGCCTAGACCTGCTGATGCTGCCCTGTAAGGATCCTTGCACTTATGCTTCTCATGGGAAGTCGAAGAGATTAACGGTCGTTATGACAATTTCGTGAGAACTACTATGTGCTGAGCACTGTTCTAAGCACTTGAGATAGAATAGTGGAGCAGGGCACCGGGGTGGCTCAGTCAGTTAAGGTCCAGCTTCAGCTCAGGTCATGAGCTCAGGGTTTGTGGGTTCAAGCCCCTCATCAGGCTCTGTGTTGACAGCTCAGAGCCTGGAGCCTGCTTCGGATCCTTTGTCTCCCTCCACCCCCTCTCTGCCCCTCCCCTGCTTGCACTTTGTCTCTCTCTCTCTCTTAAAAATAAATAAAATATTCTTTAAAATTTAAAAGAATAGTGCAGAGAAAAAAAAGTCAGAGCTTCTATTCTGATGGGGGATGGTGCCACCCTGCTACACAACTCTAGGAGGTGCCATTGTCCTATCACATTGAAGTCTGTGTGAATAGTGACTTCTGGAACTGTGCAGTGCACACCCTGTGCCACAGACCACAGCTGCACCACTTGGGGGAAACAGATAATAAACAACATAGGGAAGTACAATATGTGTCACAGTAGATGGTGAAAAATGCTGAGGAACATAAAGCAGAGAATACAGAGAGGGTGTGGACATGTGGGAGGGTGCAATTTTATGCACTGCCAGGGACAAGCTCACCGAGAAGATTACTGCATCCGTCAGCATCCCAGCAGGGAACAGCTGGCACACCGAAGTGGGTCATTGGAGGAGAATTAGCGGAGGGACTATTTACCATGATGTGAGCAGGATGGGGAGAAACCAGGAACAGTGGAGTGAGACTACTATGACCCTGAGGCTGGCAGCAGCAGTGGGAGGAGGGGAGGGACACATGACAGAAGGCAGAGACTATATAGGGAGGGCACCTGACAGGGCCACCACCAGCCTTCAACAGTCACCTAGGAGCAGCCCCGGGAATAAATACCTGACCTCGCTGCTTTTCATGGTGCCCTCTGTAGGCCAAACACAGTGGAAGCCAGTGGGTGAAGGTTCTGTTGATTTAGTCCCTACAGTCAGCACCCAGGAGATGGAGCAGGGTGGAAGTCGGTGGAGAGTGGATCCAGGCGTGCAAACAGAAGCTACACAATGACATTAGAGCAGAGACCTAAAGAGGATAAATTCCAGTGGACATCTGGGAAAGAGTATTCCAATCAGAGGGAAGAGCATGAGCAAAGGTCCTGCGGTGGAAGGGTGACTGGGGCGTCTATGCCACAGCAGACTGGCCTCTGGCTGGAGCGGAGTGAGGGCAGTGGATGAAATCAGAAGGTAACAGGAGGCTGGGTGGAGGCGATTGTCTAGGTGTTTGAGATGAGGAGCCCTGGGAGGGTGCTGAGCAGAGGAGGGGCCCTCTCTGGCTTCTGTCTTGACAGATTCCTCCGGCTCAGTGCAGAGATGAGGCGTAGCAGGGCAGAGGTGGAGGCAGGGAGAGCAGAGAGGAGGCTCTGCATCAGCCCAGGTGAGAGACAGTGGAGCCTGGGACAGAGTGACAGGAGCAGAGGTGGTGACATGCGGTTGGATGTTGATTCTGTTTTGAAGGTAGAGCGACAGGCTCTTCTGATGGATTGGTTTGGGGGTCTGGGAGCAAAAGAACTTGTTAGTCTTGTCTGTTATCCTTCAGCAACTTATTCATGGCTGATGTGCACTCTTGCTAAGATGTAGTTTCGGGAAGGAGAAGCTACAATATCTACAAATTCCCTGTGAAGCTCTTCTGGGGGTTATTGTTGGTCAGGGGCAGGGGATAGAGCATAAGGGTAGTGTTGTGATTCTGCTTAAAAGTGATGTCTTTGTTTCTTAGAGTTATTTTCTGAAAAGCTTGCAGTTGAAGCCATAAAAGGACTAGGATTTGCTGCCTAATAATATGGGAGTGGGCAAGGCTACAGAGGAAATGGGTTGCCACAAATTGGGAGTTACTGAAATTGGCTGGTGGCATGTGGGGTCAATTACACTATGCTCTCTACTTGTGTGTAGTTTTTAAAATTTTTTTTAACATTTATTTATTTTTGAGAAACAGAGTGAGACAAAGCGTGAGCAGGGGAGGGGCAGAGAGAGAAGGAGAAACAGAATCTGAAGCAGCCTCCAGGTTCTAAGCAAGTGTTCAGCACAGAGCCCAATGCAGAGCTCGAACCCACGAAACGTGAGATCATGACCTGAGCCGAAGTCAGTCACTTAACCAACTGAGTCACCCTGGCGCCCCTTTCGTTTTTCTAAAATGAAAGGTTTTTTAAGATCTATATTGTGGATCCTTGTGATGGAACTGTTCTGTATCTTGACTATGGTGGGGGGAGAGTCATATGAATCTACATGGAGGATAAATTTGCAAAGAACCAATTCTACACACACACACACACACACACACACATTAATGAATGCATCTAAAACTGAATAGTCGGAAGATTGTATCAATGTCAACATCCTGTCAATATCAATATTAGGCTATCCTTGTGAAAGGTGTTGCCATGGAGAGAAATCCGGGGAAGAGTATAACAGACCTCTCCACAGTATTTCTTAAAGCTGCATGTAAATCTACAATTATCTCAAAAAATTTTTTAAAGTGCCCGTAAAAGATTAGAGGAGAAATTAACAAGTGTTGGAGAGGTTGTGGAGAAATTGGAATGCTTGTAGATTGTTAATAGGAATGTGAAATAGTGCAGATGCTGTGGAAAACAGTAAGGTAATTCCTCAAAAAATTACACAGAGAATTACTATATGATCTAGCAACTTCACTTTTGGGAATATACCCAAATGAATCAAAAACAAGGACTTAAAGAGACACTTCTATACACATGTTCATGGCAGCATTATTCACAAAAGCCAAAAGGTGAAAACAATATATATCCATTGAATGGATAAATAAAATGTGGTAAATTCATACAATAAAATATTATTCAGCCTTAAAAAAGAAGGAAATTCTGACACATGCTATAATATGGATGGACGTTGACAACACTGTGGTAACTGAGATAAGCCAATCACAAAAGGGCAAATATTGTATGATTCCACCTCTGTGAGGTCCCTAGAGGAGTCAAGTTCATAGAGACAACAAGTAGAATGGTGAGTGCCAGGGGCTGTGGGGTGGGGAATGGGGAATTCATGTTTAATGGGGACAGAGTTTCAGTCGGGGAAGATAAAGAGTTCTGGAGATGGATGGTGGTGATGGTTGCACAACAGTGTGAACATAATGCCACTGAAATGTACACTTAAAAATGGTCGAAATGGCGAATTTTGTGTTATGTATTTTATAACAATTTAAAAAAGAGATGAGAGGAAAGCACGTTCATTGATGTTTCAAAAAAGGTAAAAATGGGTTATAATCAGATGTCAACAGATTCCCTCATTCTCTGACTAGAATGACATAATCAAAGGCAGAGGGAGCCGTTGACAGATTCTTCTACGTGTCCTATGTTTCCATTAAA
The DNA here is from genome assembly GCF_007474595.2 of Lynx canadensis. Classification (NCBI taxonomy): domain Eukaryota; kingdom Metazoa; phylum Chordata; class Mammalia; order Carnivora; family Felidae; genus Lynx; species Lynx canadensis. Next base: position 52,391,170 of record NC_044304.2, read on the forward strand.
ATGCCATCAAAAGAATCCCAGGCAGTGCTCTTCCAGACAGTGGTGACATTCCCCAATATGGGAGTCACTAAAACAGTGAGAAATCAACCACCAAATGACCAACCAACATCTGTGTGCCAGCCATACAAGAGGGGTCACCAGACTCTGATAACATATATTGGAGGCTCAAGCAACTGGTTAACTCCTACATATCCTTCAGATCCTAGCTCCAATGTCCCTTTGTCAAGGAAGTCTTCCCTGATTCCCTGGGATAGATGGTGCATCTCTATTTCAAGATTGGTACGTATCCCAGTTTGCCCAAGATAGTCCCAGTTTATGACACTTGTCCAGGCATAGTTATTAACAGCACTCACTTTCACTTACAGAAGGGTCCAGATTTAGTTGGTAAATCAAATGGTCATCCACCCGTTGCAGACCTTTCTAGCATCCCTTAATTGTGACTAGTTCACTGTGTAATGTTGTCTCTCCAGCTGTGGTGTAAAAGCTCCCAGAGAGCAGGGACATGCCTGCCTTGTTCACTGCCAAAGTCTCACTGTCTCTCTGCTTATTAGGAGCTCGGTAATACTGATTGGATGAATGAATGTTTCTACTGCTTTGTAAGTGTCTGTGGTGGCCGTGGAGCTGCCCCTATAACACTCCCTGAGAAGGGGCACCTGGGTGGCTGAATCAGTTAAGCATCTGACTCTTGGTTCCACTTAGATGATTTCACAGTTCGTGAGTTTGAGTCCTGCATCTGACTCTGCACTGACAATCCAGAACCTGCTGGAAATTCTCTCTCTTTCTCTCTCAAAATAAATAAATAATCTTAAAAAAATATTTTAAAAATATTTAAAAAATTTAAAAGGACTCCCTGCTAGGAAGAGTGTAGTTGGCTGACTGCCTCCAGCGGCTGCCCCAGGTGGCTCCAGGGCATGGTGGTGGTACGAGAGCTTGGTCTTCCCTCCCAGTGGAGACCCTACAGTCAGCCAGTCTTTGCCCTGGGGCTCTCCATCGGCCTGGCCTCAGCTTTCTCAGTGCCACTGAAAGTCCAGGGCCTCTTCCTACTCAGCTTTCACGGGTGTCCGACTTGCACTTGGACGTGAGGCTCTTCTGTCTCCTTCTGTTCCTCCTCCCCTTTATTATTCCTCACAAGCAGCTCCCCGCAAGGTCCTCTGCACACCTCTTGTCTTGGGGTCTGCTTCTCAGGGGACCTGGACTAGTGTTCCGTCACCATAAGACCATGAGGTGGTAACATGGGTCCGATTCTCTTCTCATGAAAACACACCCCCACCTCCTCTGGAAGGAGAGGAGCTGCTGCCCAGCCCACTCTCTCATTGCTCTTGTTCTGGCCAGAGCTGTTTTGCTTCCACAGATTTTTCTTTGCCATTTTCCACTTATTCTTCACCAATTAGTTCAAGAAAATGTCTCCATCCCTCTCCCTCCCTCCCTCTCTCTTTCTTTCTTTCTCTTTTTCTCTCTGGGTCTCAACCTTTGAGAGTTTCTCTCCAACTCTGACTTTAACTCCCTCTTTCAAACATTGGCTTTATGCACATGAGTTTCTCCCGTGACATAAGCTAAATCAAAACGAGTAAGAGTAAGATAAGAAGACCTGTACAACTTGCGAGGGCCTTGACAGTGTCCAGACGTTGTCATCAGCATCTCCACAAATGTCTCGTCTCCTCTAATTAAATCCGCCTTTCTCCAGCTGCAATATTCAAGATCAATTAAACAGATAAGGGGCATTGATTCAATGGCTCTAGCTCCAGCAGCACACAAGCTTGGCTGCACATTAGAATCCCCTGGAAGCTTCTTAAAAACAGCAATGCCCGGGCCCCACTGCCAAAGGATTAAAATGCTGATGCCCGGGCCCCACTCCAGAAGGTTCAGATTTGATTGTTTGGAGGTGCATCCTGGGCCTCAGCTTCCCGAGGGATTGGATTGTGCAGTCGGGGTTAGGTACTACTGATACAAGAAGTTTCCCATGTGGGTTAGTTAATTCTGTCTGGTGGGTGCTGCTGTCTCATTTTGCAGGTGACGACACTGAGGCTCTGAGTCTTGGAGAGTCTGAGAGGCTCTGAGACTTGAAGGAGAATCCAAATGCTCTGATCTTTTGCTGGGCAGAGGGAGCATCAAACAGAGACAGGAGAAGGGCCAGCAACCTCCCTCTTTTCTACCCCCAGTCTATCTCCACCCAAGCAATTCACCAGCTGTCATTTATGGTGTCATTCTCTACTGTAAGACTGGAGGCCCTGTTGTTATACGAGTTTTTCTTATGCTAACATCCTGTAACAGTTATTTATCTGATTACTGCCATCTCAGGGGTCAGAGTCTTATTGTCATGGATTTGACTATAGAGCCCAGCACTGTGCTTGGCCAAAAGTAAATGCTTTAAAATTTTTGAAAGATTATTTGGACATATGTTGAATGGGATGAATGGATAGACAGACAGATGGACAGACGTGAATGGATCGTGATAAGCAGATATACGGACTTGAATGAATGAATGGGCAGTAGATTGGATGGATGGATGAATGGATGGATGGACGGTTAGATGGGTAAATGACTGCAAGAATAAATTTGTCTATAGCCTGCCTTGTGTCACAAAGGATTTGAGATGCTCAAAAAGATTCAAGATACTTATAATAAAATTGAAAAGTGGAATTTTAGTGCAGTCTCTGTACCTGGCTTCACTCTAGGCATTAGAACGCTTCTGTGAACAAGAGACAAAGATTCTTCCCCTTGTGACCCTTATATTTTGGCAGCATGAAACAGACAATAAACAATAAACATAACAAATGAATAAATTATATGGAGTATGTTAGACGGCTAAGAGCTATTGGTGAGAGAAAAGAGCAGGGAAAGAGAGACTGGAAAAGCCAAAGAGGGGACACCATTCTAAACAGGGAGAGGAGGGAAGGACTCATGGAGAAAAGCAAAGACCTCTGAGCAAAGACCAGAATGAGATGAGGAAGGGAGCCCTGCAGGGACCTAGGGGGAGAGCATCCCAGGTGGGGGAGAGGGCCTGTGCAAAGGTTTTGAGTGGGAGTGTGCCTCTCTGTTTGAGGGATAATATCAGAGACCAAGCACCTGGAGCAAAGTCAGTGGACGGGAGAGTAGGGGATCAGAGGTCACAGAGTGGCCAGATCACATAAGGCCTTGTTCATGATGGTGAGAACTTTGGTGTTTTTGCTGAGTGATGTGAGAGCCACAGGAGGGTGTTGAGCAGAGGAGGGATGTGACCTGGCTTAGATTTTAAAAGGATCCTTTGGGCCACTCTTTTAAATCAGTAGACCACCGGAGGTTGGACTCAAAGCAGCATGAGCAATGAGAGGGGCGCCTGGGTGACTCAGTGCGTTGAGCATCCAGCTTCACCTCAGGTCATGATCTCACTGTTCTTGGGTTCGAGCCCCATGTCCGGTTCTGTGCTGACAGCTCGGAGCATGGAGCCCGCTTCGGATTCTGTGTCTCCGTCTCTCTCTGCCCCTCTCCTGCTCACGCTCTGTCTCTGTCTCTCTTTCAAAAAGTAAATAAACATAAAAAAAAAAAAGAAAGGGCAATGAGAAGTCAGCCAGCTAAGAGGGGATGGGGGCTCACACCAGAGCGGGGGCAGCAGAAGCGATGAGAGGTGGTTAGAGTGTGGGTATCTTCTGAGGTGAATCCAGCAGGAGCTCATGGCAGTTTGGGTATGGGTGTGAGAGGAATAGAGGAATCAGCTTTGCTGCTGGCAGCTTTGGCCTGAGTAACTGCAAGAAAGCAGTGGCCACCAATCTAAATGGGGACAGTTGGGGTCAGGCCAGGATTTGGGGAGGGGCACAATCAGGAGCTCAGTTTTGGACACGAGAGGTTTCGATGTGCACTGGGCATCCAGTGGAGATGTCAAACAGGCAGTCGAAATTCAAGAGAGGTCTAGGCTGCAGACATAAACGCGGAGTCACACGCACACACACATAAATGGTATTTAAAGTGCTCACGTTGGGTGAGGTTAACAAGACAGTGATACAAAGAGAAGAGCCTCGAGGACCAAGCTTGTGTCATCCCAGCATCAAGAGGCTGTGGAGAAAAGAAAACCAGTGAAGGAGAAGGGGAGACCAGTGAGGTAGGGGGATGAGTGGGAGAGCACAGGGTCCTAGAAATCCGATGAGAGAAGGGAGCAGTCACCTGTGCCAACCCATGTAAGAGACAGAACTGAGGATTGGGCATGGATTTTGCCGTGAGGAGGCCACTGGCCATCTTCACTAAAGGTGCACCCGTGGTGCAGCAGGAATGGCCGCCTGATTGGGATGGGTTTATGAATAAGGGGAGGGAGGCATTGGAAGGACTGAGGATGGACAGTTCCTTTGAGGAGTTTTGCCACAAAGGAGAGTGGTAGCTTGTTACTTGGAGGTCCCCAGTGACCTTGTCTCCTGGTATTGGAGTCCTTGTATAGTCCCTTCCCCTGGATCTAGGCTGTCCCTGTGGCTTTACCCAACAAAATGTGACAGAAGCCACACTGTGCCATTTCTAGGCCTAAACCTTAAGACGGCCTGGAAGCTTCTGCCCTGCTGGACCCCAGGCAGCGTGCTGTAAGAAGCCCACGCCACACGGCAGGCCACATGGAGGAGAGAATGGCCATGTGCTCAACAGGCCAAACCAAGCTCCAGCCAGCGGCTGGCACCAACCACAGGCCTTCTAAGATCTCAGCCCAGTGGAGCCTCTAGAAGGCTACAGCCCCAGCTACCACATGTCGCAGGTGAGCTGCCCGGCAGAGCCCTGTCAATCCACAGCACGGAGAGATAATAAAATAATCGTGATTGTTCAAAAAGCATTAAGTTAGGGGTGAATGGCTACACAGCAATAACTAGCCCAAACAGGGAGACACATAGGAGTAGTTAGGGGGGAAGAGGAGTCAAGATTTTTTCTTAATGGTGATGGCATCACGATTTTTTTTTATTGAGTTATAATTGACATACAATATCATATTCATTTCAAGTGTACAAGACAGTGCTTCGATATTATTATATATTACAAAATGATCACCATTATAGACCTAGCTACCATCTGTCACCATACAAAGTCATTACAATATTATTGGCTATATTCCCTATGCTCTACATGACATCCCTGTGACTTATTTATTTAATAAGTAGAATTTTGTACCTCTTAATCCCCTTCACCCGTTTCACCCCTCCTTCTGCCCCCTACCCTCTGGCCACCATCTGTTTGTTCTCTGTGCCTATGAGTCTGTTCCGGTCTTGTTTTGTTTTGTTTTTTGTTTGTTTTGTTTTGTTTGTTCTCTTTCTTAGGTCCCACATTTAAGTGAAAGCGTACTGTATTTGTCTTTCACCATCTGACTTATTTCACTGAGTATAGTCCCACTTGTTTATTTTTGCTTTTGTTTCTCTTATGTGTGGAGAGAGATCCAAAGAATGTTGCTAAGACTGATGTCAAAGAGATTACTGCATATGTTTTCTTGCAGGAATTTCATGGTTTTGGGTGTTACATTCAAGTCCTTAGTCCATTAAAAAATTTTTTTTAATGTTTATTTATTTCTGAGAGACAGAGACAGAGCATGAGTGAGGGAGGGGCAGAGAGAGAGAGGGAGACACAGAATCTGAAGCAGGCTCCAGGCTGCAAGCTGTCAGCACAGAACCCAGTGCGGGGCTCAAACTCACAAACTGCAAGATCACGACCTGAGCCAAAGTTGGACACTTAACCGACTGAGCCACCCAGGCGCCCCAAGCCCTTAGTCCATTTTGAGTTTATTTTTGTAGACGGTGTAAGATAGTGATTCAGTTTCACTCTTGTGCATGTAGCTGCCCAGATTTTTGTTGTTGTTTTAAAGATGGGAGAAATAATGACATGTTTGTATGCTGATGAGAATGATCCAGAAGAGGTTAAAAATGATGCTGTGGGAAAAGAGAGCAGATGAAGGGGGATGGGGTCCAGGGCACAAGAAGAGGTACACGAGCTCATGGGCAGTTCACCTGTGGCAGCAAGTAGGAAGCCTGAGCACGTGGGTGGAGACGCTGGTAGAGTGGTCAGTGCATGGTGGGTGTGTGAACATTCTGACTGCTTTGATTTTGTCAGTGAATAGGAAGTGGAGAGTGTGGGCGGTGGGGGTTGGGGGGAGGCACTAAGGGTGTAGGGGAGCGGAGGAGTGAAACGGTAGTCTAACAGAGCTGGAGAGCCAATGGATAGACAGGTACAGCCCAATTGCCAGGCAGTACCAAGGGCTCTCTTGACGTTCAAGGTCACGAATTTTGAAGTGAGCACAGTCAGAGTGGTTGTCCAGCTGCTGCTGCGTGGGGGGTGGACACAGCATTGGCTGAGAGTGGACATGACCAGAGCTGTGGCTCTGCCAAGCGAGTACGGAAAACACAAATAATAAATGAAGAAAAGCAATTCAGTGGGGAGAGCAATTCAGATCAAAAGCTCAAGACGGTGGGGTGGGGGAGGCGCAAATTTAGAAAGCCAGACCCTGGAAGGGTGGGGGAGGGAGGGAGGGAGGGAGGAAGGGAGGAAAGAGAGAGAGAAAATAAAGTAGTATGATCCTGTTTTAGATTGGTATTGTTAGGCAACTGCACCTGAGTGGGGATGAGGTTCAGGTCCGGTAAGGAACACACCTGGACAAGGAGTGAGATGGACAGCTGAAGCCCCTGCCCCAGCCAATCCCCTCCTCACCACAGTCCCCACCCTGCCCCAAGACAAATTGTCTCCTTTCGAATTTGGTTCCAGTTCTATTTGCTGTAGGATGGAACTTCCTGTTTCCCTCCCTCCCTAGACTTCCCCTTCCCAGCTCATTAGGGACTGCACCCCAAGAGGCTTCTCTCCCCAGAACATCCTTAATAGCCAAATCCAGTGGGGAGAAGTATTTCCAGCAGGGCAGCAGGAAAACCAGCTTTTGGCTTCCAGTCTGGGAAAGTAAGGTGGCCAGCCACACGCAGCCTGGACCTAGTGACCTCTCGCTGGAGGCACATCTCAGAATTCTGGGAGGAGAACCAGATCTCGTCAGAAGATGGGGCCCCCTCGCTCTCCCACAGCTTTCTGTGTATCCTCAGAGGGGTCAGCGGCTCTCCTGGTTCTCGGCGGTCACTTGTTAAAAAAATACAGATGACAGGGCCCCTACCAGAAACCGGCAGTAAGATCCAGGGATCCTTATTTCGCACAAGTTCTCCTAGTGATCCTAAGCCACAGCCAAGGTCAAAAACTACCAATCTGTCTCTTTGGGCCTCGGTTTCCCCATCTGTTATAAAAGTTAACCGAAGAGTCTAGAGGTGCTTTCCAGGCACACACGTGGTTTGAGCTCCACAACAGCCCAGAGGGTGTCATTATTTCCAGTTATGAGGTGGGAAGAAGGGGGGTTTAATAGAGGCAAAGGGATGAGGGATGGGCCACGGAATCTCTGAGGGTTTTTTCAGTGTTGGGGTTTGAGGAATCTGGGAGGGTCTGGGTGGGCTGGCGGAATCTGCCTCCCAATACCTAGGGCTGACTCAAGCTCTCACACACCCCAGAGGTTCAGGTGAGTCCTATGAGCACCAGGTGGGGCCGGTGCGTCCAAGGACAAGCACGTCACTGAACATGCGTAAGTGAGGTTCCCTCCCCTCCCCCACACCCTTTCTCTTCCTCACACACCACCCCCCCAGCTCCTCCCTGACCTGTTGCTGCCCAACCCATGACATATTTTGGAACTCTCCACTGCCATCTCTTTACTCTTTCCTATGTCGGAGTGAGTGATTTCTGCCCAGTGTGGAGACGAGGTGAGTTGGAAAATTGGGAAAAGGTTCAGTCTGGCTGAGTCACTTCAAGGAGGAGGGTGGAGAGAGCAGTCTGAGCCAAATGCCACTGCTTCCGTGTGCGTCTTCCGTCTTGACAGTAGACATTGAGAAGTGGTTGGCGAGGGGAGCCCCATGACGGCATTCTCAGTTAAGAAAAGTCACTCTGCTCCCGTGCTGATGGAAGGGAGAATGTACTGGAAGAAGCAAGCTGGGAGGTCTACATATAATTATGGAGCTGTTGAAATCCTTCAGGTAACCCTGGCCTAGACCAGGGAGTGGGAGGAGGAGAAAGGACAGGAGGTGACCACTACAGGGGCAGATGATTAGCCTGAGGGGGCACTGGTTTTGGCTTGAGAGTCTGAATGATTGTAGGTATTGTTCACTGAGAAGGGGAACACAAGAGGGAGGGGAACATGTTATCTTCAGAATTATGCACTGAGTCCCCCTGGCACGTGGGGCTTTGTAAAGGTACTGAAGTGCTAACATGTCCTCTTGGGTGAGATGTCTGGGAGACCGTTTCTGTCTTCATGGTGGGAGAGTGTCTGGTGTTCTGGCACTGAGGTTAAGGTCCCTATCAGCCCCACAAGAGCCCTCCCCGCCAGAGAATGGGAAGAAATATTTTCAAATCATATATGTGATATGGGTCTAGTATCTAGATTCTATATAGAATTCTCACAAATCACTACTTAAAAGCAAGCAATTCAACTAAAACATGGACAAGGTATCTGAATAGACATTTTTCCACAGAAGCTATACAAATGGCTAATAAGCATATGAAAAGATGCTCAATATCGTTAGTCATTAGGGAAATGCAAATCAAAATCACAATGAGGTATCATTTCACACCCACTAGGACAGCTATATAAAAAACAAGACAAGTGTTGGCAAGGCTATGGAGACTTTGGAACCCTACAACATCGCTGATGGGAGTGGAAAATAGTGCAGCTGTTCTGGAAAGCAGCTTGGTGGCTCCCCAAAAGTTAGGCATAGAATTACTATATGACCCAGCAGTTCCATTCCCACATGTGTATGCAAGAAAACAAAATACATATATTCACGCAAAAACTTGTACAAGAATGTTCATAGCAGTGTTATTCATAACAGCCCAAAAGAAGTAACAACCCAGTGCCCATCAACTGATGAAAGGATACAGAAAAATGTGGAATATCCATACAGTAGAATATTATTCAGCCATAAAAAGGAAGGAAGTCCCACTATAGCATAGGTAAACTCTGAAAGCATCATGCTAAGTGAAAGAAGATGGTCACATTAGACAACATGTGGTAGAGTGGATTCCATATATATGAAAGTGCAGAAATCTATAGAGACAGAAAGTGGATTAGTGGTTGCCAAGGAATGAGGGAAGGGGGAATCAGGAGATATGGAATTATTTTGGGGGGTAATGGTAGGTAGTGGCAATGGTTGCAAAATATTGTGAATATACTAAAACCACCCAAGAAGCAAAATAAGCCCTTCTTCCTGCTGTAGGCACTGTGGTTGGCCTTGGCCCCAGCTCCAAGATCTCTCACTCTGCATAACCCTTTGGCTGCAATTCTATCTAACACTCAAATTCTTCAGCCAAGCCTCTTCCACACACCCAGACTTGCTCAATCTTTCCATTCCAACTATGCTCCCTTTTTGCCTTCACATCCCCAGGAGCCTCCCAGGGGCTCACCCCACCCCATTAGCCCTCCATGCCCCTTCCTCTCCACCAGGCCACCTCCCCATTTCAGAATCCGGCTCCCTGCTCACCTCTTCCTGGAACCTCCCCTAGAGGGTCCCCCAGTGGCCTCCCATCAGCCCTTTGCATTTGTAAAGACACCAAATTGCCAAGTCTTAACCTGGGCTCTGCCACTGAAAGCCTCTGTGACTCTTTGAGAATCATATAACCTTTTCTGGGCCTCACTGTCCCCATCTGTAAAATGTACATTGCCATGTGTCTTAGTCTGCTCAGACTTCCATGAAATACCCTGAACTGGGTGGCTTAAACAACATAAATTTATTTTCTCACCATTCTGGAGGCTGGAAGTCTGAGATCAGGGTGCTAGCATGGTCGGGTTCTGGTGACAGCTCTCTTCCTGGCATATAGATAAGCCACCTTCTTGCTGTCTTCACATGGCCTTTTCTCTGTGTTTGTGCATAGAAAGAAGGACAGAGAGGGAGGAAGAGAAAGAGAGAGAAAAGGGGAAGGAAGAGGAAGAAGAGGAGAAGAAGGAGAAAGGAGGGAGGGAGGGAGGGAGAGATGGAGAGAGAGAAGGGAGGGAGAAAGAAAGGGAGAGAGACAAAGTTCTCCTTGGTGTCTCTTCTTATAAGGCCACTAACCCCATCATGAGGCCCCACCGTCAAGACCTCATCTAACCCACATTACCTCCCAAAAGCCCCACCTCCAAGGGGTTAGGGTTTCAACAAACAAATTTGGTTCAGAGAGGGGAGACACAAACATTCAGTCCATAAATCCGTGCTTATTTGCTGAGTGAGAATCCATGGAATTCTGTAGGTTTAAGGCTTTATGCAACACGCCAGGCCCTTGTGAAGTGTTATTATTTTTCATCAATCCCATATAAGCATGTGTGTGTTTCTTGGCAAGTGAATACCATATGCCCTTCATAAGCATATGACCTCCAGTCTGGTGCTCAAGGGCAGGGGATGTGTCTGCTGCTTTTGAATGTTCTCTTAAACTATGAGAAACTACCAGGAGCCAGAATCCAAAATTCTTCTCTCCCTCCTGGGATCCTAGAGCCCTATTGCCTTGGGTCATACATATTTGAGTTTCTGACTCTCAGGCCTGACCATCAGGTTCTTAAGTGCAGGGGCTCTGCAGGGAGACACTTCACCACCCTACACCTCAGTTTTTTTGTCTGTAAAACAAGGATAAGAGTACCCATCTCACAGCATTCCTGGGAGAGTTAGATGAAAAACCACATTGTAAGCTCTCAATAAATGTCAGTGATAAAGATGAATATGATGTATTGGTTACCTATTGCTGCATAATAAATCACCCCGACACTTAGTGACTTGAAACATCAATAATCATGTGTTCTCTCTGGTGGTTTTAGTGGATGAAGAATTCAGGAGTATCTTGGATGGGCAATTCTATCCCCAGGTTCATCATGAGGCTGAGGCTTTAGTCATCTGCAGCCTTGACGGGGCTAAAGGATCCAGTTCCAAGTGGCTTACTCACATGTCCCCAAATTGGTGCTGGCTGTTGGGGTGGGTGGGTGGGGGCCTTGGTTCATCTCCATATGGGCCTTCCCACAGAACTCCTTGAGTGTCCTTATAACATGGTAGCTGGCTTACCCAGTGAACCATCCAAGAATCCAAGGAGGAAGCTACAATACCTTTTATGCTCTAGATTCAGAAGTCACATGCTGTCACTCCTGCAAGACTCTATGGGTCAATGCAGGCCAACCCTAATTTAATATGGGCTATGCACAAACATAAATACCAGGAGATGAATGTCATTGGACCCATCTTGAAGACCCAACTACCACAGATGATGAGAGTATATTCTTTCATGTGAGATCAGGTGTCCAACAACTAGAAAGTAGCATAGCCAGGATTTGAATTCAAGTCTGTCTAGCTCAGACTACAAGATCTTAACCACTACCCTTTGTTAACATCCGTTTTCTTCATGCAAACAATCACATGCTCATTCAGCAAACCTTATCTAAGTACCCACTGTACTATGAGTGCACTAGATGTTGGCAAGGCCCCTGTTCTCAAGGAGACCCAGTCTAGAGGGGGTGTGGATGGCAGAGCTGGATCCAGCTCCAAGTCCTATGGCTTCTCATTCGCTGTTCTTTCTGTTCTGGGATACTTGCATCAGAGGGGAAAATGACTGAAGTCTCACAACTCTTTTGGCGGAAAGAGGTGGAGGGGAATTACAGAAAATGAACTGAATGTGAAACCAGGAGTTCTGGGTCTAGGTCTTTGACACTGATTTGTAGGATGCCTTTTTGATAAGTCCCCTCCCCTCTCTGGGCTCAATTCCAGAATTGCCTGTAAGGAACTTACGTGTGCAAATAGTTCATTCAGTGTCATTTATCAAGCACATACTATGGACCATATACTGGTCTCAGTGCTGGGAACACAGCGAGGAACAAGATAGAGTCCCTGCCTTCCAGCTCCTCACATTCCAATGTAGGCTGAGAGACAATAAACAAACCAACAAAGAAAAAGACCACTTGGGAAAGCCATGAGAACCATAAAGGGTGAAGTGATAGGCAGGGGGGCGCTACTTTATCTAAGGAAGGCTTCTCCAAAGGGTGGGAACTGAGTACAGACTGAATGATGGTGAAGTGACCATGGAAAGATTATGGGGGGTGGGAGAGAGGATGAGGGTCCCAGGCAGAGGGACCATCGAGTGCAGAGGCCCCAGGACAAGAGATTGCTGTGTTTGCCTGCATCAAGGAGACTAGAGTGGCTGAAGGATAGTGAGCCCAGGGAGGAGGGCAGCAGATGAGGACACAGGGGTGCAAGGGTAGATGATGGGGACACTTGCAGACCTCAGAGAGATGTGTGCACTGCATTTTAAGTGGGGTAGAAAGCCTTTGGACGATTTTCAATAGAATGATCTAATATGTATCAAAAGGGCGCTCTACCTATTGTGTGGGAGTGGGTTGCTTGTCTCTCTAATATATTCTTTAACAAGTTTTTATTAACTTTTTTATTGTGGTAAAATATACACAACATAAAATTTAGCATTTTAGTCACTTTTAAGTGTACAATTTAGTGGCGTTAAATACATATACAATGTTGTGCAATCATCACCACTACCCATTTCTAGAACTTTTACATCGTCCCTAACAGAAACTCTACACCTACATTAAGTGTTTCAGGGGAGCCTATAGTCATGTGAAATCTTTCAGCTAAAAGTGACAAAAAGCCCAACTCAAGTAGAATTACCCCAAGAAGAGAAGCCGTTGTTTCACAAAAGTGAAAAGTATAGGTTAGTCTTCAGGCATGACTGGATCTAGGAGTCCAAGCAATATAATCAGGAAAAGGGCTCTCTTTCTTTTGGCTCTGTTTACTCAAGTTCTGGCTTTATTCTCAGGCAGGCTTTCCCTTCTTGGTGGCAAAGAGGGCTGTCAGCATCACCAGACTTCCATTTCACCAGCTCAGCAACCCCAGGAGAAAAGACAGGATTGTTTCCCAAGAATTCCAGGAAAATTTCCAGGGCTAACTCTCATTGGATCAATCTGGGTCATGTGCCAATCCCTGAACCAATCACTGCATTCCACCAGAGAGCTCAAACATGCTGATTGGTCAGGGTCACATGTCCTACAGCTGAGAAGTGGAGTCTCCCCCACTTTAGGTGCACAGCTGGAGGTTAGGAAGGAACTCAGCTTTTGCAGGAAAAGCAGGGTTCTGTCACAAGAGAAAGGGGGAAACAGGAGCTGGACAGGCAAAACAACATCAGGCCAACCACTACAACACTTAAAGATGTTACCTCCTCCGATCTTTTTCTCAGCAAATGGCTCCACCCTAGCATGAAAGGCAAAATCCTGACAGTCTCCATAACTATTTCCCCTTCCCCCCAGTATTACCAGTTGCCAAAACGTTTTTCCTCAACCCCTGGAAGCTCTTCTCTCAACCCCAATCCCTTTTGCCCCTGCCAGAACTCAGACCACATAGCCCCAGCTCTTGGATTATTGCAACCCCCTCTATACCACTGTCCTCTCTTCCTCCTTAGAGAGCTTTTCTAAAGTCCAAATCTGACCACAACTTTTTCAGGACCTTCTTTGAGCTCCCCTTCAGCTTATAAGGCTCAGTCAGGTCTGACTGCTGCATGCATCTGCAGGCTCATCCCCCCCCCCCAACACCCCCACCCCAGTCAAATTCTCTTGGAATTCACCCAGTGCCTTTGCATGCTGTTCCTTGTGCCTGGAATGCCCTTATTGACATCTTCTGCTTCACCTTCAGTTCAAATCTTTTGAAGTTCAGTTGAGCCATCACTTGTCCCAGGAAGGCTTCCTTGGGAACTTCTGCATCCCCACAACCACCCCACACACAGTGTAGTTAATACCTCTCCTGGGTTCCCACAGAGTGCTATGTGCTTACCTCTTCATAGCGCTGAGGGTAGCATATTACTTTTGAAATAGTAGCCTGTGTGTTTTTTAACTAAAATGAAATTTTAAAAACTGAGGTATGATTTACATATAGTAAAATGTACAAACACTGAAATTTTTATCTATACGCTTGCCTGTGCTGTATCTCTCTCTCTCTAAAATAAATAAACATTAAATTTTTTTTTAAAAAAAACAGGGCACCTGAGTGGCTCAGTGAGTTAAGCATCCGACTTTGGCTCAGGTCATGATCTTATAGTTCGTGGGTTCAAGCCCTCCATCGGGCTCTGTGCTGACAGCTCAGAGCCTGGAGCCTGCTTCAGATTTCTGTGTCTCCCTCTCTCTCTCTGCCCTTCCCCGGCTTATGCTCGCTCTCTGTCTCTCTATCAAAAAGAAATAAACATTTTTTAAAAACTTAAAAATTTTACCTTTGTATACACCTGTGTCACCATCCCAAAGATCAAAGTGTAGAATTGTTCTAACACCTGCTTCCATTGCCCCTTCTAGGTCAAAAACAGTCCTGTTCTCCCCTTCTCCTCCAGAGGTCACCACTTGTAAAACCATAGATTGGTTTTGCCAGTTACTAAATTTCACATAAGTAGAATTATATAATATTCACCTTTTTTTTTTTTTTGCATTTGGTTTCTCTTATTCAACATAATGATTTTTTTCTTCTGTGTTGTTGTGGGCAGCAATCATTCATCCACTTTGATTACTGTGTGGTATCCCATACTATGGATTTACCACACTGTTTATTCAAACTCCTATTTGAGTAGATAGTTAGGTTGTCTCCGGCTTGGACTATTATGAATAAAGCTGTTAAGATTTACGTACAGTTTTTGTGGACATGTTTTCATTTCTCTCGGAGACATACCTATGAGTGGAATTTCTGGACCTCAAGCCGATCTTTGTTTATTAAAGTTGCCAAGCAGTTTTCCAAAGTACCTGTACCATTTTGCATCTCCGCCAGGTGTGTATGAGAGTTCCAGGGGCTCCACATCCTGGCCAACACTTGATGTTGTCACTTGTCTTGAGCTTAGCTGTTCTGATGGTGGACGTGGGGGAAGCTCCTTGGGTTGTTTTTCATTCTTGCTAATTTCTGTTACCCGGAAGTCTTATCTTAAGATATTGTCTCAAGGCTACTTCCCTTTTCTGGCTCTGCCAAAATAAAATAAAAAATAAAAAAATAAAACAAAACAAAATCTTTTCTTAGCTTTTGAGTTTCTAAAGTCTAGGATCGTGACAGCAACAGGAAAAGGTTGTTGTATACTGATGACATGATGAATATGGGAAAATGCAGGGTATTGAGGAGCAAGGCTCCCCTCCCTGAAACTAGATAAGAGCTTCCAGATGTAAAAATGTGTTAAGGAAACCTAACTCAGAATTGAAGTAGGGAAGCCATGGTAGAAGCTTGTGTAGCACAGCAGGAAGAAGAAAGCTTTCCTCTGGATGGGCAAAGGAGGGTGCCCTTGCCTGTAGCCCAGGAGAGGCCCCCACTTCTTCAAACTCTCATTTTCCTCCAATGAACTTGGGTTCAAAACACCCCCACCCAACTCCATTTTTTCCTTTATAAAGAACACTCTCCTCCTTTGTTCTGGAGATTTGCTTATGGTCCCTTACAGTTCGCTTGTCCTGAATTACAATTCCTCTGCTATTTCTGAATGAACTGGATTTGGCTGGCTGAATCACTTACCTTTTTCTTTTAAAAGGTTGACACAGACAAGAGTAGGAGAGAGAGCTGGAGCAGCAGCAAAGGGAGAGATGGGTGGTAAGAGCTCCTGAGGAAAGGGACACTTGAACCTGCCCCTTCTCTGGACATATCCGAGCTTGGAGTAAAGCCCTAGAATCTCCAGATACCTTCAAAGAAATTGAACATAGAAAAGCCTATGCTTACAGACAAATGGCTGTGTTTGGCTGGGCTGAAGAACCTCAAATGTCTAGCAGAGTTCTCTGTACCCCAGGGGCCATGGGAGCTGAGCAATGGGTCCTGTGCATTTGGAAGGACCCAGGAGCAGCTGAGAGAGGAAATGAGACTTAGGGACAAGAGATAACTTAGCAGTGCCCTGTGCAGGTGGTGACCTCTCCTCGGACAGGAACAAAGATGTCTTAACAGATGCCAGAGTGGATAAGTGATGACACACCCCAGATGTCCCCGCAGCAGTCCTCGAGCTGACCTACTATCCCCAGAGAAATAGGAAAAACCTAACTTACCTGAGATTAAGGATTTCTACCTGAAATGGGCGATCAGAGCAGAGACTGAGCTCACCTAATAAAAACTAAAGTTACCTTTCTTGCTCACCTGAGTTCATGAACTGAAATTGGACCACTGTTGTACTTTTCACACTGTATTATATTTGTCTCTTTATTTTCCTTTCCTCTTCTTGAGACTAAGCAGCTGGAGGTCAGGAATAAGGTCTGATTTGTCCTGGAATCAGCAACCTTTTGTGCCAGGACCTGGCACACAGTAGAGGCTCAGTGAAGATTTGTCAAATGCTGATTGTAAGCTCCTTGAGGGAAGGGAAGAGGAAGAGAGCTAAATAGTTGAGCACGTCCTCTGTATAAAGCCCTGTGCCATATTGTACACATTGGCCACCCTATGAGGTTAGACTATGATTACCTCATTTTACAGATAAGCCTATAACAGCCAACATTTACTGAGTACTCACCATGTGCTAGGCATTGCTCTTAGCATTTTTCATATTAACTTATGTTCTCCTCCCAACTTCCTCTACAACCCAATGAGGTTAATACCACTATTATCCTCATATTATAGACAGGGAAACTGAGGCATAGAGCAATGAAGTGACTTGCTAGAAGTTGTGATAGGATTTGAGTCCAGGCTGATTGATTCCAACACATATGCGCCCATCTCCAGCCCGTTCCATTACCCATTTCCAGCATGGCATTACCCATTTCCACCGGCCGGCATGAGCCCGGTGCTCATGCTCCCTGCATGGTATGCCTGAAATCCTCTTCCTTCTTAATCCCTGCCCATCCTACTGGTGAACTCTTCACACCTTTTACACCTCCTCTGACTTCCTTGATGCTCAAGAGTAGAAATATGCATTCCAACCTCCCTTTACTCCTTTGTTCCCATAGCACTTTATTTTTGGGATTTGTGTGAGTTAGGATTAGTTTATCTGTATGAAAGAGAAGATCCAAAATAACAGGGTGATAAGCAAAATAAGTTTCTTTTTCATGTAAAAGAAGTATGGAGATAGACAGTGCAAGATGGATAAAGTCACATGACCACACCTTGCTGCAAGGGAGGCTGGGAAATCCAATCTTGTAGTTTGATATTGAAAGAATGGTTGTTAAGAGGCAAAGCACAGTCTCTACCACGTCACTGCTTTAGCATTTACCACATCATCCCTGGGATGGTGTCTTCGGATATCTTTCTGCACAGCTAGATTATCTTGAGGGCAGATTGTTGTCATCTTCACTCTCTTATCCCAAAGTCAAGCACATGTGGAGATGTTTGAGATAGAGGAGTAAGTGACTAGGTGTTATTTCTTTCGATGCCCCAGGGGCCCATAACATGGTTCTCTGCTCACAGTAAGCCTCCAATAATTGTTCAACTGAAATGAATTTAAATGTTCTCGGCCTTAGCGTCCACATTTTTAAAATGGGTACAAATGACTTCAAAACTCACTCCTAGATTAGACATGGTCAGAGTCCACTGTATAAACTTTGAAAAATACCAGCTAAACATTAAAAAATGAAAACTTAGCCAGAGATAGATGCTGTATGTAGCTTTCAGTCTTCCAGTATTTCTTCTGACTAAACACATATACATGTTCTGCATATGAATAGAATCCCACGGTGCATACATTTCATAACTAGCCATTTTCACTTAACGTATGACCCAACTTCTGTTTCTGCTCAAGACAAACTAGCTTGCAGAGAGCAATTCTCTCAATAAACAACTTGAAATCCTGGCTAGAACTGTCAAAAAGAACATGAAAATCTGTTAGAAGGCATCAGAGAGCTCTCCAGGAAGCCAAGACCTGAAGGATCAAGATCCCAGAATGAAAAGAAACACATAGAGGTGAGCCCAGTCTTCTGTGTGACTTCCCCCAGGCCTTTGCCAATTCCTAGGTAACTAGATGGGGAGACAGAAGCTGAGAAATGTAGAAGCAGTCATATGGGGCTGGAGGGGCAAAAAGAGTTTATGCTGAACCCATTTCTAGGCCATATGTGTTCTCCTGGAGTATATATGAATGTCCATTGGAGTTCACAGACATTTTCCATACGTAGAGTTTTTGGTCTCTGCAGTTTTTGGTTTGCAGCTTTACTGCCACTGCCAGGCTTAAGCTCCCCATTCGTCTCCACGCATCCTAGCCAGAGAGAGAGAAAGAGAGAGACAGAGAGAGACAGAGAGAGAGACAGAGAGAGAAAGGCAGATAGGTCAATTTAATCTCACTTCTGGTTTGGGATCTTTCGATGAATGAAAGTGCTTTTCTAAAAGGAAACCAAACACAGATCCTTTTATAACAGTTATTTGGGCATTTTCCCTAATTACCAAAGTAATACAAATTTACTAAAGAAATATTAGGTAATACAGATAAATAAACACCAAAAGCACCTATCAATTTTCCTCTCCTTCCCACTATGCCTAATGCAACTACTTTAGGGTTTTTTTTTTTTATACACAAATAGGTATATTTTTTCACAAAGTGAGTTTATGCATACCTAGTCTTTTGTAACTTGCCCTTTTAACTTTACACAGCATAACCCATTTTCACGTAATTCCATAGTCTCTAATATTACCTTAACAGTTGTAGAATGGTCCATTCTTTCCATATACCATAATTTATGTAACCAGTTCCCTATAGTTAGATATTTGGATTATTTTCCATCTTCTCCTATTGTGTGCAACACTGCAATGAACATCTTTATGTATATCTTGGTGATATCTAAATGATTATTTGCTCAGGAAAAACAGGGTACGGAAAAATAGACCGAACTTTTTATTTATTTTTATTTATTTTTAATATAATTTATTGTCAAATTGGCTTACATACAACGCCCAGTGCTCATCCCAACAAATGCCCTCTTCAATGCACAACACCCATTTCCCCTCTCTCCACCCCCCATCCACCCTCAGTTTGTTCTCTGTATTTAAGAGTCTCTTGTGGTTTGCCTCCCTCTCTCTCTGTAATTATTTTTCCCCCTCCCCTTCCCCCATGGTCTTCTGTTAAGTTTCTCAAGTTCCACATATGAGTGAAAACATATATCTATCCTTCTCTGACTGACTTATTTCACTCATAGACTGAACTGTCTTAAATGTTTATTTAATTTTGGGAGAGAGAGGCAGAGAGAGAGGGGGACAGAATCCCACACAAACTCTACACTGTCAGCGCAGAGCCTGATGTGGGGCTCGAACTCATGAATCATGAGATCACGACCTGAACCGAAATCAAGAGTTGGTGCTCAACCGAGTCACCCAGTCACCCCTAGACCGAACATTTTTAAAGTCCTCAACATTTGCTTCCAAAGTGCCCTCCAGGAAGCCTGTATCAGTTCCCACTCCACCAGCAGTGTGCACTCCTAACCTATGTGCTTTACTTAAGTGGGGAAGGAAGGGGTAGGTAGGTCTTATTCCAGCTTGACATATGCCATTCTTGCTCACTTTCCTTTAAAAAGATAAGCTTCACGGTGTGCCAGTCTAACGACATTTATAATGGAGAAGTCACACTAACTGCCCAAGGCCAGAAACTCTGGAACTGCATCTGGGCCAAGTTGAAAGGGTCAATTGCGATAACTCTAAATAACATGCTCGATACTTGGCCATGAAGAACTAACATCTGTTCTCACAAACTGAACCGGAAGTATAACAAGAGAAGGGCCATCTTGCCTTCTTTGGGCAGCTATCTGAAAAATGACCAGTTGGAGCTCTCAGCACCCAGAGTGCAGAGTCCCCAGAGGAAATGGCTGAGTTCATAATGTGATGGGTGTGGGGAGCTGGACTGAGCACTCTTCCCAGGTCCCCTGGGCCATAGCTTGTTGCACAGTCTGGGAGTCCAACATAAGTGGCATTCGTTTCCTCTGGGTCTTAAAGGCTTTGTGATTTCTGGTGTCCCTGTGCAAATGCAAAGAAAACTCCTTTGGTTAGTGAGCGATATAACACTTTTCAGCTGTTACTTTAACTGGGATTTGTTTCAGTTCAAGGGACATGGGTTCTATGACTGGGTTCTGTGGCTGCCCAGCACCAATGCCCCAATGCCCCATTATCCTGCTAAGAGCACCCTAATTTGCTTTTAGGGAACCATCCCCCACACAATCCTAGTCCTTATAACTTTGGAGGGGCTGACCCCACTCCCTGACTCTAGCTATAGATATGTAACTCAGGCTTAGCCAATCAGAGCAATTGTGATAGGTTCAGGGCTGGACATGTGACCCAATCCAGGCTAATGGGGGTCAACCCTGGGATTTTTGCTGGAAGTTTTAAGGTAGTGATCTCTTTGCTTTGAGGTGGCTTAATTGGCCATTTCTGCTTTCCTGTGGAAAAACTCAGCCTGCTAATAAAACAGACACAAAAGAAAATAGTCAAGACATAGAGGTAAACAGATTCATGACAACTTCCTTTGAGCTTCTGGCACAGACTATGTCTGAATCTAAAATGTCTTCTTAAAATTTTCAGTTCAGAACTCTTTTTGGCTGAACCTGGTTATAATTGGGTTTATGTTACCTGCAACCAAAAGAATCACCACTAAAACCCTGGGTATGACACAAGTATTGTTATTCTCATGTAACAGACGAGGTCACTGAGGCTCAGAGAAGCAAAGTAAGCACTGAACTAACAAGTGGTAGAACAGATACTTTTCATTTACCCCTTCTTAATCCATACCTCTAATCTCTACTCAGGGGCTCAACGAGTCCCCCTTTTCTAGCTCTCTTCCACCAAGGACAGAAGTATGAACAGGCTCATGGAGCCAGACTGATCTAGGTTCCAGACCTGGTTCAGCATCTTCTTAACTGTCCGCTCTTGGAATGACTTGCTAGCTGTATATGCTGAACTAGTTTCTTCCCTGATTTGTGCCTCAGTTTTCTCATCTGCAAAATAGGAAGTTAACAATATCTTCCTCACAGAATTGTTGCGAGGAGTAGGTATATCAGATTATGTCTAATGATCTGAGAGCCTGGCACATGGTAAATATGAGAAAGGGCTTACTATTATTTTTCTTCTGCTGCCTGTATGTTATTAGTAAGTTGGTTACCCACCTCCGTCTCACACACCCAGGATGTGGCCTAAGTTATGATCTATCAGTTCCAAATGCTGCAGCAAAACAAACAACACACACCCTGCCCGCCAGGGGCTTCAAATAATGTCTGACCTGCTCTTTCTAAAATGCTGATGTTTCTAAAAGTGGTGATCACTATGGGCTTAGTAGGCCTAACACCAGCCTGGGAAGTGAAACTTTGGAGAGGAATTTCAAGTAAGCAGACTTTTGCTGAATTGCAGAAAGGAGAGGGAATGGAAGTGGACCCAGACTTTTCCAAGCTCCCCCCAACCTCTTACTTCTGTCAGCCCCACAGCTGTAGGGGATAGACTGCATTTCCCTTAGAGTTTGTAACAGTTGCTACCCCAAGTGCTAACTCAATTCCTAAAGGGGCATTAGTCTGGTAGAGTATAAAATATGCGAGCCCTGGAGACTCACCAGGGAATGGAGGGGGGCTAACTGTGGATTCAGAGTGAGTTCTGGTTGAGGGGTATGCTAATGAATAGAAGTCTGGTTAGAGGAACAAAGGGGGAGTCCCTTGTCTCTCTGATTCATGAAGGTCAGAACTGGTACCCAGGGTGGTGACATGGCTTGTCAGCTATCTTGAACCCAAAGTCTCCTATCTCTGGGCATCACCATCAACGCTTTAATCCCTACCTTGCAGACAGGCTCAATGGTCTATGAACTACCATTTATGGAGTACTTGCTAAGTCTCTTATGTAAATGACCTCATAGGACTTTCCAGCAGTCCCAGGGAGATGAAGATTACAGCCCAGTAACTGTGACCTTGGACCTTGTAACCAGGTTGCATAGAGTGGATTCCACACTAGCTGTGTGACCTTGAGCATGTTACTTAACCTCTCTGTACCTCAGTTTTCTCCTCTGTGAAATAGGAATAATAACAATTCTTACTTATTCAGGGTGTCATGAGGATTAAATGAGTAAGCACCTGTAGCTCTTAGAAGAGTACATGGCACTATGACAGCTGTTTTTATTAACTCTCATTTTGCACATGTGGACCCTGAGGCCAGAAAGAGGGATCATTAACATACCACACACAGCTTGTGAAGCTGGGTCTCAAACTAGCTTTAAGTGATCCCACAACTACTGAGTGGAATTGCCTTCTACTCAGAGGAAGCTGGGGGGGGGGGAACCCCCACCATGCCCCCAACCCACATCCTACCCCCCCCCCAACACACAGTTCCTTTCTTCTCTCCCTCTGAACTTGGGTGTCTCTTCTGAAGTGTTGAGATAAGATCTGAGGCCATAACTGCTTAGAGGTTCAAAAGTGTTCCCGGTACTGAGGAAAGAAAACTTTGCCACTCCTCCCCAGTTTTGGAACTGAAGGCAGCCGGTAAGAATTCTCAGGCTCCCAGAGTCACGGGGCAGAGGCTCCGGGGGACCTGTAGAAGAACCACCCTCCACCCCCGCCCTTGCAGTCTCCCATGGTCCCAACTCTAGGTTCAATCTAGCACAGGATGCCAATGGAAACATCTTCATTTTGAAACTTGAGCTCATCTGGAGGGGCTAAGGAGAAATAGATGAGGGGTGTGGCGTTCTAGACCTTGGGGGGGGGGGTGTCTCTCTAGTTCGCCATGAAACCTCTAGGGTGGCGTCTCTGTCAATCTTACAGTTTCTGCATCTGTCTGGCTCTGTCCATCTGTTTCTATTTTGGCCTCTCCAGCAGGAATAAGTGGAGGTGGGGGCATCACTAGATGTCTGTCGTTCAGTCTGTCATTGACTTTGCCAAACATCATCTCTCTGACTTTCTAGCTCTGCTTCTTTGTCTGGACTTACCTATTTCCGCCCGTCCGCCCGCCCTCAGGTGAGTGTGGGCGGTGGGGAGTTCTCGCCAGGGTTCTGACCCTTCCGTCACCCTTCTCTCCAAACCCGAGGAGCTGTCACGCTGCGCGGAGCCCGAGGCCGGGGTGCGCGGTAGGAGGCGGGAGAAGGTGTCCGAACCGAGCCACAGGCGCCCCCTCGCGCCCCCTCGCGCCCCCTCCCGGCGTGGGGGCGGCCCTGGGAGCGCGGAGCCGGAGGCGGGGGCGCCGCAGGCCCGCGGGCCCGGGTCTCCGCCTCCCTCCCCGGCTGGCCCCCCTCGGCGCGCCTCCTCCTCCGGAGCCCCGCCTCCGCAGTCCGCGCCCCCGCCGCCGCCGCCGCCGCAGAGCATCGAGCAGCTTGGCCGCCGCGCCCGCCGCGCCACCAAACTTTCGCCGGAGCCGGCGCCGGTGAGTCAGAACGGAGCGCGGGCAGGGCGCGGGCAGGGGCCGCAGCGGGGCCGCAGCGGCGGGGCGAGGCTGTGCGCTGGCCGCTGGGGTCTGGGCATCCCTGCGGAGCAGCACGGACCTCGGGAGCCGGCGGGCACAGGGTGGGCGCGCATGGGGGCCCTAGGGACACCGGCGGCTCGGGGAGGGTCCCGCGGCGCGGCTCGCTGCACGGCACCCGCCCTCATACTCCGTTCTAGCGCCTCGCCCCGACGCGCAGACACCTGTGGCTTCCCCGGGGTTCGCCAGGGCGCGCACCCAGAGCGTCTGCCTCCGGGTTCTGGGGCGGAGAGGGCGAGTCCCCAGCTTTTCCAGAGCTGCCCCTGGCGCTGAGTTCGATGCTAACCGCAGTCCCAGCCCGTCTGTGGAGTGCGTTATCTGTGCCAGGCGCTGGGCATCCGGTGCCTGTTGGGATTCTCCCTGTAACGCCAGGAACCGGGTGTTACTACACCCATTTTAGAGAGGAGAAAACTGAGGCTTAGAGAGGGAAAGTTGTGCCAAGGAGGGAGACCAAGTCAAGGAGAGAACCAGGGTTTTGAGCCCCAGGAGGCCTGACTCAAACCACATAACCACACGCGGAGAAGCCCCTGGTTCAGCGTCACCGGGGTCCTCAATGGGAAGCATTGAGACCACCGCCAGAGGTCTTCGGCAAGCCCAGGAGGGACGGACCACCTCCTCATTGTACCGAGGGGAGGATCCTTTGGAAAAATGGGTGGCCATTACTGCTAGGGAGTGGATTTTGGTGGCCGAAGCGCGTAAGGGGCTGCTCTTTCAGGGCAAGAGTGAGCGGGGACCAAATTCTGGAAGTTGCTCTGGATTTTTCTGGAAGGAGCCAGCGAAGTCAGGAGCAGACACTGGAGAGCAGCAGTTCTTTATGGATGTCGCTTTCTCCCCCTGGGTGACTGTCCCCCTCACACCCCCCTCCCACCCCCCTCAGAAGACCCCTTCCAACGCCTTAATCTCTTTAAGGTGTCCTCTCTGCCTGGCAGCTGGTAGTGCAGAGATGCTGCAGGCAGGGTCGCTGTTCTCCGGCAGGGGGCTCCCACCTCAGACCTGGAGTCTGACATGAGGGGACAGTGCTTGTCCTGAGCCTGGCTGAAAGGTGCTGGGGAATTCCTTCTTTGGTGAGGGGTGGGCCACTGTGAGTGGAACACAGATGGAGTGTATTTCCAGAACAGGAAAGAGAGGGGAGTTGGGGATCTGATATATGCCCATTCTTGGCAGTCAGGAACCAGCATGGACTGAGAGGGGGAGAGAGAGCACCAACCGTAGTGTCATTATGCATTATCCCATTTAGTTCTCACAGCAACCTTACAAGGTAGGCACTATTACTACTAACCTCATTGGACAGATGCTCTGTTGAGGCTCAGAGAGGTTAAGTGACTTGCCTGAGGTTGCCCAGCTGGTCCGTGGCAGAATTGGGATTTCAACACAAGTCTTATCTGACTCCTTCCAGATTATCAGTGAAACTCAGGCTGCAGATAGGTCCCTCCTTCTTGTGGCTGGCAGAAGCAGAGTTAAAGAATGGGGTCCCTAATGCCTGCGCACCATTCTCCTTTTTCTCTCATGGGTGTCCTCGAGGGGACCTGCTGCTGGGTGGGTCATCATTCACAGGAATCCCTGCCAACCCCATGTAAATACATTAATATGATTCAGGACTTGCTAGACCCTGCTATAAGCCCAAGGCCACCTGAGGCTACCTGGCTCTATCAAGAGGTGTTGCCCCTGGTGGAGAGAGAATCTGTGGAGAGGGGAGGGAAAGCCTGGTACCGTTTTCCAGTGTGATGCAGAATCCTTCTAAGGCAAGAGTTGGCCCAGCACTCCCTGTCTGTGATTTCAGAGCTGGGTGGAGACTGGAGCAGCCTCAAGAGGCGCCTGCAGCCCGGGGGAGTTTGGGCAGTCCTGAGCTGGGAGTGGTCCCTCTTGGCCCTCAAGTGTCCAAGGAAGGAAGAACTTGTATGTGAACCTCCTGCCATTGGAGCCTCTCAGAATTCCATGTTTGCACTTTCCTTTTCACAGTGGAGTTGTGCCTGGTGGAAACACAGTGGCCTTTTCATAACAAAGAGGAGGGAAGCATAGCAAACGCTGCAAAAGTGTGGATCCTGGAGCTGGCTCAAATTCCAGTGCTGTTTATGAGCTCTGTGGCCTTGGGCCAGTTGCTACGCCACTCTGTTCCTCAGTTTCCCCATTTCTAGAATAGGAATGTTCACAGCACCTCCCTCACTGGGTTGCTGAGAGAATTGCGTTCAGATGCACCGAGTACTTACATGGTGCCATGTCATACATAAAAGTGCTGTTTAAACGTTAGTTGTCATGAGTGTTAGTATTAAAGTCAAACAGGCCCAGCTTTATATGCTGGATCTGCCGTCTGTAAGCTGCCTCACCAGTGCAATCCTCTTGCTTTTTCTCATCTGTCAAGTGGGAGACATAAGTGGTTTGTCCCAGAAATCTTAGTGTGGTCTCCAGCTTTAAATAGCCTGAAGCCCGATGTCTCAGGGCAGACTTACTGAAACTTCTGGCACTCCACTAGGAACTCAGAAAATGCTAAGCGTTCCCATAATTGTCACTGTTAGGGTGAAACCCACTGCTTCAAGCAGTTGCTTGAACTTCATTCTCTGACTTGGTTCCGTGGGCCATGGGTTTGGGGCAATTTTCTAGTGTCTGTGGGCAGGACAAAGGTTCTTCCTATCTTTCCTACCTTCCTATCTTCTGTCTTAAAATCCTCTCTTCACAACATTTCTCAGGCCCAAGCCTGAGCCTCTTGGTGGTTATGGGATGGCAGAGGGTCGGTTTGAAGTTCGCTTCATAAGATCTGCCCCAGCTGCCCTGTCCTCACTAAGGCAAAGGCCTCAACAGAACACACTACTCAAGCCTGTCTTGTTGACTCGGGATATTTTGTGTACCTTCCAGGTAAGTGGAGTGGACACATCCAGAGTTCCAAAATTTTTTGCCCTGAAAGACAGAAAGTGAGGTGAAGAAACAAAAACAAACAAAAACAAAACAAACAAACAAAACCTCAGGGTTAGAACTCCAGCCCTAGACCTTTGAACTGAGTGACCTTGGGCATCAGTCTTTTTATCTGCAAAATGGTCTAATCGTATTTCCCAGTGTCCGGTTCTCAGGATTAATACCAAGACGGAAAAGCAGAGAAAAGAAGGAAAAAAGCAGATAGTACAAATGGCAAAGAATTACATGCAATTGTAAGTAATTCTCATTAGCATTCAGGCCAAGCCTTAGCAGTAATTGCTACTGATCCAAGACGTTTTATCTGAAAGATGTACCTGGCAGAGGGATCATTCAAGCCTCAGTCACCTGCTGCCCTCCCTTTCACAGTGACGCTGAGCATTTCTGAATCTTGGGATGTAATTACAATAAAGCTCCCGTATCTTATTTATAAGTGACTCACTTCTGCCATTAATGATGGCAGAGGACTCAGGCACACACTCATTGGGAACAATGCCGCTGATGCTGTGGGGGTGGGGGGGGGGCAGGATGCCTCTCCTCTTTTATGCATTCATTTTTCCTGCTGTAATTCTCCAGTGATAATGCAGGAAGATCACATGGGCTGGGATCGAAGCTGACAGATCTCAATTTGTGTAGCAGCTTGCATGGCAAGGCCCATTGAAACTTGCCTCTGCCAGCAGAATGGATGTTAGAAATCTTTACATCACAACAGAGAGGATGGAGTAGAGGAGATTGAGGAAGGCATCTCCAGGGAGTGATTAAAAGCATGGACTCTGGTGTTCAGCAGACCTGAGTTTGAATCTTCATTCTGCCAGCTCATTAGTTGTGGTATGACTTTTGGCTATCTTCCCACTATCCGTTCTGATAGAGCAGGGACCGTGTCTGTCTCATTCACCATGGTATTCACAGCTCCTGGTGCATAGAAGGGGTTCATGAATGTCCAATGAATGAATAAATGGATCTATGAATGACAAGTTGCTTGATTGAACCTCAGCTTTCTCATCTGTCAAATGGAGTTAATATAGCACCCACCTTGTAGGTTGTTGTGAGGACTGAATAAGGAAATGTTATGCACAGAGTAAGCACTCAGCAATGCCCTTAATGAGAAATTGATGAGCAGAGGCTGGCCTTATCTGGGAGGGAGGACTTTTTCCCCCACACTCAGACCAGTAAGAGGCAATAATGCTGGTCATAAGAATCCCTGTATTTACATAGCACTCTATAAAGTACTTTCATATCCATTGACCCCTAATAACTAGGAGGTGGACTATAAGCCCAGTTCACTCCGATCTGCTCCCTCTTTCTGCTGAGCTCTCTGTTGCTCCATTGGGGATGGGAAGGTGTAGTATTTAGTCTTCCATGAACATGGTATCTCTCTTCATTATTTAGGATAGCTTTAATTTCTTATAGTATAGTTTCTTAGTTTCCCTTGGTGGTCTTGCACATCTTTGGTTAGATATAGTCCTATTTATTTGATATTTTGCATGCTATTATAAATTAAATATATATATGTATATTTTTACGTTAATATTCTGTTGGTTACATTTGGGGAAAATATGTTAGCATCTTGTATATTGATTTGTATCTAGAAATGTTGCTAATGTCTCTTACTAATTAAAAAGATGCATTTGTACATTCTTTTGGAAGAAGTGTTTATAGAATTGTAGGAGGTGCAGGTAACAGTTTTTCTTCCTTTCCAGTCCTTTCAGGGTTTTTCTTTTTTCTTTTTCTTTTCTCTTGCCTTACAGTCCTTAAGACTTCAGTATAAGAATGAATTAAAGAGGAAATACTGGACATCTTGCCTTTTTTAACTCTTATGGAGCAGCTGTCCACATTTGACAATTAGGATAATGTTTACTCTAGGGTTTTGGTAGATAATTTTCATCAGATTAAAGAAGTTCCTTTCTATTCCCACTTTGCCACATGTTTATTTTTTTTTTCCTTTTTCTTCTTCTTCTTTGTTTTTGTCTTCTTCTTCGGTCATAAATGGAAGTAGAGTTTTTGACATAATTTTTTTCTACATCTGCTTAGATAGTCACATGATTTTTCTTTTTCAGCCTGTTAACATGGTAATCCACAGTGATTTTTGCACTTCTGGAAGAAACCCAACTTGGGTCATCCTGTAGTATCTTTATTGCTGGACTATTTCTGCTCACCTGTTATTGAGGATTTTAGCATCATGTTTTCATGCGTGAGATCCACTAGTGATTTTCCTTTCTGGTGCTTACTTGTCAGGCTTTGGTGTCAAGGTTACACTGGCCTCATGAAACGAGGTGGGCAGTGTTTCCACTTGTTCAGTTCTCTAGAAGAGATTGTGCAAGCTGGGTGGTGTTCATGTAAGGAGTTTGGTGAACTCAGCAATGAGGACCCAGAGGGTGGAAGCTGAAGAGAAGGGTGGGGAGGACAGCTGGTTTCAGCTCTGTCCAAAGTGGAACTTTCTACCAGTGGGAGGTTCAGGCTGCCTCAGGTAGGGGTTCGGGGACTCTGTAGCCGGCTGTCCTGAGTGCTGTGGGGAGAACCTAGCCTTGGACACTGGGTAGGGTTGTTGCAACCAGGGATCCTGGATGGATGGAGCTCAGCCTAGGGCAAGAGTCTGATGCCTGTGAGCTCCCCTTGAGCGTCTTCCTGCTACTAAAATTGACGTGGCTGCAGATAGTGTGCTCACAATGAATTATTACTCCCTGGTGCCCACAGATGGAGGGACTTGCCTCCACGGACCATTCATCTTCCAGCTGGTGGGAGAGGCTTTCCCTCTCTGTGATATCCATTTACTTGGAATCCCCAATTAGGACCTGGGATCACACCCCTCCTACCGGTTCTGCCCCTCCCCCTGTCCCACTGCAGATAGCTAGATTTGGGCAAACTTGTCTGCCTATTCTTCCCTCAATCCTCTTTCACAGAAGCTCCAGGCACTGTCCTAATTTGGATCCTGTATCTTAATCCCCGTAATAATGCTACAAGGTAGTTACTAATATCTCCATTATTTACATTAGGAAAACAAGGTTTTTGGTTGTCATTATTTGAATGGTTTCATATTTCACACTAAGTTAGCCTTCTCTAAGCTGTTTGAATTTGAGTGTAAGATAAAGATCTGACTTAATTTCCCTTTCCCATATTTAACCAGTTGCCCCCATCCTGTTTACTCCATCTTTCTTCCTTTCCTCACCTGTGTGCCCCCTGTATCAGATACCAAAGCACCCTGTATGGTCAGAGGCAGAGCCACAGCACTGGGCACCTCCCAGGGGTGCCGTTTGCACGGTTTCCTGTCTTGGGCATCAGGGTGTGTGACCGGGAAACCCTGTCATTAGTAGCAGGTCTCTTTCCAGGCTGTCTATTCTGGTGTTGGACTTTCCACTGATTCTAGCGGCCAACCATCAGACAGGATCATGGCAGTAAACGGTGCGGAAATGCCAACCAGGCACAGCACAGGTGGAGAAGAGCGGGGGAGGCTTGTACCATGTCACTTTGATGATTATCTGTGTACTGTACTTTTTAATAGCTGGCAAAGGCGTCTGCTTCCCCCTGGCTTCTTCTTCTTTTTCTCTTTTAAACTTTTCTAGGCAATTTTCACTCGGCTTATTCTTTCTGAGACCTTCGTTTATTTGCTAGCTGGCTTTTCTGTGTTCCTGGAGAAAACCATCATTAAATACATCCGTCCTACTGTCGCTCTCCCTGCCCTACATGAAACACTGTCCATCGCCAGCCCACACATGTGGTCTGGAACATCTGCCAATGACTGTTGATCCTGAGCCCATGATGGAAGCCTCATTTTCTTTCCTCTGTCCACGGCACCTAACTGCCTAACTGGATCCACCATAGTGGGCCTAACATGGGCCTCTGGCGGATCTAGTTTCCGCCTCCCTGGGGAAGGATGGTCTTAGGTCTTTAAAGTACTTCCCACGAGCTCCCCAGAGCACACTGGGGGGAAACCTGAATTCTGCATTTAAATCAGATCATCACAGTCTCTTGAAAGCAAGTTCATGTGAGACAGAAAGAGATAAAATGTGGTTGTGTATGTACATTAAGTCATATAAATGATCCTCAGAATTCAGCGCAGGGCAAGAGCAAAGATTCTAGGGCCAGATGATATAGGTTCGATTCTGGGTCCACCACTTTCCAGAGTGTGTCTGGGGCAAATCACCCCCCCCCATCTTTCCCTTGATTCCCTCAAGTATAGAGTGGGGTTAGTGACCATATTAGCTTACAGCATCACTATGAGTAATGAATAAGTCATGAAGTTTGAAAGAATTAATATTTAAAAAGGATTTACCACAGTCTGGCAACTCATAAATGTTTATTAAGTACCAATTAATAAATATATTATATGGATTTCTTTTCCCCTAAGAAATTGGGAATCATTTTGTCATGTTCCAAAACAAACCCCACTGGGTTTTAAAAGTTGAAATTGAGTTCATCCCATATATCAATCTCTGACTCCTTGTGTGATTGGTGCTTTCTGTGTGAAGATATGTTCTCAGATTAGACTGGAAGCTCCTTGAGGGTGCTTTGGGAATCTATTCCCGAAGCCAGGAGCACACTGTATACACTGTATGTTAGCTAACTTGACAATAAATTATATTTAAAAAATAAAAATAAAAAGTGCTAGGGGGCGCCTGGGTGGCTCAGATAGTTAAGTGTCCAACTTCATCTCAGGTCATAATCTCACATTTCATGGGTTTGAGCCCACATAGGGCTGTGCTGACAGCTCAGAGCCTGGAGCCTGCTTTGGATTCTGGGTCTCTTTCTCTCTCTGCCCCTCCCCTGCTCTCTCTCTCTCCCCCCACCAAAAATAAATACACATATAAAAATAAAAAATAAAAAATTCTAGAACTCAGAGGCAGTGAGTTGTGCCAATAGTTGGGGTTTCACATCCTGGTTACCTCTCTGACTTCAGAGGAGGCATTTTAACCCCCCTGGCCTTGGTTTTCTTATCTGTAAAAGGGAATAATAATACTAGTAATAATAATTCTCACAGCATTATTGAGAGTCTCTTCTCCCAAACTTGCAGTGACTATGCCTTCTCATCACTGAGGACTCAGATATCCCTTCCTTGGAGAGGCCTTCCCTCACCACCCTGTTTGGGTCACCACCCCCCACCCCCACCCCAATCCAGTTCCTCACCATTGATTTTCTTATAGGTGCCCATCAGACTGCCAGCTCCAGGAGTGTCAGGATGTTATCTGCTTGGTTTACTGCTATACCTACAGTGACTCCATTGATTGGCACAAGCACCTAGTAGGTGTGCACTGAATAACATATTGGATGAAGAAAGTGAGATCACAGCTAGAGCCGTAAAGACAAGGACATGTCCCAGTCATGCAGGTGGCAGTGAACACCATTGAGATGGCGAATGTCCCTGGTACTTTGTAGCATTCACACACCTAAAATTGCTTTTAGGCATTTCTAGAGTAGTAAGAAACACTGAACAAATATGGGTTCTTTTCATGGTTGTAGCAGGAGCACAATCAATATTTGTCAGTCGTTTATTGATTGATTCTCACAGCACCCAACACTGGGCTTGACGGAGGCCATGAGAAACTCCATTGACAAGTTAGGAATGGAGGCAGGGTTTCTCTCGCTGTTCCCTCCTGTTGGGGCTAGAAGGGCCGATAAATAGCACTCCTTTGTCTGGCCTGACTTCAGGCCCAACTGAGAGCTGGCGGCAGGAGGACAGCATGTCACCATTGGCACTAATTGGAGTGACCTTGGAGCAGCGGGGTGGGCTAACGCTGATGGCCAGAATTCGACGGGTGTCCCTGCCTGCCTGGGTGCTGGACCCTGCAGAGGGCCCCTTCTCCCTCCTGGTGGGGAGCAGAGTCAGATACATGCTCCCTGCAGGTAGGCTGGCTCCTAAGGGAAGCAGAGAAGGGCGTGAGTAACACTTGCCTTATTTCATCTCTCAAACTCCCTCATAAACATGTGGGAGATATCTCTGTGAGATAAGAATTAGTGTGCCCATGTTATAGATAAAAACAACTGAGGTCTGAGATGTTGACTAACTTATGCTAGAGTGGAACTGGGGAGACCAGTAAGGAGGCTATTGTGGTTGTCCAGATGAGACAGGATGATCTCTTGGACCAGAGGGCGGTGGCCGTGGGGAGGCGGGGACATTGTTTTGGAGCAAATGGATTAGGACAGACAGGTGGTTGAACGTGGGAAGTCTGGCCAGGGCACTACTTGGGGGTCAGTATTAAAGCACTGCCATTGGGTAAACTCGTGGGTTTTTCTGCTTGCTTCTTGCGTTTGGGGGTAGAATAGATGTAATCCTCCTGGGCAAAGATTATTCAGAGAATTAAGAATTCCACAGGCACCACATCAGCACATCTCAGAGGAACTGAAACTGATGATCGCTCACTTTTAATTGGAAGTGCTAGCTGGAGCGTGCTGGGAGAGAATGAAAACATACAGGGCTGAGGTTGGGGGCCAAGGGAAAAGATGCTTGGGTCTCTAAGAGGCCTTGTAAAGAAGTGGGTCCTTCACGGCCCCTCTCCCATTTCCTCCCTCCTTCAGAATTGACAGTTGCTGCCCCTACTGCCCTGTCATGTTCCCGGAGGCCCAGCTTGGGCTTAAGCCTTGCTCTCCCTCCCCAGGACCCCCTACTAATCTTCCCTGCCCCCAGACAGCACCCTGATGTCCCCCCAAAGACTCTTTGCCAGGCACAAATCTGATCATGTCACTTACCTGCTCAAAATCCAATGGCATCCTTTATAGCCATTAAGTAGAGTGAAACTCGAGTATCATCACTTGGAAAGATGTCCATGGGAAATGTATCATTAAGTGAAAAGAGGATATGGCAGAATAGCTCTGACAACGTAGGATGGCACAGTGTGGTAGTCAAAAGCATGGGCTCTGGGGTCACGCTGAGTTTGATCCCCAGCTCTGCCACTTGGTAGCTGTGTGACCGGGAGCAGGTTATTTTTCTAAAAAATTTATTTAGTGTGTATTTATTTTTGAGAGGGGGGAGAGAGCGCACGAGGGGGGATGTGCAGAGAGAGGGAGCCAGAGGATCTGAAGTGGGCTCTGTGCTGACAGTAGAGAGCCCAATGTGGGGCTTGAACCCATGAGCTGTGAGATCATGACCTGAGCTGCAGTCGGACGCTCAACCAACTGAGCCACCCAGGCGCCCCCAGGAGCAAACTCTTAATGCCTCTGTGCCTCAGACTCCTCATCTGAACAATGGGAACGAAAGCAGTACTCAGCTCCCATAGGGCTGAGAGGGCTACAGGTGGGCTTAGCCCAGTGCTTGGCTCCTAGCAGCACTCAGTAAATGCCAGTCATTATCGTGGCCATAATTGTATACGTTCACATGGATTTATAGGTACCTCTCTCTCTTTTCATCTTATTCTTCGGAACTCAGATTAAAAGTCTCCTCTTCCAGGGGTGCCTGGGTGGTTCGGTCGGTTAAGTGTCCAACTGTTGATTTTGGCTCAGGTCATGATCTCATGGTTGTGAGATCAAACCCCATGTTGGCTCCGAGCTGAGCATGGAGCCTGCTTAAGATTCTCCCTCTCCCTCTGCCCCTTCCTCCCATCTCTTTCTCTCTCTGTCTATCAAAAAAAAAAAAGTCTCTTCTTCCGGGAAGCCTTGCCTAAACACCCCTTTCTCCTCCACTTAAAGGCTAGGTTTGAATTCTTCTCTGGACTCACAGCACCCCCTGGTCTTACTTCTACTATGCATATTACTCCATACACTAACCATCTCTGTCTACTCATGGCTGTAAGCGCCTAAGGACATGGCCCGTGGCTGGTTCCTCATTAGATTCGTGGTACCCATCACATTGGGAGGGACATAGGAAGCCCTCAGAAAATACTTGTTGGATGAATGAATGGGAGAATGGATGAATGTGAGCAGGGCTTTGAAACATAGGGTTTCAATGGGTGGAGGTGTAGAGGAAGGACATTTTGGGCAGAGGGAACAGCATGAGCAAAGGCACAAGAGGTGAAAAGATGCACTCTCCAGGAAGAGCAAGCAGGCTGGTCAGACCACATCGTGAAGTGTGACCAGAGTAACAGAAAGTCCTGAAGGTTGGGAGGTAGGTAGGGAGCATAAAAAATGTCTTGTGTAAACAAAAGGAAAGTCGATGCATTGAGGGTGAGCACAGAGAAGGAAGGGGTCTGTTGAGGACATCATTTATACCCTGATCCTCCAGACTGGCTTAGGTGCCTCTGTGACGCCGTGTATTCAGCATCATGTAAAATAAATACCTAGTTTATCTGTCTCTTTCCACCTCCAGACTGCACACCCCTCAGAGATGGAAATGTATGTTTTCTCTCTCTTTTTTCTAAGACTCTCCTTGCCCACGAAGATCAGCTATTTCCTCCCCCACACCTGCTTTCCTCTGCCACGTAGGGCTGTAGATACGATTTCTGTTGTGCCTTCCAGTATGTGGATCCTAGTACAAATCTCTCCAGGTTCTGTGGGAGTAGAGGGTTTGTAGCTTCTCCCCTTAATCGAACCATTCATAGGACTCTGCTTCCTTCATGGGATTCTTGTATCAAGCCAGAAACAGAAGGACTCTTGCAGTTCATTCCTCGGTCAGATGCGGACATCAGTCTTTTGACCAGAGGCCTGCAAAAGAAGAAGTTCTCAATTAAGTTCTTGGGGCTAAATGGGGTCCTTGCCAGATCAAAACAGGCAGTGCTGCCTGGGCCAGCAGCAGAGGTATGGGAAGATAAAAGCAGGAGTTGGAGTCTGTTTGGGGGGATTGTGCCCCTACTGTGTGCTGGGGATGTTGCAGTGGACAGACACACCATTGCCTTTAAGGGATGGTGGAGAAGACGGATGCTGGACAAGTCACAGTGAAACGGGATGCAAGGTTCTCAGATGGGAAAGCGTAATGCTATGGGAGGCTCAGAGAGGCTAAGTGACTCACCCAAGGTTGCACAGCCAGGGTAGCCAAGCTGGCATTTGAACTGAGATCCTCTGACCTCTTTCCTTAGTGCCATGAACCCCCTCGAGGTAACTGCCTAAAACATTTTTAGAAGTTGCTCAGTGTAATGCAATCCTGATTCTTTGCTGGGTACCTCAGGATGCATTATTCCATTCGTGTCATCCATAAATATAGAAAGCATATCTTTCTAGGGGCAAGTTCCAGGCAAGGTAGCAGGAATAAGTCACAAAGCTAAACCCTGGGTTTCCTGTGTTGAGTCCTCACTAATACCCAGAGTTTTCACTGTTTTCTCTCTGTTACAAGCAGAAAAAACAGACAAGTAGGGAAGAAAACTCAAGGGAACATTTGGCTCCACAGATTGGAGCGGAGAGCTTGAGTGAGGGACAGGGATTTGGACACCCGGGTCTCCTGTCAGTGCCGAGTTCCGTAAGGGCGAGCTCACCATGGCTGTTCTGAACACTGAGGGCTTCCTCTGCATCCCTGGTCGCTAGGGGAAACCAAGCATTTTCCTGATGAATGCATCTTAACTCCCTTTCATCCCAGACACAGAGCTCTGTGTTTGTGCACTAAATGTTACTTTGAAAACAGTGCAGTTGGGAGTGGATCTCGTCTTCTGGGCTTGTTGTTTTGTAATATTTCCCTCACACATCTTATTGGCCTCACCTAACACGAGGCACCGGTCATAATGGCATGCACTGAGCATTTACTCTGAGTTGGATGATGTGCTGAGCACTTTATATGTGTCACTTTATTTGGTCCTCTAAATAGCCTCGTGAGGTCAAGACTGTTGTTGCCCTGGGTCAGTGATGAGGAGCCCAGGATCACACAGCCAAAAAGTGGAGGAACTGGGATTCAAAGCCAGTCTAGAGCCATGACAGAGTTGGCCCCAGAACCCAGGTCTTGTGAGCCCTGTGGGCACCACCTCAGGCTTTGGGCAGACTGTTCTCTTTCTGAGAGTTCTCACATCAGTTCCAGACTCTAAGCCAGAGTTCCGTCCATGGGGTGTTTGCACACTGGCCCCATCCGCACTGGACAACTTGCCCTTCCCCAGACACGCCTCATCCCTCCTTGTCACCATGAGATATGGTGCCACCAGCCTCCCGCTTCCCCTGCCCACTCAAGCCCTAAATTCCCACTGAACTGTACACTTAAAACAGGTGAGTTTTATTCTGGGGATTTTTTTATTGTGATAAAATATGCATCCTAAAGCAAGTGAATCTTACGGTATATAAACTATGTCTCTACAGCTGTTTAAAAAAAAAGAAAGAAAGGAGTTAGGAATGCTGGTTCCATGGTGACTCTTTCAGGAAGGCTTCCCTGTTAGCAGGTTGTTTGGGGTTATAGGGACTAGAGATGCACCCTGTTTAACCTCAGTTAATGGGGTTTATTTTTTGTGTATAGCGGGATGTGAGAAAGACAAAACACAGGGTCACCACCATACTGCCGGGCCCCACAGAGAGCTGGAATGTTTTTTGGATCCACTGGAGACTCATTAGCCTATCCTGTCTCTACAGTAGTGTCCTCTGCTCCCTTCTGTAGGATGGAGACAACGAGGGGCCTGAGCTCCTCGCTGCTTACTCCTTGGCTTTGGCTCTTCCTGCTTATGCCAACAAATTCTTCTTTTTGCTCCACTGCACCTTTCATTCATTCAGTAAACATTTACTGAGCACTTACTATGTACCAGGCCCTCCTCTAGGTGCTTGGGATATGCCACAGACGAAGATTCCTGCCCAGGTGGGGCTTATAGTCTGCTTCCTGGATTCTGCTCACCCATGTGTCTGTTGTCCCTGGCTTCTGCTGGCCCGTGACGTGATATCTGTTGTGTTATCATTTCTGTGATCTCATAGCTTTTGATGTTTGTCCCTGATTTCTACCGACTATGGCTGCTTTGTATGTTTCACATTCTGCATTTTGAGAGGCAGTCTTCTAGTTCAGGTAGCCAGTATCTGGTTGTCCAGAAACTTTGCCCCAGGCCAGCCCACAGACAACCCGTGAATGACTGTCGAGGACCGTTCTGGGTGCTAAGGTAAAGGGATGAATGAGATGAAGGGTCCTGCCTTCTTAATACTTATGCTCTAGTGGAGGGACGGGCAAGACGTAAATCAACAAATGAATATAAAATGCAGTGTTGATGAGCAGTAAGTGATAAGCAGGGTAGCAGATTGAGGGATGTCCATTTCCATAGGTAGCAGGGGTGGCATTCGAATCGAGTGAGGACCCGAAGCATGCTTATATCTGAGAAGGAAGCATTGTGGGCAGAGGAAACAGCAGGGCCCTGGGCTGGAAGTGGTTTGGAATGTTCTAGAAAGAGGGAGGAGGCCTGAGTAGCTAGAGCAGAGTATGCAAGGGCAAGTGTAGGGGATCAGGTCAGAGTCATGGGGCCAGACACGCAAGGCCCTGTTGGCCACTGTGAGGACCTGGCTTTTGTCCAGAAGACCCCGGGAACCTCCAGTGACATGATCAAATGTGCAGTAAAAAGCACCAACCTGGCTGCTGTGTGGACGATACACCGAAGGAAGGGAAGAGTAGTTCCAGGGAGGCTAATGCTGTCATACAAGCAGGGCCAGTGGTGGCCTAGACCAGGGTACAGTGTGGACACGAAGAGAAACAATGGGCTTCTGGGTCTCTTGTGAAGGTAGAACTGAGCGTAATGGTATACTTTCCTGATATACTTTCCCCCAGTCACCCAGGCGGACACAAAGGTTGCCTCCTGTCTGCTCCTGAGGTGCTTACCTTGCGTGCCGCTGACGAGTTTCCCGATCTATAACGAGAGGATGATAATCACCCCTCCCTCCTGGGGTCATTATGAGCGTGCAGGGCCCTAGTGGGGCCCCTGGTGCAAAGTGGGTGGGTGCCCGGTGAGTGATGGCCATTATTTTCAGGAACACGGGAGGCGGGAAGCATGCAAGGGACCCCTCTGGGTTGGACTTCTCCCAGTGGACTTCAGGCAGCCCTGGTTCTGCTCTGACAGGCACCCTGGAGTCGGAACCTTTCAAGTTGAAAGTGGAGGGACAGACCCCTTTACTGAAATCCAAATAAGAGCCTGGGGCTTGCCCTAACTTAGTTCAGTCCTCACAGCCCCTCAGAGCAATGGAACTCCACAGCCCCATTCTGCAGGGTCTCAGAGAGGTGAAGGGATTCACCCGAGGGCCTGTCGCATGTGATGGGGTTCGGGCCTGAACAACTGACCCCTGGCCAAGAGTCAGGGTGGCATAGTGATGAAAGGCCAGGGCTTAGGGCCCACAGAAGTCTGAGTTTGAATCCTGGCTCTGCTCTGTATGGTCCTGAGCACGTCCCTTCCCCCTCTCTGTGCCTCAGTTTCCTTAGCTGTGAAAAATGGGACAACACTGGGCTCCTTGCTTGGTTGGGGTGAGGCCTAAGGAAGGTGCTGGATGTCAAGTCTTCAATGGGACCCACATAGAGCAGACATTCAACAGCTGAGACCTCTCCTGTGTTGCCCCCAGGCCTGTGTCTCTGTGGCTCCTGCCTGGCATCCCTGCCAGCAGTTTGAAGTAGATGCCTCGTTGCCAGATGCTGTCATGGAAACCAAGAGATGGGGGAGTAGGAGAGGCCTGGAGGAGGTCTGGGGGGAGGGGACATCATTCCCTTGCTCACCCTCTGGCCCACCTCAGCCAGCTCATTACAGCAGTGATGGCTCAGAGGAACAGAGTGGGGGCGGGAAGCCAGGCTGTGATGGAGGAGACAAAGGCTGGCTGGGCTCAATTGGAAGCTTTGTTCCTGTAGGGAGTGTGGGACACAGGGCACCACCTGTGGGGCCACTCGAAGCCACCTCCCAGGCCCCCCAAGGCTTGAGCAGGCTAGAGCCAGGATGTGACTCACTCTGGAATCCCTTGTCTAGCCGTTCCTTCTGCTCCCTTCAAGAGGCAATACATTCATTGTCTTGCCCTTTGAAACAGCCTCCCCACAGCATCTCTGTCAAGTCAAAGCCGACAACCCTTCTGACTGTTTCTCTGAATTGATATCAAAAATGAGTGGCTCGCTGTCTTGCAGCAAGAACAGCTCCATTTGGAGACCGAGACTCCCCATCCAGGTGTCCTTCAAAAATTAGATCCCTTTGGACACCTTGTCTCGAGGAAATGGTCCTCCTCCCCCTTCTCCATGCCCCAGCCCTCTGGAACTACATCCCACACCTCGCCTTCCCACAGCATGTGGACGCTGTTAGGGCTCCCCTCCCCTATTCGGAAGGCACACTTGGAACTCTGCAGCTTTGCAGGAACTCGGGAGGAGGACCCCAGGGCTTGCAGTCGTACAGAGCCGTGTTGGAATCCCCACTTGCTCTGCCATTTACACACTGCATGATGGGTCAGCGACCCCTGGGAGTCCCAGTTTTCTTACATGTTCAAGGGGATTTGAGCATAGGATCTGCCTCACGGGACTCAGTGAGTTGACCCAGGTAGAGCATCAGCAAACTGCATTACTGTGCTCGTCACTTCACACCTTTCTTTCAACTCAGGAGCAAGGAAGGAAGCAGAAAAAGACAACCCCTAGACACACTTTGTTTATAAAATTAAGCCCTTTCTCTTTAAGATGGATAGAATCTGCTAAAGGCTTTCCTTGGAGGAGATGTTCTCAGCTTTGGATCAGTGTGCCAGACATTTATTGCATACCTACTATGTGCCAGGCTCTGTGCTAGGTTCTGAGGAAATAATGGGGGACAAGGCTTTGGAACCTGCAGCATGGTGGGGAAGACAGACCCGTGTACAGTCAGTCTCCACGTGAGAAGATATGTGCTATGGTCTAAATGGACACAAGGACTGCAGCTGTAAGGATGCCCGTGGGGTTATGGGGGGGGGGGGGGGGGGGGGGGGGGGGGGGGGGGCGGTGATACTTATCTCAGCCTAAGGATGCACTAGCATATTTTTCAAAGACAAGCAGGATGTAATTTAGCACAATCAGGTGAAATGAGCTCACAGGCAGAAGGTACAGCCTCAGCAGAGGGAAATAGCATCCCAACCAAATAGCATTGTGTGTTCAGGAAACCGGAAGGAGTTAGGGTTTGCCAGAGCATCAAGTCAAGCTCACGGGCAGGGGGTGGTCGGAGATGGACATGCCTAGAGAGTTAAGCAGGTCATTAGGGATTGACTCCCTTGGTCTAACCTAGAATCTTTTCATTGCAATGAAAGTTTCAGCATCCCTGGGAGACCCAGTGGGCGGGAAAGTTTTTTTTATTTATTTTCCAGAAACATGCACTTCGTGGAGTGGTCCCAGGACCAGCAGCAACTGCATAAGTTGGGAGTTTGTTAGAAATGGAGAACGTCAGGCCCCACTCCAGAGCTGCAGAATCAGACTGCGTTTTAACAAGGTGGCGCATATGCAGCTTACAGAGTGAGGTGACGCAGTGCCGAAAAGCACCCAGACATCACCTGCTCTGCTCCCAGCTCCCTAGTAAACGTGGGCTCGTGGCTCTTCAAGCAGTGCAGGACCTTCATTAGGCCTGTGTCATTGGTCTTAGATGAAGGCTAGCAAGGGCACTGCCCCGATGTTGGGATAGCCCTAAACGGGGATATGTCTGAACTGCTTTTACCACCTCCCTGGAGTCTCTTGCCTGGTCTCAAGCAGGATCGAGTGGGACATATTAATACAACTTTTTTACTTATTCGGCAAGGGGAAAGCTTTCTCTGTTCCTTGTTAACAACAGTCTCCAAAAGAAAAGATATTTGGGCAGGAGATGTGGCAGGTGCTGCTTACTTGACCCCCTCCCTGAGATGGCTTGTCTTCAGGGACAGGGTGCCTAGACCTTGTGCGTGTCACTTTTATAGCTTCTTTGTTCATCCATGTGTTCTCTTGAGAAAGGGACAGTGGCTACAAAGTCTCTTGCATCTCCCAGGACCTTGAAAATCAGACCAAGTGGTTTGGACTTCTACCAGAGCACCAGGGAGCCACTGAGGAGTTCCAAGGAAGGGAGTAACAAGATGAACGCTGCTGGTTGAAAGACCACTCTGCCAGCAGGGAGGAACTGGCAAGAAGGGCTTGGTGACATCAGTGCAGAGGCTAGTGTTGTTGGAGTCCAAGTGAGAAAGATGAGGTCTGGGTCTGGCCAGTGGCCCTGTTTGGTCACACTGCACCAGCCCATACTTTGCCTTGCTCAGTGGGTAATGTTGCACAAATTCCAAGTTTGTAACCCATCTAGTCTCCAGGAGACAGAAGCAGCTGCTAAGTTTGAAGCAGTCACTTAGAACTCACTGAGAATAAAATTGGAACCTTCTGCAGGTCATACGTGGCCAGTGAAGTCATCTATTTAGATCTGGACAGTTTAGGAACTGCTGGCTGGGCTCTCGACTTCCCCTGGGAACTCCCCTGAATTCTCACACCAGCCCCTGGGGTGGACGTGGAAGGGCCTGTTGAGGACTCAGGACCCCTGGGCCCAGCTGAGAAGGGGGAGGAGGAGAGAGAAACACAGCCTCAAAGTCCTTTTGTTGCCTTCAGTGAATCTCACTAGGGAGAAAGTGTTTCCCAAAGCCGCTCCGTGGAACCCTCAATAGAAGGAGGTTCCATGGTCGCATAAGTCTGGGAATGTGGCATATCACATCCCCTTCTTAGGGATTCACGATGCCCAGTAAAGCGTGAGGACTTCAGCTCAGACAGAACCTGGCTTTGAATCTCAGTTCCACCACTTCTTGGGTTGATTCAGTCTCATCTGCAAAATGGGAATAATGGCAGTACCAATGACATAAAGTTATCAGGAATATTTATGA
This sequence comes from Lynx canadensis, assembly GCF_007474595.2. Taxonomy (NCBI): domain Eukaryota; kingdom Metazoa; phylum Chordata; class Mammalia; order Carnivora; family Felidae; genus Lynx; species Lynx canadensis. The sequence goes on from NC_044304.2 coordinate 52,433,025, forward strand.
GATAATGTGTAGCATCTGTCTTGTACATTAGGAAACACTAAATAAAGAGAAGCTTTAAAATTATGATATTTTAATAGTGTAAATATTTGTATTAATAAATACAAATACAAATTATTACTGTCTTATTATTTTAACTTTACAGGCTCTGAGAAATCCTGCAGTAGAATCTGCTTGACTTTGCTTAACCTAATGTTTCTGAACTTTATTTGATCTTGGAGTCTCCTTTTTCACATAACATACAGGACTTTCTAAGAAATTCATGTTCTGTGGGACTCTGGGAAATACTGATTTTTGTGTTTAGGGAACAGTCTAGAGAAGTCAATGTCTCTGAACCAGGATCCAGTCTAAATATGGATCTTTCTGGGCATAAAGAGTTGTGTTTCATTCTCAGTGCCTTCTCCATCTCCTTTTCCCCCTAAGATTGTCACTCAGGAAGAAAGGCATGAGCTAACCATGCCAGAGTTGTAGGGCTAGCAGTATGGGGTGAGGCTTGAGAGTCTGGCCCGGGCCTCAGAAAACTCCTACTCATCCTTCAATAACCCACTCCAGTGTTAACTTTTCTCAGAAGACTTCCCACCTTGCCAAGGCAAAATTACTTGACCTTTCCCACTTGAGAAGGCCCATAGCCTCTGGAGCAAATGTCACACTCAACATGTACCACGTTTAACTATAGTTATCTGTTATGTAACTGTCTCCTCCCAGCTAGACCATGAACTTCTTCAGAGCAGGAATCCATGTGTGTTATCTCAGGACTCTCAGACAACACTTCATCAAGACCAGATTTCATTCATCACCTTCTCTGAATTCCTTGTGACTCAGCCAAAGAGAGGAGGAGTGAAGAGATATCTCTGGCTCTTCTGAGGCTGGGAGAGGACATCTCCACCCTGACAACTCTGCTGGTTCCCATTGCCTTGGGGGAAAGAATCATTTCCCTCTGATGGCCACATGCATGGTTCAAGACCTGCCCAGGGTCTCTGAGAACAGAAGCCAGGAAGCAGGAGATGAAAACTGGAGTTACTGAGAGGAATAAACAGAAGAGAAGAGGATAGTGAAAGAGCAGAGAAACCCACAAAGGAATGTTGATAAGAAAAGCCAGCTCCCAGGGCCCACTCCAGAGTTTGTATGCCATGAACTGTAAACTTGGCTTGTGTAGAGCTAGGTGAGGGCTCTGAGGCTGCCTAACCTTGGGAGGACACAGCTGTCTCCAGCACTCTGAGGCTGGCATGGGCCTAGTGCAGAGGGGCCCTGGCTGATCCTGGATGCTCAGAGGCCAGAGCCAGAAGCTGGGAGGCAACACCTGGCTGTCCCCATAGCCTACAGACTCAGCTCAGGGCATGCCAGAGCCCCAGTGGTAGTGAGACAAGTGAGGAGGGTGAGCTCAAAGCCAGCGTGGAAACGGGAGGAGTTTTGGGCAATAGAATGCTCCCCCCACCCCACCACCCAGGGCAACCATCAGTAGCGTGTGAGGACTGATTCAGGCCTAGATCTAACATGGTCCCAGCAGGGGTGTCTTGGTTCCATGGTTCATATGGATCTCCCTCAGTGTCTGGAGATACCAGGATGCGGGTGTGGTTGAGACGTGAAACCTGGTCACATCTCAGGGTTCCAGCTGGGGAGGATCCTGTGGATAGGCGACAACAACATCATGATAAATCAGCTTCTGTTGTTACTGAGCACTTAATGTGTTCCCTGTCACAGGCAGCCTCACTTAACCCGCACTACAACCCGGGGGACAAGGCTATTTTACCCCGTTTTGCAGATAAGAAAGAAAAGGGCCAGCAGGGTTATACAAATTCCCCCAAGTCATGTAACTTGTGAGTAGTAAACCTGGGTTTCAAATTAAGTCTTTCTGGTTCCCAAACCCTGGTTCCTATCCTTAGGCTATACTACCTGTCATCCCAAGGAAATGGGAAAGATTCCCAGTCATATGGACTAGACCAGTGGGTTTGTATCCCTCAGACCCAGTGCTCTCTTTCATTACTAATAGTTCGTGATACCCTCTTTCCCATCCTGAAATGCGGTTCATACATGGACCGAGCAATCTACCTACAAATATTAAAAATGGTGGTAGTAACAGTAGCCATACACTAATCTTGTGGTAAAGGAGACATAAGAGGAAAGCCATTTATAATGCAATACTAATACATGTTTCACTCCATAAATGCTTGGGCACACCCACACTCAAAGATCTTCTGAAGCAGACACATGCCTGCAGTCACATCTAGAATCAGGTAAAGGCACGGGTACAAAGGTAGGCAGATACAGGCGTGTTGAGTCAGCAAGTCAAATGCCACCCGGTGACTCAGTCCATGGTAAAGCTCCAAACAAAACAATGCATCACCTTTCCCGATGCATGATCAGGGCAGTATTAGACGATTCAGAGCAGATTGAAACCACGCAATGAATTCTTGTGTTTGTATGTAAATGGAAGGAGGCGTTCTAGATTTAGATCATTATAAACACATGTCTCCACCTACACAGAGTCCAGGGAACATTTAAAAGTAGGCAGGGCAAAGGACAGTGCTTGCTGTATGAGGCCTCACTCACTGCTGCCCGCTAAATGCCAGTTGTGCCTTCCAAATCATGGTGATGATTCAGAACACGCCCTCCATTTCCAGATGCTCCACAGCTGATACCTCCAGACGTCACCACCACCACCGCCTGTTGAAAGCCATCTCCTAGGCTAGCACGGTGGGGTGATGGGGTCTAAGGTTTAGAGAGGTACATGGGCACCGTGATTCCCACCCCACCATGCTAGCTGTGTATTGCAGGCCTCTGGCTTCAGTTCCAGATGCCACCTGCTGGTGACACCTTCCGGTGGCCAGTGTCTCAAGTTGGCTCAGGACCTGGGCAGGATGAGCCTATATATAACCAAGTAGGAAAGAGAGAATAGAAATTAATGAATATTGAGTGTTTACTGTTAGCTAGACCCAAGGTCATACTGTTAATGAGGGCTAAAGCCAAGATTCAGACAAGACTGACTCCAAAGGGGATAATCTCTAATTTTTTTTTTAACATTTATTCCTTTTTTGAGAGACAGAGAGAGACAGTGTGAGCAGAGGGAGGACAGAGAGAGAGACACACACAGAATCCAAAGCAGGCTCCAGGCTCGAGCTATAAGCACAGAGCCCGACACGGGGCTCAAACTCACAAGCCGTGAGATCGTGACCTGAGCCGAAGTCAGATGCTTAACTGACTGAGCCACCCAGGTGCCCCAAAGGGGATAATTTCTATTGTGCTTTTTAAAAACTAAGGTTGCAATTTGGGAGATTAATGTAATGGGAGTGTTAAGGTAATGGTATATACTCCAGAGCACAGTATGGGGTCAAGTACAAACCCAGCCCTACTCTCCATCAGCTGAGTAACTTTGAAATGGCACTTCCTTCACTTTTTTTTCCTGGTGAACTCCTACTCATCCTTCAAAACCCAATTCAAACATTACCTCCTCTGTGAGTTATCCCCAGCTCCTCCAGGATGAGGGAGTCGTCCCTCCTTTGGGCTCTATGCCTCTATGCTCCCATCATTAACTCTCACCATGACACTTATCACCCTGTGTTGTGATTCCTGCTGTGTCTGTCTCTTCTACTTGATGATGAGCTCCTTGAGGGCAGAGACCTTGTCTGATTCGTTTTAACACGTCTGCTTCTTTCCCTCCACCCCCAGTGCCCAACACAGTGCCATCCAGGTCCATCACAGGCATGAAGAAGTAGAGAATTTATCTTTGACTGAATCAATTCACTTTGCCTGCTAAGTTGCTCACAGAGCAGACCCTTCATGCTGGGTGAGTAAGTGGAGCAGGTCACAGTCACCTGGGATTTATGAGCTGTTTATGGCTTCTCTTTAAACACAGCAGCTTCTCAGTTGGCACAGATAGAGACAGGAGTCAGCCTGTCCCTGCAGCAATTCAGCCTCCCTCTGAAGAGATGTATCCAAAAGAGTGCCCTCTGTGGGGGTTCTTTGAGACATATCTGCTTCCTGCAGGCATCTCTGTTATTTTGACCCCTCTACCCCCACACCAGAGCCTCCTGAAGCCGAGAAGAGGGGGCTGGCTTGCATTTAGATCCAGGCCTTGGAGGGAGGAGATGCTGTTCGCCTGTCCCGGCCAGCATTCTTCGTCACGCAGCCTACCGCCTCACGCGTACTTAGTTCCTCTTGTCTCCCCTGGGGTTCAGGTTCATGTCCTACCCAGACTGTGACCTCCGGGCACCGTCCTCCTTTCCTTCAGGACCCAGCTTGTCCTCCTCACACCAGTGGGCCATACGTTTGGTCCATTCCCCCGCCTCGTCTATGGGCACATCCCTCTTAAAGAAAGGTGCCAAGTTCATGGGCTTAGGGAAGAGACCTGGTTTCAAATCCCAGGTCCTTATTTCCTAGCTAGGTGCGTGCAGTGGACAATGTTGGTGTTCTACCCTATGTCCTTTACAGTTTCTCTGTGACCTTCCTCCAACTCACGGTGCTTTTGCCTCCAAAGGTACACACCGTGACCCTTCTCTGAAGGGTTGCTCTTGGGCTATGAGCCATTTTGTCCACAAGTGCAGGGATCCAGAAATGTCCGAGAATTTATACCTTCACTCCCATCCCCGCAGCCCTGGACCAAAGACTATTGGGTGTGGGAATCTGGAAGCCCATCTTCCATGCCTTGGCTGGGCCACCCCTGGGCTGTGTCAGACACTTCAGAACTCCCGCGCAGGATACCTGCTTGGCTCCCTCTCCCTCACCCCCTTTCGGCTTTCTCCTCAGACCCTTCCCTTGGCACATCTCTCACTTATGAATCCTTCCCTCTGGCTCTGTTTCTGGGGAACCTGGCTTAAGACAGCTCCTCAGGTGGGTACCTCCACACTTCTGAGCCTCTGTGTTCTCTTCCGAAACTTGAGGCTAGTAGTGCCTATGCCTTAGGGTTGTTGGCGGGATTAAATAAAATAGATGCAAGGTTCCTGGCCTATGGCATGTAGGAAGCTCACACGTGGTTCCTTTTTTTTCTTTTCAGAAAGTCAGCCAGAGAGCATGCGTCTGGAGAGTGGGAGCCCCAACTTGTGTTTCAGGAAGTCTCTTTGCCTCCCTAGACCTCAGTTTCTTTTTCTTTCTGAATAGCTTTGTTAAGATATACTTCACAGACCACACAATTCACCCATTTAAAGTGCACAATTCAATGGTTTTTGGTATGTTTACAGAGATGTGCAACCATCACCATGATCTAATTTTAAAACATTTTTATCACCCCACAAAAAAGCCCTGACCCATTAGTTACTCCCCATTTCCTCCCTCTTCCAGGCTCACCCCACAGCCCCTGGCAACCGCCAGTCCCCTTTCTGTCTCTATGGATTTGCCTCTTCTGGACATTTAATGTGGAGTCATATAATGTGCGGTCTTTGGTGGCATTGGCTTCTTTCATTGAGCATAATGTTTTCAAGGTCCGTTCATGTTGTGGCCGGGGTCAGAATTTCGTTCCTTGTGATGGCTGAGTAATCGATTGTATGGAGGGTGCACACTTTATGTATCCATTCATCATTGGATGAACATTTGGGTTGTTTCCACAGTTGAGCTATTATGAATAATGCTGCTATGAACAACTTTAAAAAAAAATTTTTTTTAACGTTTTATTTATTTTTGAGAGAGAGAGAGAGAGAGAGAGAGAGAGAGAGAGAAAGCAAGCTGAGAAGGGGCAGAGAGAGAGGGAGACACAGAATCTGAAGCAGGCTCCAGGCTCTGAGCTGTCAGCACAGAGCCCGACATGGGGCTCAAACCCATGAGCTGTGAGATCATGACCTGAGCCGAAGTCAGGTGCTCAACTGAGAGAGCCACTCAGGCACCCCTGCTAGGAACAGGTTTTTATGTGGATATATGTTTTTATTTCTCTTGGCTACACACACACACATGCACAAATTCCACTCCATGTATGTATATGTAGGAGTGGAATTTGTGTCATATGGTAACTGTGGGTTTGCCTAACTTTTTGAGGAATTGCCTATTTTTCAAAGAGGCTGTACTATTTTACAGTCTCATTGAAATGTATGAAGGTCTTAATTTCTCCCACATCCTCCACAACACCTACCTGTCTTTTTTATTTTAGCCTTGCCAGTGAGCGTGAAGTGATATTTCATTGTGGTTTTGAGTTGCGTTGCCCTGATGGCTAATGATGTTTTTCATGTCCTTATTGAGCATTTATAGATCTTCGGAGAAAGGTCCATTCAGAGTCTTTGCTTATTTTTACTTGGGTTATTTGCTTTTTTATTGTTGATTCGTAAAAGTTCCTTATATTTTCTGGATTATTAGCTTGTTATCAGGTATATGACGCCTCAGTTCCCTCATCTGTAACTTGCTGTTCCCAGGTTATGATACAAAGTATGTAAGGTGCCTGACAAATACCAGGTAGCTGTTAGTTGTTATCATTAATAGAACGCTCTTTTATTTTTTTAATTTATATTCAAGTTAGTGAACATACTGTGTAGTCTTGACTTCAGGAATAGAGCCCGGTGATTCATCTCTCACATAGGACACCCAGTGCACATCCCAGAAAGTGCCCTCCTTAATTCCCGTCACTGATTTAACCCATCCCCCAACCACCTCCCTCCAGGAACCCTCAGTTTGTTTTCTCTATTGAAGAGTCTCTTATGCTTTTCCTTCCTCTCTGTTTGTATCTTATTTTTCCTTCCCTTCCCCTGTGTTCATCTGTTCAGTCTCTCAAATTGCACATAGGAGTGAAATCATGCGATGTCTGTCTTTCACTGACTGACTTATTTCCCTTAGCATAATCTCCTCTAGTTCCATCCATGTGGTTGTAGGTGGAAAGATTTCATTCTTTTTCATCACTGAGTAGTATTCCATTGTGTATGTATACCACATCCTCTGTATCCATTCATCAGTTGATGGACATCTGGAATTTGGGCTGTTTCCACAATTTGGCTATTGCGGATAGCGCTGCTGTAAACATTAGGGTGCAAGTGCCCCTTTGAATCAGCATTTTTGTATCCTTTGGATAAATTCCTGGTAGTACAATGGCTGGGTCGTAGGGTAGCTCTATTTTTAATTTTTGAGGAACCTCCGTACTGTTTTCCAGAGTGGCTGCACCAGCTTGTATTCCCACCAACAGTGCAAAAGGATTCCCCATTCTCCACATTCTCGCCAACATCTGTTGTCTCCTGAGTTGTTAATTTTAGCCGTTTCGGCCACTTTAGACAGTGTGCGGTGGTATCTCAGTTCACAGGGCCAGATAGGCCTCCCGATAATATCCCATCTGTCCCTCCCCTCTATCAATTTCACAGATGAAGCAACTCATGCCAGAGAAGGAAAGTTACTTCCTCCTCTTGGATTCAGAAATGGCCTAAAGCATATCTGCAATGGAGCCCAGCTGTGTGACCTTGGGCAGGTTACTCCTCTCTGTGCACCCCCGTGTTGTTATGTGTAAAAGGGAGGTGAGGGAGGGAGTGTAAGCTCACCTGCTCTGAGCAACTTCTATGTGGTAAGCATTGCCTGAAATGCTTCCAGGAACATCTTCTTGTTCAGTCTTCCCAACTTCCCAAAGTCATACGTGTTCCTGCATGCCCATTTACGTGTAGAAACTGATACTCAGAGAGATGAAGTCCCTCGCCTGAGGGCTCACGTCTGGGAAGTGACAGCATCAGGATTTTCTAACCCCAATGTCTGTCTTCTCTTTTGCTGCCACAACGCGTGTCCTGGGGTACTCCATCCTGGGTCACCCTAGGAAGGGACTTTTTCCTTTTTTTCTTTGCTAATATTGATTGTGATTATATCAGAAACTTTCTAATAACCACAGAGGACACCTGAGGAAAAAGGAAAACGCACTTCCCACTCTGATCCTATCTGATACTTTCATCATCTTTAGACTTGCAAGATTTTAGGGGCATTTGGGTGGCTCAGTCGGTTAAGCGTCAGACTTCGGCTCAGGTCATGATTTCACGGTCCGTGAGTTCGAGCCCCACGTCAGGCTCTGTGCTGACCGCTCAGAGCCTGGAGCCTATTTCAGATTCTGTGTCTCCCTCTCTCTCTGACCCTCCCCCATTCATGCTCTGTCTCTCTCTGTCTCAAAAAGAAACATTAAAAAAAAAAATGTAGACTTGCAAGATTTTGAATGTAGTCCAGGCCCAGCTGAGACCCACCTTTTTGAGGCGGTGGCCTGAGGAAGCCAGAAGTTTAACCATCCCCAAGGCCAACCCGAGCCTAGACTGTGCTGGCTTTGGGAGGTAAAGATCCCTTGGGCCTCTCCTTGTAGAAGTCAGGCAAGTCTGTGTTCTCACTGGTTGTGTGTATGGGGGGGGGGGGTCTCTTGGACAGGGGGGCTCAGATTCTAAAGCAGTGGTTTTTAGCCGAGAGTGATTTTGTCCCCACTGGGCTTTTTTTCCTACAGGTATTTTTGGTGGTTATGACCTGGGGAGGGTTGGGAAGAGGTGCTACTTACCTTTCAAAGATACAGGCCAGGGATGCTGCTAAACATCTTAGAGTGCCCAGGCAGCCCCCCAAAGAATTCTCCTGCCCCAAGGTGCCAGCAGTGCAGAGGCTGAGAAATTCTGTTCTAGGCAAATACAGCTGCAGGATCGGACCTGCTTTTCCCAGGGGCCCACAAGGGGCATGGGCACGTGTATGTGTGTGCGTGCATGGGGGTGACTACTGCTAAGGAAGATCTTCTCTACTTGATTGCTAGGGATCCTTGTCTTGTCCTGCCCCCCTTCCTATGTTCTAGGCTGGACATTGCAAATAAACTTGTGATGAAGGCCGGCGGCAGGAAAGCTTGCTCTATTGTTTTAAAGCACCGAGGATCCCGTTCCCCTGCCGGGAGGGGGCAGGTCCCTGCCACTCAGAGAGGCAGATGATGAAATGGTTGGCTCATGTTTTGTGAAGCCTGGCACCTCTTGAGGGCAGGCCCCGTGTCTCATTCATTGCTCTTTCTCCGGTGCCCAGCACAGTACATGAGCGTAGCAGGACTTTGCTGAATGAAAACTGGTGGCCAGAGAAGATACTTCCTGGTGGTTTAAGAGCCACCCCAGTCTTAGCCTATGGCCAGCCTCTCACCTCCCAACTTTTACGACCAAGTCACATGTTAATATAATGGAAGCAACTAGCTATGGCAAATTTGTTGCGTCTGACAGGCACAATTCTAAGTCGTTTACGTACGTGAACTGAGTTCATCTTCACACAACCTATGAGAGAGAGATTATTGTTATATTCCTACCTGATGGATGAAGAAACTGAGACAGAGAGGGTAAGTAACTTGTTTGCAGTCACACAGCTCAAAAGCAACAGAGGCAGAATCTGAACACAGGTGGTCTAGCTCCATGCTCTTTATCACTGGATATTTTGCTCCCTTTCTTAAAAGCTGCCAGCAAAGCCCAGCCTGCCCTCCCCGTCTCGTGTTTCTGGGGCCACCTTTCTCCCAGACAGACATAAGAAGCTGACAAGTCAGGCATTACTAATGGGAGCGGAGGAAGCACTTTCCTAACGTACCCAGATATTGTTTTTGAAGCCCGAATGAGAGAATCAGACTAATTGTGGTAGGATAAATGGGCATGGGGTTCATCCTTGGGGCTTCTGGCTTTATTTTTCCACTGTTTTTAGCTGTTCTTAAAACAAATAATGCTCATAAGGAAAAACTGCCGATAGCTGCTCATTGGATAGCAGGCCCCAGTTATACACCCTCAGACAAAAACCTGGGGGATTGTGAGAAAATTCAAGTGCCTCTGGGTACTAGCACTATAGAGTCAGATTGAGGGGTCTGGAGTGTGAGCCTTTTGAATGGGTATTTTTACCAAGCATCCCTGGAAATTCTGAAGTACAGCCAGAGAGGGCAGGAGTCTAGAGCATTGCCTGGGGGAGGAGTGGGGCTCCGAAACTTGCATTTTCAGTCACCGAGGAAGAAATCGACTCCTGCTTATCATTGATGATGAAAGCATCATTCAAGTTTTGTCTCACAATTGCCTCCTCCGGGAAGCCTCTCCTGATTCATAGAGGCTAATTGCTCCTTCCCTGACCCCTGCACAGCACTTGGTACACCCATTACAGTTGATGTCACAGAGTAGTTATTTGTTTATTTGGCCCTTTTGAGTGAGAACTGTGTTTTCTCAGCTTCTGCACATCCAACACCGACTCCAGCGCTGGATATCAAGTTGGTGCTGGATGCGTGTTTATTTATTTATTTTTAATGTTTATTTATCAGGTGCACGGACGGCTCAGTGGTTAAGCTTCAGCTTAGGTCACGATCTCATGGTTCGTGGGTTCGAGCCCCATGTGGGGCTCGGGTTCGGCTCTGTGCTGACTGCTCGGAACCCAGATCCTGCTTCGTATTCCCTCTCTCTGCCCCTCCCGCTCTTGCTCTCTGTCTCTATCTCTCAAAAAAATGAATAAACATTTTAAAAATGGTTTTTTATTTGTGAGAAAGTGTGATAAAATGTATGCTTGTGCACGCGCACACATGGAGGAGGAGCAGAGAAAGAGGGAGAGAGAGAAAATCCCAAGCAGGCTCCACGCTGTCAGCACAGAGCCCAGTGCGGGGTTCAAACCCACAAACCGTGAGATCATGACCTGAGCTGAAATCAGGAGTGGGACGCTCAACTGACCGAGCCCCCCCCAGGTGCCCCTGGATGCATGTTTATTGAACAAACAGGTGACCAAGCAGACAGGATACTTTGGCCCCTGTCGAGAGCTCCTGGTGGTCTGGCCTACAGACTGAGAAGACCTGAGTTCTAACTTTGTGACTCCCTATCATCTTGACTTTGGGCTACTCATGTGCTCAATGTGAGTCCTCGTTTGCTCATCTGGAAAATGGGAATCATATTAGTGCTTTGCTCTTGGGGAGCTCCGATGATACAGGAAACAGTGTGATGGTGGTTTGTAAACCTGAGGTGCCATGCTGATGTGGGGTGAAGGAGGAGGAGGATGTCCTTCTTGTTCTGGAATGTGGGCATTCTGAGAGATGCTGCTTATGGCAACTTCTGGGCTCTGAGCCTGAGTTCCCCGGGTCACAGCACTCAGGGGAAGCAGATGGAAGTTCCAGATATGAGCACGTGTGACTACCAGGGAGCAGTTCACTGGGTTGTTTGGTATTATGTGGAAGCCTTGACCTCCAACCACTTTCCCTTGAGAGAGTTTTCCTGCTCTTTCTACCCACCTTGCGGGGCTCCTAAGGGGTCCCTAGACCCCTGCCAAGCAGGATCGGGCTGTACATTAAGTTCTTTTTAGTGCTGCAGCTCTAAGGTCGGCTTAGCATTCCAAAGGTCAGGCCCTTTCATCTTGCAAGGAACTTTCCCTTGAGAGTTCTATACCCTTGGGGTGTGCACAGACAGAACTTCAGATTTATTAACCAGCTTTCAGAAAGCTGCACAGCTTGGCTCTGATAAATCAAAGTGATGGACATTGCTGGCCTGAGAACAAGGGACAGCAGCTCTGCCATGGTGGCGGTGCACTTAGTAGTCAAAACTGTGTCTTTTACTATCGCACTTTTGTCCGTTACCAGATGACCGAATCCTGGAAGCATGACATAGGCATTATTATTATTATTATCATTTTGCAGAGAAGAAAACTGAGGCTGCAAGAGGTGAGATAACTTACCCAAGGGCAAACTGCTTCTCTCTTGAGAAAGCTGGGATCCAGCTTGGAGCTGGCTGATAACCATTCACTGCCCCTAAGTGGGTGGAGGGGAAGAAGAGGCTGACTTTTATGCCTGGGGTGTCCCCCTGTCTTGGGGGACCAGGATCTGGGGCCTCTCTGATCCCCCACCCCCAGAGTCAGGAGAGCATTAGCACCAGTTACAGGAAATAAAGTAGCACAGATTAGAAGATCTGGCTGTAGCCTCACCTGCACCACAGGTGTGCTTTGGTTAATGTGGTCATACATGAAAGTGTCTGGCTCTTTTGGGGTAGGCAGCCCGACACACAGAAGAGTCTGGAAGTAGACCTGAATACTTAGGAGAATGTAATGTGTATGTAAGGTGGAACTGCAAATCACTGGGGAAAAGACGCATCACTCAGTGAATGGTGTTGGAACAGTTGGAGAGCTGCCTGGGAAATACTAAGTTGCACCTCAACTCACTCATTTCACCAGAATTAATTCCAGATTGATCAAAAACTTAAATGAAAAAAGAGATAAAATACCAGTATTTGAAGAAGATAAGAGATTTTTAAAATAAGCTCAAATTGGGTGGAGGTGGCCTTTCTAAGTACAATGTACAAAGATGCACCAAAAATGTTTGGTAAATTCCAACACCTAAAAATTTTAAATGTCTTCATTATAATACTATAAGCAAAGTCAAAAGACAAGTCACCTGGAAAAAAATATTTGTAAACATATATCCCACACATGAGCTGATTTTCTTAATATATAAGGAGTCCTTACAGCCAGTAAGAAAAAGGTCAACCCCACCGGAAAAAAAACCAGTCAAAGAACATGAACAGAAAAGGGGGATTACAAAAGGCATTTAGTCATGTAAAATGATGCTCAACCTCTCTTATTAGAAGGATTGTGAATTAAACTATGATCATATCACTCCAACTTACCAGAATGGCAAAGATTTAAAAGTTAGACAAGACATCCTGTTATCAAGGTTGTGCAGAAACAGACACCCTCAGAAATTGCTAATGCTGCACAAAGGGTACAGCCTACGGAGAGCGCTTTGGATCTTACGAGATTTTAAATGCACAAATCCTTTGACTCAGCGATGCCACTTCCAGAAGTCCTTCCTACAGAAGACTAGCGCCCAGGTGAATCAGCGATTGTATGAGGAGAGTCTGAAGTGGCAAAAGCTTGGAAATAACCATAAATACCCCCTATAAGATACTGGTTAAATAAAGGACCATATAGCCATAGATGTCTTGCTCTGCAACTGTGGAAAAGAGTGATTCCAATTCATATGAAATGACATAGAATGCCTTTCAAAGGCCATTTGTTTAAAAGAAAGAAAGAAAGGAAGGAAGGGATGGAGGGAGAAGGAAGGAGCAAAGAGTTTATGTCAACACATATGCTTCTGTGCACATAGTTTGGTGCAGGAGACACAGGATGTTAGTAACAGAAGTGCTTCTGGGAATAAGATCTCAGTGGCTGGGAGAATGGGCTTAGTTTTTTCCTTTCTTTTTTCTTTTTTGATTGAAGTACAATTAACACAGTGTTATAACAATTTCAGATGTAATGATTCAGCAGTTCTGTACATTTCTCAGTGCTTGTCAAGATAAGTGTACTCTTAATCCACTTCGCCTGTTTTACCCCTCCCCCCACCCACCTCCTCTCTGGTAACCATCAGTTTGTTCTCTGTGTTTAAGAGTCTGTTTTTTGTGGGGTTTTTTTGGTCTTTTTTCTTTGTATTGTTTCTTAAATTCCACATATGAGTGAAATCATTTATTATTTGTCTTTGCGTGAGTTATTTCACTTCGCATTATATTGTCTAGGTCCATCCATGTTGTTGCTAATGACAAGATATTCTTTTTTATGGCTGTGTAATACTCTGTTGAGTGTGTGTGTATCTCACATCTTCTTTCTCCATTCATCTATTAGTGGACGTTTGGGTTGCTTCCCTATGTTGGCTATTGTAAATAATGTGGCAATAAACATAGGGGTGCATGGATCCTGTCGAATTAGTGATTTTGTTTTCTTTGGGTAAATAAACCAGTAGTAGAATTGCTAGACCATATGGTAGTTCTATTTTTAACTTTTTGAGGAACCGCCATACTGTTTTCCACAGTGGCTGCACCACTATGAATTCCTGCCAACAGTGCACAAGGGTTCCTTTTTCTCCACATCCTCACCAGCACTTGTTGTTTCTTGTGTTTTTTATTTTAGCCATTCTGACAGGTGAAAAGTGATACCTCATTGTGGTTTTAATTTGCATTTCTCTGATGATAAGCGATGTTGAGCTTCTTTTCATGTGTCTGTTGGCCATCTGGATGTCTTCTTTGGATAAGTGTCTGTTCATGTCTTCTGCCCATTTTTAATCAAATTTTTTGTTTTTTGGGTATTGAGTTGTATAAGTTATACATTTCAGACATTAACTTCTTATCAGAAATATCATTTGTAGATATTTTCTCCCATCCATTAGGTTGCTGTTTTGTTTTGTTGACAAGCTTTTTATTTTGGTGTAGTCCCAACAGTTTAATTTTGTACTCTATTTTCTTTAGTATCATTTTTTTCTAACTCTGGGCACAGATGTATTTGTGTGTGTGTGTGTGTGTGTGTGTGTGTGTGTGTGTATGAACAAAGCAATGCAAAAACATCTGGCAAATAGGGGGTACTTAATGTATCAGTTTCCTTCCCCTTCACTGAACCTCAGTTTCCCCTTCTGCTAAACTGGAATGCTAAATTCCAGCACTGCCATTCTCTCTGGGTCGTTGTGAGCAGCAAAGGCAAGAGTCAAAAGACACAATGCTTTGAAAGGGGCCCATTAGTCTAGTAATGTAGAATATCAGTAGAAATAGTATCATTGCTGTTTAAGGGCATCCCACATATAGCCCCAAATAGGGCCCAGCCTGTTTGCCCTAGTGGCTGAAACTCTCCCTCTCTCGGCCTCAGTGTTTTCATCTGTAAAGTAGGCCCATCTAGAGCTCATGTTGGGGGATTCCTGACCCTGCAGGTCCAGAAGGCTTCCTGCTTGTTCCAGCAAGAGCCATCCTAGCTCCTCTCCTGCTGAGTTGACTAGAGGCCACCCCAGATCATGTGCTTATTAGCCTTCCATTCACCCTCAGGGTTATGTAATTCCAGACCTGGCTTCTTCCCAAACCTCAGGGTAGGGGGGATAGGAGGACCCAAAGGCCTGGAATGAATCAACCTCAGGGTCATTACCGTGAGCCCTGCTTGCCACTGAGGACAAAGATATCTTTTTCTTGTGGCAACAGAATGATCTTAGCAAACCAAAAGTCTTTTGTCTCCTGTGACACAAATGCAGGGAGCCCCTAAGAAACTGGGATTACCCATTTGGAAAGTCAACTGAAAATGTATCTTTAAAGTGTTTTTTTGCTGGCAACATGCAGGTGCCAGGTCTCCACAGTCCCCCCGGTTCACTTGTTTCCCCCATCCCTAGTGTCTGTGCCTGGGCTGCCGGCATAGAAAGTCCTTGTGACCCCTACTTCACCTATTCCTCTGCATGGAAGTAAGGTTCTTGGCTTAGTCATCTGCACCTTCCCAGCCCTTCTGTCAGCCTGTGCTGCATGCTTGTTGACTTTAGAGATGAGTAAAGCAATGCCCAGAGAAGGGTGGTGAGTTATTCAAAGTCAACCAGTGGCAGGATGGCAGAGCCTGGACCAGAACACATTTGTGAGCCCAGAGGAGAATGGGGTGATAGGTGATTCCTTCCTGTGGGAAGGGATCTTTCTCGAGCCCCCTTCTACCACCTGGGGTAAGGGGATCAGCAACAGCTCTCAGGAATCCTCTTGAGCAGATGTTCTGACATATTGTGACCCACAATTGTTCCTATGAATGTTGGGCAAGAAGGAGGACTTTGCAGAGTGCCAGGGTTTGGGAAGAAGGGAAAAATGTAGGAGGAACATTGGTCTACTCTTGGCGTGTTTGGGGTCCATGGACAAGCCATGCTGCCTCTCTGCATTGATTTCCAAAGCTGTGATCCACCCACCTACCTCCAGGTGACCAAAGGGCCCAGAGGAAGGGCTTGAGAAGGGCTGGAAGCATTGCTGAGAGATGGAAACATCTCGTCATCTTGTCCTGGGTAGTCCTGTCCCCTCTTCTCTTTCTTCCTCTTCCAAGTGTGAACCAGTTGCCCCTAGTGTTTGCCCCCTAAACTAGTTTCAAGTTCAAAGGAGCTTAGACAAGAAATTATAATCTGGGGATACCTGGGTGGCTTCGTTGGTTAAGCGTCAGACTCTTGACTTTGGCTCAGGTCATGATCTCATGATTCATGAGTTCGAGCCCCACATTAGGCTCTGCGCTTATGGCACAGAGCCTGCTTTGGATTCTCTCTCTCTCTCTCTCTCTCTCTCTCTCTCTCTTCATCTATCTCTGCTCCTCACCTACTTGTACTTCCCTCTCTCTCTCTCTCTCAAAATAAATAAAATAAATATTAAAAACATTTTTAAAGAAAATATATTCTGCAAGGTGAATGTTGGAGGCTAGGGAGGTAGAGCAAAGGGGAAGTAAGTACTCAGTTTAGGATGAGAAGGAACATCCAGGCTCAAGATCTCAAATTAGAATACAGTATTTATGGAGAGACAAAAATGCATCTTTAAATATTACTTTGGGAGTGACCACCCCTTGATGTTGCATATAAAGAGGCCATTCATACCTGACACATCATTGCTATTTGCTCCCGCCAGCAAGAACCCCTAACGTGAGGTGTCTGTTGTTTCACAAACATGTTAACTCAGAAACAAGATCAAAGTCATAAGAAGACATTCAAACAGAGAGGGATCTCCTCTGAGGTGCCCTCATTTTGGGGTTAAGAAGGGTGAAGCCCAAAGATGGGACGTCCCCTATTTTGATCACACAGTGCATTCCTGGTAGCTGCCCCAGCTGTGCTTCAGACATTTCGCCCGAGCGTGTGCAGAAGTCCACAGAAGAAAATGCGTGTCTGCTCTGCCTTTCCTCTGCTATAAGATCCTAAATGCTTCCCGAAGGCAGGGGTGGCATTGGATGCCACAGATGCCAGAGAGCACTCAGCGAGGTGGGGTGTTTTGTCCAAGGTCACATGGCTCGTGTGTAACTGTAACCCAGATTCTTTACTGTCAGATAAATCTGCTGTCCTTCTGGATCCAGGGGACACCCTCAAGTTCATGTTGTAGACCAGCCCAATGATTAAGAGCATGGCTCTGCATTCATACTCCAGTTACTGAAGCCTTCTGTGACTCACTTTCTTCATCTGTGGAGAAATTAGGAGGATAATAGTATCTATCTGCCTCAAGAAGAAGTAAATAAACAAATACGTACAAAGCTCTTAGCATAGTGCTTGGGACATAGTTAGCACTCAGTGCATATTAGCCAGGCCACTAATGAGACACTTGGCATCAGTGGATGGGTAGTTTGGCAATTTTCAAAGGACCTTAGCAGTCCATGACATATAACAATCTGTTGTTTTTCTGAGACAGAAGTTAACTACTCACATGGAATGATATTATGATGATCATCTTAAAACATACACACATACTTTTTTTCTGTGTGAAAAACAACCACTAGGGGAGTGAGAATAGTGTAAAGCCAGGTAATTGAGGGGAGAGACAGGCAGGAAGCATGTGTCTCTAGAATGACTGTGTGTAGGCAGAAAGCCAGGAGCCTTTCTGGAGCAGTACAGGAGGTTTCTGGGAAACCTTATGGATGTTGGCAGAAGGGTGTCATCCAAATGGCATTTAGCCAGGGCCCTGGAACACCCAGTCCTGCCTTGCAGGTCCCAAGGGGGGACGTAAGTACCCAGAGGACACTGAGCAAAATGTCAGTCTGCAACCCTGGCTCCAGAAACCCACCCACCTGGCCCCCGAGTGAACATGACCAGACCAGACTGGAAGGGCCCCTTCCCTGGTCCTCACTCAAGCCCCAATGTTTACCACCCCAATAACGAGAAGAGACCCAGTCGTCTCCCACGCTGTCCCAAGAGCTGCCCCAGTCTGCTCACCTCAGGGCTCCTGAGGACAGGGCAGTGGGCCAGCTACGTGGAAAGAAGAGCTGGTCCTCAAATTTGTTGGTTTGATACTGGGTTGTCCAAGCACAAATGCAGGTAGACAGGTGGCATACATTAGCGGGTTGGAGTGAAATTGGCCATGCCCCAAGTATGGTATTAATGAGGTGTTTTATGACAGTTGTTTTCCCTAGAAGTGATAGAGAGTGATATATTGTCCAGGGTGGTACAGTGCAGTCAGAGAATATGGGAGCTGGAGGCAAACGGACCAACAGCCAGATCCCAACTTTGGCCCTGTGTAATACTATGCATTTGGACAAGCCATCTCATTTCCCCAAGCCTCAGCTTTTTCAACTGTAAAATAGGAACGATATCTCCTACCCTGCTTGTTGTAAGGATTATTGATGACATAGGCACTTGCTTGGTGATGGCCATCACATCGGGGCTCCTACTCTATGCTGGATGCTTACCCACCCTTCTCCCTAGTATTCTGCAAATTTCGCAACTTTTGGTATACCAGTGCACTAATATTTACCTAATAACTCTCTAAGTCAACTCACTTTTTAGTTTAAGCAATGTAACCATGAAATTACAGGTTTGATATGCTTTTTTTCCTAACATGCCTTACCACATATGCATAACTATTAAAACAACACTTTTCTTTGTGTGAGACCAAAAAAAAAAAAAAAAGGAAGGAAGGAAGGAGAAAAGAATCAGTGTGCTAAGCAACATTGGTATGCACACCACACTTGGGGACGCCCAAATGTCCAAATTTAATTCCCAAGCCGTCCTGTCGGGAGGAGGATTTGGGAGGAGAATGACTCCCTTTTTCAAGATAAAGAAACGGATTTCCCGCTCAACAGCACACATCCAATCAGTACCTTTGAGAAGTCAGTTTGACATTCCTTCAAGACATTTTCTTTTTTTTTTTAAGTTTATTTATTTACTTTGAGACAGAGAAAGAGAGGGTGAGTGGAAGTGGGGTCAAAGAGAGAGGGAGAGAGAGACAGAATCCCAAGCAGGCTCCTAGCTGTCACTGCAGAGCCCGCAGATCTGGATGTGGGGCTCAACCTCACAAACCATGAGATCATGACCTGAGCAGAAGTCAGACGCTTAACTGACTGAGCCCCCCCAGCTGCCCCAAGACATTTTCTTGTTAAGAGGGATCTTTCAGACCCTCAATCTTCTTCTTGACTGCAACCAAAAAGAGAAAAACATGGTAGGGAGTGCTCCTTGGAACACGCAGCTTTCTGAGAGGTTGTTTTCCTTTTGAAAAGATTCATATTCATCTCAGTCCCTTGTAAATCAAACCCGAACCTCCAACGTGAGGGGAAAACGTAAACAACTTTGAATGGGTTGACTGGACGGTGCCAGCTGTGGGCCTTCAAAGCCAATTTGTGCTTCCAGCCAAACCATATTTAGGCATATCTGCCATGAGATTCCTTGACAACCTCCCTGCTCCCCCCTCCCCACACCCCAGCCCACCTTCACACTCATGGGTTAGCTAGAAATCCCCTCCACCTCAATGGAGGGCTTGGGGTGGTGGCCCTGTTGGACCTCAGGAATCTACATGTATTCATCGGAGCCAAGCCGCCTTCGCGACGGCATGCCTTAAATTATGAGGTATCTGGAGACTCTAGTCCTGGGGCACTGCCCCTTGCCTTTGTAGTGCTGTCCCTCTTGTGAAAGCCTCAGTTCAGGGGTGCTGCAAGAGTTCTCTAGGACTCTCTGGGCTGCAAGAGACAGAAGCCACCTCAACCAAAGAACTCCTCATAAGGATACAGAGGCATCCCAAGGAAATCAGGGCAGGACTGCAACAGAGCCTCAGGAAGGGCTGGAACCAGGAGCCACAGTGCATCAGAGCTCCCTGCCCCCTCCCCTGAAAGCCTTCCCTCTCCCAGTTACTTCCTGTGTGTCTCATTTATGCCCTGCTCTGAGCAGATCATCTGTCCCTGCTTCCAGCATCCTTGGGGCAGAACGTGGCCATCCACAGCCACCCAGAGAGAGAGAGACTGAAGTGCTCTGTCAGGCCTAATCCCATGCCCCCAAGGAAGGGACTATACAATCCGGCCTTCCAGTCTCTTCTCCTCCCTGAGCCAGTGATCTTTTCACAATGTAATCTGGTCATTGTCCTCCTCCCGCTGTGTTTGCCTGTGTTATGGGTTTTGGATGTTTATTTGTCTATTCCCGTTCAACCGCTCACTCCACCAGGATGGGGATAGGTCTGTTTATGCTCCTAGCACCTAGCAGTTGCTCCTCAATAACAGCAACGCTCCTGCTGGAGCCTTGAACCTAGTCATCCCTCAGAGCCTTTCGGAGCAGCCGAGTTTCAAGCCCGTATAAAATATTTGAGATGCTGCGCTTTTGGAAACTGTGTACGATGCCGTCATAGGAAATTATATCCCAAATCATAAGCAGCTGTTCAGCTCCTCAGAGTGTGGCCCATGGACCAGCAGCATCAGCATCTCCGGGGACCTTGTTAAAAATGCAGGATTTCAGACCCAACCCCAGCCCTACTCAGGAGGAATCTGTATTTTAACAAGTGTATTCACGTGCACGTTAAGGTTTGAGGAGCGCTGGGTTAGGACATCCTTTTGTACGTTCCTATATCCTCCCTTGATTTCTTTGCATTTGTAAGTGCTTCTTTAGTGTTGGACTTCCTTTGTAGCCTGTGAGCCTCCTGAGGACAGGCGTCCTGGCTGTTTTGCCCAGCTCCTTAACCTCAGTGCTTGGGGTGTGGCCTGGTATACATGGTCAAGGATGGTTTTTTCCCCCTGAAATTATCCCCCAGAAAAGGGTCCATATGACATCTTTCATATTCTAGAATACTCCATAAGTTATTTTGTTTTGAACAATAAGCCCTGTCCGGAAGAGGTATATTAATGTTGAAAATGACCTCAGTGCTAGTTTGGATGTTTATAGAGGTCACTCAATGGGTTCAGTGAACAATGCGTAAGGAAATGCAACCCAATTTAGTCATCATTTCTGGAAAGTATGACTT
Organism: Lynx canadensis; assembly: GCF_007474595.2. Lineage (NCBI taxonomy): Eukaryota > Metazoa > Chordata > Mammalia > Carnivora > Felidae > Lynx > Lynx canadensis. The sequence goes on from NC_044304.2 coordinate 52,453,577, forward strand.
CACGGTTGTAATCACTAGATATCACCGTACATGCCTTTTGAAGATCGTCTTAAAAAGTATTGCAGTATGCCGTTGTGCTGTAGGGTCGTGACATACATCCGCTGAATTATTAAAAAACAACAACAATAACAACAACAACAGACAGCTCATTGAAGACTTTCCTCCCAGCTGCATACTGTCGCTCATGCTACATACAGCATCGGGTCATGAGTAGAAAGTCCCTGCCTTGCCTTTTCCCAACAGGTCATTGAAGGTGATCAGTTTTACTTCCTGACCTGGGAAATGGGGATGCTGTTCTCCACCTCTGCTTGCCTTTTGGCATCATGTATTCCACTAACTGGCTGAGGGCTGGGCTATCCAGCTATCTGCTGGGCCCTCACCTACCCTCAATACCCTCAGTCTTGTGCCCCTTGCACTACCTGTAGCCTCCGCTGTCTGTAGCACAGGGGATGTGGCGGCCGTGGGCTCAGCCTTCTGCAAAGCTGTGAGGTCTTGAGAGCTGTGGCAGGGCCTGTGTGTCGTCACATTTTCTGTTCTTGCACACCCCTCCACCTTGCACTCCCTCTTGCCCTGTGCTTGTTCGCTGCCCCTCCCTACAAAGTCCCACCCAAATCCGCATCTGTTCCCCCCTCACTTTCTAATACCTCATGCTCTAAACATTCACTCCCTCTGATCTTATTCCCATTCCTCAGGGCCCTGCAGCCAGGATTTTAAGAAGGAACTAAGGGACAAGAGCGTATGAATAACTGCGAGACCCATCTCTTATTATTATCATAACTGCTGCAGTGGATTGGACATCCAGTTTTGCCTGGCCTCTGGGTTGGGTGTGCAGGGGGATGGTGGTGCCATTCTCTGGGATGGAGAAGAGGAGAATGGGGACTTTCTGTTGAAATGTCTGACTGAGCTGAGGAGGGAGATCCCCATCCCTAGGCCCACCCTTCCAGCAAGAAAGTAAAAATAGTCTGGGGGTGGGTGCAGCCATGGAGTTTGTGGTGGAAGGTGGGAGTGAAGGTTGTTTGGACCCACATTATAAGGGATCTTTGTGGAATTCACACTTTAGACATGGGGAGCCAGTGAAGAGTCAGGATGGTGACATGATCTGATTGACATCTTAGGAAAATCCGTCTAATAACAACATAGAGAAGGGATCGGGGGGTGGGGGGCAAGACTGGAGGCAGACAGACCAGTGAGGAGACATGGGCCACCTGGACTGAGGCAGTGATAGGAAAACAAAAGGTGAGAAGGGTGGATGTATTAGAAGTTTCCAAAACAGACACAGGGTGGCGAGGAAAGAAAGTTACTGAAGGTAACTTCCTGCTTTCCAGGTGTCTGGCTGATAAGGTGGGGGGACCCAGTCCCTAAGGTAGGTGCCCCGGGAGGAGGTTTGGAAATGCCAAGTTTGAGTTGCACCTCTAAGAGAAATTGTCCAGGAGACATTTAAATATGTGGGTGGGGCTGGGCAGACCTGGGCAGATTTAGGGGCCACCGGGATCAAAAGTGAGGGCAGGGATACAGAAGGCGAGAGCTGCTGTCTAGATGAGAGGCAATGGTGGCTCAGCCCAGAAACAGTGGCAAAATGACCCAGAGAAGTGGATGGAATTGAGAAACCTGTAGGAGGCAGAATGGACAGCACTCAGAGATGGTTGGAATGCCAGCGATGAGCTGGAGGTGAAAGTCAGAGGTGGTTCCCCCTTTTCTAGCCGCAGCATCTGAGAGGAGAGCAGTGCCACCCATGGGACAAGACATAGTTTGTGGGGGCAAGATGATGACTTAGTTTGGGTTCTCCTCAAAGCAGAGCTTGAGGCAAGGATTTGGGTAAGCCATTTTTTAAGGAGGTGTTCCAGGTGGGAAGTGAGCCAGGCAAGGAGGCGCGCTGATGAAAGTGTATTGTTGCACGGGTCGCTGCTGCGGGCGCCAGTGCCTCGGCCCACCTGGGAACTGATGACGGACTCTGGACCACACCTAACAATGGTCCCTGGTAGCTGGTTGAGCGTCGCTCCTGGGATGTTAACTCTCCAGCACTTCCATGCTGTTCCTTGTTGTGGGTGGAGAGAGAACTTTCTCTGGTGGTGTAGACAGCTGTCTCAGAGTAGACCAAGGAGGTATCGGCAGGACACCAGAGGCGTTTGCTACAGGTCATGACACGGCTCAGATGGGTCGAGTCTCAGACATCTGAGACTTCCAGGCGGAGATGTCCCCAAAGGGAAGATGGTGACACTGCAGTAGGCATCAAGGATTCCTGACACTGTGCCCTGGAAGGGTGGTGGGTCTTTGTAAGTGTTTAGAGCCTGTAATTATCAGTGGTCTGGTTGGACCCCTCAGATGAACTCCTCTCCCACCCCTGGGGCTGGCTGAAAAGCCAGTGCTTTAGAGCTCAGTTCACTTCTCACAGAATAGTCATCAACTGCGAGTACATCCCTCCCTCCGTCTCTGTGTATTGAGAGTGCCACTTGTCAGTGGTTCCAAGAAGTGGGGCTCATTAGGCAGAGAGGAAGCTGGGGACCTGGAGAAGACAGGCTCATCTGAGAACAAACTAAGAGAGCTGGGGTGTGGTGGGGAGTGCCACCACAAGCACATCACCGAGCTAAGTGAGTAAGCGAGCAGAGAGTGAGTGGAAGGAGGGCCGGCCCAAGGGTTGATGCCGTGTCCCCGGTCCTCACTGCACCCTCTCTAGCCACAGAACACAGGCAGGCATGGTACAGGTTCACGTTTCTTTTTCTTGCCCTTTGCAGCAGGACGATATGCTTCTCTCAGCACCACCCAGTAGAAATAGGATGCCAGCCACAAATGTAATTGGAAATATCCTAGTAGCCACAGTTTTCAAAGTAAAAAGAGACAGGTGCAATTCATTTCAATAGTAAATTTTATCTAACCCAATATCCAAAATACTATCATTTCAACATGTAACCAACACAAACAATTATGAATCAGATATTTTACATTTGGGGGTGTGGGGCTAAGTCTTCAAACCTGTGTGTATTTTACACTTAGAGCACATCTCAGTTCGGACCCACCACATTCAAGGACTCACTAGTCACATGTGGCTGTGACCACTTACTGGGTGGCCCCAGTCCAGCCTGTCTGCCTTAAAGAACCACAGGGAGGAGCCAGTTCAGCCCCACCCATCTCTCTCTGAGCATCTCTTTATTGTAGGTTCTGATCATCATAATACAATAATTATGGTAATTGAGAATTACACTGTGGTGAGAGCTTTATGGACTTGACCTTATTTCAGCCACATGCCCTGCTACACATATATTATTATCCCTGTATTATGGGTGAAACAGTTCAGACTGAGTAGGGAATAGAGCAGAGACATGGGCCCTGGTTCCAGCATTGAGGGGCCCGGGTTATCTTTTGTGCACAGATTGGAAGCCACTTCTGCACAAAGCCTTCCCAGAGCATTCCCCCGACACCAGCCACCATGAAGTCATTCCTCCCTCCCCTAGGCTCTTTGCTATCTGCGTATCTTGATAAACCATGCCTATATCTTCTCTCCCTGCTGCTTGTGAGCTCCCCAAGAAAAGGGCTGTGTGGCGGTTATTTGTGTATCTCCCCCCACCCCCAATTTTACTCTGCACATAGTAGGTGCTTGAAAATGGGGAATAAATGGAAGGACAAGTAATATTGATATTGCTTCTTCCTAATTCATAAGAGAGAAGGCATTTCCCCTAAGCATTCCCCCTGGCTGATAAATGAGTAACTCATTTCCCTGCTCTGGGGCTCAGCTTTTCCATCTGTAAAATGAGAAGGTTAGATTAAATCTCTCGCTCCAAGAAATTCCATGACTTGGTAGCATTTTATGTTAAGGGTCTGCTCTGTGCAGGGCTCTGCAATACAGATAAGAATTAGACAGGTTTCCTTCCATCGAGATACTCAGGGTCTAGGGTGGAGGTTCTGTACCTTTGTGGGGGGACTAGATCTCTTTGATGGCCTCTCCCCAGGGTGATGCTCCTCCCCTCTTTGTATCTGTGGGCAGTTTTAGGGAATCCATTCAGTTTAGACAAAAGCCTCCAGAGGCCCACCCCTTCCTTCCAGCCTTGTCTGAGCTGGAGCTAGGGGCCACGGAAGCATACCGTGTTCCCCAGAGGAGACTTCAGTGCAGAAGGAGAGGCAGATGTGCAAATAAGCCACTTGTCTCCAGTTGGAGAGGTGCTGAAACACGCAGGCCCTGGTGACCACTGGAGCTGCTGGGGAATGCTGGGGAAAGGCCTGCTGGTTGTTAGGAGTTTGCTGGGTTTTCAAATGAAGAAGGCCTCCTGCAGGGAAAGTACACAGCACGTGCCCATGCCCTGGGGTGTGAAAGGGTGCCGGCTTTTATGGACACTGAGTAACTATGCCTCTGGAACAAAGCAGAGATGAAACCGGGAAGATGGGGGTGGGAGGGGCAGGGCGGCAGAAAGGACAGAGAATGGCAAGCGGGAGAGGAGCCAAGGGGAGGTGGCCGAGTACTGGATACTTCGGGACATGCCGTAAGAGTGGGGATCGGGGCAGGAAGTCTCTACAGAGGTTCACAAGGACCTCAGGTCAGACATGGGCCTTCCAAGAAATGAGCTGAAAAGTCAACACAGACCCTGTGGGACAAGGGCTGTCTGTAAATTTAAGGTGTTTCCAAGGCTGTCGCTGCCCCCTGAGAAGGAGCCTTCCGGGCAGAAAGCTGTCCTAACCGGGCCTCATCATGGGCCTGCTGAGCTGCCAGTAGGAAGCAGGTCTAGCTTGGAAAAATGAAAGCAGGGAGCTTTTCCCTTTGTGTGGTCCCATGGCGACTCTAACTCTGGCCCTGTACCGGCCTCCAGAGGCTGTGGTTAACATTTGGGGAAGTTAAAGGAAATCATTTTCTGGCTGCCCAGGCCCCGGCGGGCCTTCCTTTTTGCTAGAATTGCCTCAGCAAGGTGTCTCCACATGGCTCCCCTCACACTGGGCAGGCACCAGGCAGAGAGAGGAGAATGCCTTTGAGTCATTCAAAGCTGAGAGTGTGGGTTTTTCCTTAATATGTGTAGTGGTGTGGTAGATGGAGTTATTTCATGGTGGGGAGATGAAAAGGAACCCTTGGGAACAAATTAACTAGATCCTTTCTAAGGTTCCTTCCAGATTTAACACCCTGATCCTGCGTGGTGCCAGCCTCTAGGCTGTGTACGCTCTGCTATCCCCTAACCAGACTGCTTTTTGAGCTAGCTATACAGATGCTTCTGACTGCTCCTTAATCAAAAGGAATGGGGGCAGGAGGTGATGGTCCATTGGGACCTATTGTGTGCCAAAAATTGTGGGGTTTTTCTGAAGTTTTTTTTTTTTTTTTAATTTTTGAGAGAGAGAGAGCATGAGCGGGCCAGGGGCAGACAGAGAAGGGGACAGAGGATCTGAATCTAGCTCTGCAATGACAGTGAGCCTGATGTGGTGCTCGAGCTCATGAACCGCGAGATCATGCCCTGACACAAAGTTGGACGCTCAACTGACTGAGCCACCCGGGTGCCCCCCAGTTTGTTTACAACAACATGACGTGAGGGAGGGGGTTATGATTCTCATTTGACAGATGCATTCACTGAGGCTCAGGGAGATGTGCACATTAAATATGAATACAGGACCCGTGTGATAAACCCTAAGCCAGGAGCTAGAGAAACAACAGAGAACACAATGTAAGTGTTGCCCACACTCAGGGAGCTTATTGTCTAGTAGGGGAGAGAGAGACCCTAGTGAAACACCCCCACACATAAATGGTATTAGGAGAGTCGAGTCTGGGCTAGGGAAGGCTTCCTGGAGGAGGTGACCCTTGAGTTCAGATTGGAAGCATGAGTAAGTATTAACAAAGCAGAGAGTCGGGAGCCGGATGATCAAGCAGAGGGAAGAGCACTTTCAAAGCCCTTGAGGCAGGAAGGAGCTTCGATCTTTCCCAGGGCTCAGAGGTGTGTGTGGCTAGAGCATGGAGAGGGTCATAGAAAGCGATATTCACTGAATCCTGGGAGGAGTAGACGGGGATCAGCACCACATGACCTCCTGAGTCCGGAGTGAGCAAAGAGATTGCATGAGAAAGAGAGCAAACTAGATTCTAGGTTCTGTGCCTGTCATACCTGTGATCTCATTCAATCCTGGAAGCCACCCAGGGGTAAATATTTTCGCCATTCCATTTTATGCAGGAGAAAACTGAGGCTCAGAGAAGGCAGGTAAGCATGGCCCCACAGCTGGTCAGAGGTGGCGCTGGGCGTCCTACCACATTCAGTTCCAAAGCCCAGGCCCTCCTCAGCTTCTCACCTCAAGGGCCTGGACACAGCAGCTGCCATCCCCACACCACCCGCCTGCCATGAGCCTCCTCTTCCAGGTGCAAGATTCCCCGCAGGGAGAGCCCGGGCACACGCTCCTCAGCCCCGTGTTTTTGGCTTCTGGCCTGCCTCTGTGGCATCCTTGCTTGGAATCAGACAGAGAAACTTGGGGTCTGGTAATTGTATTCCATTAAGCCTAATTAAGATGCAAATTTGTACAGTTAATGAAGAAGGCAATTTGGAGGCAGTTTGGCTGGTGACACAGGACCCTCCTCGGTGCCTTTCCTCTCAGTAGGTGGGTCTGAGGATATGGAAAATGTATGCACCGCCACTCACCAAGCTGCCTCTGGCCGTTCTCCAGGGATCAATCCTTTCTGCTGAAGAAGGACAACCCAGCCCAGGTAGAACACACTGTGCACAAACGACTCAGATCACATAATCCCTGACACGGGGATCACCTCGTTCTGGGCCCTTGGACCCCCACGCACAGGCTCTGCCCTGCCCAGGTCCCCTTATGTGGGTAGGAGGGCCGGAAGCAGTTTTCTGAAACCAGACTGCCTGGGTTCGAATCCTGACTCCACCCTCACCAGCTGTGTCTTTGGGCAAGTTTTTTTTTTTTTTTTTTTTTTTTAATTTTTTTTTTTTTCCAACGTTTATTTATTTTTGGGACAGAGAGAGACAGAGCATGAACGGGGGAGGGGCAGAGAGAGAGGGAGACACAGAATCGGAAACAGGCTCCAGGCTCTGAGCCATCAGCCCAGAGACGCGGGGCTCGAACTCACGGACTGCGAGATCGTGACCTGGCTGAAGTCGGACGCTTAACCGACTGCGCCACCCAGGCAATTTGGGCAAGTTTCTTAACCTGGCTGGACCTCAGTTTCTACCTCTGTGAAATGGGACACAAATAGGTCGCTGTGAAGATGAAGTCAGATAATGCATGGAAAGCGCTTAGCAAGCCTCTGGCATGTGGATGTTGGCCACTGTGGGTAGCAGTTCTGCCCCCAAATCCTAGGCTCACAAACTTCTTTTTGCTGCTGTCAGAGGTCTCTCGCCTTGGAGTTGGACTTTACTCAGGTCCTGGATCCCCTGTCCCTGTGGTCCACCTGGCTGCAAAGCTAGGGTACACCCAGCCTCTGACCTTTGACATGGATTGCCACTTATGGTTGGCTGTTCTCCCATCCTTGGATACCAGAATTGGCCTCTGACCTGGACTTTCTTTCAGTACCTGATCCCACTCCTCCTACCACCTGGCTCCCCCTGCACCTGTGGCCAGATTCATTTATAAATACATTACTCAACTGAAATCATCATGATTATAGCTGATATTTGTGGAGGGCTCACTGGGTCAAGCTCTTTGCCTACAATCATGTTATTTTGTCCTCACAACAATTTATAGACACAGAAGCTGAGGCTCAGAGAGGTAGAGTGACTTGTCCAGGGTCACACGGCTGGTATGGTAGGGAACTGAACTCAAACTATGTCTGTCTGACTTTTTAAGCCTTTTGTCAAGCTACTCGGGAATTCCCAGGTGCCTGCCATGAGCCAAGCCCTATGCCCAGCGCCTGGGGCAGAAAACACCATCTGTAACTTTGAGGGCCTCGCAGATTTGTAGGAAAGAACAGACAGGAGGACAGACCATAACAGCAGGGTGGAAGTCCTGTGGCGGAGGGAACCCATGGGGGGAGCACTTGGTTAGGGAGTTGAAGGATGGGTGGAAGTCTCTGGAGATTTGCAGTGGAAAGGGCATTCCTGGAGGTGGGGAACAGCAGGAGCAGTGGCATGGAGGTATGAGATACTTGGGTGTATTGAAGTTTGGGGGTCAGGAGTTGGTGGTAGGCAGGGAGTGGCAGTGGGAGGGGGAGCCGGGAAAGGCAGGTAGAAGCCAGATCACACTGACCCTCAAAGGCCAGGCCAAGTCAGAACTTGGCAGAGGTTTAGAGTGACGTGTTCAAGACTCAGACAGACCTGGGCTTGAGTCTGAGCTTTTCCGCTCACTGGCTGTGTGATCTTAGACAATACTTTACCTCTCTGAGCCTTGGTTTCTTGGTCTATAGAATGGAGGGGGGTGGTAATCAAAAGGCCTCCCTTCCAGATTGGTTGTAGGAAGATGCACAAAGGATCAGGACCGTCTTTGCAAAGTGAACCTTCCATATGCACACACTGTTGCCCTCTTTTGGGAGGCTAGGAGATAGGGAGCCACTGCAAGAGCCAGGGGACAGGGGTGGCCATCCCCTCATGTCCACTGGGTCTGTCTAGCCTGTGCCCTGACAGCTGTCAAGAGGGATGGGTTTTGTGGACCACCCAAACCAGATCAGTGGGTAGAGAAAAGGGGGAGGTTTCCTCATTCAGAAGTTTATTGTTTAAAGGTGAGAACAGTCTTTCCACATTGTACAGCGTATACAAGAGTGGGGCAAAGAAGAACTTAAAACTGTGTATTTCAGGGGTGCCTGGGTGGCTCAGTGGATTAAGCGTCCAACTTCAGCTCAGGTCATGATCTCATGGTTAGTGGGTTTGAGCTGACCCTCTAACCATGGGTCATGACTGTTGGGCTCCGTGCTGATGGAGTGGAGCCTGCTTGGGATTCTCTCTCTCCCTCTTTCTCTCTCTCTCTCTCTCCAACCCCCGCCCCTTCCCCGTATGCTTGCAGGCTCTCTCACTCTCAAAATAAATAAATACACTTTAAAATATTTAAAAAATTAAATGGTATAAGGGTATATATTACAAACTTTCACATTCCCTTCACAATCTTTTCACATCTGTTTCTTGTTGTACCTATTCTTCCCTTAACACTTTACCTTAAATGAATTTTATATTGACTTTTTTTTTTTTTGCTTAACTTTGTCCTGACACAATACTATTTATTAAATCAAAAGCTTAAAAAAAAGTCACTTAAAATCCTACCAAGGTAAAACTGGGGATTTTCAGGAAACTTTTCTCCCAGGATACACACTCATCCAATTTTGCATAATATGATTATACACTATTTTGTGCCCCTCTTAATTTGACAGACGTGAACATCTTCCCACATCAACAGAAAAAGCCACATCATTATTAACAGCTGCATTTTTTCTCAGTGTTGACATGAGCCAATATTTAACCAATCCCGTAATGATTGTTGTTTATATAGTTTCTGGTTTTCCAATAATAGAAACAACTCTGGTGAACACCTCTTTGTATGCTGTGGGATGACAGATTCTCAGAAATAGAATTGCTGAGGAAAAGGATGTATATTTTAAAGACTTTGAGTACAAAAAAAATTACCAAACTGCACTCCTGGAAGAGAGCCCTAATTTAGACCACCACAGCTGTAAGAATGCCAGCTTCCTGCACATTCATCTGCCTTGGATTGCTCATGTTGATAGGAAAATAAAAAAGCCCAATTAGGAAATACAGTTGACCCTTGAACAACACAGGTTTGAACTGCATGGGTCCACTCGCATATGGATTTTTTAACAGTATAAGACTGTAAATGTATTTTCTCTTCCTTATGGTTTTCTTCACGTTTTCTTTTCTCTAGCTTACTATAAGAATACAGTATCTAATACATACATAAAATATGTGTTGATGGATTGTTTATGTTATCGGTAAGGCTTCCGGCTAATAGTAGGCCATTAATAGTTAAGTTTGAGGTGAGTCAAAAGTTATACATGGATTTTCGACTGTACGGGGGGGGCGGGGGTTGGTCCCGTGACTCCCATGTTGTGCAAGGGTCAACTGTACTTAGCAAAGAGATTTGGAAATTGTTTATTTGTGATGGTAATTTTTTTGAGAGAGAGAGGACAAGCAAGGGAGAGAGGCAGAGGAAGAGAGAGAGAGAATCTTAAACAGGCTCCATGCTCAGTGTAGAGACCAACGTGGGGCTTGATCCCATGACCCTGGGATCATGACCTGAGCCAAAACCAAGAGTTGGACGCTCAACTAACTAAGCCACACAGGTGCCCGTGATGGTAATTTTTGTGTAGAGGCTCTTTATTCTTTTCTTGGCACATCTGATCTGATAATAAAACTGCTTCTGGTCTGTTTGGTGGAATTAAATCTATCAGTAGTTTATGCGTTTGCCTCTTAGCCCTGTGACTTCCAGAATCTCTTCTGTCTTAGCTCAGGCTGCCACAGCAAAGTACCATCGACTGGGTGAGTAAACAACAGACATTTACTTCTCACAGTTCTGGAGGGTAGGAAGCCCAGGACCAGAGTGTCAGTATGGTCAGGCTCTTGGCAAGGGCTTTCTTCCTGGCTTGCAGACAGCCGCCTTCTCACTGTGTCCTCTCATGGCAGAGAGAGGACCCTCTGGTGTCTTTTCCTCATCTTATAAAGGCACTAATCCTATCATGGGGTCTCTACTCTCACAACCTCCTCTAAACCTCATTATCTCCTAAAAGCTCCATGTCCAAATACCATCACATTGGAGTTAGGGCTTCAACATATGAATCGAGGGGACGCATTCAGTCCATGGCATCTTCCATGAAGACAAGTTTGGGAACCAGTGGGCTAGATCAGCACTTTCATGTGAGTTTTGTCTCTCCAGCGGTAGCCAATCAGCCCAGTTGTCTATTGAGTCTCTACTACATGCCAAGCTCTGTCCGGTATACTCTCTTTGTGTATTGTGTCAGTGGAACATCCCTACAGGGAAGTAATTATTAACTCCATTTTACAGAGGAAGATCCTGAGGCTCAGCTAGTAAGAGATGGAGCTCTGATTGGGAGGCTAACTCCAATTCCCTGCCCATTGTCACTCTGCTGCCTCCCCAGATAGACTGTAGACCCGACTTGTGGAGGGTAGGGGTATGTCGTGCTTGCCTCTGGATCCTATCCCAATGTCAACACAAGGTAGATAGAATCTAGTCCAGCTCTTTATGGGTAGAGTGAAGACCTTAGCATTAGATGACTTGGGTTTGAATCCCCCCTCTGCCCTTACCAGCTCTGTGGCTTTGTCTTTGGCTTTACATCTCATAAATGGGGTTCATAATCTCTACTTTGAAAAACTGCTTTGAGGACAAAACCACAAATAATGTATGCACCTGGTACATAGTAACTACTAAATAAACTTCCTATTTTTGGTATATTCATTTAGTCCCCCAAAGACCCCTGGATCCAATGAATGGAGCACCATGGAGTTAGAGATAATTCCATGGACTCTCAGTATAATAACATCATTCATTCACTTATTCATTCACTCAGCAAATATTGATGCAGTGCCTGTTATGTGCCAAGCATCAAAATCCAGCGATGAACAAGATAAAAGGTCAGCTCCCAACGAGCTTACCTGCTAGGGGGATTGAGATAGAAGATAAAGTAGCAAGCAACTAAATCTATTTCAGTAGTGCTGGGTGCTATGAGGAAAAAAAGAAAGCAGGATAAGAGAAAATATCAAGCAAGCAAGTGAAGAGATTAGAAATAACAAAAGAGAAGGCTTGGGGAGGAGAATTCCTTAGACCAGAGATAAAAATGAACGCACCATGGGAAATTTTTAATTAGCAAATTTGGTGCCTAAAGCAAGCAGCAAACAGAGCTCTCAAGCCAACGTTGTAAATCCTGAGGAAGGGGGTGCCAGCCAGGCGCTAGAGCTAGTGGCCCCCTATTCCAGTGATTATAATAATCACAGACGTTGCCCATTGAGCTCTTTTGTTTCCAGCTGCTAGGGGAGTACGTTATTGCCGCCACATCAATTCAGCACAATGAGAAATGAAATAGTATTTCATAATCAGGATGAGACCTTGTTTTACCTTTCACACCAGAGCAGGTCTGACACCCGCCCCAGTTCTGGCCGTAGGCAGGGCAGCTCCAGACACCAGGGCGTGGGCCTCAGGACCCAAAGAGCAAACCGTGGGCAGTGTTGGAAGCTCAAGTCAGGATAATAAATGCAGAGCGCTGGGATGGACCTCAGCAAGGAGTGGGCTTTCAAGATTCTTCTCTGCTGAGATTTGCCCAGGAGAGTTCTCAGCCCTGCCAGGAACCAAAACATCCTTCTTGAGAAAGGATCTGGGGCCACTTCCTGTAAGCTTAGATGCATGCAGCTCCTGGCCTTGTTCCTATGGTTTGGGGCAGTGTTTCAGATCAGAATCATCCGGGACTCCTTATTTGAAATGCAGCTTCTGGGCCTCATGCCAGACCTCCTGGGTCCAGTTCCCCGAAACCTGCCTTTTGACAGGCTCCTCAGTGGTTCCTGTGGCCTCCAGAGTTGGGGAATGGTTGGTTCGTAGGGGGGTACCCTTCAGGAGAATATTTGCAACCAGGATTGTCCTAGGACCACCAGAGTATGTGCCTGCTGCTGTCAGATGGCACTTGCCAGTCAGGCTCAGGGGCAGGGGCCTGGCCACATCCCCAGGACTGTATTTTTGCCTCAGAGAGAACTGCAGCAGGAACAAAGGCAGGAATTTCAGGACTTGGTCTCTGTCATGCTGTGAGGCAGTCTATGTGAGAAGGCTCTGACATACTTCTAATGAGAAGGAAAAAGAAAAAGCTTTGTATATATATATTCTGGAAGCCAATGTGTGACTTTCACATGGATTGTTTTCCAGCCTGGACACAATTTTCATTTCTCTCTGGTGAGTCATTACAGAAGTTACCTTTTTCTCTCTGCTTCTTTCAAGCGAAGGACACATTTCATGGAGGGGCTGAGACTACCCCAGAGACAGGCCTAGCAAGTTTACACTTTGCCGAGTCCAGTTAGAGGACCCACTGAGGCCATCACAGGACCTCACCAGTCCTGTGCTGTGGGGGCCACAGACTCTCCTGACAACCAAAGGGATGGTCATGCCATCCCTGTTAGATCGGGGTTGTTTTCAGGCTATCTAGCTGCCATCATGCTGGTTTTAATGAAAAAATGTCCACAAGTACCTTTTGGCATTCATTCAAATAACAATCAGACTGTATGGCATAGTAATGAAGAGCATGGGTTCTGGGAACCATCTTCCAGCAGCTTCTCATCTCACTCAAAGTCAAAACCAAAGTACCTACCACATCTGCAAGGCCCCATGTGAACTAATCCCTGCCACTCCTCTGCCTTCCTCTGTCACTCAGCTCCAGCCATACTGATATCCTTGGTGTTTATCAAACATGTGAAAGATGTGTCCACCCCAGGGCCTTTGCACAGGCTGTTCCCGCCTCCTGTGATGCTCTTTCTTCTAGACCTTTGCATAACTTATTCCCTCACTTCCTTAGGCCTCTGCCCAAGTGCCACCACATCACCCTGACCATCCTTTATACAATAGCACACTGACCCCAGCCATAATAACCCTCTTGTTTTCTCAGAGCATTTATCACTGCCTAATGTAGTATTTATTTACTGTTTTGTTTTTTTGTTTTTTTATAAACTGGCTCTGCCCACCAGAATGGATGGGAAATTTGTCTGACTTGGTTACTGCTATTTTCCCAACATCTAGTATATGTCTAGTGTATTATAGACCCTTAATATTGATTGATTACTTGATTGAATGGATGCCTAGCTTTGTTTCTTGCTAACTGGGTGACCTTGAGCTTCTTAGCAGTTTCCAAGTCTGTAAAACGGACATGATAATAGAGGCTTACATATTAAATGTAAGTCCTTTGCATGGCCAACACAATACAAGTGCTCCCTGGTGATAACTGACCTTAGACTATTATTACTTAGACCAAAAAATTAAGATAGAATGTACTAAAGAAAAGGAAAGAAGTGTGCAAAAGGCTGTCATGCTGAGAGATGACAGAGGTTCTGACCGGGTCAGGTGGTAGGAATCAGAAAAGCACCTCAGTAGGGGTAGCACTTGAGCTGGGCCTTTGGGTTGGGCAGGATCTCAGCAGGTCAGGAGGTCAGTACATTTTATAGAATGGTGGTGCGACAAAAAGGAACTGCGTGAGCAAAGACACAGGAGGCAGAGAGTTCAGGGACTGGTCAGGCTTGCTTTTTTTTTTTTTTTTTTTCCGTTAAAAAAACGCTTTTAAAGTAAGAAGTGAGGAGGTATTGTATACAATCAGATAAAAATTCAGGTTCTGCCTCCTGTCAGCTCTGTGACCTGTGACCATTACTTAACCTCTCTAAACCCTGGTTTCCTTATCTGGAAAAGAAATTTTAAAAGTACTTAGCTCCTAGCATTGTGCTGGCCATTTAACAAGACAATGCGTATAATCCCCTAGCACCACACCTGGATTCTAGTAAGAGCTATAAATGTGAGTTGGTGGTCCTGGAAAGAAGCAGACCTGGGGGTAAGGAGCCCCAGGTGAAGTCTTCACCTCCACCCCTGACGTGCTTGGTGATTTTGCCAAAGTCGCTTGTCTGAGGTCCAGTGCCTCCTGATTCTCCTGAAAATCCTGTCCTCTGTAAGAACTATCACTGAGGCTGGTAGCTGCTTGCTGGGACCTGTGGCACTCGGGGCTGAGCCTGCTCATACTTGTTTTTCCTCCAACAGAGCAGAGCCTCCCGTGGCCCCAGGAAGCAGCAGGCAGTGAGAGGTGTGGAGTCCCCAGTGCCTTCCTGTGCATGCCTGTAGCAGGTGAAAATGCGCTGGAGACACAAGACAGAGACAGTAAATTGCTTCCTGTTGTCTTATGTCGGGAAAATAGTGCTGCTTTTACCCTTCTAGGCTTGGGCTGCCTCCCACAAGCCTTGTTTGCCTCTCCCACCTTTCTACTGCCTTTACCAGGCTGTGTGAGCTTAAAGAACAGACAAGTGCAGAGCAGTGATCCGGGAATGGTTCCCTGCCTCTCATAGTCGTTTTTCCTAGCCAGTGTCCTTCACAATCCTGCTTCCTCAGGACAGGGAAAGAGACAGCCAACCCTTGATTCCTTGACTGTACTGAGAGGAGAGACTAAGTCAGATGGAGGAGTCACTGAGGTTGCTGCTCCCTGAATATCTGGACATGTGAATAGGAGTTCGTAAGAAAATGTAAAATATAATTCAGTCAGTGCACTGGCATCTACTAGACATTCACATTCAATCTACCTTGAATTCTCAGGAAGATTCTAAGAATCCCCTTCAACTGACAAATCCTTTCATGTTAGACACCTCCCCACCCCAGAATGCTGCAAGGAGTTGTTTGACCTGTTTCTCTCCATTCCCTTCCCTTCCCTCCCCTTCCCTCCCTTCCTCTTTCTTTCTTTCTTTCTTTCTTTCTTTCTTTCTTTCTTTCTTTCTTTCTTTCTCTTTTTCTCTCTCTCTTTGTTCCTTCCTTTCTTTTCTTTTTTCATTTCTTTTCTTTTCTTTCTTTCTCTCTTTTTCTTTCTGTCTTTCTGTCTTTCTCTCTTATTGTGGAAAAATGAACATAACATAAACTTATATTTTCACCATTTTTATGTGTATAGTTCAGCAACATTAAGTGTATTCACATTATCATGCAGCCATCACCACCATCCATCTCTAGAACCTTTTTCATCTTACAAAATTAAACCTCTGTACCCATCAAACACTAACTTCCCATTCCCCCTTTCCCTAGCCTTGGCAACCATCATTCGACTTTCTGTCTCCACAGATTTGCCCTAAGGATAGAATCATACAATGTTTGTCTTTTGTGACTTGCTTTTTCACTTAGTACAATTTCCTCTAGGCTCATCTCGGTTGTAGTATGTATCAGAATTTCATTCCTTTTTGAGGCTGAATGATATTCCATTATATGCACAGACCACATTGTGTTTATTCATTCATCTGTTGGTGGATTGCTTCCACCCTTTGAGTGATGCCACTCTGAACATGATTATATCAGTTTCTCCTACAAATTGTCCATTAATCCTTTATTCCAATTATTGTGTAGTTGTTCTGATGGCAGTTAGCTAACACCTCTCTTTAACATCTACACCCTGGGCTCAGGAACTGGGGGAATAACAAAGCAGCAGGAGGCAAGGGTCAGGGTGGGGGTGAGGGACAGCCAGGGTTGGGTCAAGACAAGGAACCAAAACATGCTGTATATTCACAGCTGTAACTTCCCTGGATTAGGAAGGTTCTCTTGGTAACCATTTATGAAGACTATGATTATTTCCTAGTGTCTGTGATTGTTTTCATAAGAAGCTAAGTGGTTCCCATGTTATTATAAAACCCAAGAGTTGTATGGAATTTTAACTGAAATACCAAAATCTAAGGCTATTTGCCTGTCATTCATCCATTTGTTCAACTTCCTGAGTTTACTGCTCTATTTAAATTGTTACAATCAGTGGAGGTTTTACTGAGTTCTGGCAAACAGAAAGAGGGGAAAAAAATCAGTGGAAAAAAGTAGGATTGAAGCAGATTCCCATTTAGGAAAAAGATGGGAGGCTGACAAGAAAGTACAGTGGTTCAGGTTGCTGACTGCTGACACATTGTGTGGCCAGGGCCAAATTACATACATGTCCAGGCAGAGCAAGTGGTCCTCTATACCAGTGTGGTGTCAAGGCACTGGGAAGAATCCATCCTCCATCCTGAGACAACTCCACCTCTCCCTTCCAGTCAAGGTGCCTCACATTCCACCATTCAAGCACATTAGACATGCGATGATAGTTGTCCAAATGTGTCAGAAAGCGTTTTCCATTTTCAGAGCCAGTCTCTAAAATGCAGATGTTCCTTCAAGAGAAGTCTGAATTTTATAGCCATAAGGACTTTTAGAGTTCCTCTAGCTCAATTGTTATCAAACTGTACTCTGAGGAATTTCTGGGCATACTGGGGCAAAGAAGGTCGCAAGAGTCAAGCAGATAGGGCTCTGGGACCCCCATTCCTCCCCCACTAGTCAGAGCAATCTGCTTTTATCTGATTATAAACTTTTTTTTTTTTTTTATATAAGAACCAGTAGTGAACTACCAAGGAAAGTGGTGTGGGATTTGAAAGCATCTGATCTAGTGCAACCCCTTTGTTTGACAGAGGAGGTCCAGAGAAGCTGAGAGTCACACAGCAAATTCATTCAACAAATATTTACCAAGCACCTACTATGGGCCAGACACACAGTAAACAAACATGAGTGGACAAATCCTGTGCCACGAAGAATGGGCTCTTCTCTTTAGGGTTGGTCCTCTGCAAATTTGCAGAGGATGGGGATTGGATGCACGGGGAGCATCAGCAGGGAAGGGGACAGCCTTCCCCCCACCACAACGTGTGCCTGCCAGATTAGCCTCGTCCCCCACATATGAGTGATGTCATCTCTCCTGTACATGCAAAAAGGAACAGACATATGTTCTCCTTAGTGTATTGTTCCCCCACTGTATTGTTCCATCCTTGCTGATGCCCTACAATATGTGTACCTACTGTGTGCTGAGCAGTGCTGGCATATGAGGCTATAAAGCTGATGATGGCATGGCTCCTGTTGCCAAGGAACCTCCTGCCTAACAGGAAAGAGAAAAGCTCCAGACAAATGACCACGCTGCAGAGTCAGCACTAAACGCCAGCCTTGGCATTAGGAGGGGAAGAGACACATCTATCCAGGGGAATGGGTCCTCTCTTATCTTCCCAGATTTTTAGTTAGGAACTTGGATGTTGGAGTCTGGAAGCCCTGGATTCAAAGCCCAGCTGGGCCATGGAACCATGGAGTCTGGGCAAGGAACAGGAACAGAGTTTCATATGAAAAATGTGGGTGATAATGATAGTTCCTTCCTGATGGGGTTTCTGTGAGATTATACATGATGAACACTTAACCTCAATAGATGTAGCTCTTATTTCTAGGGTTTACAAATAAGGCAATGGTGGGAGAGAAACATTCCAGACAAAGGCACTGCCCAGATACAGCGCCCTGAGGGCAAAGCAGGCAGCCTTGAACAGGACACTCCATGTGCTGGTGCAAAGAGCCATGGAAAGGAAGGTGTGATGGCAAATGACACAGGAAGGTGGATCCAGTGGCAGTAGGGCCCTTCCCATCCCAGATTGAAGACATAGGCCCCCTAAAATCGTTTATTAGCTTTGATCGTTTTCTTATAGAATCCTTGGGATTTTGTGTATGTAAGATCTTGTCATCTGCAAACAGAGAGGTTTTACTTCTTCAAGTCTGGATGCCTTTATTTCATTCTCATGCCTAATTGCTGGGCTGCCTTTAGCTCCTTTTATTTTTGGCTAGGTGAGAACCAGGCCTGGCAGGGTCAGAGAGAGGGACAGACTACCCTTTGGAGGGCTGGCCAGACAAGGGAGGGCACGCAGGCATAGCCCTGTGAGTGCCAGGGCAGACCTCTCAAGCCCCACTGTGACAAGTGCTCCCGGGCTAATGAGCAGAGGGGAGGACACAGGGAAATGCTTTTCTGTAGCACTCATAGCTGGAGCATATTTCTAGAGCATTCAGTAACTGTTTCTTGAGCAGCTCCCTGGTTCTTGGGGCTGAGGGCACAGAGATGACTCAGACTTAAATTTGGCACCCACGGTCTAATGAAAAAGTCTGATCAGTAATTAAGGTATTACAACCCAGCTTGACAAGGGTTACAACAGAGGTCTGTACAAAGTTCAGAAAAAACCTAGGGAAGGAAGCCAAGGAGCCCCGTCTAGTAGAACTCAGCCTTAAAGGAAGTGACATCAGAGCTGGTTGTAAAGCATTAATTGAGTGTATTGCCAGGCGGAGAAGAGAGGAACAGGCAGCCCAGGCAGAGAGAACAGCATTTGCAAAGGTATGAGGGTGTGCGAGAGCCAGGCCTGTGGAGACAAAGTGGAGTATCGAAGAGGGAAGTTGGGTCCCCTTGGAAAAGGCTCTTGTGTGAGGTCAAAGGTTTTAACATGCAATGCGCCACACTGCCTGGCCCTCTCCCTCGGTTTCCAGAGTAGACTATGGTTTTGAGTACTTCTCTTTGGGGCTTCTGTGGTGCTGATCGGAGTAATGGGCAAAGAAGACAAGGCACCAAGAAAGCAAAGTGGATTTATATTAGAAGTGCAAGGTGCCCTTCAGCTAGGTCGGAAAGATTGGTGTGTGGAAGGTAGAAAAAATGCGAAGAGGGAACAAATGCAAGCTACGGTTTTTGAGGGGAGAAAGGGAGATTTGCTGGCAAGCAGCTGACACAGGAAGTGGCACAGTAGGGTAATGGATGGGAGAAGAGGTGCTGTGGGAGTTGTTTTGTTTTGTTTTTGTTTTTGTTTTTGATTTTACCTCTCTTAGAATCTTTGGTAAATGTTTAAGTTATTTTCCAGCTGTTTTCTTCCTGGATGTTGGACTTGAATCTCTTCTGAATGTAGTACCATGGATAGACTGGACACAAGACAGCCCAGTTGCATTTGGGTTGCCAAATGGGGAGGTGGGGGTTATCCTGTGTGTCCTATTTGTGGCCTGGCAAAGCCATTAGAGTTTCATTGGGAGAAAGAGGTGATTGGATGTGTGGTTTTTAGAAAGATTATGTGGCTTCTGCATGTAGGATGGGTTGAGGGGACCCAGATCAGAATCAGGATGACTATTTAGGAAGCTGTTAAACAGTTGAGCAGAGATATTATCTACGTCTGAACCAGAGCAGCAGTGGCCCAAATGGCCATTATCTCTGCTTTTTAGCAATCTGTGGTGCAAATCTTAAGGCAGCTCTAAGTATGAGAGGCCAGCAGTTGGGAAGGAAATTCCCTTTAACTGTGGGGTAGTTCAGATTTTAATACCCTACCCTAGGGCCTTGGATTTTCTTTGTGTAACTACATACCGGGAAGGAAGTTTATTTGAGTAGGACAGGGTTTCACCTGAGAGACTCGCCTGTCACTTCTGCAGTGCTTGGAGACATCTAGACAGGACCACTTTCTTTTTGGTCTGTTGACTCACACATACCCTCCAGGAAGTTTCTCTCTGGGAATTTATAGAGTCTGTCCTTACATTTGCAGAAGAAAGCAGCCACATGTAAGGTTTGCAGTCAGTCACTGGGGAGATGATTGCTGTTGGTACTGACCAATTAACCAGCAGGACAGAAAGTTCTTGGATGAACAAGGACACAGATCCAGCCTTCCCAAAGGCACATTGGAACAGGGGGAGAAGTGGGAGCCTTACTCATGTTTCCATCTCCAGCAGCTTGGCCTAGCATAACACCTGGTACCGCATCATTGCTTAATTAATAGTTCCTGAATATATTAATGAATTAGCATAACAAGAAGCCCTGAAAATGGTCACATTAGGTCAGGATTGTGATGTGTTAAAAAGAATTCATCCATTCACTCATTCATCATTTACTCAGCTCCTCTTGCCATTCAGCTTTGGATTAGGCAATGGTTCATAGTCTTGGCTGCATCTGAAGAGTTTTCAAAAATACTGATACTCAGACCACACGCCAATCAAAATCAGAATCATTTGTGAGGGTGGGAACCAGACATTAGTGGTTTTTGGTTTGTTAAGTCTCCCTGTGGGATTCCAGTGTGCAGCCACAGTTAAGAACCTATGGGCTAGGTACTGGAATAATAGGTGAATATCATATTGTCCCTGCCCTTATAAGGATCAAAGTCTAAGCGAAGGATACCTGAATTAATTAATTAGTTAATTAATTAATTAATTCATTCATTCACTCACTCTCTCACTCATCCATCCATCCATCCGTCCATCCATTAGAATACAGAACATTAAATGCCTTAATGGAGATAAGGAAACAATACTGTGGGAATCCGCAGGAAGAAATGTTTACATGTGGCTAAAGGATATAGGAAAGCTTCAAAGAGGAAGGAAATTTTAACATGAGTTTTGTATGATAAATAGAAGTTCAGCGGTGCCTGGCTGACTCAGTCAGAAGAGAATGTGACTCTCGATCTCAGGGTCATGGGTTCAAGCCCCACACTGGGTGTAGAGATTACGTAAACAAACAAACAAACTTTGAAAAGAGAAGTTCATCATCTTCCTTCCTTCCTCCATCCTTTTCTTCCTTCCTGTCTTCCTCCCTTCTGTTCTTTTCTTCCCATCTTCTTTAACGACCTTTCCATCCCTCTCTTTCTCCTTTTCATCCTCCTCACCTGGTTGTTGCAGGCAGGCTCTGAGGTAGGCCCCGAAGGAGAGAATAGTGTACGAAAATGAGGTCCCCATTCTGAAGGTACATCCTCTTCCACAAGGAGGGAATAACATGTGTAGAGCTTGAAGGCTGAAAGAATTTGGGGTGTCTGGGGACAGTGGTTTCATTATTATTGAAGTATACAACATCATGCCAGCAGCCTAAAGAATTTGGACTTTTCCTTAAAGGCATTTAGGAGCGTAATGATGGTGTGATGAGATTTAAAACAGTGCTTGCCACATTTTAGGTGGTACCTGAAGTGACTATAAATTGCACACCGTCACGGCGTTGATTAATATTGAGTCACGTTGGTTTTCATTTCTTCTGATTACTTGCAGGAGAGTCTCAATTTAGTGCAGGTAGATCTTTAATACTTATATTGCAAGTATTCATCTATTTTTTTAATGAAGAACCTTCCTCAAAATATCTGGCTAGAATTTAATCACATTGTTTTGTTGTCATCCTATTTATTTTAATATAAAGCTTCTGGTAAATGGCAAGAAAAAAAACCAAAAAACCAGAAGACTGGCTTTTCATATATGGTAGTAAAATAAACTTGAGCTTTAAAAAAAAAGTGGATCTGTTAAAAATATACATCAAGTAAATGATGGTACAAAAAACACATTGATGCAGCAAAGATTATAATGGGAGTAGGTAAATCACAGAAGGAGAGATCCATCCAGTTCATCAGTTTTTCTCTTTATGGGTCACGCTTTTGGTGTCAAGTCTAAGAACTCTTTGCTTAGCCCTGGACCTTGAAGATTTCCTCTAATAAATTTTTCTAAAAGGTTTATGGTTTCATGTTTTACATTTAAGTCTGTGAACCACTTTGGGTTCATTTTCTTATGAAGTATGAGGTTCCGAGTGAGGGTCCATTTTCTTTTTTGCCTATGGATATCCAACTGGTCTAACTCCATCTGTTGAACACACCTTTTCTCCAGGTAAATTGATTTTGCACCTGTGTCAAAAATCTCCTGGGCATATTTGTGCAGGTGTGTTTCTTGGTTCTCTATTCTGTTCCATTGGTCTGTGTCTACCCCTCCACCAATGCTATGGTCTTGATTATTGTAGCTATATAATCCATCTTAAAATCAGGTAGTCTGATTGCTCCCATTTTATTCTTCTTTTAAAAAATAATTTTACCTATTCCAGTTCCTTTGTCTTTCCCTATAAATTTTAGAATGGTCTCCTCTGTATCTACAAGGCATCTTGCTGAGATTTGGATAGGAATGCCATTAAATCTGTACATTGATTTGGGGAGAGTTGACACATTTGCTATGCTGAATCTTCTAATCCGTGAGCACTGCGTATCTCCCCATTTATTTAGATCCTTTATTTCTTTCATCAGCATTCTGTAGTTTTTAGCATACAAGTTCTTCTTTTGGAAGAACTTATACAAGTTCTTCTTTTGGAAATGTATTGATTTCCTGTCATTCCGTAAGGGTATTGTCGCCGAGCGTGAGATTCTGAGTTGACATTTCTTTTCCTTTGGCATCTGAAAATATTGTATCACTTCCTTTGCATCTCCATATTTTCTGGTGAGAAATCTACTGTCTTTCTCATGGTAAGGTGTTTTTCTCTGGCTGCTTTTAAGACTTTTTCCTTTAGTTTTCCAAAGTTTAATAACTGTGTGTCCTGGTGTGGGTTTTGAGAGAGGGTTATCCTGTTTGAGGTTCACCCAGCTTCTTGATTCTGTAGGTTTATGTCTCTTACCAAATGTAGGGAGTTTTCAGCCACTATTTCTTCAGGTACCTTTTCATCCCCACTCTTTTTCTTGTCAACTTCCAGGACTATGACTACATGAATGTTAGGTCTTTTGTTATACAGTCCCACAGATCCCTGGGGCTCTGTTCTTTTTTTTTTTTTTTTTTCTTCTAGACTGTTTTCCTTCTGATGTTCAGATTGGGTCGTTTCTATGTCTTTCAATTACTGATTCTTTCCTCTGTTGCCTCCATCCTGATGTTGAGCCCAACCATTGAGTTTTTATTTCAGTTACCAGATTTTTCAGTTCTAAAATTTCCATTTGGTTCTTTTTTTTCCTTCTTCTTCTGTTTCTTTGCCAAGATTTTCTATTTTTTCATGTGTTGCAAGCATGGTCCCATTTGCACATTGAAGCATTTTTATGATGGTTACTTTAAAATGTTTGTCGGCTCATCCTAGCATCCCTGTCATCTTGGCAGTGGTATCATGATTGCTTTAAAAAAAAATTCGATATGAACTCTTCCCAGTTTTCCATATGAGAAATGATTTTCAACTAAAATGCATGCATTTTAGGGGTGCATTTGAGACTCTGGATCATATTAAGTTTTCTGTTTTATGAGACACCTCTTTGGCAGGGGAAGCAGGGGGCAGTGGGAGGAGGGTGTACTGCCTCATTACTTCCAGGTGGGGGTAGAAGTCCAGGTTCCCTGCTCAGCTTCTGTGACATCTGAAGAGGGAGGGTTCTTCATTACTTTTGAGGCAGGGGAAGTTCTGGCTCCCTACCAGGCCTCCAGGAATAACTCCCTGGCTGGGAGGGGTAGAGGTGCCTCCTTACTGTTCTGCATGTGGCCTCCACTGACTCTGGAGGGATGGGGTACAGGGCCTGTCTCTGCCTGAGGAGGATGAAAGTCCCTCCGAGGGACTGTAGGACCACCACTCCAGCAGGAAGGTCAGGTTACTTTGTAGCCTGGCAAGGGGGGACATCTTGGCTCCACCCAGCCTCTGCTAGCCAGGATGGGAACGCGGCTCTAGTGTTTTCTGTGGTGTTTGGCTGCAAATAGAGCAGTTTTCATTTAGAAGTTTTCTATTTTGCTAGGCTGCCCCTTTCCTGTCTTTTTAGCTCGAAGTCTCAGATATATAGGGCCAAACAAGAGCCCAGGGAACTCATCACTGTGTCATTCTTTGGGTCTTGGGATTCCTAACTGGTCTGCCTTTGCCTCTCCACCTTTTAGACTTGTCTTATGTTTGTTTTAAGTATAATGTTCAGGGTTTTTCATTGTATTTGGCAGAAAAATAGGGAAAAGTACCTGTACTCAATCCCCCCTGAACCAGATGTGTCAGTATGTTTTAAGAAGTCTCCAGGTACCCAGGGTTGAGAACCACTGATATAGGCCATAAGCTTCATGAGGGCTGGGGTTGTGTCTATTCTTTACCTGTAATAACTTCTGTACCTGATGCCTCAATAAGGATTTTTTGGATGGATGGATCGGTGGAAGGAAGGGAGGATGGATGGGTGGGTAGGTGGATGGGTGGGTGGATGGATGAATAAATGAATGCATATGAGAATGGAACGAGCAGCCAGAATGGTTCACTCTCACCAATGCCCCCATACACACATACCTCAGTCTAGCTAGACACAAGCCTGGCCCCAGCACCAGTAGGGGGCTTGGCCAGCAGGTGGCGCTGAGGAGCCCCAGGTGTGGTCCTGGGATGACTGCTGCAGTGAGGTCACTTGACTGAAGGAGACAGACATTAAAGAAACTCCCAATTACCTAGGAGCACTCTCTTATAAACATCTCATCTACTTCTCCTTTCTCTTCTGCCAGCTCTTTTATTTACCTCAATATCATAAATACTTCTTTTTTTCTCTCTCTCAAGAAGAGAACAGACTGGATAACTTTGATCATCGAAAGTGCCTTTCTCAAGGCTTAATCTCCAGGGATTTGGAACAAAAATAAAACATTATTCATCATGTCCTGAAATGATACATGTGTGTATGCTGGGCCCGGTGGTGTGTGCAGTGTCTTTGTCTAATGTTAGCACAGATGTTCATAGTTCCAATTCCATGAAATCTTTATTTAAAGTGTCTATTCACTTCTCTCTTTCTTACTAGAGTGAAAAGGTGAGTGAGCTAGAGCAGGAGGTCTGAAGCCCACTCAAATATCCTAGAAGGTGGGTATCACCTGGGCCTTTAGCTTACTTGGTCTTCAGTCATTTTTGGACCTTAGTGCAGGACACCAAGCCCCATAAACTCCAGAAATCTCTGTTTCCACACCATTAAAATGGAAGAAAAAAAATGATCCCTTTATCATAAAGTCAGTGTGAGGATTCAGTGAAGCAACATGGAAACCCTCCTAGCCCAATGCTGGTATGTAGGAAGCCTTTGAAATCTTACTTTTCTTTTTGTTCATTGCTTTTCAAGGCCAGAGAGTAAGAGAGAATGGAGCTGAGATTTTTATACTCCTTCTGTTTACCATTTAGTGGTAATCATCCTTCATTGTCCCATCCCTGGCCTCATTTCAGTGTCCCAGCCTGTCCCACCAGGGGTAGGGCATGGGAAGCAGAGACAAACAAGTCCAACCTCCCAAAGTCTTAAGCCAAGTTATCAATGAGAGAAGATCACAGAGGCACAGGAGGAGACGGGTGATGTCGCTCAGTCACGTCCATTCCACTTCTAAGGATTAAGAAGTTATGTGTAACATTGTGCCCCTTCCACAAGAAACCACGAGATTTATTTTATCTAAAACTCAGTTCCAGCTAAAGCTTTCTGTTAAGCAACTATTTTGCTTTCGTGCAAACGACACTAGAATCTTGTAATTGATCCTGTTTTCTTCTTTGTTCTGGCTCCTGGGAAGCTCAGAGTCAAAACCGTGGCCCAACTCTAGTGGTCCGTTAGGATCCACCTTAGTTTCATCCTTATTTGCCTAACATTCTTTACTCCCCTTAAAAAAAATCCTAGTGCCTGGTAGGTATTTTCAGGGAGCAATACTAGTGTATGAAGATAGGTTTTTAAAACAGACAGAGATATGGAAACCTAGACAGCCCCTTGCTTGAACTACTGAATTTTTTTTAATCAACTTTTTTGAGATATAATTTACATACTATGAATTTCACCCATTCTAAGTAAATCATACAATTCAATTATTGTTAGTAAATTTCCAGAGTTATACAATCATCATCAGAATTCAATTTTAGGGCATTGCCATGACTCTCAAAGATTCCTTCCTGTTTCCACCTCTAGTTTCAGGCAACCACTAATCTACTTTCTGTCTCTATGGATATCCTATTGTGGACTTTTTACGTGAGTGGAATCATACAGTGTGTTGCCTTTTGTGTCTACCTTCTTTAGGAGTTATCATTTTGGTTTTGCAATTTATCCTTGCTATAGCATGCATCCGTACTTGGGTTTTTTTTTTTTTTTAATTGACAACTAACATTCCATTGCATGGCTATACCGTCTTTTGATTATCCATTCACCAGTTGATGAAAATCTGGGTTGTTTCTATTTTTCGGCTATTATTAATAATGCTAGAAATAGTCACATGCAAATCTGTGTGTGGATCTCTTGAGTAGATATCTCGGTGTGGAACCACTGGTTATTATGATAACTATGTTTAACTGTTTGAGAAACTACCAGACTTTTCCACAGTGGATGCACCATTTTACATTCCCACCAGCAGTATATGAGGATCCTAATTTCTCCACAGTCTTGTCATTATTATCTGTCTTTTAAAAGTATAGTCATCCAGTAGACGTGAAGTGGTGTCTCATTGTGATTTTGATTTGCATTTCCCTGATGACCAGTGGTGTGGAGCATCTTTCCACAAGCTTCTGAACCACTCCTGTACCTTCTTCGGTGAACTGTCTATTCAGATCCTTTGCCCATTTTTAAATTGGGTTATTTGTCTTATTGAGTTGGAAGAATTCTCCAAATATTCTGGATACATCAGACATACAATCTATCAGATATATGATGTACAAATATTTTCTCCCATTCTGTAGCTTTTTCCTTTCTTAGTGGTGCCTTTTGAAACATAAGAGTTTTAAATTTTGATGAAGTCTAACTTAGCAATTTTTCTCTGTATGGGTTGTACCTCTGGTGTTGTATCTAAGAATCTTCGGCTAACTCTAGGTCTCGAAGCTTCATTTTCTCTTATGATTTCTTCTGATAGTTTTAAGAGGTTTAGCTGTTACATTTAGGACTAATGTCAGTGTGAGTTAGTTTTTGTGTGTGGTGTGAGGGAAAGGTCTAGATTCATTATTGTGCATGGAGAGGTCAGTTATTGCAGCACTGGAGCCATTTCATTTGTCCCCTGCCTTCTTCTCTCCCTTCCTCTACTTCAGCATGCCTGCAGATGAGCAACACCACTCCTCAGTGGCAGCCGTGGCCCCCACTTTCTTGTCACTTCAGTTCATGAGACCAACAGACTCTCTTGGCTGTACAACCCCAGTCCCAGTTTTCCGGAAGAGAGAATGGGACTTGGCCCTTCTGGGTCAGAGGACATCCCCTAGTCCAAACACATGTCTAAGGATCAGATTTACCCTGCCAGGGGCCCACCCCTAGGTGGATGATGGTCCTCAGAGAAGGAAGCTGGTGAGCTGGGCAAATACCCCCACAAGGAGTCTATTCCAGGGTCATTTCTAGGGTCATTATCTTATATTTGGCATTCTGGATTCCCTATGAACTAGCTTGACATTTCCAGCTCGGGGCTCACACAGGTCACGCCCTCAGAATTTGTTTTTGCTTGACCTGCATTCAAGTGCTCAAGAAAACAAATAAAACAATTGAATAGTTGGCATTTTAAAACTAAAAGATTTTGTGTACAAATCCAGCTTTTATGCTTCATTTTAAAAATAGGCAGATCTGGGTTTACAGCAGTTGGTGGCATCTGAGCAAAGAATATACCCTCCAGGGTGCCCCAGTCCCCGCCACTCCCTCTTGCTCCACACACAGTCCCCGTTCTTATTTTTTTTTAATTTTTTATTGTTTATTATTTTTGAGAGAGAGAGAGAGAGAGAG
The DNA here is from genome assembly GCF_007474595.2 of Lynx canadensis. Classification (NCBI taxonomy): domain Eukaryota; kingdom Metazoa; phylum Chordata; class Mammalia; order Carnivora; family Felidae; genus Lynx; species Lynx canadensis. The sequence goes on from NC_044304.2 coordinate 52,481,395, forward strand.
AGACTGACTGAGAGCAAACAGGGAAGGGGCAGAGAGAGAGGGAGACACAATCAGAAGTAGGCTGCAGGCTCTGAGCTCTCAGGACAGAGTCCGACGTGGGGCTTGAACTCACAGACCGTGAGATCATGACCTGAGCTGAAGTCAGACACTTAACCGACTGAGCCACCCAGGTGCCCCTAGTCCCCCATTCTTATTAACTTTCCCTCCCTGACTCTGTGAGACATTTGAATATATGCCTGCACCCCCAGAAAACTCTTCAGGGGTGCTCTCATCTGCCTCTTGCATCTTACCCAGAGACTAACTTAACCCAGCACTGCCCTCGATTCGAAGTCAGACATGTTCCTGCAGCACTGAGTTCATAACAGGATTTTGCTATTTGCAGTCTGCTTTCTGCACCATGTGTCAGTAGCATTGACACCCAAGTCTGGGTGTTTTATGGAAATTATGCCTTGGCCAGATTCGATGAGAATCTGCTGCACTTGGGGTACTTCATGCATGGCACCTCTCTTGTGTAATTAGAGCAAATAAATTAATATTCAGACTTACTTGACTAAAATAAGCATCCAGCGCCAAGGGTTCCCAGCAAGTAGAACAGTTGGGAATGGGGAGTGGTGGGTGAGGCACTTTAGAATCCATCAAGAAAGGAATCCCAAACTCTCACTTTTCACTAAAGAAAATAAAAGCTGTGTTAAGAATGTGGAAGAGTTTCCTTTGAAAACATTTTTTTCCAGTGGAATACCTCTATTTTATTTTGTTTTGAAAAATAAATGCAGTTCGCTCCTGCTTTTTTCCCTGTTACAAAACTAAGATGCTCTCATTGTTGATATCTGGGGAAATGCCAGGAATAATCAACATCACCTCCCACCCAGAGGAAACCATTGTTAACATAACGTAATAGAGACTCACCCTCATTCTAAACCTGATAATAGAATCATCCTGCACAAACAACATCTGTTATAAATTTAATTTCATTATAAGCATTTTTCCGTATAACTAATGGTGCTCCATAAATGTGATTATCAATGACCGCATGGTATCCTATTCTGTAGCTATCCCATAATGTATTTCATTTCCAAATGTTAGATTTATTTCCTCATACTGGCTATCATAAATGATGTTGCAGTAAGCATCCTTGTGTGTGAATCTGTACTCATCTTTTGGATTAGCATGAGAGAAATTTCTAATAATAAAGTTTCCAGGGGCGCCTGGGTGGCTCAGCCGGTTGAGTGTCCAGCTTCAGCTCAGGTCGTGATCTCACAGTTCATGAGTTTGAGCCCGCATCGGGCTCTGTACTGGCAGCTCAGAGCCTGGACCTGCTTTGGAATCTGTGTCTCCCTCTGTCTCTGCTCCTCCCCAGCTCATGCTCTGTCTCTTTCTCTCTCTCTCTCCTTCAAAAATAAATAAAAACATTTAAAAAAAAAGTTTCCAGCAAAAAGTAGAAAAGTTACATGAAAGGTATCAATATTCATCAATTAGCATAAATCTTACCTCAAATTTGTGTTGGTCTAGACATCCTCATGAAAAATATGCCCATGTCTTCTGTAGTTAGATCCTCCTTCCTGTGTCTCTTGCTGGCTCTTATCCATGTGGTTTTCCAGAGTCCATCCAACAGACTTCTTTTGAGATCTGTTATGTGCCGGCCTGGTGCCAGCATGGGAGAATGGCAGTGAGTGAAAAGGTGTTGCCCCCGCCATGAAGGATGAGGCATACCCTTGATGGTGACCGGTGTCTCACTTTAGAAACAGAAATAGTGGACGCTTTCCATGTTCTAGACATGCTCCCTGTTTAGTTAGGGAGAATCAGCTAAAGAAAGAATAGTAAGCTAGGTGATGTAAAGGGAAGTGTTAGAAGCGATGTGGGGACACCAAAGGGGGTGCTTTAAGGCAAATGGTGCCCCAGAGGGGGGAAACAGCACAAGCAAAGGCATAGAGATGTAAAGACTCGCCATTCCAGCAATTCCCTCCCAATTCCTCGAACTCAGCTCTGTACTTTCATTCTTTCTTCTCTTCATCCTTAAATTCTTCTGCCTTCCTCCTGGAGAACTTCTACTCATCCTTCAAAGCCCAGCTCACAGAACACTCCTTCTCCAGTGTTCTTCTTGGCATCCATACTCCACCTTGAGAGTGGCTGTTTCTCCTTCCTCTGTCCTGTCAGCTGCTTTGATCTTACCTTAGTCATCATTTTTGTCCCAGTTACATTCTAGAATTTTTAATGTTTCAAAAATTTTTTTTAAATTTTTGATACTGTTCATTTATCTTTTGTCTTTATTCTCACGTTAATTGACGAACTCCTTGAAGTCAGGGGTAGTGTATCAGTTAAGATTCAGTTCGGCTGTGTGTGATAGGAAACCTATGCTACCCAGAAGTGGAGAGCCCTGACTTATTTGGCAGCTCTTATAGTCATCAGAGACCTCAGCTCCATCCAAATTGCTGCTTCAATGTTCTCGTTTTTTGATTCTTCCTCATGGTCCCAACAAGGCTGCTTAAGCCCTGTTCATCCTATCAACATTCTGGCCAGCTGGAAGAATGAAGGGCCAAAGAAAAGAATACATCCTCCCTTTAGGGCTGCTTTTTGTAAGTTGCAAACTACACTTCTGTTTCCATTTCATCGGAACTTAGTCACGTGACCATACCTAGATACAAAGGAGTCTGGAAAATGTAGTCTATACTCCAGGCAGCTGTGTATTCAGCTAAAAAATAGAAGTCTGTTACTAAATAGAGGAGAAATAATTATGGAAGACCATTGACAGGTTTTGCCACAGTGAAAAACAAGGTCAAAGATGATTCCTCTGAGTCAGACTGGGCCAGCTCTGGGATCATTGTGTTACCCAGAAATGGAAGAAAACACAACAGCTACTATTAGTTGAGTATGTCCTATATGTCAGGCACTGTACTAGGTGCTTCCACCCTATTTTAGAGATGAGGAAAATGGAGACTTGGTGCAGTGAAATATCTGGCCCAGCTAATTAGAGCAGAAACAAGATTAGAGCAGAGATTAGCTGGTTTACAAAGTTCAGGTTCTTAACCACTGGCCAATTCTTCCATCCAAGTGAGCTCCATGCCTTCTGTGAATCAGCATTGCTGAAATGGCTAGAAAAGTGGGAAGGTGAGGCCACTGGGAGCCTCATTTAATGTCTAGCATCTCTCCAAACCCACCAATTCCTCTTGCCTTCCCTTCCCATTAGCAGAGATCCCTACCTATTGGTCTCTTTTTATCTAAAACCAATATCTGCAAGTTCTACTTAGGTAAATAGTTGCCACTGAGAAAGGAGTATTTCTGATTTGGAGTGAGGTCCAGGACACCTCTTCTTGCATACCTCCCATGATGGGGGGCTTACTATATCAAGGCAATTCATTGCATTGCTTTCAGCGGAGAGCTGTATTCTTTGGCAGTTCGAGGTGCTTATTCTTCAGTTAGTTCTCAACTAAGGACCATTTTGCCTCCCAATGGATATCTGGCAATGTCTAGAGATACTTTGATCTGTCATAACTGGGAATGGATGAGAGGGTGCTACTGGCATCTAGTGAGTAGAGGCCAGGGATGCTGCTAAACATCCAACAACGCACAGGACAGTCCTTCACAGCAAAGAATTATCCAGCTCAAAATGTCAACAGGACAAAGGTTGAGAAATGACTAAGGTTTGAATCTTGACATCGCCAGTCTCTTCCTAGCTGTGTGACCCTGAGTAGGTTGCCTTGCCTCTCTGAGCCTGAGCTATTTCCTCGTGTCTACCTTGGTGATCATCACATGCCCTCCCTATGTGCTTGTGGCAGGCATTTAATAACTGATATCTGAAAAGCCCAGAGCTTGGCTCCTTACCATCGTAGCTGCTCTCGTCAACATTCCCAGGATGTGGAAGGAACGTTGACTACCTTTGTTTATTTGCTGGCACATGGGCCTGATTAGATTACACTGTTTGTAATCTTTCTGGAGAAAGTCCCACTGCAGCTAATGGTTTTGGAATGGAGCCATTCCCTTAATTCAAAATTAATGGCTTGCTCGTGCACACAAGCCTCTTAGAGAGAAGGGATTCATTTCTGCTGATCCCCCAGTCCTCATCACCTGGGAATTGTCAGAGCTTTCCCACCCCACTGTCTCAATGACCCTCCCAACAGCCCAGGGAGGTAATGATGCTTTCCCTACTTTACAGGGAAGGTAATTGGAGACGTGGCTGTTGACCCAAGCTCTGCACAGCCCATCAAGTGGCAGAGCCCGGGTGAGAACTTTCTCCTTCCATCACCCGCTTCTTTAGGGACATAGTGCTATAAGGAAGCTACAGGTGCCCACCTTTCTCCCCCAATTGCCCTGTCCACAGTGCCTCCTCCAGCCTCTATTCCCTGTCCCCCAGAGCACACCCTCTAGCCTGCACCATCTCTGTAGGCTTGGCCTTGATCCCAGAGAGGGGCATCTCAGAACCCAATGGGGTCTGGGCAGCCTGAAGGGAGCATGGATGGCCTCCTGTGTAGCATTAGGTGCAATGAGGATCCACGTCCCCGGATACTTCCCGCTCTCAGCCTGATGTCCCTTTGGCATTTATAGAGAGAAAACCATTCAACCATCAGTTTTTCAAAATGCAGATGTCCGAGGGAAGGGAAAGCACCTTACATTAGTTATCTCACCGAGTAGGGCATGTTCAGGGATTGGGTAAGAGGAATGGAGACCAGGAATGGCATACGAGCCTGTGACCCAGGCAGCCACACAGGCCCTGTGCTCAGGAGGGCCCCCATCTCGGTTTCATGTTCTGCTGTTGCCATCTTGAAGTTCTTAATAATTTTTTAATTTTAAATTTTGCCCTGGGCCCTGAAAATTACATAGCCAGCCCTGAGTGAGACAGGAGGTCATTGTTGATGTGGCTGCTCCTTCTACCCTCTGGGTGCCCACCCTGTGGGACCCACTTTTTAGGCTTCCCTCAGGCTTCCTCCTCTCCCTGACACCCTCACCCCCACCCCGCATTCTTCAGGGGAGGCAGGTGCCAAGATAGGTATGTATTCAGCAGGTGGGTGCTCCATTTGCCTTTCCAGGAATCCTGCTCAATTCCATGGTTTCAGAGAACAAAGTGGATTTTCTTACTTCTGAAGCAGATCACTGAGCCGAAAGGAACTTTTCACCAGTAGATATCTGTTGAATGATTCGTAGCACCCTGCCCCTCACTCACTGACTCATCCCTTTACCAAATATGCATTTATCTTTGGCTTTTATGTCTAAGCAAAATAACATGTCCAAGCTACAAAGGAGAACATGTGATAAAGAACTGTGCTTACAGAGATAGGAAGATAAATATATATAAATTTATATATATTTATATATATTATTTATATAAATATATATGTGATATTAATTTATATGTGTGTAAATTTATATATATATTTATATATTTACATATATTATTTATATAAATACATATGTGATATTAATTTTCCCCAACATTTTCTCACTCAAAATATTGATAGAAAAGTTGGAAGCAATGTACAGTGAACACCTATATATCTACCACCTAGGTTACAAATTAACATTTTGCTCTTTTTGCTTGATTATATGTCTGTTCATTTATCCGTTCTTCTAACCAGCTATCCATCCAACTTGTTTTTTTGATTCATTTCAAAGTAAGCTGCAGACCTCAGTAGATTTCACCCCTAAACACTTAATATGCAACACTAATTTCTTTTCGGGGTGCCTGGGTGGCTCCATCAGTTAAGTGGCAGACTTTTGATTTTGGCTTAGGTCATGGTCCCAGGGTTGTGGGATCGAGCCCCACATTAGAGTCCATGCTGAACATGGAGCCTTCTTGGGATTCTCTCTCCCTCTTCCTCTGTTCCTTCCCTGCTCTCTCTCTTTCTCTCTCTCTCTCTCAAAATTTTTTTTTCCTTTTTTAGTCAAAAGGTAAAAAGTAATGATTTTTATATAAAAACAAATCATTTTCTGTCAAATACAATTATTGAATGACAAATAGTGTACACATAGTGAAAAGAAATTCTTGGTTCCCCTCTGTGTGCAATGAGGCAGAGAGAGAAATAAGAGAGAACTTTCCTCAAGGTAACAAGGAGAAAAGAGAAACATCTCTGTAACAGAGGGTGGTTGGAGCTACCTTGAGAATACCAAGCTGTGGGAATGTTTTAGGGAACAGCTTCCTGCTTCCTCCCAATCAAAACTGAAAATCTGAGATGAACTTCCTTAGCCTCTTTCCTCCTTGAGGTGGCTGCGGACTATTCCAGGGGGTGTGAACTTGGGCAGAACTGAAGGTGAAACTGCAAGGTCCTGGGTCTGGGATGTAGAAGTGGAGAAAGGTACAGGCTGATGCGGTCGATTTGGGGGTTATTATCCTCACAGAGCTGATGGCTGGGGTGGACGGGGTTGAGTGGGGAAGGCTCTCAGGCTGACAGCGGAGAGTGACAGGAGCAGAGAGCAGGACTGGGGCACAATAGAAGATGATGCTGTTCAGAAGAGGCACATTCAAAGAAGGTGGAGGGTTGCTCTGGCGGGCAGTTCAGAGCTGGAGGAGAATATAGAAAAGTACCCAAAGCAAGCCTCTAAACAGGGTACTTGGAAAAAGCCTGTAGCGATCACCTGTGCCATCTTTCACATTTGACCCGTGAGAAATTGCAGGCTGAGAGACCACTCTGAGTATTAGTGGCAGAGCTGGGGCAAAATTGGTGCTACCCAGATGGTGCTTTTCCAACAAAGTAACTCAAGGGTTCCTTCCACAAGGATCAAATGCCTTAAGGTCTTGCTTTTTATTTTTAAAAATATCATACAAATTTAGCTTTCTTCTCAAGAATTTGTCTGGCTCTCTCTGTCCCAAAAATAAATAAACGTTGAAAAAAAAATTTAAAAAAAAAAAAAAAGAAAAGAATTTGTCTGGCTTTGTCTTAATGTTACAGTAGTCTGTTTTTGCTAAGTTACTGAGAGATATTTACACTCTATTAGGGTTTCTAAATTTTCTTCAGAATCATACTACTTTTTGATGAATATCAAAATCTCACAACCTCTTCCAGAAGTTTTAATTCCCTGCTTCCACCTCCCACCCCAATTAAGGATCATCAATAACAGTATACAATGTGTTTTCAGTGTAGCCTTACTAGCAAAGAAAGTGTTGTTACATATTACTTTGCACAGTTTATACAATGAATTTTTTTTCAAATATAAAAACAAAATAAGTAAAAAAAAGATAAAATATGCTTTATCAAACAACATAACTCCCTTCCCTTTTGAGAACCATTAGTCTAAAGGGATGTGTAGATTTATTCCATGCTTTGGGTACCCTTGTAACCTCCCCCGTATCAGTTAGAGACGCTTTTGGCTGCAAGTAAAAACTCCAACAGTGACTTAAGCAAAGAAGACATTTCATTGTTTCCCATTAATAACCAGTATGAAGGAAGAAGATTCCAGGGTTAGTTCAGCAGCTCAGTGATAATAGGACTCTGGGTTGGCATCACAGTGGTTTTCTTGGTTTTCCCTGATGGCCCCAAGATGACTGCCATAAGCCCCAAGCATCACCTCCTATAGGGAGAAGGGGGCAAGAAGCAAAACTTTTCTTTGTTTTGATCATTTGTCAGAGAGAAAGAAATTTCTAGAACCCTGGCTTTGCCATGAGACTTCCCCATCTACTTTCTTGGCCACAGTTGTGTCTTGTGCCCAATCCTAGACCAGCCACTGGCAAAGAGGAACTAGAGTGCCGTATCCAGCTCAGACCAGTCATAATGCAGCCCACCTTCCCAGAACACATGCCACATGGGACCTACACAAACTTTGCATTGCTTTTGCCCAACTCCTTCGCTAGAATGTAAACTCCATGGGGGCAGAGATTTTTGTTTTGTTCACTGCTATACTCCCAACACCCAGAACAATGCCAGGAATTCACTAAATAGTCATTGAATGAGTGAAGAAATGAATGACTAAGGAAGGAAGGGGATTTGGACCATAGGCTGTATCTACTGCTCCCAACAGCATACAACCCCATTTAGATCAACTTGATGGTACCAAAGTGACTCTACCGATCTCCAAGCCTCTGGCCTTAATCCTTGTGTCTTTCTTCCTAGGGAGGGAGCCCCAGCTGGAGGCTGCTCTTGTGCCAATGACCCTTCCCAATTCTTCCTGTGTCGTAGAAGACAAGATGTGCGAGGGGAATAAGACCACCATAGCCAACCCCCAACTGATGCCCCTGGTGGTGTTCCTGAGTGCCATCTCCTTGGTCACCGTGGGACTCAACCTGTTGGTCCTCTACGCTGTACGGAGTGAGCGGAAGCTACACACTGTGGGGAACCTGTACATTGTCAGCCTCTCTGTGGCAGACCTGATCGTGGGAGCTGTTGTCATGCCCATGAGCATCCTCTACCTCCTCATGTCCAGGTGGTCCCTGGGCCACCCTCTCTGCCTCTTTTGGCTTTCCATGGACTATGTGGCCAGCACCGCATCAATTTTCAGTGTCTTCATCTTGTGCATCGATCGCTATCGCTCTGTCCAGCAGCCCCTCCGATATCTTAAGTATCGTACCAAGACCCGAGCATCAGCCACCATCTTGGGGGCCTGGTTTCTCTCCTTCCTGTGGGTTATTCCAATTCTGGGATGGCATCACTTTATGTCACCGGCCTCGGGACACCGGGAAGACAAGTGTGAAACAGACTTCTATGATGTCACCTGGTTCAAGATCATGACCGCCATCATCAACTTCTACCTGCCCACCTTGCTCATGCTCTGGTTCTATGCCAAGATCTACAAGGCTGTACGGCAGCACTGTCAGCACCGAGAGCTCATCAATGGATCCCTCCCTTCCTTCTCTGAAATTAAGCTGAAGCCAGAGAACCCCAAGGTGGGGGCCAAGAAACCAGGGAAGGAGTCTCCCTGGGAGGTTCTGAAAAGGAAATCAAAAGATGCCAGTGGTGAGCCTGTCATGAAGCCACCATCCCAAGACTCAGAGGAGATGAAATGCCCAGGTGTCTTCAGCCAAGAAGAGGACAAAGAAATGGACAAACTCCACTGCTTTCCACTTAACATTGTGCAGATGCAGACTGAGGCAGAGGGGAGTGGCAGGAGTTATGTAGCTATCAACCAGAGCCAGGGCCAGCTGGAGATAGATGAACAGAGCCTGAGAATGCGTGTGGCCAATGAGATATCAGAGGATCAAATCCTAGGTGATAGCCAATCCTTTTCCCGGACAGACTCAGACACACCCCCAGAGTCAGCATCAGGGAAAAGCAAACCTAGAAGTGGGTCTAGCACAGGACTGGATTACATCAAGTACACTTGGAAGAGGCTCCGCTCACATTCCAGACAGTACGTGTCTGGGTTGCACATGAACCGAGAACGGAAGGCTGCTAAACAATTGGGTTTTATTATGGCGGCCTTCATCCTTTGCTGGATTCCTTACTTTATCTTCTTCATGGTCATTGCCTTCTGCAAAAGCTGTTGCAATGAGCATGTGCATATGTTCACCATCTGGCTTGGCTATATCAACTCCACGCTGAACCCCCTCATTTACCCCTTGTGCAATGAAAACTTCAAGAAGACATTCAAGAAAATTCTCCACATTCGCTCTTAAGGGAGGCTACAAGGGGATGCAACCAAAGTGACACTTAGGCTGTCCCTGAAGAAAATGGAGGATGAGGCCTGTGAGTTGCCAGGCACCTGGGCTTTCCAGAGTCAAAAGAATAGTCTTAAGGACTAGGTAGCTTGGAAGGTTCTTAGACCCATTGGCAGAATAGCACATGTTGGTGGTCAACAGAGAGATTGTACTCTGAGTAGAAAGCAGGATATTTCCAAGAGAATCAGACCTGGATGAGTTCTCCTGCTCCTCAGGAAATGTGGGAGCCTCAGACTCTCACTGTCATTCAAGCTTTCAGACTTGAATTAATTGGAAACTGAAGGGACACGTAGGTAGAGTTTTACTGGAGAATTAGAACTCTCAAGCCTTCCTGGAATGGAGTTATATGACTGTGCAGAGACCTCGCATATGCAGATGGATGCTGTCCCCTTCCAGGGATCACCTTGATAGGCATGACAGCTATTCCATTGTGACTGTCACTTCTCAGAACACCTCTCCTCTGAGCCTCTCCTACAGCTTTCTCCAGAACCAGTGTCTGAACCACCTTGGAAATTCTGCTTTATTATTTCTCACTCATGCACATCTTAGAGTTGATAGGAAATTTTTCAGCTTGTACATTTCCTTGTTTGCAACCCCAAATTCCTTTTGGCTATTAACAGAATAATGATAAAAGCTGCCTTCAAAAGAAAAAGAAAAGGCATGTTTTTAATGGTTGCACAATGAAAGCATAAAAAAAGGGAATGGGGAGAAGAAAACTATATCTCTTGAGTGCTGGGCCAGGCTTATCCTCCTTAAGCTCCATGACACTCCATAGCAGGTGGATGGTGTTACTAGAAGAGCAAATTGTGATGTAGCAAGGTGACATAAAGTGCCCAACATCACACAGCTGGTAATGTGAGAGAGTTAGAATGAGAACCCTGTGGGGTTCTGGCTCATTGTAACACGTTTTCTCCAAAAGGCAAAAATTTGTCCTGTTAAGTATGTGCATGTGCGCACACACACACACACACACACACACACACACACATGCACGCACAACTATTCCTAAGAGTGGTGGCAATTCTCAAAAGGATATGCTGAGAGAAGGAAAAGCTGGCATAGAATATTCCTGAGGCGGCAGAAGGTGATACTTTGAGGGGACAGTGTGCATTTTTATTTGTGAGTTCTGCTGTATTCGTTGAAGAAAAGTCATCATGTTCTTTTATACTCACACCTCTTTAGTAAAAACTAGCAAAGGCATGGAACATACAGTTTTCTTTGGTGTTTACATTGCAATCTGGTTGTGATTTATATTTTAAAACTTAATGCTAAACTGTAATGTATGTAGCCAAATGGAGTGCGTGTACAAGCTGGTATTTTGTGTCCTGTGTTCCTGTTCGCATGATGTTGAAAATGACAGATTTTTACCTGCCTAAAATATGATATTTGAAACTACCTTGTTATGAGTTTGATTTATTTAATTCTCCCTTTCTGAGTCTCTTGGACTGAGAAGATGTATTGAAACATGCTGTCAAATATTATAAGATATGATACAGGATTGCTCTTTGGTTTCTGGTCACATGTGTAAATGTCTTTAGGAAAGAACTTTTTATAACAAGCCTCACTGTCTGCTTGGCATCCCCCAAAGCTCTTCTTGGTCAAAATTGGGGGAGCTAATGAGACTTTTATCCTGGTTTTGAAAGCTGTAGCTGGTCTGTTTCTAGGTCAAAAAGCCTTTCCCAGAAGACCTGTGAGAGACTTGCTCCCCAAGATCCCTCAGCTTGCTCCCCAAGATCCCTCATAATGAAGGAGCTTTAAAAAGATCACCTCCCACAGACAAATGGCTAAGTGCCCATTATTCGTGTTGATGAATGGTTGAGGCAACTAGTGAAGAGAAGTGGTTATAAGCTCTGACTTTGGGTCAAAGAGACCTGCATCTGAGTCTGATAAGAAGAAATGGTCAATATAACTTGTCAGAACACAAAAAGCCAGGCCCATGCATTATTGAATACAGTGTTTATGGTGCATGCAGAGCATCTGGTACATGGTGGGGACTCATATGTAGTTTTAAAACATACTGTGCATATCATATGCCAGGCCCCATGCTTTACCACTGTTATCTAATTTAGCCTTTACACGGATCTCATGAGGGAAACTTCTGTATTTTTACAACTAGGCAAACTGAGGCACAGAAAGAAACTGAGGAATGGGCAGACAGAAAAGGAGAAGTAGGAAGTGGGGGACAGAAAGAGCATAAACCAAATGGCATAATATTCATGCACTCAAGAAAAATCTACATTCAAAAACATATTCTTCATTAATGTATTCATAAGTTAAATATATTCAAAGGGAAAATAAACCATCCTTAGCTTTTGATAAGTAGAAATTCCTTCAAATGATTCTCTTAAGGTCATGTGAAAACCGGTCAATTACTGCATCACATAAATCTTTAAAAGCTTGTGAAACCATGCCACCTAATAGAAATTGCTATAAATCGTAGAAGCTGGTCATGTTAATAAAAGTGTTCATTCAGAAAAGCCATTAGTCTGCAGATTGGCCATTTGATGATTTGGTCATTTGGCTACTTGGCTTGCAGAAAATTGCTGGTCTCTCTTTTTAAGATGGGCCTTCCAGAGGAGATTTAAGTCAATACAGGGTGAAAAGGCTGCTGGCTGAGATGCATTCTAAGTTCCCTAAATAAATAATGCTTTTAAGATCTAATTTGCCAATATGTCATTCCACAGTGTTTTGGGCTTTCAACGCCTAGGCTGTGCAGCATATGGTTCCCATTGAGCTGCAAGACAAATGATGAAGGTGGATTGACCTGAATCTCTGTGGTCTTGAATAAAGGTCATGGGCCTCATTGCCTTGCTGTGTCCAAGAACATTCTCTGCCTTTTTCTGTGTCCTTGTCTGGCCTCTTTCATGATGCTCCATCATCTTGGTGCCCCAAGGCATGAGCATCAGTTCCAAAGTCCAAAGCTTAAAGAATCATCCTGTGTCTACCTTTGCTGCAATCAACTCTGAAGGAGATTGGGGGTCAGGTGGGACATGTGGTACAAACATGGCTGAAGGACCAACAGTTCCTAGAGAAGTGGAATCATTGTGAGCTGGGTTGAAACTCCAAAAGGTGTTAACTATAAGAATCTTGAAGTCTAGCAGAGGAAACAAGCTTTTAAAGAACTAACTCAACCCAGGCTCATACAGAGTGAAGCCTAGAGGTGGATGGGTGTCATCCTACTGTTTTTTTTTTTTTAATCAAGTTGGTTACATTCAAAATATACAGTAAAATTTACCCATTTATAATGTAGAGGTCAATGAATCTTGACAGATGTACACACCCATGTCATCCCCATTTCAGTCAAGATATAGAACATTTCCATCATCCCAGCAAGTTCCTCATGCTCCCTCTATGCTCCAGGCAACCAGTGATCTGACTTTTAAACACTATAGATTAGTTTGGCTGATTCTGTAACTTTGCATAAATGGAATTGTATGTATTCTTTTTTTCCATTTTGTCTAAGATTCACCCACCTTTCAATCAGGTTTATTATTATTATTAATGTTATTAAAGTATAGTTGACAGTGTTATATTAGTTTGCAGTGTACCTGTAGTGATTTGACAATTTTATACATTACTCACTGCTCACCACAGTAAGTGTAGTCACCATACAACGTGATTATAATATTACTGACCGTATTCTCTATGCTGTACTTTTCATCTCCACGATTTACTTATTTTACAACAGGAATTTTGTACCTCTTAATCCCTTTCACCTATTTTGCCCACCACCCCACCCCCCTCCCTTCTGGCAACCACCAGTTTGTCTCTGTATTTATAAGTCTGTTTCTTTTTTTAAATTTATTTACTTAAATTCAAGTTAGTTAACATACAGTGTAGTATTGGTTTTGGCTGTAGAACCCAGTGATTCATCACTTACATATGACACCCAGTGCTCATCCCAACAAGTGCCTCCTTAATGCCCATCACCCATTTAGCCCATCCCCCCCCACCGCCCCTCCAGCCCAGTTTGTTTTTTGGGTATTGAATTTGATAAGTTCTTTATACATTTTGGGTAATAACCCTTTATCAGATATGTTGTTTGCAAATATCTTCTCCCATTCTGTCAGTTGTCTTTTAGTGTTGTTGATTGTTTCCTTCACTGTGCAGAATCTTTTTGTCTTGATGAGGTCCCAGTAGTTCATTTTTTTATTTCTCCTGCCTCCAGAGATGTCTAGTAAGAAGTTACTGTCGCCAAAGTCAAAAAGTTTGCTGCTGTTTTCTCCTGTAGCGTTTTGATGGTTTCCCGTCCAACATTTAGGTCTGTCAGCCCCTTTGCATTTATTTTTCTGTATGGTATAAGAAAGTGGTCCAGTTTCATTCTTCTACAGGTCACCGTCCAGTTTTTCCCAGCACCATTTGCTAAAAAGGCTTTTTTCCATTGGATACTCTTTCCTGCTTTGTCGATGATTAGTTGGCCACACATTTGTGGGTCCATTTCTGGGTTCTCTATTCTGTTCCATGGATCTATGTGTCTGTTTTGTTTGTTCATTTGGTTTGTTGTTTAGATTCCACATATAAGTGAAATAATATAGTATTTGACTTTATCTGACTTACTTAGCTTCATAGGTCTTTCACAGGCCCTTCCTTGTTGTTGCAAATAGCAAGATTTCATTCCTTGCTTATGGCTGAGTAATATTCCAAAGTGTGTGTGTGTGTGTGTGTGTGTGTGTGTGTAATAACTTCTTTATCTTTTCATCTATTGATTGACACTTGGGCTGCTTCTGTATCTTGGCTATTGTAAATAATGCTGCAGCAAACAGAGGGGTGCGTAAATCTTTCAAAGTTAGTGTTTTTGTTTTCTTTGGGTAAATACCCAATAGTGGAATTACTGGATCATATGGTATTTCTATTTTTAATTTTTTGAGGGACCTCCACTCTGTTTTCCACAGTGGTTTCACCAATTTATATTCCCAACAGTGCACAAAAGTTCCCTTTCCTCCATGCCTTTGCCAACACTTGTTATTTCTTGTCTTTTTTCATTCTAGCCATTCTGACAGCTGTGAGGGGATATTACTGTAAGATATTACTGTAGTTTTTATTTGCATTTCCCTGATAATTAGTGGACATTGAGCCTCTTTTCATGCGTCTGTTAGCCTTCTTTAAGTCTTTGGAGAAATGTCTACTCAAGTCCTCTGCCCATTTTTTTTTTTTATTTTAAAAAAATTTTTTTTCAACGTTTATTTATTTTTGGGACAGAGAGAGACAGAGCATGAACGGGGGAGGGGCAGAGAGAGAGGGAGACACAGAATCGGAAACAGGCTCCAGGCTCCAGGCTCTGAGCCATCAGCCCAGAGCCTGACGCGGGGCTCGAACTCACGGACCGCGAGATCGTGACCTGGCTGAAGTCGGAGGCTTAACCGACTGCGCCACCCAGGCGCCCCCCTCTGCCCATTTTTAATGGGATTATTAGTGTGTGTGTGTGTGTGTGTGTGTGTGTGTGTGTGTGTGTTGAGTTGTATAAATTCTTTATATGTTTTGGATATTAATTCCTTATCAGATATACCGTTTGCAACTACCTTCTCCCATTCACTAGGTTTTTTTTTGTTTTGTTTTGTTGGTGATTTATGATGTGCAAAAGCTTTTTATTTTGCTGTAGTCCCAATAGTTTATTTTTGCTTTTGTTTCCCTTGCCTGAGGAGACATATCCATAAATACATTGCTAAGGCCAATGTCCAAGGGATTACTGCCTATGCTTTCTTGTAGGGGTTTTATGGTTTCAGGTCACTTAGGTTTTTAATCCATTTTGGGTTTATTGTGTGTGGTGTACGAAAGTGCTCCAGGTTCATTCTTTTTCATGTGGCTGTCCTGTTTCCCCAGCACCATTTATTGAAGAGACTGTCTTATCTTCATTGTATATTCTTGCCTTCTTTGTAGTAAATTAATTGACCATATAAATGTGGGTTTATTTCTGGGCTCTCTGACCTGTTCCACTGATCGATGTATCTATTTTTCTGCCAGTCTCATACTGTTATTACTACATCTTTGTAGTATATCTTGAAATCTGAGATTATACCTCCAGCTTTACTCTTCTTTCTCAAGATCGCTTTGGCTATTTGGGGTCTTTTTTGGTTCCATACAAATTTTAGGAGTATTTGTTCTAGTTCTATGAAAAATTCTATTGGTATTTTGATAAGAATTGCAATGAATCTGTAGATTGCTCTGGGAAGTATGGACATTTTAACAATATTCTTCCAATCCATGACCATGGAACATCTTTCCATTTGTGTCATCTTCAATTTCTTTCATCAATGTCTTATAGTTTTCAGAATATATGTATTTCACCTCCTTGGTTAAATTTATTCCTAAGTATTCTTTTTGGTGCATCAACTGGGTTTTGAAGACAGAAAGGGTTACACAAACAGAGGAAGTATGAGGCTATTGCAGGGATGGAGATATAAAAGAGCAGAGAGTGCTTAAAACACCAGAATTAATTTGATGTGACCCAAGCATGCAGTCTGAGGAGGCAGTGGCAGGAGCGGAGACTGCTATAGGGAAAGAATTTGCAATGTTGAATTTGACCTGAGCCTTGCACTCCTGAAGCTATGGCTTTTCAACACCCTCCTTCCACTTTTTTTTGTGCTCCAGAAAGAATTTATGGCAAAGAAATATCCATTCCCTTATGACTTAGGTAAGACTCATGGATACTTGTTTACCTGCGACAAGGCAAGACAATCCTTCTGAACTAATCGTTGCCTTAAAATGTTTAGCTGAGCTACTTGTATCCACTGATCAATCAAAACAAAATGCTTTATTAACCAACTTTAGTTAAGCTTCTCCCATACCCTTCAGGTTCCTTATTTTTGACTTACCCTTAGCCTGAGCCAGCATACGACCCCTCCAGAGAATAGGTTGACGTCAAGGTAAAATATTCTCTGATCTACTACTATCCAATCAAGCCACCCTTTCCTCCCACTTTCCCACACCCAGTTCTTTCTAGCCTTCTTCATTCTTCCTTTTGAAGGAAAAATCCTTTTTGCCTAGCCCTTAAGACACTTGCAGATCTTTAGGTCAGAGTGGCTCTCCATTGCAATAGTCCCTTCCCTCCCTTTCCCCCTCCCCCTTGCAATAATCCTTTCGAATAAAGTATCTCCTTACTAAATCTGGATTTGTTTTCTTATTTGGCAGAGTCAAACACACTTGCATTAGAATCCTATCCCCAAAGCTCTTTAACCTTCAGCAAGACACTTAACTTTTCCTAGTCTCTGTTCATGTGTAAGATGGGGGAGAATATGATACGTTTCAGGGCCTTTGTGGCGATTAGAAGATATGACAGCCTGGAAACATAGTAGTTAATAGTAGTCATTACTGTTGCTATTGAGTCTTTTGAGCCACATCAGAGTCACTTTCATTCCTTATGAACGAATGCCCTTATGTGTCACATTAAGTTTGTACTCATTATTGTGTCTTCAGTACCTGACCAATGCTTGGCACACAGTATATGCTCAATAAATAATTTGGCATGACTGCCTTTATCCCACTGACAGCGGGGAGCTATGAGAATAATGCCTAGTTTAGAAAGAGCAGGTTAATCACTGGCGACCTTCACGGGCTTTTACCTATTAAAATTCTCATCTGTCTTCACACTTGCCTCCTCACTGACACCTGGGATACGTTTAATGCCGCCTCTCTTGGAAAATGGAAATGACCGTAATTCCTGTCATCCTCTGAAATCGAGAGAAAGCGGAGGAGTTTTTTTCAAAGCATGACAGGCATAGACGCATTCCCATAGCCAATAAAGTGGCTTATCACCCGAAGCTCAGCCCTTATCAGAGGGCCTCGCCCACCTGCTGATGCTCCGCCTTCCCGGCAACTCAAGATCCTCCCACTCAGGCCGGTGCTAGGGGCTCATTTACCAGGTTGGCTCGCGCCTCCGTGTGCGCATGCGCACCACTGACCGCAGGCGGACGGGGCGGGGACAATTGCGTCATCGGGGCGCGCGCTGCGGCCGACGCTGTGGTTGCCGGAAGTTGAGTGGCGGTAAGTGAGCCGCGCTGCGGAGGGAGTAGTGGGGTCCTGCGGGCTGGGTTTTGGAGGCCTGGCGGGAAGGGGCGAGCTCGGCTGTGAGGGCGAGGGTCGTGGCAGAATTCAGGTTCCTCCCTCCTCCAGGGAGTCACTGACTCCAGCTCTCGCCCTCCTCCTGCCGCGTCCCGTCGGACTGGTTTCAGCCCGGGGTCTTCTGACTAGAAACCTCCTGATGTTCTAAGTCAGTCCCTCCTGGCGTCTGGCAGGGATGGTTCTCAACCTTCGATGTTGGGACACCAGAGATAGGACGCCAGTTCTCATCCTGGCTTTGCCTGGGATTTGCTGTGTGACTCTGGCATGTCACCTCTTTGTGAGCCTCTCTTCCCTCATCTGTTAAATGGGAGTGATAATAACGTCATTTGTGAAGCCAGGGTGTTAAATGAAGTCACTTCTTTCTCAGGGCTTTCTAAGCTAAGGTTTTCGACTCTTCAATTTGGTCCAGGGATTACAAACTTTAGTGCTTATTCCATCAGGTAAAGTATAAATGTAGGTGTAAGGAATTTCCATGTCAGAAAAAGTCAAACTTATATTTTTACTGAGTTGAGTTTTATAAGCAAGCACAGTACTAACATTTACTAACATTTATGAAATTGGAGAAGTGAAAACAAAACTTTTGTGTTGCACGCGTGTAATCTCTTGATTTTTAAACACTGACGACTACAGTTTTTTTCAACGCTAATTAAAAAAAATTTTTTTTTAATTCTGTGAATGAAACCAGGTGTATCTGTGATTGCCAGTTCCAGACCTTCAGACCTCTGGGTCCCAGTCTGCCTTTCCCATTGCATACTTGCATTTCTTCTGTGACACCCCTGCCCACTGGTTAAATTTCTTTGGTGGCAGAAAACTATTTCTGGTTATTCTTGTTTGGATTTCCCCTAACTCTGACTTAAGTCTATACCATAATCTCGGCTCATTGTCCCTCCTTCAGACTCTTCGGATCTCCCTTCCAATTTATTGCCCACACATCCTTGAAGGCTGCTGGTTTGTTTTCCTCTTCACACCATTTCTTCTCCAGGCTGAGCACATTTAATATATTTACCTGTAGTAAACTCCATAACAACCAAAAATTTTGTGATGTGCCAGGCATTACCATAAGTACTGGTAATGGGGGGGGGCTAAAATTAGACCGATTTCAGATTTCAGGGAGCCTACTTTTTGATCCTGGTGGTGGCAGTTGTGGTGATTGCCAATAATACAGAGCTTTTAGTGGGCGGTAGGTGTTTCAGATCCTGTTAGTATCCTGTTCAGGGGCGCCTGGGTGGCGCAGTCGGTTAAGCGTCCGACTTCAGCCAGGTCACGATCTCGTGGGCCGTGGGTTCGGGCCCCGCGTCGGGCTCTGGGCTGGTGGCTCAGAGCCTGGAGCCTGTTTCCGATTCTGTGTCTCCCTCTCTCTCTGCCCCTCCCCCGTTCATGCTCTGTCTCTCTCTGTCCCAAAAATAAATAAACGTTGAAAAAAAAAAATTTAAAAAAAAAAAGATCTCCCCTTCGCCCTCCCATTTTTCTTGGCCAACTCCTCCCTGCCCCTCATGTGACAAGATTGTGAAATTCTTAAAGGAGTCGTGTACCGGGCTCTTGTTCAAGATGCCCATCCCTGTCCTCGAGGAATTAATTATTTTTTAAGTCAAGGACATAGACAACAGC
The DNA here is from genome assembly GCF_007474595.2 of Lynx canadensis. Lineage (NCBI taxonomy): Eukaryota > Metazoa > Chordata > Mammalia > Carnivora > Felidae > Lynx > Lynx canadensis. Next base: position 52,500,638 of record NC_044304.2, read on the forward strand.
ACTGTGGAATGCAGCTATTGTAGAGATTTGCCAGAGGAGGACTTAGGGTGATCACAAGTCAGGCTGAGGCATCAGAGAAGTTTTCTGTGAGGAGGCATCGCTTTACTCAAGGCCTGAAGGATGAGCAAGATTAGTCAGGTGAAGAGGCATGGGAGGTGGGATGACATTGCAGACATTGGGAGTGGGGAGGGCTGTAGGTAACTTGCATCGTTCACCTCGGCTAAGAAGTGACTGTGGAAAGGTAAGCAGGAGGCAGATCACAAAGGACCTTGCGGGCAATATAAGGTTGTATAATCTAATATATGATATATAATTAGGAGCACAGAATTTGGACTGTAAGTTACATGCTGGCTTTGCCATTGAACTAGTTTTGCTACCTGGGGCTGGTCACTCCCTTTCTAAACTTCAGTTTCCTTATCTGTAAGCCATCCTCCCAGGGTTGCTGTGAGGATTGAATAGTATATGTTACCCACTTGCTAGATGGTAAATGATCAATAGTAGCAGTTAATATTACCGTGCAAAGAAGTTTGCACTTTATTTTGAAAGTGTGGTGTCAGAGAGTTGCAGTGAAAGTTGAAGAAGGGGTGTGATGTGCTCTCATCTATTTTAAATTTTTTAAATATTTATTTATTTTTGAGAGACAGAGAGACAGAGAGCCAGCAGGGGAGGGGCCGAGAGAGGGGGGAGACACAGAATCCGAAGCGGACTCCAGGCTCTGAGCTGTCAGCACAGAGCCCGACGCGGGGCTCGAACCCATGAGCTGTGAGATCATGACCTGAGCTGAAGTCGGACTCAACCGACTGAGACACCCAGGCTCCCCTGCTCTCTTCTGTTTTAAATTACTCAGGCTCTCCCATGGTGACTACACTGGACAGGGCAGACCCAGCAGGAAGACCAGTCAGGGCACTGTTCTGTGGTCCAGGTAGTGGAGGAGGAAGGCCTGAACCAAGGCAGTGGCTAAGCCAAGGGAGAAAGATGGGTGGGTTTAAGGGGTAAAGGAGGTGCTGGACTGGTAGCTGGATAACACCACCTGGGGAGAGGAGGAAGGTGAATTGGGACACAGGGTGCTGAGGGATGGATCCTGTGTGTGGACATAAGTAAGAAAATTCTTTTGATTAGTGGCCCTTGATTGGTTATCCCTCACTTCCTCGGAGGTTTTATTTGGAAATCCAAATGGCCTGTTTTATCCACTTTTACCTTTGGGAAATGAAGTTCAGGACTGCCTTCCTCCTCCTTTTTTTGTTTCCTGATCCTTCTACCTATCTCCAGTATAAGTAAGGCCTGGTTGTGTATTCAAGGAAGAATAATTAGATGCTGCTTTGTTACCCAGTAGGGAGTATGCATCTCTGTGGAATTGGCAGACTGGGTAACAGCTCAGTCTCATTCCAGCCTCTGCAACCCCCCACCCCACCACCCCAACCATGATCACCTTTGGGCTTTTCTCACCTTCTTTGTTGTGATTACTTTCCTTTGAACTTGTTCCTGTTTGACAGTCTCTCCTTGAGTGTGTAGTATAGAAAGGAAGGCCTCTTTTCTCTAGGAGTCTGACCAGAGGGAGCAGGACTGTACTTTTTTTGTGGAGACCTGAGGCCCCCTGTCTTTGTTGTAGACACACCTGCCCTTGACACTGTCATGCTGTGGGCTCCCAGCACTGCTTGACACTCCCCCTTGTGTTTGGACAGCTCTCTTGCCCATCTTCTCCTTGTCTTTCAGATTTCCATTCCTCTCCCAGCCTCCTAACCTGGACTTTGACTTCACTAAGTTGCAGCCATCAATGAAGGCTCCTCAGCTTCTGTCACTTACTGACTTGTCTCCAGCTGACTGTATCACTTCACCTCTGTGAAAGAAATGTGTTTAAGGCTGATTCTTTTACTTGTGCTGAGGTTCCATTGTTCTGTTTCTTTCCTGTTTAACCATCTCTTCTCATTTAAATATCTGGAAAAGACGAAACACCTTCACATCACATCACATCACATCACATCACATCACATCACATCACATCACATCACATCACATCACATCATCTCTTCCCATCCACGTTTGTTGACTTCCTGAAGTCATCATTTGCTAAAATCCTTCTTCTGTCCCACCTGTCCTCCAAAATTGCCCTTCCTCGTCTTCAGACCTTCACGTTGCCCGAACCCCTGAAAGTTTTCCCTTACCTTTTGAATTCTGAGCACATTTCATATTGCTGATATTCCTTTGTGTTATCTGTCTGGCCATTTCCCCCTCAGCTTCCATTGTGGGTCAACCCCCCTCCTTTTGTTCATTAAATGCTAGTTTTCTCCAAGGTTCTGCCTTATACTCTGTGCTCTTCTCACCCACAACTTCAACTCCCACTTATGTGCCAAGGACCCCTATTTTGTATGTTGAGCTGAGATCTCTCCTGCAGGCCAGGCCTCAGACTCAGTGAGCCCAAAATTAATCTCATCAGCTTCCCTCCAAAGCTGCCCTTCTTTCTACATCCTTTCCTCTGACTCATTCCCCTTCTTCCATTTAGTCATTCACATCAGAGCACTGCAGTTGTCTTGGCCTTTTCCCTCTTCTCCCATCCCAGGCAGTCATCAGAGTTCTACAGATTCTCCTTCCTTGATGTCTCCTGACACATTTTCTCCTCCATTGCTTCTCCCATTACCTTCTCCCATTACTTTAGGCTCTTCTTGCTTCTTGCCTGTATTCCTGCACAACCACTGAGCTGCTTGTCCTGTCTGGTGCTCACTGGTACTGGAGTATCATTCCTAAAATACAGATCTTTGCTAAAATACAAATCCCTGCTTCTTCAGTCCAATTTAGATACCCCTCCGTCCTCCCATAACACCCTGTACAAACACTTATACTATACCATATGGTACTTGTTTTATCCACAGATTGCTATACTGTCATTCCTGGTATGTATAACCCTCAAAACTTAGGTCCTGAAAGGCAGAGACCTTAGTCTCTTTTGCCATTGAGTGCTGAAATACAGCACGGGAACTGTACATAACATAATGTTTGTTGAAGGGATAACTAAATGGAAATCCCCATGTCTTTCACACATGTTTTGTTGATAACGTCAGTCCTATTTTTGAATGACTTCTGTATCAGATACATGCATTTTCTTTTTTTTAAATTTTTAAGTGTTTATTATTCTGAGAGAGAGAGAGAGCTCGTGCACAAGTGAGGGAGGGGCAGAGATAGAGGGAGGCACAATATGCTGAGCTGTCAGCCAGAGCCCGATGTGGGGCTCAAATTCATGGACCACAACATCATGACCTGAGCCAAAGTCAGATGCTTAACTGACTGAGCCACCCAGGTGCCCCTCAGGTACATGCATTTTCTAATCGAATCCTCACAATAATTCTACAGCAGGTAGTGTCCCATCTTACAGGTGGGGAAGAAGGCTCAGAAAAGTTAAATGACTTGCCCGAGGTTGTGTGGCTAGATGTAGCAGATGTCGGTTTTTTTTAATTTTTATTTATTTTTATTTTTTTAATGTTTATTCATTTTTTGAGAGAGAGAGAGGGAGACACAGAATCTGAAGCAGGCTCCAGGCTCCAAGATGTCAGCACAGAGCCGTACACGGGGCTTGACCCCACAAACTGTGAGATCATGACCTGAGTTGGATGCTTCATGGACTGAGCCACCCACACACCCCTCAGAGGTGGGATTTTAACTCCAGTCTCTCTGGCTCATGAAGCTGTGTCCTTCCATTATCATACTGCCTTCAGTGCCTGCACTGTTGTCCAGCTGTTTTTTTGGACTGAGATTTAAGACCCTGTATTTATCTCTGAAATTTTTAGTCTTGTTAAAATAGGCCTGTTATTCCAGATGGTCAGAATCTTTTGTATTGTGAAGTTTTGTTATCCATCATATTGCCTATTCCTTCCTGCTTCGTGTCATGTATAGAATTGATAAGCAAACCTATATCAATCATCAAAGTCACTGGTAAATGTAGTAAGTATACCTTTTTGAATATATTTGTTTATGTGGTTTATGTGTCTTTTTCCCTGCTCTAAGCCCCTAACACAATGTTCAGCACACATCAAACACTTAGTAAATATTGATGAATATTCATTCATGTAGATAAATAAAAATAAATAGATTAGGACCAAAGACTGAACCAATGACTTATCACAGTTAGCCCCTTTCTTTTATATATATGTATATTTTTGTTTATACATATAATTGTATTTATTATACTACTTATTATTAAGATTTATTTTTGGGAGGGAATCCCAAGCAGGCTCCATGCTGTCGGCACAGAGCCCAATGCAGGGCTCGATCTCACAAACCATGAGATCATTTCCTGAGCAGAGATCAAGAGTTGGATGTTTAACCAACTGAGCCACCCAGATGCCCCTATTAGTTCCTTTCTTATTAACACCAGTTCATATCGTAACCAGCATTCTTCAGATAAGATTATTTTACCAGTTTGTAGTCTCTCTGATTATGTTGGAATCCAATTATGACAGCTTCATCTTGTCTACCAGGATATTTGGAGTGGTCTTTTCAGAGGCCTTCCTAGGTCCAGATATCCTATATCCTATATCTGGTTCTTCTTTGATCAAGGAAGAAAAGCAGTTACTCTCACGACTCCTTCTTAAACCATAGTGGCCTCTTAGGATTAATACTCAAGACTGCCATATACAGTTGTGCAGGTTGTGCGCTGCCCAAGAGGCCACATCTGAGGGGGTTTTTGTTTGGATCATAGGCATCATGAATTTACTTTTGTAGTGACAATTTTCTGGCAGACAAAGGTAAAATGTCTTGGGTCAACCTAATCAATGTATTACAACAATTTTCTAAGGAAAGGAAGTAAAATGTCTCCAGGAGGGGGTATAGTTTTCTAATTGCACAGAAGTGACATGTGGTCTGGAATGGCCCACATGCCACCTTTCCTGAGCAAAACCTCTGTCCACTAGGCTGTAGAATCCATCCTTATTCTTATCTTTGGAAATCAGATATTTTGGAAATCTGGTAACATGTGTTGGGTTGGCCCAATTTTTCAGCACCTCTTCCTTTTCCAGGACTTCTTAGATATCACCAGAAATGAAACCACAGAGCCTCTGTTACTCAGAAGCTAGACTCCATAACTCAGCCAGCTTTTAGGAAACCATGCCAGATTTTACCTGTTGGTTGACATGAGGCCTCTCTAGTGATCCTGGTGAATCCAGGTGGCTGTCCCTTGTATATAGAATGAAGCAACATGACACTGTTGATTGGTGCAGTTAACAAAAAGGACTCTGAAGCAGGCATGCTGTTTCCATGTTCCTTGTGTTGTCTTTCTCCTCTCTCACAGGCTCTCTCAGCTTTTACTATCCCTCCCTCGTGGGCTTGCCACGCCCCACAACACTGGTATCCAGTGCGTCCATTCTCAAAAACAGGCTGAACAACAGCACGTTGTATGTGAAGGTTAAGGTTATCATAGCAGAAGGAAAACAAAGGAAAAACTCCCAGGAGTAACCAGTGAGAATGAAGGTTACAGTTTGAAGACAGTGGAGGTGACTGCCAGTTCTCTCATTGACCAAGGTGGCATGCATGGAGGTGAGGGAGACAACCCGTCCATAATAGCAGCTATCCTGCCTGCTTATGTGATCAGCTGCGGCCACCTATCAGTACAGTCACACACACAAAAAAGCCACTTTCGATGACTCGGTGTCTTGTGGAGACCTCAGTTTGGCCCAGGGGCATCTTGACTGTAATGCGATTTTTAAAGGGAATTGAGACTTCCGAACCCAGCTGGTTCCCCTGTCGGAGTCCTGAGTTTTCATCTTCCAGTAAAGCCTAATCTGTCTTCGAAGTTTGGAACTTTGCCCCCCTCCTTTTGGAAGGGAGGGCCTGTTTGGCAGCCTTGCACATTATTTCCAAAACTCGTGAAGTTGCAGGACGTCATTAGCCGGCAAAATGTGCATTGGCTTCGTAGGCCAAAGAGGCCCCCTCCCCACTCCTGGCCATCTCCCCCTTTTTTTTTTTTTTTTTTTTTTTTTAACCCATCAGCTTACATACTCTGTTTGTCAGCAGGACTTGGCCATGTGGTTTGGTGCTTATTTTAATGACTGCCAGAGCTCACAGCCCCGCAGCTGGGAAAATGAGAACAGAAGTCTGCTCTATGTGCTCCATTTTGGCCCAGAGACGGCACTTCAGGGCCAAATTGCGGTTGTTCTGGTGCTTCTGCTAAGTGAATGGCCCCACGTGGCCTGCGAGAAATTGAACACAAAGTGCTCCTAACCCTTAGCACTTGTTCCTCTGGACTTGCCCTTGATGACCTATAGCAGGAGACCATCCGTTTCATTTTAATTAAACCTCTGCTGTGACTGCAGTGCTCCTTTGAGGGAGGTGAGGCTTACACAAGGCACTTTTGAGATGGAGAAAGTTTTCACAGTGAGCACAGAGAAGGGCAGCTGCATTAGGCAGGCAGCGTTGGCTAATGTAAGGTACGGGGCATGTGTTGACAATCTGAGGGCACTGCCACTTAGGCTGACTGCGCCAGGCCCCTGAACAGGCACATCACGCCCTTTCTCATTTAGCTCTCCCAACAACCTCACGGGTTGGCTGGAATTATCCTTATTTTACAGATGAGGAAATCAAGGCACAGGGAATGAAGTTACCCGCCCAAGGCTCCTCAGCCAGTGAGAGGTGGAATTGGGCACTCATGCTTGGGTCTCTCTGAAGACCGGGCTCCCCACTGTCACATTAGCATCCTTTCTCTGAACGACTGGAAGTTCCCCTGCCCTCCCCAAACAACAAACAAACAAACAAAAAAAACAAAACCCCAACAACATACAGGGAAAAGTCAGAGCAAGGCATTTTTATTAGAACAGTTAGGCTAGTCTGTTTCTCTGCTGTCCCTCCAAGGGTTTAGTTTCCCTGAAGACAGGTTTGTTTGTTTCATCACTGTGATTTTTGTTCATTTTCTACCAGTTGACTTCTTCATTTCCAGAAATCCTACCCTGTAATATCTGCTGCATCCAATCCTATTGCCTACCCTCCCTTGGAGGGAGACCAGTTGGACAGACTCACCAGGGAGCATTCCCGGTCCAATTAATTACATAAGCAGTAAAGCCAAAATACTTCCGTCTTCAGTATCTTTAATAACAAATGCCAGAAAAATTTATGGAAATGATATTTCTTTTATACTTATTTAGAGCAATGAGTTTCTTTTCACCAAAGCTAGATTTTAAATAGGTCATCTGTTAACTATTAAGTGAATACAGGAAGGTTCTGTGTAGGATCATTATAGCTTGAATATAGGGCTTTCGGTTTTACTTTTTTTGTTCAGGTATAGTCTGCATATGGTAAAGTACATTAATCGTAAATATATAGCTCATGTATTTTTGCATGTGTATGTGCTCTGAAACCACCTCCCAGCTCAAGGAAAATGGAATGTTTCCAGCTCTCCAGGAGGCTTCTTACTGCCCCTTTCCAGTCAGTAGCCCCACCCCACCCTGTAATTACTATTCTAACTTCTTTCACGTAATTGGTTTTGCCTGTTCAGTATAGCATAGGCTGGGTGTGTGCAGGCGCTAAAATTGTCTTCATATTTTATTTTGGAACAGTTTCAAATTTGCAGAAACCTTACAAGAATAAGACAGACCTCTCATATACCCTTCTCCAGAGATTCCAGGCAGATTTTGTCCCAGTAGCACCCTTTATGAAAGCAGAGTGTCAAGCCAGCATCACATGTTGCCCCCGGTCATTGTGTCTTTCTCTTTTACTCTGGAACAATTCCCTAGTCTTCCCTTGACCTTGACACTTTTTTTTTTTTTAATGTTTATTTATTTTTGAGAGAGAGAGAGACAGAATGTGAGCAGGGAAGGGACAGAGAGAGAGACAGAGAGAGGGAGACACAGAATCCGAAGCAGGCTCCAGGTTCTGAGCTGTCAGCACAGAGTCCATCATGGGCTCAAACTCATGAACCAAGAGATCATGATCTGAGCCGAAGTCGAACGCTTAACCGACTGAGCCACCCAGGTGCCCCAAGATCTTGACACTTTTGAAGATTGTAAGCCAGTCTCAGTCATTTTGTACAATGTTTTCCAGTTTGGGTTTACCTAACGTTTCTTCTCAATGAGACCCACGTCATTTGCTTTCAGAGGAGTGGTATGGATGTTTGTGCTTTTCACTGCATTCTATCAGATAGCATATGTATCTGTGTCCCATTGCTGCTGGTGTTGACTTCAATCCCTGCATTAAGATGGTGTCTGCCAGATTTTGTCACTGTAGAGTTACTTTTTCTCTCCTTTGAAATTAATAGTTGTTTTTTTGTTTTTGTTTTTGTTTTTGTTTTTGTTTTGGTGGAGAGATACTTTGAGACTGTGGATGTAGGCCTTTGACTTCTGTACCGATGGCAATACTTTCAGGAAGAAAGATCTATACTAACTTTATACTTGGTTGGGTGAGATTTCATTTCAGTTGATTTGTACATGCATATCTCTTATCCACTAAGATCTTAGTCCTAAAAAACGATAACAGATTTATTTCTAAGTCATATGGCATATTTCCAAGTGTTCTTCATGATTGCTTGCTCTAATCTCCATATTCCATTGTAATAAGCTTGGAGTTTGTCTTTCCAGTCATAGAAGCCTGGGTTATTTCTTTCTCTTGCTTCTTTTATGGGAAGGTACCCATAAAAGGTTTCTAGAACTCATCTTAGTAACATTTGGGAGCCGTTCTGCAAGTGATTATGGTGTATTGAGAGGGATATGAGCCAGGATCTGTATCTGTAGAATTTACAATCAGGTTGATGGAGGTAGACAGATCAGCAAAGAGCTGAACAGTAATACTAAATGTAGAGGTAGTTTAGAGACAGAAGTGGTTAACCAAAGCCAAGGGAGAAGAGAAAGCAATGGGTAAAGAGAGTGAAAGGGAGCTCTGGGAAGGCTTTATGGAGCAAATAACCTATGAGCTGGATTTTGAAAAGTGCCAGTCACAGGAGCAGGGATGCCTATCAGACACAGGGAGCTGTTTGTTCAGGGTTGTGGAGGCAGGACAACAGGTGTGTTAGAGGGGCACCAAGCAGCTGGATGTTTCTTCAGCATCAAGTCAGAGGTGAAGAGTGGCGGGGCCACCAGGGTGGCCCCGGAAAAGTTGGGAGGCAGTATCAGGGGTCAAGGAAAAAGTAGGAAGGAAACCATCAGAGGTGTGGTAACATGCCTATTTTGCATGTGCATTGCCACTAATGCCATCTCCTTGCATATTATGAGCTTCAGTAAATGTTAACTGAACTTCACGGTAGCTTACTGATGCTGATATATGCGTGTGTAAGTGTTCATATAGACTACGTTTTCCAGTTCATAAAGATGTATTTGCAGCATCACAAGGTTTCTCTCATGGACCAGCAACTGTAACCTTGCAACCTGCTTCATCCACATAACAGATTTGGAAGATCATCTAGTCTGAGGGTCTGCAAACTACAGCCTGCAGGTCAGATCCTGACCCACACCTTGTGTGTGTGTGTTTGTGTGTGTGTGTGTGTGTGTGCGCATAGTCCATAAGCTAAGGATTGTTTGTACATTTTTCAAGAGTTGTAAAAAAGAAGAAGAAACTATGACAGAAACTGTTTTGGCATGAAATGACTAAAATATTTACTGTCTGGCCCTTGTCAGAAAAAGCCTGCCAAACCGTGGGCTCGTCTGACTGCCTGATACAGTAAACCTTTGTACAATATGACTTGGCAAATAATCATCTTAATATATGCTTGAACACTTCCACTAATGGAAAATTCATTATCTCTCCGGCCAATCTGTTTCTTATTTGGACAATTCAGGCTATTAGTAATTTGTAAAGTCTGCTGTAATTTGTCTCATTATTGCCTCCATGTAGTGGCCCTTTTTGAGGGGAAGGGAACTAATATTTCATGTCAACATTTACTGAGCTCCTAATATATTCTAGGCAGTGTGGTAAGTGCTGAAGAAAGATGAATAAGACATGATTGTTGCATCAGAGATCTCTCAGGTGTTATTTCCTGGGACCAAAGCAGTTGTGCTGGTAGTCTTATGTCTCCTTCATTCCCCATCTTGCCATTGGGTTAGGACTTTTTTCTTTAATTATTGTATTTATTTCTGTATTGTTGTTCTACATACACAAAATTCATTGTATTTTGAACACAAAATTCATTGAAGTCTGAACACAAAATTCAAAGGGAATAGGGCCAGACAGTTTAAAATAACTCTCTCCACACCCCTGTCTCCCAACTCCATAGCTTCTTTCTTGGGAGGCAAGCACTATTACCCATTTCCTGTGGGGATTTGACTTTGAAGAATAGCACTACCCAAGGTTTAGGACCATTTGGACAGAAACTTTTGGTAAATATTCAGACAGTGGTATTTTTTGAGCTTGTCCTTATGTAATTTGCTGAGTGTGACTTAGTTTTATTTTCATAAAAGCCTAAAGTTTGCACCACTTTTGGGTGGTAGACACAGCCCCAAAAGGGTTTGTATTGCTTAACCACCCATCTGCGATTTCAGTTTAACCTTGGCTGGATGTTTTGGTTACTGCTGGGATTCTTTTCCATTACAGCATTGAATCTTCATCAAATCCTTTCCTCTTTCAGTGGAAGTGACACAATCCCATCTTGTGTAACTCCTGGGTTTCACATCCCGGATATGATAGAAATAGTCTGAAATAAAGTTAACCCACACTTATATTGATGCCTCTGTCAGTTTCTTTCCTGGAATATGTCCGTATGTAGTGTTGAGGTATGATGAAAGTCATATTTTAACTTTCTAAGCTAAGCAGAAGCTAGAATTCTGACCTTGGGATATATAGGCAAGCCTTAATTTTCATGAAGCAGGTGATGTTTGGATATAGGTTAGTTACACATAAATGACTTTGCACCTGTAACTTACTGCTCCCTCCAGATTTCTATTCTGATCATTTCCTCTTAAATCTTCCCTTCCAGCTTAAGGAAGATAGCAGTATGACATAGATGTATAGGTTCCTAAGTGATACATTTATACTTGCATATCATATTTAGATGTTTCCAGCAAATTCCCCATCACGTGTTGCTGCTGCTGCTGCATAGGACCCTTCTGTTTTCTGAGCCTGTCAAGCAGGAGTTCAGCAGCTGAATACCAACCACATCCTCTTGTGAAATAGGCTCTTGGGTTCTGTTTGAAATTTCTCAAAGATCAAATAAGTCAGAAAATGTTTGAAGGATGTGCCTTTTATGTAGGTTACTGTCTTAGTATGCCTGTCGGTTATCTTCTAAGTGGTCTTCCTGAATCACTTTTTCTCAGCTACTGAAGTGCTGTACAGAAGAGTTTTCTCTTTTGTTTCTGGTGCTGGTAAAATTCCATCTTGATGACCTCAGTAGGTCATCAAGATGATGGTGAGTTCCTGTTAACCTTTAAGAGTAAGTTGTGGATGACTAAAGCATTTAGGGACCTGATGACCCATCCCGTGGAGGATCTCAGAGATCCATTTGTACCACTGTCTGCACTGTGTTGATTTCCTTCCATATTGGACGATTACTCTGGCCATGACCTTTTTCTTCTGACCCTGTTGGAGAGGAGGTTAGTATGTAAATGTTTTTCAAAATGGTTATTGTTTTTAGCATATGTGGGGCTGATGGGTAATATTCAGGCTCTGAAAAGGGGTGTCTTCTTTCAAGGCGATACACTATAGTGATGAGAGTTGGGGCTTTGCTGCCAGTCAACCTGGGTTATAATCTCAGCTCTTCTACTCCCTAACTGAGTGACTTTGGGCAAGTGACTTGATATTTCAGTGTCTCCATTTCTGTTCTGTAAAGTAGGCACAATGCAACCACTTTGGGGTTGTCATCAGATAATATGTAGAATGTTTAGTGCTTGGCACAGAATAAACATTCAATTAGAACAGTTACTACTGCTGCTGTTATTTAAAAAGTTTTTTAAAAGGTATGATCAAAAAAGTAAGTATGATTCATGATGGCAAATCCTGTAATGGAAGTTTTCATCTGTCATTACAGAGAAGGGGGCCATTGATGCCCACTGACTGTGGGCATTAATGAGAGCTTCATCAAGAGTCTTAGTAGATGAGAGGAATTTCCCTGGTAGAGAGGGGGTGAGGTCTCCTAGGGAAAGGTGAAAGACTGGGAAACTCTCTGTGGAGTAAAGCCAGTAAGATTTTGTTTGTTTAAACAAGGGAGCCCCGGGGCGCCTGGGTGGCGCAGTCGGTTAAGCGTCCGACTTCAGCCAGGCCACGATCTCGCGGTCCGTGAGTTCGAGCCCCGCGTCGGGCTCTGGGCTGATGGCTCGGAGCCTGGAGCCTGTTTCCGATTCTGTGTCTCCCTCTCTCTCTGCCCCTCCCCCGTTCATGCTCTGTCTCTCTCTGTCCCAAAAATAAATAAACGTTGAAAAAAAAAAAAATTTAAACAAGGGAGCCCCCTGCACAGATCAGATCTGGTGGCAACGTGACAACTTGTTTGGAGAAGACAGGGACAGAAGGCAGTGACCTGTGAGCATGTTACTGCAGGAGCCAAGGTGTGAGATGGTGGGCCTGATGTGTGGTGGGGAGGACGGAGAGAAGAGAAGCTGACTTGGACAGGAAGCACGAAATCACATGTTTGGAATATGGACTTTGGGTCCTTGTCCTCTTCCCTCTTCCACTTTCCTACCTGTATGTCCTTCTGTGGACTTCTTACCTCTCTCAACCTCAGTTTCTTCCTCTTTAAAATTGGCACTGTCACTTCCTAGGGCTTTCTGGAGGAGTAAATTCAGGTGCACACCCTGCTGTGGTGCCTGGTCCCGGTTAATGCTGAGTAGCTGTCGCTGTCATCTTCATCTCATTCCGGCGGCCCGTTTAAGGTTGAACCTCTAGCAATTAGTGATTTATTGAATGTGAGAGAGAGGAAAATTGAAGATGACTTTGAGGTTTCGACCTTGGATGTAGGTGGTACTATTATGTAAACTAGGACATGCAGGAAAACGGGCAGAATTTTGCAAAAAGAAATGTTTAGTTTGGATTTGTCAAACTTGAGACGTCTCTGAGAAATCCAAGTCCTGGCTTTAGTATACGTGTTGCTAAAGCGAGCACATCCAAGTCCTGGCTTGCTTGCCTGACTGCCTGCCTGCCTTATTTATTTATTTATTTATTTATTTATTTATTTATTTATTTAAATTTATTGTCAAATTGGCTTCCCTACAACACCCATTGCTCATCCCAACAAGTGCCCTCCTCAATGCCCATCACCCACTTTCCCCTCTCTCCTTCCCCCATCTCCCCTTCCCCTCAGTTTGTTCTCTGTATTTAAGAGTCTCCTTTGGTTTGCCTTCCTCCCTCTCTGTAACTTTTTTTTCCTCTTCCTTTCCCCCATGGTCTTCTGTTAAGGTTCTCAAGATCCACATATGAGTGAAAACATAAGGTATCTATCTTTCTCTGACTGACTGACTTCACTTAGCATAACACCCTCCAGTTCCATCCACGTTGCTGCAATGGCCACATTTCATTTTTTCTCATTGCCAAGTAGTATTCCATTGTATATATAAACCACATCTTCTTTATCCATTCATCAGTTGATGGTAAGTCCTGGCTTTAAACTCACTTATACAGTTGGCCCTTGAACAACTTGAGGAACAGGGTGCTGATCCCTATCCATGCCAACTTTTGACTCCCTCAAATCCATGTATAACTTCTGACTCCCCCAAAACTTAACTACAAATTATATATATTTCTCTTAATTCCAAAATCAGCCAAGTTGGGAAAACTGAAAGCTAGGTAATAATCTTGGCTCAAAACTCAGGCAGTAGATGTGAATGATAGTCATAGTGTGACTCTTCATACCTTCTGCTGTATAAATATTGCTCTGTCAGGGATGGACAGTGATGGACAGGATGGAACATGAAGAGACCTCCCCCACTTCTGCTTTTCGGAAATATCAAGTTCTCTAGTGTTGTGCTGGAGGAGGTGTATCCCTGAGAGTGTGTGCAGGGGTAGGGGAGTTATAGTGTGTGCATGCCTGATTGCTGGGGGAGGGAGATTTCAGGAGGGGAAATTTTAGGAGGGGAAATATTAAAATACATATATAGTAGAGTAAGATGCAAAGTTTCCATGCATTTAAAAGATAAAAGATGAGATGTCAAAAAAAAAATTCGGGTACTGTGGTTAGGTGGGCCAGAAACTTCTTTGTTCTCCTCAGGTGGGGGGTGCTCAAGTGCTTTCATTCAAAGCTGTGACAGGGCTTTGTGTTTCTGACCAGCTGGGCCTGGGTTTTTTACTTGTGAAGTTCTCCAGGATCACACAGGAGGGCACAAATTTCTGAGACTATGATTATGTCGAAGAAGGAGTAGTAGCACTTGTACACCAGTCAGACCGACTTGATCAAGAAAGGAAGATGCACAGAGGTGAAGGCCAGAAAGGCCTTAGAAAAAGGACTTCACTTAGAAAATCAGTTGTGTTGCCAGGAGGCTAAACTTGGCAACACGGGCACATTACTCAGGGTGGTTTTCAGTTATGTCTTCAGGTAGCCTGCATAGCTCCCATCATTTTTTGTTTGTTTTGATTATGCCTTATTATAAATGTTTTTTTTTTCTTTCTCACCATGTTTGATGCCATTTTGCTGTGTTCCGTTTTGTTTATTAGTAGGCGAGAAATAATGGCAGCAGCTACGGGGGATCCTGGGCTCTCCAAATTGCAGTTTGCTCCCTTTAGCAGTGCCTTGGATGTTGGATTCTGGCACGAGTTGACCCAGAGGAAACTGAATGAATATCGGCTGGATGAAGCTCCCAAGGACATTAAGGGATATTACTACAATGGTAGGAGACAGTTCACTCTGTATGTCATCATCTTCTGTCACCTTCTCTGCCCTCTAGAATAGGGTCAGCTTTCCTTTAGAAAGGGACACTCTTGTCTTGTATAATTAATGATCTTCACTGTTTTCTATTTTTACTTCTTGTCTTAATTTCTTTCGTTCGTTCATTCTTTAAATTTGTTTATTTGCTTATTTTTATTTGAATGTAGTTCAGCCACAATGTTACGTTAGTTTCAGGCTTACAACATAGCAATTCAACAAGTTTGTACGTTATGCTGTGCTCACCACAACTGTAGCTACCGTCTGTCACCATACAACACGATTACAGTGACGTTGACTGTATTCCCTATGCTGCACCTTTTATCCCCCTTTTACTTCCTGACTTTTGACCCAAGTTCATTTTCACTTCTTTCCCTCTGTTGTGGGGAAAAGAAAGGGAGTAGCGAGACCCCAGTTAATTAATCCAAAGAATGAATACTGATTACTTAGAATTGCTGGGGGAGGAGATTAGAAATCATTTCCCCCAGTGAATCTTTCTTTCTTTCTTTTTTTTTTTTTTTTTTTATTCTTGACAAATTTCTGAGATTCAGAAAAGCTGTGGCATCTTCTGCTAAGTCCCTGTTGAGTATGGATGACCAGAATTGCACAGGGCAGTTTGGGCTCAAGAAAAAGAACAAAATTATTCACAAACGTTTTAGTTATGAATGCTGCTATTACTGACTCATAATGGAAAATGTGATAATGCTTCTGTCCAGGTGATTCTGCTGGGCTTCCAGCTCGCTTAACATTGGAGTTCAGTGCTTTTGACATGTGAGTTTTTTTTTTTTTTTTTTTTTTTTTTTTGCTTAAAATCTAAAAGTGTTTGCTTTTTGTGAGGAATGAGCATTCTTAACTTTGCACATAGGTGGACCACAGGGAGAACTGGGGGAGCCTCTGGGAGCAGGGCCAGGTCCTTGATTCTTTTGTCCCCATTATAGCACAGAGACAAGTGTTAGATGCTTAGGACTATCAGATATATTATTTTCAGCAGGTAATTATCATAGCCTGTTAGGTCCAAGTATCATCTAGATTAATTGAGATTTAGATAATATCCCACCTGCTTTTGATTTTAGTTAGTATTTTGTGATCCTTTATTGGTACTTCTTGACTTACTCCTTTAGATGCCTATCCATGGGCATCAGTGAACATATTTATTAGACTACTTCTGTATACAAGCCACTGTGTAAGGCATTATATTATGGGAATACTCAAAGAAATATGACATATCCCCTCAAAGAGTCTTTTTCCCCTGGTTGAAGGCCACAGGGAGTGCTGGAGAGAAGACAGACATTCATTAACTTAATTATGTGGGTGTTTTCACATACATAATCCTTTTCAGACCTGCCAGATGTGAATAATCTCTATTTTTTCAGACAAGGAAACAATGGGTCAGAAGGTAAAGTGGCTTGCCCAAGGTCACATGTGGCTAAATTTAGGAAGCAGGGATGAGAGAAAAGTGAAGTATATTTCTGAGGTTGTAGTCTTAGTAGCTGGGGGCATTTTATTATCTTCTACAGAGATAGACCAGGAAGTGGATACAATTTTAAGAAGAGGTAAGCGGGGCGCCTGGGTGGCGCAGTCGGTTAAGCGTCCGACTTCAGCCAGCTCACGATCTCGCGGTCCGTGAGTTCGAGCCCCGCGTCAGGCTCTGGGCTGATGGCTCGGAGCCTGGAGCCTGTTTCCGATTCTGTGTCTCCCTCTCTCTCTGCCCCTCCCCCGTTCATGCTCTGTCTCTCTCTGTCCCAAAAATAAATAAACGTTGAAAAAAAAAAAAAAAAAGAGGTAAGCTTGTAGAACCTGTTGAGTTTGAGATGACATCATCTGGTAGAAATGCCCTGGAGGCACTGGAGTCAAGGAGGAAGAGTCATCCAGGTAGAGGAGTCGTGAGGCCATGAGACGAAGACTGTTGTGTAAGAAGAACAAAGGACCAGAACAGTGAATGGATCTGATTGGGGAGTCTGCAAAGGAAGACACGGAACTAGCAGAGTAGGCAAGAACTGTCGCAGAGGAAGAACCAGAAAAGCATTACAGAAACCAAAGATGTATGCTTTCAGGAAGGAAAGAGATGATCAACAATATCAGAAACAGAAAGGTCAGAGTTCAGTGCAAGGGTCATTGGATTTGTTGATTAGGCCCTTTGCAGTTCTTGAGAATTGTTTCCCAAAGTGAATTTTACACAGAAGGGTGGAGCAGAAACCGTGTTGAGGGGCTATAAGACAATTAAAGGTTGAAGAATGGAAAGCTTCCGAGTGGTCAACGTTTTTTGCTTTCTCCACATTAGCAGTATCAAGTTGCAGGATGTGGGGAAGGCCAAGTGGTCTTTGTAAGTACTGCTTGGCTTTTCAGAGTAGCAGTAGTCAAAGATTAGGGTGTTCCGAGTAAAGTATCCCTAGAATATATCTTTTATTTTTATTTATTTGTTTATTTTTGGATTTTTAAGTTTTGTTGTTTTTTTTTTAATTCCAGTTAGTTAACGTACAGTGTTGTATTAGTTTCAGATATACGATGTAGTGAGTCAACCTGGTGCTCACCGTGCCAAGTGTACTCCCCAGTCCCCATCACCTATTTAGCCCATGCCCTTATCCCCTGCCCCTCTGGCAATCATCAGTTTGTTTTCTATAATTAAGAGTCTGTTTCTTGATGTCTCTCTCTCTCTCTCTCTCTTTTTTATCCCCTTTGCTCATTAATTTTCTTTCTTAAGTGCCACATATGAGTGAAGTCATATGGTATTTGTCTTTCTCTATTTCACCTCCCATTATACTCTTTAGCTTTATCCATGTCATTGCAGATGGCAAGATTTCATTCTTTTTTATGGCTAAATAATATTCCATCATATATATTATATATACACACCACATCTTCCTTATCCATTATATCCAATTATACACACACACACACACACACACACGCGTGCACACACACACACAAGTCAATTGATGGACACTTGGGCTGCTTCCATAATTTGGCTATTGTAAATAATGCTGCTGTAAACATAGGGGTGCATGTATCCCTTTGAAACAGTGTTTTTGTATTCTTTGGGTAAATACCCAGTAGTGTGATTGGTAGATGGTAGGGTAGTTCTATTTTTAACTTTTTGAGGACCCTCCATACTGTTTTCCACAGTGGCTGTACCAGTTTACATTCCCACCAGCAGGGCATGAGGATTCCTTTTCTCCATATCCTTCACAACACCTGTTGTTTATGTTGTTGATTTTAGCCTTAGAATGTATTTTTTAAATCTCTCCAAAAGCCAATGCATTTGATTCCTGTATATCAAATTGCAAAATTTAATTGCATAACATAAATCCAAAATGATATTAGCCCTTTCCTCTATAGCAGGTAAGTCAGAGATTTGATATGAGATAAATAATACCCCATACTTTGAGGGGAAAGAATGGCTTAGGATAAATAAAATGCAGTCTTGATAAAAATATATTAGTCTTTACACCTTTAAAAGGTATGTGTTGGTGTTTCTTGTTCTCTTCAGAGGTTTCTTGCTCTGTAATAAATTCCTTGTGATTGCTTGTCAGAACAAATCAAATCCTAGTAATCGATCTCTTGTTTTGGTAGAGACTAAGTTACCTTTGAAGCAATTGCAAGATAATAAGGAAAAGAACCAGCAGAGTACAAGCATTAAATTATCTGAAGATGATCAAGGGAGTATATCAACAGTGTAGTTTTAATGTGATCTGGAGAATCTAACATTCCTTGCAAGCTAGACTTGCTCCCACCTTTATTCTGACACTAGATTGGTTTTAATGAAGATTTTAATAGTTTTATCCTTTGGAACAATCAACTATAGAAAAAGCTGTTCACAGATGTTAGGTTTGATCAGATAACAAAATCCAAACATCTTACACTTGAGTGATCCAGAAATTTTGGTTGAAGGAGATAAGAAAATCTGTGATCGTGCAGGTATGACTTCTACATAAATTGCTCTATTTGGTCATATTTTTTCATTGTGCTGTTGAATACTCACAGTGTGCAAGGCTGTGTGGTGAGCCCTTGCAGGGATGAGCAGGAATGAGACACGGCCCCAGTGGTGGAGCTGGACCTGGAAGGCCTGTATCTACATTGGATTAACTCTGTTACCTAGGATAAGTCTTTTTAGTTTCTTCCTCTTCAGTTTCCTCATCTCAAGCTCTTGGCTTCTGATGTTCCTTCTGCTTTTAAAAGTCTGTGATTTTCTGAATCTCTCTGTCTTAGGATGATTGGTGCTTTGGTCTTAGTTAGTATTTGTGTCCCTGCCCAAATTCATATGTTGAAAACCTAATGCCCAAGGTGATGGTATCAGGAGGTGGGGCCTTTAGGAGCCCCTTCCACCCCTTGAGGGAGACTTGGGCAGTCTGTGACTGGAACAGGGCTTTCACCAGAACCTGACCATGCTGGCACCTTGATCTTGACCTCCAGCCTCTAGAACTATGAGAAATAAATTTCTGTTGTTAATAAGCCACCTGGTCGGTGGCATTTTGTTGCAGCAGACCAAACAGACTAAGGCAGCTAGGGAGTTTAATGAAAGTGCTTGGAGCTCCACAGAAGAAAGGAGTTCTTTGTATCCAAATTATTTTCATTATTAATCTTCCTTTGTTTTTATTGCTGTACATTGGCTTGGTTTGTAGGGCAAATCTTTATAAATTTATTCATCAGACACTGAATGTCTCATAAGTGCAGGATGTGTAGGTGTTAGGAACACAAAGACTTAGGAAACACAGAGCTCTGGATAGAGGTAGAAAACAAATATTTGCATTGTAGTGTGCTCTGTGCTGTAATACATGTGAAGAGGTAATCGTTATTTCGGAAATACTTATTGATTGCTTCCTCTGTGTTGTAACAATAGAACGTGGTAGGCACTGGGCATGCAGAGAAGAATAAGACACAGCTGAAAAGCTCTCAGTCCTAGTACTCGTTTATAGATGCCAGGCATATCTCAGCTTCACGTAGCCCCAGATCAATCCCTTATCCTTGGAGTCCCCGGAAGCCTAATGGGGACTCTCTGCCAGCAGTTAGCACCATAAGATCCTCCTCCGTACATGTATTAGGCTCAGTTAGTGGTGAAGTAGTATTTTGTCAGGCATCAACTGTCTTTCACTGGAGATTGCTGTCTTTGGGTAGGGTGTACTGCTGAACCAGTCCCACAAATGTAATGGCCCAAACACAAAGGAGGTTTATTTCTTGCCCACTTAATAGTCCGGTGTTCTGGACTATGGCTGCCTCATTCTGGAGGGCTTGCTTGCAACTGAATTGTCAGGGGCACCTCGTTGGCTCAGTGGAGTGTGCGACTCTTGATCTCAGGGTCGTGAGTTCAAGCCTCACATTGGGTGTGGAGCCTACTTAAAAAAAAAAAGAAAAATGACGGGGCGCCTGGGTGACTCAGTTGGTTAAGTGTCCAATTTCAGCTCAGCTCATGATCTCATAATTCGTGAGTTTGAGCCCCATGTTGGGCTCTGTGCTGACAACGTGGAGCCTGGAGCCCGCTTCGAGTTCAGTGTCTCCCTCTCTCTGCCCCTCCTCTGCCCCTGCTCACACTCTGTCTCTGTCTCTCTCTCTCAAAAATAAATAAACATTAAAAAAAAAAAAGTAAAAAAAAACAAACCAAAAAACTGAATTGTCACTTTACCTTGCCGGGTAGAGACATGCTTCCCTTCACTTAGGTTAATTGGTAGGAGCGTGAGGGCTTACCTGTCTTATAAGGAAGACTGGGAAACATGGTGCCCAGCTACAAGCTGCACATATGTACACTATATCTGTTTAAAAAGAAAAGAATAGATTTTGGTGGACATTCTCGGCATAAATGTGAAACTGACTTATTAAAAAAAGTTTTTGTTTCTCTGGGCTTTCCCTTGAGGAACATTTATCTTTGTAGTCATAAGAAGTATTTTCTAAGCCTCAAGTTGGACTTGATTAGGGCATAACCTTTGCCCAAAAAAAAAAAAAAAAAAAAAAAAAAACTTAAAAAAAATAGTTAAGGAATGTAAGACTCGTCGGCAAAATCATCTGGAACACAGGCTCTTAGTCTCCGTTAACTCCTTAGCCCCTAACACGTCTGATGTGTGCTAGTTGCTCAAATACCTTGAAATCTTGAAAGCAGTCTAAATGCATGGCTGTCAAAATGGGATGTGGTGTGGGTGGTCGAGAGACACCGGTGGACTCTGTTAGAAAATGTTGCAAACAGAAACTCACAGATTATTAGGGAAAGCAGAGATACTGGCACATGCCCCCAGGCTGAGTATGACTTCCTAGGTTCCTAGGGCATGCAGAGCTGTGCCTGTGAAGCAAAGGTTCCTCCAGGTGTGAAGAACAGCCTCTGTCTTTCTTTTGGGGGATTTATCCTGTCCTGGCCACCACCCTGCCTGTGTGTTCTGGAAGCTCTGGCCACATGCCTGCCTTTGGCCAGGTGTAAATAACAGGTGCAAACCAGCTTCAGTACTTTCCACGGTAAGCACCGTGAGACTGAGTGAAGTGAAGGCCAAGTTTCTAGAAGTAGCATCCCCAAGCAGGCCCAAGCTAGAGGCCTTTCTAAGATCAATTCTTTACCTGGTTAGTCTATATATCATTGTGAATTCACTGTTGGCTTTACTATATGGCAAAGATTTCTAATTCTGATCTCCTAGCAGCTTTATTTAGATATATATACCACAAAATTCACCCTTTTAAAATGTGTAATTCAGCAGTTTTTAGTGTATTCACCAGGTTGAGCTGCTGCCATCACCAATTTCAGAACATTTTCATCATTCTGGAAAGAAAGCCTAACCCCATTAGCAGTTACTCTCCCTTCTTCCCTTCTCCCACCCCTGTCCCCCGCCCCCTCCCCCTAGCCTGGCAACCACAATCTGCTTTCTGTGTATGGATTTGATTATTCTGGACATTTCATATCAATGGAGTTGTAGGAAACTAAACTAATATGTATCTAGGATCCAGGATTTGGACCAAATTCTCTTGTTTCCAAGTCCAGGGCTCTTTCCACTCCTCATCCGAGCCACTTCTGTGCAGAACAAGTGAACTTGAACTTGGAGAGATTGGCAGAATGGCTTTCCTTCCCACTATCACCCTTTAAATTTATTTCCTTGGCCACATCCCCTGGTAGAGCTTTACTCATGAAAAGTTCTTCTCCTTTGAGACTTCGGTTGTCCACACTGATTAACTTGCATGAGTACTGATGTTCTAGGAGCCTGGCCGGTGTGCTGGCAGTTGCTCAAATTCTTGTGATGACACTTTGATACTGCATTCACACACCTGGGACATTCGGGCACTTAGGAAGAAGGGTACCTTCCTCTTGTGCTAGTATCAGATTAGCTCAGAGGTTTGCTCCTTCTGTTTCAGCAGTAATTTCTTGAAGCCGAGTCTGAATGTAGAAGGCCTAATGTGCCAACCACTGTGCTTCCTTCCTCCTCCCTCTAGGCTGAGTTTCGCCCCTTTTTGATGTCTCTTTCTCCTTAAGACTGTCTTTGATGTCCTCCTATCACATGGCTGAAAAATATTTTATTAGAGTAGCATTGTGAGAAGCAACCTGTTTGCTGACTTGTCACCCTCCAAGGGAAGGCTCTGACCATGTAAAGTTACTTTTTCCCCAGGACTTGGTATTTGAGCCCCACAGACAGCATTTGGCAGAGCCCTCTGCCCCCATTGCACCCCTCCACACCTCTTCTAGGTTTTGATCTTCTGCTTGCAGCCCTTGTGGACCCAGTTTTACACAGACTCCAAGTGAAGAGACACAAGGTCTTTGAAACCATACAGCTCCCATCAGTGCAGTCATTAAAAATATATATTCTCTCTGCAGTAGTTGTAATTGACAACAATATTAGGCGTATGTAACCTCTGAAACACAAATCAGTCATTTCAGAGAAGAGACCAGATGTTTCCACATCTGAATTTGTATTCGAAGTAACTCATCTTCTGCTCCCCTGATTTTGACTATAAGGGGACAGTGTAGAGTGCGACACACATGTGACACAACAGATTGGTAGGTAGCCCAGGTATGACACATATTGTCTGTATGACTCAGACGACCACCAGGAGTTTGCTTAGCAGCAGCTCTGCATGAAACCTGTTTGGGCTGGGGAGGTCTGGGGACAGCCAGAAGAAGGAGACAAGTTCCCTGCCTGCAGGGAGCTTGCTGTCCTCTAGTTAGGTGTATACGACAGTCTAAAATGGGACGCTCAGTTTCCTGTGCCAGCCATTACCAGAGGAAATGGGAGGGGCCTCCTGGAAAGAGAGGGTTTGGAGCAGGGCCTTGAAGCCTGGGAGGGTTTGAGTGGGGAGTAGGCAGTAGGCAGCCCAGTACCTTGGAGTGGGCTAGTTCTGGCTTTAGATTCCAGCTCTGCCTATTTTTTGTGACCTTAGGCAAGTTACTTAAAACTTTAACTGAAAGAAAAAGCTGTTAAGAAAATTCAAACATTGTGTAGTTCTTGGCACAGTGGAAGTTCAATAAATGATGCTTCCCTTTCAGGTTAAAGATGGGAAAGAGTAAAAACTAGGAAATCAACTTATACTGGAGGAGGGGCAGTGGAAGAACAACATGCCAAGAGATTAGGGTAAAGGGAATATAGAGGCTTTGTGTGTGTGTGTGTGTGTGTGTGTGTGCGCGTGTGTGTGTGTGTGCAGTGCCTATTTTTAGTTCCTAAGCGAGGATATTCATCTTTTCCCAAAGAAATGTGTGGTTGATCTTCTCTTTGCCCTACAGAGCACTGTCTTTTGTCTCCCACTGCTGTCCTGGCTGTGCCTGCCTAACCATGTTTCTCCTGTGTCCAGGAGTGCTCCCACCCCAGCCCACTGCTGTCCGGCTATTGGAACGCTCTTTAACACCAACACACTCGAGGCTTTCAAGGCCGCAGATAAGAAGCTACTTTTGGAACAAGCAGCAGACGAGGTTAGCTGGGAAAAGATGATGTATGTATTCTGTTTTCCGTGGTCTCGGTAGGTGCAGTGTCTCTGATCAGGTGCATGCGTCTGTCATGGAAACTAGCATATAGTGGGTACTTGAAGATAGTCGTGGGCTTTGGTTTATTTCCCCAGCTCTCCTGTGTTGGCGGGAAAGTCAGGGAGAAGATATTCAGGCTCTCAGCTGGGCATAGGCAGGAGTTTCATCGCAGGGCAGTTGTGAAAGCTTTGCTGTTGCTCTCTAATTAGCATTTTGAAGCAGCTTGACCTGTCCCTGAGAGTTCTATTCCTGTGTTTGCATGGCCTTGGGTTCTCTGTTCTTTGTGCTCCTTGGCTTTCCAGTCCAGTCCTGAGCACTGTAATGCTCTCTGAAATGATCGCATAGTCTCTCCAGTATACTTCGGGCTAAATATAAACTATTCCATCTGATTTACAAGGCACCTGTGGCCTGGCCTCTGTGGTCTCTGTGGCTTTTCTCTCCTGTCACTCTTGCCCTCACCTTCTCTGACCCTGTCACAGCAAATCACTTATAATTACTCCACCTACTTTGGTTCTCACCTCTGTCCTTGGGACATGGTGTTCTCTCTGCCGGGAGTGTCTTTCCCTTAACTTGTTCATATCTGAGTTAGTGTGAGGAATTAAAATGGTAGGACAGTTTATCCCAATCCCCTCTAACGCACTTAATCGAGTGGTCTTCGCACTAGTCTTGAACGAAAGAGTCTTATTTATGTGGGTGCCATGGTCAGAGAAGGAAGTCTTCTGCCTTTGGTATCCCTTACATCCCTCGAGATGCATGTAGCTTGTGACCCAGGTGATGATGGTTGTCCTTGGCCTGCCACTCAACTGCTCCTGGGCTCCTGCTGTGGCTGCACATTTAAAAGGCTGTCTCCAAAGAGTTGGGTCAGGTCCTCATCCACCATCAAAAATCACAGATTGCTTCCCACAGAAATCCCACCCCTTGTGCTGGGGCTCAGCCTTCACCCCTGTCCACACTCCCCAGCAGTTCCCACCCTCTCAGTTTATCAGAAGTGGGGCCTGCTCTTCTCTGGTCTAGCTCCTCCAAGGTGATCATGTCAATAGCAGGAACTTCTCTTTGCTAATTTCCCTCTTCCACCCAGTGGCTCCTGTGGGTGCAACCGTTTGTCTTGTTTAGTAACACAAAGTATAGCAGCTAATCTTAGCTACTAAAACATCTTGTGATCAACAGCTGCAGCCCAGTGCCAGCTTCTGCTTCTGGCCACAGTACTTGCTGAGTATGCATCAACTCCTCATTGTCTTACCTTCCTGTCTCAGGGCAAGATAATCCCAAACAGCACTTCCAGAAATCCCCTGTACCTAGTTCAAATCACTGCTTCCTGGAACCCCTTCCTGCTTCCTTTCCCTCCCACCTCCCCAGCCCAGTTCGGAGCTCCTCCCAAGATTTCCACATCTTTTTGAGGTAGCACATCCTACCTGGTGGTGCATTCAGACAATTATGCCTGTCTCCCTCCTGGGACCCAAAGCTTCTTGAGGGTAGGGACTGTGTCTTTTATTCTGTAATCCTGATGTGCCTGGTAGATAATAGGCAGTTAGTAAATATTTGTTGGAGGAAATAATGAAGGCGTGAAAATGTCCTGGTTGCCTCCTTGGATGCTGAGACTCACTGAGAGGAACACTCTGCGTTCTCTCAGTTTCCCCAGGCCCCTCATGGAGTGTGGCTGGTGGAGAGGCCGTGCAAAGTGGCCAGAGTGAGGTAACAACCCACTTTATTGCCTGGGATGAGTGGTGCTGGGCCCTGGTGCTCTTCACCTCTGTGCTTGTCTTGAGAGTGAGAAACTCAGAGAGGCCTGAGAACCTGCCTTGACACTTCTCTTTCTTCTGGCAGATTTGGGAAGCCGTAAAATCGGGCGCTGCCCTCGAAAACCCTGTCCTCCTCAACAAGTTCCTCCTCTTGACATTTGCAGTAAGTAAATAGAATCTCGGTCACATTTAGACTGCTGAGATGCCCTGGCCGAGCCCTGGGTGCCAATAGGGCAGTCTGTGTACTTCTCACTGAAGCTATTACCTGGTGTTATTTAAATCAGAGCTGGTCAAGAAACACTCATTTGATTAGTGGCCCGAAGGCGCTGGCACTTATCACCGGTGCAAAATTAATTCATTCTTACTGATCTTACATACTGCATGGTTTATGTAACACAGTGATGCAAGTCTTGTCATTCAGGACACAATAAAATCAGCTTCAGGGAGTAGTGGTTCTTTGTTGCTAAAGTCTTTATTCAGTATAGTCTGTGGGGCTCAGTTGCTGGGTCCATCACCATAAGAAAAAGATGACATCTTGGGGATCCCAGCTATCCTCCAGCAGCTTCTGGACTAGAGGAGTTCACACTGCTCTACATAGTTTGTCCACACAGTTGTGTTTTTTTTTTTTTTTTATTAAAACATTTTTTTTACATTTATTTATTTTTGATAGAGACAGAGCACAAGTGGGGGAGGGGCAGAGAGAGAAGGAGACACAGAATCAGAAGCAGGCTCCAGGCTCCGAGCTGTCAGCACAGAGCCCGATGTGGGGCTTGAACTCACCAGCCGTGAGATCATGACCCGAGAAGAAGTCGGACGCTTAACCGACTGAGCCACCCAGGTGCCCCAACAGTTGTGGTTTTTTAAGAAAGAAAAATGTTTTGTGTAAATGTAACATCTAATGCCTAGGGAAGTAGGGGGAAGGACCTGGTCTTGGTGATGGGTGATATGGGGAAATGAAAGGGTTGATGATAGAGATATGAGCCCCACACACACACACACACTTAACACACATACACGCAGGTGTATGTACACATATATGTACATGAGTGTATGTCTCTATATATCTACATATGAAATGAATTTAGCCTTTATAATTAGGTTGACTATATAATATTCTGTCAAGTGTATGTTCTATAGGTTTTTGTACATCTAGGTTGTTTCTAATATTCACTATTTTGTAAAATGCTGCAGTGAACAATATTGGCCATACTGATTTTTTTTTCCTGTTCATTTTATTTCTTTAGGATAAATTCTCTAGAGAAGGCATATAAACGTATCGACGTTGATGTGTATTAAGTGTACTGTTTTACCAGCTTCATCAGCTTTGAATATTAATCTTCTTCCCCACATCTGTCTATCTTCCTCCTTCCTTCCTTCCTTCCTTTCTTTTATTTTCTTCTTTTCCTCTTCCCTTCCCTTCCCTTCCCTCCCCTTCATCCTCCCCTCCCCCCTCTCCTCCACTAACCTCTTTCTTTCACCAAGTTATAGGTCTTACCTTTCTTCCTGCCCCCTGAACTAATCCTGTTTCTTCTGAATGCTGCCTGATTTGCTGCCCAAGGCAAAGGAGAGAATGATAAAAGTCATACTGAAGGTCATGCCAAAGGCTGGCTATCTATAAGGAGCACATTTCCTAACGAGTTATAATGCTTTCTGTGTAATAGTGGGGGAGATAGAAAAATGTTTAAATTCTTCATGAGATTACTAGCTGCAATTTGGCATTAATAATTTGTCTGTAAATTTGAGCAGTTTTGTAGATCTGCCACTAAGAGAGAGATAAGTGGTGCTAGTTAAAGATTTCTGGGTTTGTTATTTTAACATCAATATATTTTCTGTACCAAGAATTCTAGTTAGTAGAATCGACAATTTGCATTTAATAAGAAAAATAACATTAGCTCTTAGTTAAAGTCTTAAGGCATTTCCTAGAGTTAGCGCGTGTGTTGGCCCTGTTGCCCTTTTTACTGACCATTCTTAGCCTACCTTAAAAAAAAAAATTAAGTCTCTGTCTTTTAAAATCTTCAAATACAAAGGGCTTTGTGTTTAATTTTATCAAGATCCTTTGTATCCTGAAAAGAATTCTAAGAAATTCAAGCCTTTTGGCTTTTGAAGATGATCTGATAAAGCTTCTTAGAAATTATGAAGTCCTTCATCTTGAATTGTTTAACCTTTGACTAAAGATCAGTTATGACAAATCATTTAAATACAAAGAAGAGAGTATAATCTCTGGAGGTACTTTTGCTTTTCTTTCTGCTGTTTTTAGGATTCAAAGGAACAGGCACTTCATTAATTTCTATTTTGTAGTTTGTTTTGCTGTTGTCAAAAGGGAATTTGTTGTCAGTTGATCAATTAATGGCAGAATTAGAGACTGGAATCTATAATGACTAGGCTTTCTCATCTAGACACACATTTATGTATACATTTATATTTATTTAAAAAGTTATCTAGTATGATTTCATTTATATGAAAATCTCAGAATAGTCAAATTCATTGAGACAGAAAATAGATTAGTGGTTCCTAGGGGTTGGGGAGAAGGGGGAATGGGGAATTCTGTGAATGGGTATTTCTAACTAATAAACTAATGAGAGTTTCTACTATTGGAGTTTTCTTTTTGGGGCAATGAAAATGTTCTGCAATTGAGTGATGGTGGTACAACCTTGTCAGTACCCCCAGACAAACATTCAGGTGTATATTTTAACATGGTAAATTTTATGGTATATGAATTTTGTCTCAAAAAGTCATCAAACAACTATCTATTGTTTATTCTTAGTAAGATTAAAGAAGAAACATTGATTAGCCAAATAAACAGACTGATGGAGAAGCTGTCAGACACTGAGATAACTGTGAGATCCCATAATATGAGTGATTCAGGCCACAAAGGCTGCAAGAGTTCAGGGCAAAAGCATCCAACCTGGGTGGAAACAGTTATCTAGAGAACAGCTTCATGAGTCATTGCCCCTGCCTCACTTCCCCTGGTGGGGGAGCCATCAAATATACCCCTGAAGATGTAATCTCATATCGCTGATGCTCCTTTGCTCTTAGAACCTCTTCTGTGACTCATGACTCACTTTATCTCTGCCTGTATAGAGAGTGAGCTGCCCAAGGGCTGGACTGGGTTTTATTTATCTTCTTATTGTCAGAGTGTCTAATGTATTACCTTGTACATAGCAAGTGCCTAATAATTGTTGACCTGAATTTCACCAACAAAGTATTTCTGAAAGCAGCATTTTATTATCTCAGGCATATATAGGTTATGGATAGCACAGCTTCTTCAATACCATGCTAATTCATTTGACTGTGAAGAGCGATAACCATGTTTGGTGGCTGTGCCTCCCCAGAAGGGTCATTGAGTATGTGTGGTTCTGCGGAGGAAGCTGATATTTTGGAGATGGAATTCTGCTTCCCTCTCCACTAATCAATATCTTTGTTTGGCTGAAGTTCTTTCCTTCACCCCCCCCCCCATAAGCTTCAGTTTTCTGTCTGTAAAATGGGATAATAGTTACCTCTTGGGATGGTTTTGTGTATTACACAGTGATGATGATAATTGTCAACACTTTCTTTAGCAAGTAGATGATAAATATGTTTATCATGATATATTATTGTTTGGTGTGTGGGTATATTTTAGGAGAAAGACAGAAATTCTGTATTCTATCCTGAGTTCTGTTGGAGATAAGACTTTCTGACCAGGTGATTCTATGTTGTGCGCCTCAATGTGTCTAAGTGGTGTTGGGGAATTACATCAATGAATGCATTTCAGTTTCATCATTGGTTATAATCCTCTTATATTCTTTCTTCTAGGATCTAAAGAAGTACCACTTCTATTATTGGTTTTGCTTCCCTGCTCTCTGCCTTCCAGAGAGTCTACCCCTCATTCAGGGGCCAGTGGGCTTGGATCAAAGGTTTTCACCAAAACAGGTATCAACAAATAAAGCAAAATGCAGGTAAAATTGGACTTAATGAGCTTGAGTACTTTATCTAAAGGCAGGCAGTTGTCTGAATGAAGAGTTGGTCACTGTGGAATCCTCCAAAGGTGGCACTAGGAGCAGACTTATTTACAAAATGTTTGTAGAATCATTCCAAAGGAGTAGTCCAAGATACTTTTCCAGGTATTCAGTGACATTTGGTGAAAGGCTGAGCCAGTAGAGGAGCTATAGGAACATGTTGAAAGTCTGCAAGAATTTGCCAAAATGTGGTTTTCACTTTCATTGTAGAAGATCCCAAGGTACTAGTATACTTTGGGAAGAGAGTCTTTGAAACCAAATAGAAGACATTCCACTACCCTCACACCAAGTTGTGGAACTTCTACATCAGGAATGGTACACACAAAGGTAGTCTTTGTGGTCTAAGGAAGACCATAAGAAAGAGGTGGTCTGAAGGAGGGCAATGAAAATAATCAAACTAGTACAACACAGACCCTCAACCAGATATTCTGATTGTCATTGAGGCAAGGTTTGAGTGGCAAGATGATTTGGATTCATGAAGCATGTCAGTCATTAAACCAAGGATTCTAGGGGCGCCTGGGTGGCACAGTCGGTTAAGCGTCCGACTTCAGCCAGGTCACGATCTTGCGGTCCGTGAGTTCGAGCCCCGCGTCGGGCTCTGGGCTGATGGCTCAGAGCCTGGAGCCTGCTTCGGATTCTGTGTCTCCCTCTCTCTCTGCCCCTCCCCCGTTCATGCTCTGTCTCTCTCTGTCCCAAAAATAAATAAACGTTGAAAAAAAAAAATTAAAAAAAAAAAACCAAGGATTCTAACAACAGGGAGAAACCCTTATTGATCAAAAATTAGTAATTTTGTTTAGTATAAATCAAAGGTTGTGGTTTTGTGGAACTAGTTTCCCAAGAATAAGTGTAAGTAGAGGAAAAGGATTACACCACGAGGACTGACTGCTGATGGATATGGAATTTCTTTTAAGAGCGACATACATGTTGTAAAATCGTTATGTTGATGGGGCTCCCAGTTGGCTCAGTTGGAAAAGCATCTGACTCTTGATCTCACGGTCATGAGTTCAAGCCCCACATTGAGTATAGAGATTACTTAAAAAAAAAAAAAAAGGTAACTTTAAAATTAGTTGATGGTTACATAATCCTGTGAACATGCTTAAAACACACTTAATTATGTATTTTATGTGGGTGAATTATATAATAAGTGAGGTGTGTCTCAATAATGCTGTTATTTTGTGGAGAGGTTCAGGGTAAAATTAATCAGTGATGGATTCAGTGCTTGGTTATTACAGGAGCTAAATAATGTTTGGAGCTCTCTCTGTACACCTTTGTGGTTAACATCTTAGGGAACCACCATGCTGCACCATAAAAATGTCTCCTTGTGCTCCTAAGACACCACCATGCACATGGGAAGTGTTACACAGAAGTGAAGTGGTATTATTTGGGGGGCACTTCTGTGTTCATTTGCTGCAAAAGAGTAACAGGGGTATGCTCAGTCACTTCCAGTCTTCTGGCTTGAAAATACCTTTTATGTTAATTTTTAGCTCAGAATTAGATATGTGATTGGAGAATAACTCAATGTTTCCTGTTCTTAGATTCAAGCCCTTGAGCGTGCATATGATGATCTTTGTCAAACAGAAGGAGTCCCAGCGCTACCTTACTTCTTAATCAAGTATGATGAGAACGTGGTGCTGGTTTCCCTGCTTAAACACTACGGTGATTTCTTCCAAGACCAAAGGACAAAGGTCAGAGAAACTCTGAGTTTCATTTTATCATCCATTAAAAAAAAAAATCTGATGTTCATGTTATGATAGACTACTACACAATTCAAACTCAGATTTCTTTGGCCCTCCAAAGAATGTTGTACAACGTTTCTTTGTCTTCACCCTTTCCCACCCCCTGCCATTCCCAGATCACTTTCTCCTCCATTTTCCTAGCTCACCTCCTATTGGGTTCCTCACTTCCTATTAGTGATAAAGTTATTTCAGTTTTTGTTGCACTATATTTTGCATCTATATTTTAACTTATTTCTAGAGTTACCACGTATTTCAAGCCCTGCTTACCTCTCTCCTGGACAGTTAGTCTTTTTGCTTCCGTCTTGCACACCACCACAATAGAAGAATCTGCTTTAAACTGCTCACATCCACCCTATCTTTCAATGATCACAAGTTAATGGTGTCTTCCTTCTGGCTCCAAGCCACCTTTCCTGCCTCATTCTTCCACTGTTTTCCTCATAAACCATTGTTCCAACCAAGTTTTCCTGTTGTTGTTGGTTTTTTTTTTAATGTTTATTTTTATTTTTGAGAGGGGGCAACAGAGAGAGCAAGATGGACGATCCAAAGTAGGCTCTGCGCTGGCAGTGCAGAGAGCTTGAAGCAGGGCTTGAACTCACAAACCGTGAGATCATGACCTGAGCCAAAGTCAGACACTTAACCAACTGAGCCTCCCAAGCGCCCCCCAGGTTTTCCTGTTTTTAACTAGACAACCCCACCACCACCACCGACTAATCAAGTCTACCTAGGACTTTTTCTATATCTCTCTTTGACCTTGCATTGTGTCATCTGAAATCTCTACCTGTGAAGATCTTAAGAAACTCTCCTTGTTGGGATCCTAGCTCCACAGTAAAGCCTTCTCATAGATCTTCCCTTTTCTGATCTCACTACATTTATTCCCTGTTCTTCATTTACTGTTCTGTTCCCTTGTCAAATAACTTTTGTTCCATACTAGATAGTAAGCTCCCAAGGGCAGGACTGTGTCTTATGTATCTGCATCTCCATAGTGTCTAGCACTTGTCTTAGGTCCTCAATAAAAATTCTTCTGAATGAATCAAAAAGTACTGTGAGTGTCTTTTAGAAGTAATGAGATATGTAGTAAGCTATCTCAGCCATATAAGAGATTGTAAATTAAAAATAAAAAATTAATGAATTTTATGAAGTCGTGAAATCAAGTAGGATAATTTCACTAGCCATGTAGACATATCAGAGTTGAGAAAAGAGAGACCTCTAACTGATGTCCTTATTATTCCTTAGCCTGAACTTAAGATACTTTCTTTAAGTACATTTTTTCCCCATTTACATTAGCATTTTCCTTCACAAAATAATACTTTCTTCAGTGCTTTGCACTCTATTTTCTATCCTCTTCTTTTCTGTCTTTTTGAAAAATACCAGTTGTGATCCACTAAGTGATTTGGACTCCAAAATGGGTCATCACTGTAGTTTGGACAATGTTGTGTGCCAAGTTTGAGAATACTGTCAGATAAATGAACTACACTAAGTATGGTTCCATTCGTTATTTTCATTTCCAGCTGCATCTTTCTGCTTTTAAATTCTCACAAAGCCATTCAACTATCATTTTAAGTTTTTGTTTCTTAAGTAAGCATTTTGTATATCTCCTACTAATCTTTTCCTGTTTTTCAAAGACTAAGATTATACTATATTCTCTTTTATTGTAGATTTTAGCATAATACTGTCACAGTCTGTGTCAACATCCTTTCTGATAGATAGATAACGTGACATTTTTGACTTATAGTTTTCTCATACGTCTTCCATATTAGGAGTCTCCTTGTGCATCAAATTCCTGCCATCCCCCCACTCACCTTGAATTATTTCTTGGGAAGGAAGAGTTTATAGATACAGAATGACTGGGTTAAAGAGTTTGGACACTTGAAGGTGTCCGATCGGTAGTGTCCTGCTAAGTGTTTGACAGCTAGCTCTCAGGTGGGGCAAAACCCTGACCGTGTAGCGTTTGCTTCTTCCTGGGGTTCCAGTACTCCCGCTGTGGCCAGCATCAGGCTACCAGTGTGAGGTCCCAGAGCGCAAGAGATGGGGAGAGTTGGTAACAGCTGGCTCTCCCCTTTCTGTTCCAGCCAGCTCTGGCTCACCATTGCTTATTATAACTGGGACTCACACACTGTGCAGTTTGCCCTCCTGCCAGCCATGCACCTTTTACCAGCATTGGGATGTTACACATTTTACACATCTGCATCGGTTAAAGACTGGCCTTGTTTAAGTTCTTATTTCCCTCAGCGAAATGTTATTCCACACTGGTCACGGTGACGCTGCATCACCAACAATTAGTTGTCTTTCAAGCCACTGCTTGTGATTCCATCAAAAACAGCCCATATCACTGTTCTGTTGCCAGTCTTTTAGGAAAGCTTGCTTGGGTCTTCTGCTTTCTTCAGAGTAGTCGTTGAAGATTGGATGTTTGGGATACATTTTGTAATTTTAACAACATTAGCCTTTAATTCTAGGGTTTTAAAAATCTTCGGACAAGAGTGATGGCCAAGGAGCAGCAATTGGTATGCTATTAGCGGGGCTATTTCTTCACTTAGCAAACTCCACATCTTGGCAGCTGTCTGTGACATCGCTGTGCATTAGATACTTGAATTTTTGTCCTGTACTTTTAAAACATGTAATCACCTTTGCGCATTTCCTGTTACATCAAGTGTTTGAGTAATAGATGTCCATTTGTCAGGGAAGTGTGTTTTATGGGATCAGTGTGGAAATTTCTCTAGCCCAGGGTACTCAAGTTGACAATTTCACCCTCTTTTCTTTCTCACATTGAATTTTTTCAGCAAATAGCTGGGTGGACCATAGCCAGAACATGACTGAACCACTTCAGTGAATTGTGTGCTCTCAGCCAAGTAGAAAGGAGCATTTATTTCGTCAGCCTTATAAACAAGGTTTTTTTTTTTTTCCAATTACATTTTGTTTTTTTCTACTGATTTGTGTGATAAAAGGAAGTGATTTGCCTAGCTTCACAGAATGACTTTGTGGCAAAGCCAATTGGAGAACGCAGAACTCCTATCCCATGGTTATTTCCGACTGCTGCTACCACCAGACAAAAAAAATCTATTTACCCAAACAGTTTAGCTGGCCTACCTAGCATTGTGCTGACTAATAATTCCTACAATGATTGAGGTACCTGATTTGGTTCTGAAAGCATTTAAAGATTTTGAAATCACTTTTGCATCATCAAAGAAATACTAAATGACGTTCAGCCTCATGTCAAATGTGTTCCGTCATTTTCCTGTCTGGATGCTTGCTTTTTGTACTCATGCATGCCTCACGTGGGTAAGAGAGTTACTCTGAAGCATCTCCACGTCGACCTCCCTTTATGGGTGATAGATTTCTCTTTAGCAGTTCATTCCAGCCCTGTAGCTCCTCTTAGGTCAGGTTGCTCCAAGAAACTTACTCCTGTTTTTTCCTACTCAGAAAAAGATTTCTTTTTTTTTTTTCTTATTGCCTTCCTACCTCATGGCCTTTGTATTTAGTGTCAGAAATATGCTCATTCTTTGAAATTAGGCACCCACCTGTAGTATCTAATATGATAGTCTAACTTCTATAATTTAAATTCACTTAGTTCTGAGGCATCCAGGTGGCTCAGTCAGTTAAACGTCCAACTCTTGATATAGGCTCAGGTCATGATCCTGCATTTGTGATCTCACGGTCATGAAGTTGAGCCCCGCATCGGGCTCTCCACTGAGTGTGGAGGCTGCTTGGGATTCTCTCTCTCCCTCTCTCTCTCTCTCTCTGCCCCTCCCCTGCTCACACACATACACTCTCTCTCTCTCCCTCAAAATAAATAAATAAATTCACTTACTTCCAACTCTGCATTTATAGATGATAACACCTAAATGTAGAAAATATTTGATAAACTGGAATTTATCCCCTTGTTTTCTCTGCGGGTTAGGAAAAGAGAACCTTGAGACTGAAGGTAGAGAACTATGTAACAGTAAGATTGAACTGAACAGAGAGGTCAGTGAAGTTACTACAATAGAGTTTATTTACATTGCTGTTATAGTTCACATCATTAAGTGCTTGCCTTGTTTCCAGTGTCTGTGTCCAGACAGAGTTCTCCAAAGGTGAGAAACCTGGCATAGAGAGGTCATATGAGAGTAGGTGACTCAGGACATTGGATAAGATTCCAGGTTTATTGAGTCACATTTGAAAGTTTGAAACTCAAGAATCTCTATACAAAAAGTATTCTCTGAATTGATACTATCTGGATTCTTCCCAAATAAAACTTAAGTAGCCTTTAGACACCCAGTAAGATTGAACCTAAGAAATTTATATTGTCTTATAACCTATGTAGGATTTTTTTTCTCTTTAATGTTCTTTAAAGTTCTGTAATTCTGAAGCTAGAAGGAATCCTTTGAGATGAAATGATACAACGTCTCCATTTTATAGGTGAGGAAAGCCCTTCTCCAAGGTCTGTTTTCCCCCTACACTTGTATGCCTGCCTGCTCACACCCCAAGGCTGAAAATCAGGTAGCTGTAGAATTAGGACGCATGCCTGCTGACCTCCACATCAGCTTTTTTCACCACATCAGGTCATTTTCTTCTAAGCTGCTTGAAATGTCACAGAAGTAGAATGCAGGTGTCTCCCCTCTCCCCCTTTTCTTGCTGGATAATAGAGTTGTACATGTCTTTGATGAATTTTTAAAAATTTGAAGTTGAAGCGATGATCAATAAATGTAGTTTGTCCAGCAGATGCCTTCTGTCATGATTGACAGCAGGCAACAAAAGTGTCCCAGGTGGTGGTGGTAGCAAACGGGACCAGAAGAATTCAAGGCAGACAGCTTCTTTGTTCATAGGGAGCCCTGGGTGGGGAAACATCATTCTTCGAGTTCTCTCGCTTCTCAGAGCAAACCCTGTGAGATTAAACTGTCACATTCTTACCCAGGAGAATCCCAGGGTCAAAATGTCACTGGAGGGAGAACCTGTGCTGTTGAGAAAGGACAGGGGAGGGAAAGGAGCCAGCTGAGATGCTGCACCATGGTCCTCGATGTGAACTTCAGCCATCACCTCCCTCCAGCCGCCCCCCAGGATCCCTGCCTGAAGATGGGGCATGAGAGACGGAGCTTTCCATATAGCGGGGCATGGAGAAACTGGCCGGTTCTGTCATTTGTTCGGCACAGTTTGCTGACTAGCCAGTACCATGCCAGGCACCAGGGATGGAAAGATGCATATGATAGACGACCTTGCTCCAACACTCACAGAGCTTAGAGGCCAGCAAGAGAAACAGATGTGAAATGCATCCTGTATGACCTCCATTCTAAAATGCTTTCTTCCTCACATTTTAATTTTTCTAAAGTCAGGAATTTCTTGCAGTTGTATTGTATCTTTGATGTCGTGACATTTCCTTTTCTGTACAGTTTGAGAGTGGATTTTATAATCTGTGGTGCCTTTGAATCAAGAAAATACCCTGGTTTAACAAATAATCACAACTACCGTGGGAAAAATATAGGATGCAATGAACTCCATTTTAAGCAATCCTAGACCTGAGGTGGCTAGTGCCAAAATGATGGTGCACACAAGAATCACCAGAGGAGGTCACAAAGCACGTGGGTAATGGTACCGAGGGAGTGTGTGTGTGGTGGACCGTACTTTGAGAAATCGCTACAGACTCTCAAGAGGTCTTTGTAACTTGGCTGTACTTTAGAATCACCTGGGGTGCTTTTAAATAAAACAACTAATGCTCAAGCCACGTGCCAGACCAATGAATGAGAACTTCTGGAGATGGGACCCAGGCAACAGGAATTTTGAAAGCTTCCCAAGTGATTCTCCTGCACATTCACATGTGAAGACCAAGGCTGGAGAGGGTTGAGGGGCAGAGTAGTGCTCCCTACTCACTGCAGATCACCTGGGTCCTTGTTAAAATGCAGATTCCGATCCAGCAAGGCTGGAGACAGGGAGTCTGAGATTCTGCATTTTTAAAAAATGTTTATTTATTTTTGAGAGAGAGAAAGAAACAGAGTGTGAGCAGGGAAGGGGCAGAGAGAGGGGGAGACGCAGAATCTGAAGTAGGCTCCAGGCTCTGAGCTGTCAGCACGGAGTCCGACACTCGGCTTGAACTCATGAACTGTGAGATCATGACCTGAGCCAAAGTTGGACGCTTAACTGACTGAGTCACCCGGGCACCCCTGAGATTCTGCATTTCTGACAGATTCCCAGGTGATGCTCTGCTGGTGCATGGACCACATTTTACAGAGAATGGAAAGACATAGAGCCAATCCAGACTTTTCAAGGTAATGAAAAATGGCCCCCCAGGCTTTTTTTCTTTTGTCTACAAGACCACCTTCTGTAATGGTTTGCAGAGTAAGTCTGTGGACAGGTCCAACTGCATCAGAATTACTTAGGCGAGGCTCATGACTGGGGATTTGAAGGCACCGATAATAATATTAGCAGCACTACACGGGTGGGGGTTTCATGTCAGTATCACACTCTAATCCTCACTACCTCTCTGTGAAATAGGTGCATGCTTTGATTCAGATTTTAAAAGCTGAGGCCTGAAGAATTTGACTCATTTGCCCTAGGCCACTCATGTAGTAGGGGACAGTACTCAGAATAGTCTCTGCAAACTCTATTTGTAAAAGCTTCCTGGATGCTGATGTTTCATCTCCTGTGGAAGAGGAAATCTCAAATAAAGATATTCTGTATTTCCTGAGATGATGGTCATATATTTGAATCTGCATTGAATTAAATATGAATCTGTCTGTGTGCGTTAAAGACATGAAATGGATCTAGGCAAAAATGTTTAGTGTTAGGAGTAAGAACATTTCATACAGGGAGGGTAGCAAAAACAGAATATCCTTCAAATAATACAATAATTGTCTGATAAGACAATAGTAAAATTCATTTTCAGATATTTTTACTGAGCACAGATGAAGGCTAATTAATTGTCCTTCAATAGGAAATAGAAAAAAGTTACTGTACACCAAAACAATGAAATGCTCTTCAGCCACTATTGACAGTGATTGTAGACTGATATTTATTGGCAGAGAAGAGAATTCACAATAGAATAAGAGATATAAAACAGTATGTATAGCATGATATAATTTTTCTTTAGCAATAAAAATTATATACTAAAATAATTGTACAAAAGTTATACTAATAAAGTATATTTATTCAAAGATAAAGTTATGGGAGGTTACACACCAAGGTGTTAATGTTGGTTTTCTCTGGATGGTGATCTTAGAGGCCTTCCTTCCTTCCTCCCTATCTTTTGTTTCCTTTCTTTCCTTTCTCTGAATATGGGTTAAGATTCTGCTTTGTATTTAACATATTAAGCATTTCAGTAAATAAATGGAATTGTTTGGACTGATCCCATTCTTATAAAACTAACTGGATCTAGAATAACCAAAATTCTGCCGTGTTTTTATTTAACCCAAAAATACACCCATAAAGGAAACCTGTGGGTTGATTTATGGTTCTCTCCCAGCTATCTTTCTTCCCTTCCTGACTTTCTCTCTCCTTTCACTCACTCACCCTTTTCCTTCCCTCCATCCATCCATCCATCCATCCATCCATCTTTTCATCATTCAGCATGCATTCACTAAGTATCTGCTGTGTATATATGAACTGATCATTGGGAGATGAAAAAGATACTCCCTGCTCTCTAGATGCTCGCTGCTTCTTTTTTTTAGATACACTTTTCATTTTGGAGTAACTTTAGATTTATAAGAATTTGAAAATACAGTAGAGGGAGGGTTCCCATATACCCTCTCCCAGCTTCAGTTTTCTGTAATGTTACCACCATACATTAGCATGGTACCTTTGTCAAAACTGAGAAACTGGCATTAGTAGGTTACTATTACCTAAACTCTAGACATTATTCAGCCTTTACCCGTTTTTCTCACATCTTCCTTCTGTTTCAGGAGCCATTCCAGGAGACCACATTGCATTTTGTTGTCATGGCTCTTTTGTCTCCTCTGGTCTGTAGCAGTTTCTCAGGCTTTCCTTGTTTTTGATCACCTTGACAGTTTCAAAGAGTATTGGATAGTTATTTTGATAGAATGCCCCTTAATTTTGGTTTGTCTGATGTTTTTGTATGATTAGGGTTACGGGTTTTGAGAAAGAGTGCCACTAAGGTGAAATACCCTGGTCATCACATCATATCAGGGGTACCTGCTACTCACATGGCATCCCTGATGATGTTAAACTTGACCACTTGGTTAAGGTAGTCTTTGCCAGGTTTCTCCATTGTGTGGTTACTGTTTTTTTCTTTGGAAGTGGGTCACTAAGTCTGGCCCACTGTCAAGGAGGAGAAGGATTAAGCTCTACTCCTGGAGGAGGCAGTATCTGTATATATTGTTTGGAAATCTTCTGTAAGGAAGACTTGTCTCTTCACCTTCATATATTTGTTTATCCCATCATTTATTTGTATCAGTGTGGACTCCTAGGTATTTATTTAATACTTTGCATTATAATCCAATACCACGTTATTTATTTTGTTGCTCAGATGGTTCCAGCCTTGGCCATCGAATGCTGTTTCTGTTGGTTCTTGTGTCCCCTTGATGTGCCCCCATGCTTTTGTTTGTTGAGCACTTCCTTACTTTTTTTTTTTTTTAGTTTATTTATTTTGAGAGAGAGACTGCATGCACACACACAAGCTGGGAGGGGGAGAGAAAGGGAGAGGCAGAATCCCAAGCAGGTTCTATGCTATCAGCACAGAGCCCAATGTGGGGCTTGAACTCACAAACTGTGAGATCATGACCTGATCTCATGAGTCAAGCTCAAGAGTCAGACACTTAGCTGACTATGCCACCTGCACCCCCTTCCTTACTCTCTGGTATACAAGATGCTACAGTCTCTTCTTGTGTTTTCCCTGTTCCAGCCCTAGAATTAGCCATGCATTCAAGGAGCCCTGATTCCTTTTATTGGAGGATGGTATTTAGAAATTAAGATCTGGGTGCTGCATGCTCATTGTCTTTTGAAAGGAAGAAGAGAAAATGAAAAATGGTATGTGTAATGTACAAATTGCTATGGAAGCACAACGGACAGAGTGACTGTTCCCACTAAAGGGAGTCATCACTGAAGAAATGTATTTGAAGTTGAATAGAGTTTTCCAGACAGAAGTCAGGGTTGAGGGAGTTGGAGGGGGGAAGGAGTAGAAAGGAATATATGTTAGCAGTATCAAGAGCGTCTGACTGTAGACTTATAATGGCAGTGGCCCTTCTTTTATTTTCTCAGTACATAAACATTAGCAATCTTCACAGATTGTTACCTTTTTATTAGAGGATGGTCTCTATGTGAGCCTTGACAGTTGACTGTCTTCTCACCCCGTTTTCCCATGCAATCTTTCTTCTTTTTACATGTACCTAGTTCCTACTCTGCCAGGCCTACTGCAAGGCATTGGGGTGGTGCAGAGAAGAATTTTATAGCCCCCCCATCCAGAAGTTCTGGGGTCTGGTGTGAGATCCTTTTGCTTTCTTCTCTTCCCTCTAGCCCTTCATCAAGTGTCTAATTCTTAGTGCTTTTGCAGAACAGCCTATAAAGGCAAGAGGAAGTATTAGCAGTGTCTGTACTGTGAAACTGACACAATGCTTGACTCACTCACAGTCTTTTCTGTTCACAGATAACGATTGGTGTATATGATCCCTGTAACTTAGCCCAGCACCCTGGATGGCCTTTGAGGAATCTTTTGGTCCTAGCAGCCCACCGATGGTATTTACATGTGTGTGTCTGTGTCTCTGTCTGTGTCTGTCTGTGTGTCTCAGTCTACCTATTTTGGACATTGTGCCTGCCTGTATCTGTCTCTTTTTTCCCCCAAATGCATGTTTTCATTTCTGGCATGGAAACCAGATAATAAATCCATAAGTCAGTCATGATCCAATTTCCATCAATGATGAACCCCTAAGTAGGTGTGTTATGGA
Source organism: Lynx canadensis (assembly GCF_007474595.2). NCBI lineage: Eukaryota > Metazoa > Chordata > Mammalia > Carnivora > Felidae > Lynx > Lynx canadensis. The sequence goes on from NC_044304.2 coordinate 52,541,631, forward strand.
GCTGCAGATTCTGACCATACTGCAGTGAAGATATTTCAGAGTAGGGGCAATCACCCAGAGGTCCCAGTCCCCAAATTCTCCAGCCCCTCCCTCCACCTGTCTGGGTCACTCTCAGATCGGATTTTCCTACTGTTACCATCTTCCTTTCCTCCTAGCCCTAAAATAATGAAAACAGGGTATCTAAGAGGTCAGTATACATTTGAAAAGATGCTCAACATCATTATTCAGTGGACATAAAATATAATGAGATACTACTCAGTATTAGAGATAACGAGGTACCATGCTGAGATACTACTACATACCTACCGAATGACTTAAAAAGATGGCAATACCAAGTGTTGTCAAAGATGTGAATCAGTTGGAGCCCTCAAACACTGCTAGGAAACTGGCAGCATCCCCCAAAGTTAAAACTATCTGTGGCTCAGTGATTTCTTTCTCAGGTACATAATGCACAGAAATGTGTACTCAGATAGATACAAGCAAACACATGTGCAAGAATTTTTATAGCGGCAGTATTCTTAATAATCAAACACCGGAAATAACCTGGATGTCCTTCAACAATGAAATGGATAAGAAATTGTGGTGTATTCATTGTGATGGAATGTGATGTTGTAGCGAATCTGAGTGAAATACTGATACATGTATCAACACGGATGACCTAATGTTGAGTAAAACAGGCTGGACCTAGGAGAATATGTACTCTGTGATTCCTTCTAGGTAAAGATGAGACCAGACAAAACCCAGGAATGGACGTGGACAATAGAGTAGTAGTTACTCTTGAAGGGGGGTGGGCAGTGACTGGGAGAAGGCATGAGATGAGCACCTTTATATTTAAGATTTGTGTACTTGTCTTTGTATCTGTTTTACTTACATAAAAGTGCTTAAAACAAATGAAGATAGCTAAATTATAGATTTTCCCCAGAGGGAGAATGGTTACACTTGCTTATCCAGGTGGTGAGTCTGTAGAGTGCACACAGGCCTCCTAACTAGTACTGACTGAGGTGCTGTTTCACAGAATATGAATTCAGGGAGTGAGAGGGAGGCCCAGAAGAAACCATGTATGTCTTAGAGGTTCTTTTTAACATCTTGCAATCTCTTTTCCCCTGCATTGATGATTCATTTGTTAGAATTATTTATTTGCAACATGATTGTTATATAAAATTCACTTAGAAAGCAATCACAGCCAACTCACTGCTCAGCCTCTAAACATTTGGACAAAGGAGAGCATACGTGTATGCATTCAAAATCTCTCAGAGGTAAGGGGCGCCTGGGTGGCGCAGTCGGTTAAGCTTCCGACTTCAGCCAGGTCACGATCTCGCGGTCCGTGAGTTCGAGCCCCGCGTCAGGCTCTGGGCTGATGGCTCAGAGCCTGTAGCCTGTTTCCGATTCTGTGTCTCCCTCTCTCTCTGCCCCTCCCCCGATCATGCTCTGTCTCTCTCTGTCCCAAAAATAAATAAATGTTGAAAAAAAAAAATTTAAAAAAAAAAACAAAATCTCTCAGAGGTTAAAACCATGCCCCAGGGGTGTCAGGGAGGCATAATTACAATGCTTTGAATACTCCAACTGGTTTTGCTGAAGCTCTTATGAGAGCTCTCTCTTTTCCTTCCTTAAAAAAAAAATGAATTAATTAAAACCTGGCACCTGACATCAGGAGTAGCAGTTTCCAGTCTGTTGAAGTCCTCTGCTTCCGAGACCGCACCATGCAGGGGGTGAGAGACATCGCCCACAGCATCGTCTTCGAAGTGAAGCTTCCAGAAATGGCATTTAGCCCAGGTAATTTGCCGGTCGTTGAGAATGCATATAATTATCATTTATCAGAAACCTCAGCAAGTTTAACTTTCCTTTCATCCCTTCACAATGGCAGAAGAAGGTAGAGAAAAGTACAGTTCTTACCTCTTTGCCCATGGGAACACCTCTCTTGAACAGAGGGCACTGCTCTGCTATTCAGAAAGCAACAAAGGCAAAGATTGTCCTCAGGAAATTTCCTCCAGGCCTTTTTTTTTTTTTTCTTTTCAGACTTGAGGATTTTTTTTTTCTCCCTTCCTAGTTTTTGTTTCATATAAAATCTTTATTCCTGACCTTTCTTAGAGGAAGAATGTTACTTACAGATTTGTTACATAAAGTTATGTGTGATCCTGTTCTCCACATAGTAAACCAGTTAGCAAAAGTGCCATTTCTCCTTCCGTGTTTAATATTCTTTGTAAGATCCTGTGTAGTAGATATCATAAGTTAGGAAACTTGGGCTCACAGGTATTTTATAGATGTGTGTGTACGCATATGTTTATGTGTTTATATACATGTCACAAAGATAGAATACATACTCAACTTCGAGTAAAATAAAGATGATAATACCCACCTCATGGAATATACCCTAGGGCAGATCTGGGTCCTGTGTAAAAGATATGCAATGTCTGGTGTAGGTATTTAATAAATGCTAATTTATGTTAATTTATTATCTTACGCCAATCCCAGCACTCTCCAAAACGATCCCTCAGATTTCTTTGACTTTCATGCTTTCCAGGGTACCTTTACATATGTTGTTTAATCTGCTTTTCACCACATCTGCGTTGTTCAAGACACATTGCTTTCTTTATAGTCTGGGGTCATGTGCTTAAGAGTGTGTGTGTCAGGGAGGGCAGTGGTAACATCTCTTCTGAGATGTCATTTCTGGAGTGCAGAAGTCAGAAGGCTTTAGGATTGACTCTGACAGCATTTTATTGGTGAGTTTTTGCCGCAGCACTGATAAGTGTCTTAAATAGATTTCTCAGAAAGATTGAGGGTGGACTCGGCTTGGTCAAGCAGAGGAGAAGGCTGTAAGTTGTAAGTTCAGAGCCCTAAGAAATTCACTGCTTCCCTGCTGTCTTTAGATAGTTGCATTTGATTTAGCACCCTCTTCTGGCACATTCTAAAATAGCTTCCATGGACTCAACTTAGGTGCCATACCTTTGTTATTAAACTGCAATTTGTAGATAGTTCTAGGGGAATGGGTGAGTTAACTAACAAGTAATATGTGTCTGGTCTATGCCCCACAGGCCACTAGATGCCTTCCATACTAACTCACTCAATCTTGCCAGCCACCCTACAGAGGAGGTACTTTTGTTTGCATTTTTATGATAAAGTCATTGGATGATTCTTCCTCCCCATTCCCAATTATCTTGCTGATACGTGGTGAAGCTGGCAAACTCCAGAAACATTGCACATTTCCTTTTGAAAAAGATGTTGTTTGTCATCCAGTAATGCCTCTGCTACATTTTTTTTATGCTTGATACTGAGTGTAGATTATGTAATTTAGGAAAGGCAAGTTTTCTTTCTTTTTTCATGTAAATTAATATTATCCCTCTTAGCTACAAATAAAACCTTAAATAAAACTTTGTAAAGAGTTATTCTATAGCGTAACGTGAACTGAAGGTATTGATATAGTAGTAGTTTATGCTATTTCAAAGACATCCTATAGTTGCAATGGCACTGGTATGAGAAGTATGGTTTTAAATATCCTCTGTCATCTTTGGCTCCTCGTGGTACAGCCAAGCCCACTGTCCACTGCTGATAGAAAAATTATTCTGGTAGCCGGCAGAAGGAGGCAGCAGACTCTGCAGAGAGTGGGAGATCCTTCATTTCACGTCCTTGATGTTCTCCTCCTGATTGTTCACCTGTGAGAAAACAAGACCTAATTTTCCCCTAAAAAAAATGTTTTTCTATTAATTTGGGGCATGTCTTATGGATTTGATTTATATAGAGGCAGACAGGATAGATCAAGTATATTTTTTTCATTATTAATAAGCTTAAGGTATGTCTAATTTTCTTAGAAATGGCTGTAACATTTTGAGAACAGAGATGTTTTCACTTGAAATGAGATTTTATTTGTACCATGACTTCTTATCTGTAACAGGAGAAAGCTTAGGCCAGGGTTATTAATTGCAGAACTAGACTGTGTGGTTTGAAGTTCTTTTCAAGTTTTTGGCTATATGTTAGGGATGCATTTTTTTTTTTTTGAAATTAAATGTAAGACTAGTGAGAAAAGCAGACAAAATATGAATTAGTAGCATGTCTGAACTCCTTCCCCAGAAAAAAGAATTTTGAACTCTTAACCTTTTTTAAGAACTCAAATCTATTACATCAGTTCTAATTTTTTGTTATATTAAAAAAAGACACACGTGCGTGCATCAGAGTACCTGAGTTATAATGGGAAGGGACATTTGTTTTCTGGCTCCTCACTGTGAATGATATGTCCAGCCATACTGGGGCCCAAGTAGCTTTTGAGGATAGTTGGCCCCAAGGTTTTCCCTTGGTCATCCTATCGCAGAAAGGAAAGATTGTGTCAAGGAAATCTACACCTTCTAGGTCCCATAATTATATTGAGCAATACTATTTTTAAAAACTAAGGTCAAACGTGGAAAAGTTCCCAAGGAAAGGAAAATAGAAGTGTTGACAGCCATCTAAAAGTAGGAGAATGGCCAAAGAACACCAGAATACAAATTAGAAACATAGACTTCTTCCCAGTAGTCCTGTACATCTTTAAGTCCAGGAGTTTCTGTTCCTTCAAAGACTGTTACTTAAGGCAGATACTGGAGGGCATGCTGGCAGGGTAGATTGTGACTGAGTGAATTCCCTGTTACAGAGTAGAGGCTTTCTTGTGAATCTCAGGTACTTGGTGAGAAAGGGAGAGTAACAGAGGTCCTAAGATGTGAAGAGGGTAATAGAGTGAATGGCCCCCCCATTAGCAGATTGCCAGCAAGGAAGTCAGGTTACCATTAAGGTAAGAAAGTGAGACTTTTAAGAGGATTTTGTAATAATAGAATAGAGCAGCCACAGGATCCTTATCCTCCAATGCTGCTACACAGCATTGCCTGTAGCACACTTCAAGAACTGGGATTGGAAATTCAGAGGCACCGACTGCAGAGATTAAAAGAAGTTGGTAGAGAAGAGAGAAATCAGGGAAGGGGAAAGACTGACTAGATAAGGATGAGCTTAAAGGAGAGGGCAGCTTAACAAAGGGACAGGATAGGTGCGCGGAGACAGGGTTGAGAGGCGGAGCAGAGTGCTGCGGTAAGGATGAGGAACGGAAAGGATGCACTGAACATAGAGGTTCAAATCCTGATGGGAAGCTCAGCAGAAAGTGTGCTGCAGTCATGCTGGCTGGTCTTCCGCAGATAAGAGAGCCTTGCACCAGGTTATACCTATCCCAAGTTGGGTTGTCTTTTTTCGAGCAGCTCCCAGGAACTGCAGAAGTTGAGGCGGCTCAGGCCAGAGTCCAGGGCTATTTCAGAAGCCCCTCTGCAGGAAAACCCTGGTGATCTCTCAGCGAGGGTCCTGGTAGTACAGGAAGGTGTTGAGCAACTGCTTCAAGTACATGCAAATTCAGGTCCCTGAGCCGCTTTGAGAAAGAAGTGAACTGAAAGCTTCTTAATGTGTGCGCCATCTTGCCACTTGACTTACATGTTTTTATTCGTCCCTCCTTCATTAAACATACTATTTTATTTGCCTTAAGATTGTCCCAAAGCAGTCGGATGGGAAAAAAACCAGAAAGGCGGCATGGGACCGAGGATGGTGAACCTCAGTGAATGTATGGACCCTAAAAGGTATATTTTGGAAGCTGTTTTCTCCCAAGGGGACCGTTGGTAATGAGGACACACAGCAGGTTCTGTCAGGCCAACCACATCGCTCACATCAGTGCAGGGGGTACCATTCACATTGACAATGAGTGTTACTCCACTCTTTGCTGCCTGACTTGATTTAAGTGTGGTTGTGAGAATTAACCACCTGATGGAGGTCCTGAGGGGCACACAGTTCATCTGGTCTTCTAGACATTATAAATTTTGTTCTTGCTTTGATCTGAGTCTCTCAAACTAGTTAGTTACAGATACGTGCTACCTTGTAGTCCTTATTTGTGGCCTTTTAATTTCATCTTATTAGCCTACATTGAAGGACGTTATAAGAAATATTTCATAGAAATTAGTGTTGTGTTTAAGGGATAAAAGTGCACCCTTTTTTGAGGGGCCAGTGACTCCTCTAAATGGTCATGCTTCCATTTTCACTTTGGCTGCTAGGGACTCGGTATCAGATTTGTGGCCTGTCAGTAGCAGTTACGGAGATCCACACGGCACACGTGCTGTGCTGTTGCTTCTCGCTGTTGCCCTCAAGCTTCATCTTATTTTCCCTGTGATCTCATTTTGCTTAGTTAGGATTTGGTCCTCATTTTCATATTCAGATGTTTTCTATCTTTTTTAAGACAAGACTGGGGCATAAATGAGTGACTGAATGGATAAATAATTCTGTCGTTTTCTAGGTTAGCTGAGTCATCAGTGGATTTAAATCTCAAATTGATGTGTTGGAGATTGGTCCCTACTCTGGACTTAGACAAGGTTGTGTCTGTCAAGTGTCTGCTGCTTGGAGCCGGCACCTTGGGTTGTAATGTCGCTAGGACGCTGATGGTAAGTTTGTGGGGGCCAAATGGTACCTCTGAAGCTGTGGCTTCTCCTCTTAATATACCAGATTGCTTTCCTCCTCCCAGAGTTACCTACTCCTCTTTCCCTCCCATCCTTCCTTCTTCCCTTTCTTTTTTCTTTTGTCAGTTATCTTTTTTTTTTTTTTTCAACGTTTATTTATTTTTGGGACAGAGAGAGACAGAGCATGAACGGGGGAGGGGCAGAGAGAGAGGGAGACACAGAATCGGAAACAGGCTCCAGGCTCTGAGCCATCAGCCCAGAGCCCGACGCGGGGCTCGAACTCACAGAGCGCGAGATCGTGACCTGGCTGAAGTCGGACGTTTAACTGACTGCGCCACCCAGGCGCCCCAGTTATCTTTTTAATTATAAAAGGAATTCATACTTTTATCACAAAGTAGAAACAGAAGGTCTTTCTCCACCCTCCTCTCGTCCCACTTCCCAGAATTCAGCAGACTTCCTAGATTAGTACACAGTATGTCCTTCCCTGACGTTTTCATAGGTACTTGCAAATAAAGAGAGGGACATTTGTCACCTTTGCTGTCATTTATTTATATTTGCAAAAATTGGATCATAGCATACTGTCTGTAACAGGTTTTTATTCTTAACTCAATAGAAAAATAATTGTGGCTCTCTGTATGTTCTATATTTGGGATATGTAGTATTTTGTTGTATGACTCTGCCCTCACTTTATTTCGATTTCAGCCTATTTTTTTGAGATACTGTTGAAATGAACATTTTTAGATCTTTACATATCTATGGGATTATTTGTTTAGGCAGAAATCCCTATAAGTAGAATTATTATGTTAGAGAGGATGTATTATATGTATGCTATATGTATATGTGTGTATACTGTGTATATATATGTATAGTATATACACACATACATACATACATATGTATATATATATACTATACACAATATATACTATATATATACTATAACATATATATTATATACTATATACTATATATACTATATATATATACTATATACAATACGTATATATGGGTTTTTTTCAAACTAAATCACCTTCCCAAAACATTTTACGAGCCTGTACTTTTAGAAACATATATGACTTTTTAATTTGCTTTTCTTTTACTAGTGAGGGTGAGTCTTTAATTTTGTTTCCTTTGTGAATTTTATTCTATTCATGTGATTTTATAATTAATTGACACAAAATACATATGGTATTCTCTTAGCATCTTTTAAAACTCTCTTTATCTTTTTAAAAATCTTTCCTCATTCCTAATGTTGCATGTGTATGTTTTCTCTTTTTTTCTCTTATTCAGACTTGCCAGAGAGCCTTGTCTACTGTATCAGTCTTTTTGGAGGGCTAAGTCCTTGATTTATTTTTTAGTTCTATAGTTTTTGTTTTTGTTTTGTATTGCTTTCAGATTCATTAACATCTATTTTTATTTTCATTAATAATCTTCCTCTCTTTGTGGAATTTATTTTATTATTCTTTTTCTGGCTTCCATAATTAGGTGCTTAGGTTTTCTTAATATTTTTAAAAATGATAAAGTCAGTAGAGACCCACTATAGAAAATTTGTAAAGTATAAAAGTTACGAAGCAGGAAAAGAAGATACCCATTTTCCTACCACTTTTTCACTTATTTCCTTTCAATGTTTGTTAAATACATATTTAAAATTTTTATTTGATTTATAATAATGCTCCTTGCTAATTTATCTGTTACCCTTGTAAACACTTTCTCATGTCATTAGAAATGATGCTTATAAAGCATTTTTAATGACTAGAATATGCCTTCTTCTATGATGAATATAATGTACTGAGACACTCCCCTAATGGTAGGCATTAATATGTTCCCAATATTTTATAACTATAAATTATGTTGTGGAGCATTTTTGTTCATATTTCAGATTACTTCCTAGGATAGATTGCTGTAAGTATTTTCTTAGGATATATTGCTACAAGTAGGTTGAAAGATACGAACATTTGAAAGATTCTAGACACATATTGCCAAATTGCTTTCCAGAAAAATTAGATCAGTTTACATTCTCAACCCGTGCAATAGTTTTTTCATCTCCACATCCTCACCAGCACTGAGTATTATCATTTTCTTCAATGAGTATTATCATTTCCTTTAATCTTTACAGATTAGCCATTTAAACCGTGTAGCATCCCAGGAAGCCAAAAGTTAAGTGCAAACCCGCACTCACATGTGGCTAACCCATAGTATGTTTGTAATTTATTTGGCTTTCTTCCCACTGCCCAGTATGTTCCCAGACTGCCTTCCTTGCAGTCCTCTCAGCATTGCTTTAAGGAATGTAAAAACACTTGAGAAGTAAATGTCCTCAAACCAAGCACAAGAGACTTTTGGGTTGTCCTTGTCTTTATTCCACCTCCACAGTAGGTTGCTTAGCTGATGAAAGTCACTTACAAAACTGGATGAGTAGATCTGAGTTTACCAGTGGGCTTTCAAAACCAATAATGTAAAAACTATGCTTTTGAAAGGATGGATTCTGTCCTTTCATTCTCAACCCTGAAAATGAATCTTGGGTACTAGTTGACTGTCCCCTGGGAACCGTCAGTTTAATTGAATTTCAGAGTCCCTAATGGAAGGCTATTGAAATAAGAGAGAGAGCAGAATTAGCTTTGTAGCCAATCATGGCAGGGGCTTCTCTTCGATCACTGTGCCTATTTATGATATGCTGAAATGCACACACTACACCCCACCCTCCAGAAAGCAGTCATCTCTATTTGGTTGCAACTCTCAGGATCTCAGCCCTTCCCACCATTAACCAGATCTATGACCTTCAGTGATTTCTGGGCTACACTTTGCATATCTGTGAAACAAAACAGTTGGACTAAGGATGTTAGAGATGCCATCTCAGTTTAAAATTGTGTGGTTCTATAATACTTTGAAGGAATTATAATTAAAGTGTATGAAATCATACAAACTATTTGAGAGAATATAGAATTGTCCCCTGTATTACTGAATATTAACAAGCCCTTTACGTCTTCAGTAGTACAAAATCTTCTGCGATGTTATACAACAGAAAATAACTTGTAAGTCATTTTTCTGAGGCATTAATTCAGGCTTTAAGTGAGTTTTAATGTGAGCTGTTACTTATATTTAATTACTCATTAAGGGAAAGCAAGTACATTTGGGGGCTTATCGCTAATTCTTTTAAGACAGCAACATAGACAATTCTCATGGGACTCACCTCCAACTCTTTCTCTGGTGCCACTGTCAAAAATAATGACTTATTAGACCCACTCTGACATTTCTTAGATTCATTACTGCAGGAAACTAGGCACCGGGTATATAATTATTTTTGTCTTTTAAAGGAAGCTGGCCCTCTGTTAATCAAAAACTGAATTTGCACAATTCAGTTTCTAAAGTTTCCTGTATTTTGAGATTCCCAAGCTATTCCAAAACTAAACCTCTTTATAGGTTGCAAGAGAGACACCCTGTGAAATGTTCATCAGAAACACACCATGATCTCTTGTTTCCATGCAGGGTTGGGGTGTCAGACACATCACATTTGTGGACAATGCCAACATCTCCTACTCCAATCCTGTGAGGCAGCCTCTCTATGAATTTGAAGATTGCCTAGCAGGTGGTAAGCCCAAGGCCCTGGCTGCAGCAGAGCGGCTCCAGAAAATATTCCCCGGAGTGGTATGTTGATGCTATTCGGGAATGTTGGAGGTTTTCTCCTGTAGCTTTCCGTGCTTAATCTTGGGGAATGAGGGCCTGTGGTATTGGTAAAAGAGAGTCAGATGTTTGTCACTTACTACCTGGGCCTTCATCATATGGCTAAGCCTCTCCTCATCTCAGAGATGGGGATTAAAAAACAAAACAAAACTCGTGTTTATTATTGTGAAAATAAATTGAAGAGTGAGAAAATGTTTTTGTGAGTGGCAAAGTATTACCTGAGTTTAAGTTGAGGAATTTGGGAGTATGCATATACTTATATCCAGCTTTGTTTGAAAGGGATTTATTTTTTTTTTAATTTTTTTAATGTTTATTTATTTTTGAGAGACAGAGCATGAGTGGGGAAGGGATAGAGAAAGAGAGGGAGACACAGAATCCGAAGCAGGCTCCAGGCCCTGAGCTGTCAGCACAGAGCCCGACGTGGGGCTCGAACTGTGAGATCATGACCTGAGCTGAAGTCGGATATTTAACCAACTGAGCCACTTAGGTGCCCCGAAAGGGATTTATGATAGCTCAGATACAGGATGTTATTTTTCCTTCATCACCAAAATACTCAATAGTTACTGAATACAGGTTTATGAAATTAAATTGGATGTAAGTCCACACAGAAGGATGACGTGGCTACCTGAGCTGCTTGTATTTGAATCAGACTGTTCCCTTTAAAAACACACTAGATAATAAGAGACAAGTCATTCAACTCATTTGATTCAAAATCTGGCAAGATTTTTTTTTTTTTTTTTTGAGGTCATCCACAAAAGAGAATCTGCAACTTGCACACTTAATCAGTTGGTCTGACAGAAGTTAGATTAGATATCTCCGAAGCATCTGCTACCACTTAGTGCCACAAGAGGCTCTCGGCCTCAGCTAAAAGATAGCCCACTTTCTCAAAGTTTTTCTGTGTAATCACTCAGTATTATATTCATTTATTTCAGAATCTTTTGCTTGAAAAGAAGCAACGTTGATGGTTTTGTTCATTTCACCAGCAATCTTGAGGAGCATGGTTTATTGGGTTTAATTCAACACTAATGATTAAGCGCCCACTGTGTATCCAGTTAAGTGCTAGAGGCCAAAAAGAAATAAAAATGTTACAACCCTGTCAATTGAGGAGGTGTATTAGTTAGCTTTCTGCCACATTATTGCATATCACACAGTCCTAACCTCTCCCTGCCTTATTATTTTTTTTTTTTTCAACGTTTATTTATTTTTGGGACAGAGAGAGGCAGAGCATGAATGGGGGAGGGGCAGAGAGAGAGGGAGACACAGAATTGGAAACAGGCTCCAGGCTCTGAGCCATCAGCCCAGAGCCTGACGCGGGGCTCGAACTCACGGACCGCGAGATCGTGACCTGGCTGAAGTCGGACGCTTAACCGACTGCGCCACCCAGGCGCCCCTCCCTGCCTTATTATTATAAGCATTTATCTCAGGCTCCCAGGTCTGCAGATTGACTGTAGCTTAGCTGCTGGGCTAGGCTGGACTCCAGGCTTTAAGTCAGGTTCCAATTTGCTCTGTAAGTCATTGTTTTAAAATCTGGGCTTAGAGAGCAACAGTCTGGGTCATGCTCTTCTTCTGGTAGAAGGTTGGAGTGTAAAAGGATTGATGAAAACTTATTATACCTCTAAAACCTCAGCTCACCAGTGACACAGTGTAGCATCTTCCATTTATATGCCCAAGCCAGTCACAGGGCCAAGCGCAAAGTCAGTGGGGTTTGTCAGAATACTCTGCCTTTCTAGTGGGAGGTCCTGCAAAGTCATCTGGCAAAGGGCAAAGACATTCTATTAGTAGGAGGCAGTGCATAGTTGGGAAGAATAATCCAGTCTGTCACTGGAGAGTGAGCTCCCCTCAGGGCCGAGACAGACCTGGCTTTGAATCTGAATTCAGCTACTTTCTAGTTGCCTGAAATTTTTCCTTGCCCAAATGGTCTGTGACCCAATGCAGTCCCCCCTATTTATTTGTACAGCTGTTCTGTTACTTATTAAATATTTCAGGTCTTCCGTATGTTAGGGACTGGGGCACAAGCAGGAAAAGTTCTCTCTCCTCTCCATGGAGCTTCTATAGTCCAGAGGGGTACATGGTCCCTAACACCTAATTTTGTAAACAGTTGTAATTGTTAAGTGCATGAAAAAGGAGCTGGTTTCTGTGAGGGCATTTACCAGGCAGCCTGACCTAAGCTAGACTCCCTTGAGGAAGCTAAGTCCTGAAGGATGAGTGAGTGGGAGTCAGCTAGATGAAGGGTAGCAGAGCTGTCTGCAAACGCCTGAGGCAGGAGACAGCATGGTGCTTCTGTGGAACTGAAGGAAAACCAGGAAGGGGAGCACTGACGTCAAGGAAGACAGAGAAGGGGCTAGGGCAGAAGCAAGGGCCGGGTCACTCTGGGCGTTTGAGATCAAGTTCACCTTTTCTTGAAACCATTAGCTTACCAGGGTCGAACCTCCTCTTCAGCACTTACATTGTGCTACTGTGTTTTCCCTACTGGGTTATTCAGTCCTGGAGGCCAGGAGCCAGGGTTTTTATACTTTCATCCTTCCTGCCTTGTAAGCAATAATAGATAATGTACAGAATCCATTAAAGTACTAGTGTAATCCATCAATTTCCTGCAAAGTACTTGTGAAACTATTTCACCTGCCAATTACCCAGACTTACAGCATTTTCTTTGTATGTTCAGTTTGGTGTAGTTTTTTCATTCAGCAGATACTTACTCATCCCCTTACACCAGGCCACAGACACAGGCTAGTCCTAAGTGAACAAGATGTGAAAAGAACTGCTCTGCTACAAATACCCTGTCTAATCCCGGGGTTGAATTAATTGAGTCGGAAACAAAGTAACCTTTAAAAAATCAAATAAATATTTGAGATCACCATTTTTGTTTTTGTTTTTTTTTTAAATACAAGGCAATGTAGGATTGTGGAACCACACCAGAGGTTTTAAAACCCAACTCTGGACATCTGTTTACAACCCTGATGAGTAACTGGTATTGGACCAGCTCTTCTATCATAAACAATTACACAGCCAGGTAAAATATATAAAATGACTCTCTCCAGGCAGTGGAGTAGTGAAAGGCCATGGTCCTAGACAGAAGGGAAAGAAGGAATGTTTGTCCCAGCCCATTGCATGGAGGTACTTTCTGGCCTTTGCTAGAGCCCATGAGGAGCCCAAGGAGATGTTCTTGGGTTTGATGAGCTGAGGAAACTGAGATCTGAGTTCAGAGCAGCTAAGGGGGCTGAAACATGCAGGACAGAGTATCAGACATGCAGGAGCTGGGCAGAGGAGGAGTCTGGATAGCATCTTGAGCCTTTGACCAGTTCAAGTCACGTGTGTTCAGGGCATGACTCTGTAAAGCCGGGCAAAAAAGCACTACCATCTGTTGTGAGTGGAATGGAGACTTCAGAGCTATCCCAAGGCCATGAGACATTGGAGACCCACCTATCCAGAATGGAGCTCCCTTATTGAACACCCTGAGCCCTTAGGTGACACCCCAGTAAGGTCAGAACTACACATAAAAGCTGAACCACAGAGCTTCCAGCAGAAAGCAGCATAGTGCTCTCGTGATAAACAGAGATTATCTAGGACCCAGCAAATACTGACCATAAGTGGAAAAATGGGTAGCGTGGATCTCATCAAAACCTAAAATTTTCAGGGGCGCATGCATGGCTCAGTTGGTTAAGCATCTGACTCTTGATTTTGGCTCAGGTCATGATCTCACAGTTTATGCGATCAAGCCCTGAGTTGGGCTCTATTCTGTGAGATACTTAGGATTCTCTGTCTCCCTCTTCTTTGCCTCTCTCTCTCTCATTCTGTCTCTTTCCCTCTCTCTCAAAATAAACATAAAACACACACACACACACACACACACACACACACACACAAAACCTAAAACATCTGCTTCTCAAAAGGTGCCATTAACAGAATGAAAAAGGTGGCCAAAACCCAGAAAATACACAGGGTAGGTCTATTTGGCAAGAAGCTGTTCCCCAGAATCCATAAACAACCCCTACCACTCAGTAATAAAAGGACAGACAAGTCTTTTTTTAAGGGGGACAGATTGTGGAGGTACTGATTTCATAGTGAAGATCTATAAATGGCCAGGGCACACATAAAAACGCTCAACTTTTGTAGTCTCAGGAAAATATGAGTTAACACCATGGAGATCTATCACTATCCACCCACTGCAGTGGGTCAAGTTAAAAAGACTGACGGGGGGCACCTGGGTGGCTCAGTCGGTTGAGCGTCCGACTTTGGCTCAGGTCATGATCTCACAGTTTGTGAGTTCAAGCCCTGCATCGGTCTCTGTGCTGACAGCTCGGAGCCTGGAGCCTGCCTCGGATTCTGTGTGTCCCGTTCTCTTTGCCCCTCCCCCACTCACACTCTGTGTCTCTCTCAAAAATAAACATTAAAAAAAAAAAAAAAAAAAGACTGACAAGGCTGAATGTTGTCAGGCTGTGGAGCAACCAGAACTCAGTCTGCTACTAAAACAACCACTTTGTAAATCAGCTCAACAGGTTCTCATGAAACTACACCTACCTAATTACCCAGAAATCCCACTCGTGGATGTTTACCTAAAAGAAACGAAAACATATATACCCTAAAACACTTATGGAAGAATGTCCATAGCAGCTTTGTTCCTAATGGCCAAAATTTAGAAATAACCCAAATAGCTGTCAGAGATTGAATAAACAAATCGAGGTATTTTCACAATGCAAAAAGGAGCATGCTCTTGGTACTTAACAATATGGGCACACCTCAGAAGCATTATGCTGAGCAAAAGAAGCCAAACACCAACAGATGTATACCATAGGATATCATTTATATGAGGTTCTAGAATAGGCAAAAACTAATCTAGGGTTTAAAAGGTGGTTGCATCAATGGTTGTCCCAGTGGCGGTGAGGAGTAGTGGGGATTGACTGGGAAGGGGCACACGAGCACATTCTGGGGTGATGAAAATGTCCTGTGTCTTAAGGTATATGCAGTGGTTCACCTGCAGTTTGTTGAAACACAGCCAACTGTACACTTAAAATCAATGTATTACACTCTTCTGTAAACTATACTTCACCTGACTACACATATGAATCATGGGGGTAGTTTGAGAAAATATTGATGGCAGGGTCCCCTCTCAGAAATTCCAGTTGAGATAGTCTGGGGAGAAGCCTGGGCATCAGGAATTTTCAAAACTCTTTGGGTGGTTCTAACGCACAGCCAAGGTTGAAAACTGCTGTGTTGAAACTTGCCAAATTCCGGCCTCAGGCGTGTGGACCAAATGGTGGGCTGAGAGCCAGTCCTACAGAGGCTTGCTGGCTGCAATTTTAGCAAGCAGAGAACGATTTAGGTTAGTAAAGTGGGTATGGATCTGTATTACTGAAAAGGTCAGAATTGGCGTTGATTAATTATGCTTTGGTGTCACTAATGTACCTAAATAATACCAAGATCAAGGTACCATCTTCTCAAATGCTTTGTCAATTGTAATACAACAGTAAGGTATTAACATTGCTGTGGTCTTTGCTTATTGTTTACCACAGTATTGAGTATATACATGATACTTAATGAGTGAATTCCTTAATGAGGTCCAGATAGTTGTCTTTGTAATGTTTTCATTGCCAAATTGGACTTGTTTTGAACGCTCTTTCTGAAGTCCTTTCTGCTTGGTGTCTTTTCCTGCTTTGCTTGCAACATTTTTTTTTTCATTCTTTTAAATATTGTTGCCTTTGCTACCACTGTCACTTTCTTGAATTCCAGAGATTAGGTTCAAAGTTTAAGATAAGGAGAAAATGGCTACAATCCACAAAATAGAATTTTCCTTTGTAAAAGGACCTACTTATTCTGCCCCCTGAGCTGTTTTTCTAGTAGGTGACGGGTTTTGGCAAATGAACGAGAAAGTTGATGTTTTCACACTCCTCCTTGTGGCCAGCACTATGCAGGGGATTAAGGGTGTATGCAGTTTGTGACTCTACAACACTTTCTTTTCTGTGGACAGTTAATGTCCCTGACTTCACTGACACCCATATGTGACTCACTGTTAATCTGCCAAGACACTGTGGGGCCAGCAGGGGACAAATAGTAAATTACAGAGCTGTCCTAAAGCCCCTGAGGAGAACCCAGGCCACCAGGTAACTTCTTTGGACAAGGAATGAAGCTTCACTTCAGTACCACACTCTGCTACAGCTCAGCCCCTGTCCCTTTCCCTCTCAAACAAATATCTGCACACTCCTAAGTAGATTTTCTGATTGTAAGTTAGCAAGTACAGTTTTTGGTTTAGAGAGGTTTTTTAAAAATGCATATACCCCTAAGAAGATTAACACAGTCAGTCATACTAATCTTATATAAATTTATTAAATCAAATGTTTTCTGTTATAATATCCTATTTGGAGATGTTATGCACTAAGAAAATCAGCGGGGTGGGGGGGCAATTTGGGAAGAAGTAGGGAGAAACAACTCAGCTAGACAGAGGGGACTTGGGCAGACACAGGGCATTTTGATAGAGGTTCCTGGCCTCAGATTATAGGAAAAAGTCAAAGGCACCATTTTCTTCAGTGTCCTCCTTGGCTCAGATGGACATGCCTCCCTCCTTTGGAACTAGGATCCGTATGTCTCTACTTGCTGCTATATATATCCAGGCTCAGAGACCTGGGAATGACAGGATAAGATAGTCTAGGATGTAGAGGTGAAGAAGGTCAGGGCACGGGTAGCAAAAGGAACAAGCAGCATGATCGTGCACAGAGAAATTTCTGGTTGCAACTGACCACACTTACATGTTCGTAGCTATGGGGAGACACAGGCTCTAAGATACCACCTGTGTTTGCTTCAGACATCTGTATATCTGGGTTTTTCCCTAGAATGCCAGAGGGTTCAACATGAGCATCCCCATGCCTGGACACCCAGTGAACTTTTCCAGCGTCACCTTGGAGCAGGCCCGCAAAGACGTGGAGCACCTGGAGCAGCTCATCGAAAGCCATGATGTCGTGTTCCTGTTGATGGACACCAGAGAGAGCCGCTGGCTCCCTGCCGTCATTGCTGCGAGCAAAAGAAAGGTAGAGTGTGTGGATCCTGGGCTCTTGTTTCTGGTTGTGACTTAATGGACCATCACCCTGGAGGGAGAGGTGTCCTCTGTCTGCCTTCCTTCCAGAAGAGAGATGTGCTGTGTGTGACCCAGTGACATGGTGCCAAAGGGCTTCCGCTGGTACGTGCTGTCTTTGCCTCACGCACCACCGTCCAGTATAATAGTTATTCTTTACTATTTAATTTTCATAGGAACCTTTTGAGACACTGTATCTCAAAGGGATATTCTACTTACATTAAAACGTAAGCCACCTGGGTGGCTCCCTTGATTGGGCATTCAACTTTGGCTCAGGTCATGATGATCTCCTGGCTTGAGAGTTTGAGCCCTTCGTCAGCTCAGAGCCTGGAGCCTGCTTCAGATTCTGTGTCTCCTTCTCTCTGCCCCTCCCCTGCTCATGCTTTGTCTCTCTCTCTCTCTCAAAAATAAATAAACATTTAAAAAAAATCTTTTTTTAAACATAAGCTCCAAGAGGACAAAGACGCTCTTATTTACTCTTTGGTCAGTGACACATTCAAGGGCCAACAGTAGTGAATGGTTAAATAAATCCTAGTACATAAATGTGATGGAATAACATGCAGCCATGCACAACGTGTTTTCAAAAACTTTAATAACATGGAACATACCACATTATGTTAAATAAGCAAGATATGATATTGTATATATTTAATATAAGTTGTTTATATAAACACATACACATTTGTATCTGTTTGAGCGAGGAGGTCGGGAGGGGAGGCAAGAAGGGAGAAAGGAAGGGAGGGAAAGAGAGATCGGGAGAAAACAATGGGAAGAAATACCCCCAAATTATTAGTAATAAGTGTTTGAGCCATGAGATTGTGATTTTTTTTCTGTTACAGTTTTTCTTTATTTTCCAACTTCCTTTATAACCAGAAATTTCAGAGAATAAGTTATAAGTAAGAGAAGTTCTTCTAGTACAAATGAGAAAACAATCGTCCTTAAAAATCTGCATAGTGTGTGAATCATATCTCAGTGAAGCTGTTATAAAAAAAAGAAAATCTATGTAGGCATGTCAGATGATAGCATATGGTGGAAAGAATGAGGTTGAGAACTCTCTAGACTTGGTTTGATGCATTTACCTCTTACCAGCTAAGTGACCTTGGGCATGTTAGCGAGCTGACTGCTCTGTCTGACTTTCAGGATCCTCATCTGTAATTGGAAATGTGTGCTGGGAGTTTTAAATGAAACCAAATGAGATAATTATTGTTAATTACTGGTCAAGGGTTTTTTGTGTGTGTGTGTGCACTTAATAAATCCTCAATATTGGGTAGCTTTTACTAGTATTGGCTTCCAAGACTCTAATTATACTCATACGCAATTACTTATAAAATAAATTCTGAAAGTTGACCAAGTATGAAATTAGCCACGGCTTAAAATATAAGTGTCTCTTAACTCTAGACTTTTATTCCTTGAAATCCACAGCTTGTCATCAATGCTGCCTTGGGGTTTGACACATTTGTTGTCATGAGACATGGCTTGAAGAAACCTAAGCAGCAAGGAGCTGGGGACTTGTGTCCTGGCCACCTTGTGGCACCTGCCGACCTCCTGGGCTCATCGCTTTTTGCCAACATACCCGGCTACAAACTTGGCTGCTATTTCTGCAATGATGTGGTGGCCCCAGGAGATGTAAGTGGATTTCTCTGTGCTTCCAAATATTTCCTACAACTGTCTTGTCCACTGGGACAAAGAGGCCCGACTCTCTTTTATGACTATTTAAATACTGTCTTTTAACAAAGAGAAGAATTCTCCAATTTGGGGGGTGACATTATCCCACCATGAGCCTTGATTGGCGTCGTCAACTGTGCACAGCTGTTCCTTGTTCACTAATATAAACGTAGTGACCAACCACTTTTGTAGAAAGCCCAGCAGGGAAACGGCAGGATAGACTGGTCCCTGGAAGCACTGTCTCCTTTGAAGAGAGCATTAAGTAAGGGGTCTGAAGACTTGGACACTGCCTCATGGGGTGATTCCAAATAAGGCTCTTACGCTTTCTTTGCTTCTGCAGAATCGGGCTGGGCCCCTTGTTAGATTTAGCAAGTGAAAATATATGGGCTTCCCAGTTAACTTGGAATCTCAGGTAAACAATATTTTAGTATAAATTTGTCCCATGCAATATTCAAGACCTGCTCATACTAAAAAAATATTTCTTGTCTATCTGAAGTTCAAATTTATCTGGGCATCTTGTGTTTTATCTGCCAACCCCAGTAAGGGAGGGAAGAATACTTTCCCTGACTACTCATAGTGCAAGGTGGGTCAAAAGTGAAAGTGCTCTGAACAGTAAGCACTACACTGTTCAAATGTAAGATTCTACCTATAGTGTTAGTGCCTCCACACAAGGCACAGTCTGTAGGAATGGTCTCTTACCAGAACAGATCATCATTCACAGTGGAGCAAAGCATAGGTATCTCTCTACCCTCCTCTTCATTTTCCCCTTCTTTTAAAACTTGTTCCTGAATAACTCCTACCTCTTTTGGATGACTGGTTTTTATGGCCTCCCAGTATAAAGAAAAAAAGATAAATATTCTCCATGTGAAGAAGGCTGACTTTATGATCTTCATCAGTGGTATTATACAGCTGGTCCCATTATTTCCTCATTATCAACAAGTAGGATTATGGGTCGAGTAAAGTTGTTCATAAGGTGAAAATTTCAGACTCAAAATTATCCCTAACAACCTCTTAATTTGCCTAAAGGTGGAAGATCAGAATTTCTTTAGTTGCAACTAAAGACGATTTGTGTTTGAAGCCCTGTCATAGCAAAACTATTTGTATTTCAGCCCAGGGGTCACATTCAGGGGGACACAATGCCCACACTGTGAGAGGCACACAGGAACTGAGGACTGCAGGAAAGGCATGTTATTTATTGTCCTGCCTCACAGGCACTCTGAGGCATTGGCTCAGTTACAGTGGCAGGGCAGAATCATTTGTGCTATTCAAATGATTATTCCTCTCCATGTCTGTTTCTCAGCTATCAAGCACAGTAGGATTGAATTTGAATCAGTTAAAAGAGCATATGGTGCAACTCCATGTATGAGGCAGTTAGGCCCCTAATCTTTAATTTGTTCATAACTATTACTCCTTTTTAGCATATTACCTCATTTAGTTACCTAAGTTATGTGTTTTGTTTTTCTTGGTACTGACAAGAGATGATGTTATTTGAGGCTGAATGTTCTTTGCCCACAGTGAGTGAGTATCTGGTTATGTTGTATCTCTTTATCACGGATGAGTTTCATGCTTCAAACAAACAGCGACAGTTGAGTGGACTAGAACTTTGAGCACACATCAATGATTCTTTCTCTGTAGTCAACCAGAGACCGGACCTTGGACCAGCAGTGCACTGTGAGTCGTCCAGGACTGGCCATGATTGCAGGAGCCTTGGCAGTGGAATTGATGGTTTCTGTTTTGCAGCATCCAGACGGGTGAGTTTACTGTTTAGACATGGTTATTTAAACAAAGAAAGCTTTCGTGTCTCCCTTGGCCTTTTCTTGGCCTGACTCTTCTGAGCATTGTGTTGTTCTTTCTGTCCTCAAAAACACAAGACTGAAAACCCTGGTCTGATTCATTGGCCTGGGGGGAGCTTGTCATGTGATCTTTGGGGCTACATCTCTGCATCCTTCTGGAATTGACCTCTCCTGGAATTATTTGGTAACTGATGATAAGGAAAAATAAACATTTTGGTGGGGGCCTTTGGGACCTTCATGCTTTTATTCTGTTAGTAGGTTTTAATCTTAACTGTGAACATTTTGTAAGACAATGCATGAATCCCATGTGATAGAAATTGCACTGGGCTGTATGTGACATCTTCAGTGATACGGCCAAATGGGACTTTATTTTGCTTACGCAGCAAGAAGCCTAGAGGCAGGCAGTCCGTAGCTGCTACAAAGGCTTTGTTATGCCATCAGGGACTCAAGTTCCTTCTTATATCATTCACTCAGCCACTCTTAGCTTTCTTCCTTATGCTTGTCACCTTGTGGCCACCAGATGACTGCTTCACCTCCAGTGTTGCTTCTGTGTTAAAGTTAAGAACACATGTCAGCTTAGCTGAGGTTCCCCTCTTGTAAAGAGCTTTCCTGGAAGACTCACCCATTGATTCTAACCCCTGTATCACATGGCCACCCTTTGCTGCAGGGAAGACTGACAAATACGATTGTTTTGTTTGGGCATATTACCTCTCCAAAAAAAGTTGTGGTAAGATAGACATGGAGAAGGGTATTGGATAGGCAAACAGCAGTGTCTGCTCACTCATTTTTTTAAATTATGCATATATTTTAAGCCCCAGGAGAGATTATTATATAGTTGGTATTCATTATGTTTGGCTAACATTTTCCTTTTTTGTTACTTTTCATTTCCTTTTGCATCTTCGAGCTTCCAGCCAAGGCTATTACTCTTCTGATGGAAGAATGCCTTTTATTATTAACTTCAGGAATGCTATGAACAAGATATTTCAATTTTTGTCAGTCTGAGAATGTCTTTATCTTCATTCTTAGAAGATATTTGTGCTGAGTGTAGAATTCTAGATTGGTGGTAATTTTCTTTCAGCACATTTAGAGTAAAAAACTAGTGTTTCTGGCTGCTTTTGTTGTTGAGCAGTTTGGTGTTTATCTCACTGCTGCTCCTTTGATACAGTTTGTTTCTCTCCCTCTTTCCCTGCCCTGAGTTGCTTTTAAGGTTTTCTTATTGTCTCTGGTTTTCAGAAGTTGGACTATCATATACCTACTTCTGTATTTATTCTGGTTGTGTTTTCTAGTGCTTCTTGAATCCGTGGCTCGATGCTTTTCATCTGTTGTGTAAAATTCTCAGCCATTATCTCTTTAAAATATGACTTGTGCCCCTTTCTGTCTTCTTTCCTTTTGAGTCTTTGATTACGTATCAGAATTAACCTATGCCCTTTTCTGTATTTTCCAGTACTTTGTCTTTCCTTGCTTTAGTCTGCCCATTTGCTTTTGGCTTCCAGTTTCCTAATTCCTATTTCTTCTGTATCTAATATGTGTCAAGCCATCCACTGAGTTGGTTTTTTTTTTTTATTGTTTATTTATTTTTGAGAGAGACAGAGCATGAATGGGGGTATGGGGAGCAGAGAGAGAGGGAGACACAGAATTCGAAGCAGGCTGCAGGCTCTGAGCTTCAGCATGGAGCCTGACGCAGGGCTCGAACTCAACGAGCTGTGAAATCATGACCTGAACTGAAGTCAGAAGCTCAGCTGACTGAGCCACCCAGGCAACCCTGAGTTTTAATTTAATTATTTTATGTTTCAGTTCTAAAATTTCCATTTGATCTTATTTTATACATTTCCTGATCTGTACTGAAATTGTGACTTTGATCTTTTTCATTACTTGAAAACACTTAATTGTGTTTTTAAGTCCTTAATCAGATACCCCCATTATCTGGATCTCCTGTAAGTCTGTTCCTCTTGTCTATTGGTTTTTGGGTTGTTTATTTGTTTTTTGACTTTTGGTTATCTATTATCTCCTCCAATACCTGGTATTTTTTCTTTTCTTTCTTTTTTTTTTTTTTTTGTTTTTGTTTTTAAACAAAACCTTTGTATTATGGAAAACTCAAACATGCATGAAAGAAAAAACATACAGAAAATAATAAATGCCATTATATATACATACCATCCAGCCTCAACAGTTACCGACATATGGCCAGGCATTATTTATCTATACAGCTATCCACATTTTTTCTCTTCCCACTGGCTTATTTTAAAGCAAATCCAAGACATAGCATTTATCTTTTTATAATACCTTATGATATAGTGTCCCTACTATTTTACATATAAAGACAAATTAAAAGTGATGCTTTCATATTACCTCATATCCAGTTAGTTTTTAGTTTACCTCAGTTTCTCGAATCTGCTTGTTGTTGTTGTTGTTGTTGTTTTGCTTGGTTATTTTTGAATGACTACTGGACATTTTTTATGAAAAATTACAGAGATGATGTGATTTACATTTCCTTCTGGCAAACTGCTAGGCAAAGTGGATTAGCAGTACTAGAACTAGAATTAGGGCTTCTCTATTTCTGATTCATTCCCTAGGATGTAGCCCACCTTGTTCCCAGCCCAAAGCCTGGCATATTTTCCATAATTTCTCCTTATTGTCAGACCCCAAACTCTCGTTTTTCCTTCCAGTCCATTTGTCTATGGACTTTATGACAAACAAACATATAACTCTTCAGCCTCTGATCCTATAGCCACTGCTTTTGGAGTTGGCAATCACTCTATGGCAGAAAGCTCCCCTTTGCAAATGCCTTGTTTACCTCGTGGGCTTCTCTCCTCTCACAGATCTTGGCTCTGCTATTCTGCTATTGTGACAACCTGGTCTACCAATGCCATACCATTTTTTAAAAATATATTTTTTTGATTTATTAAACACTCATAGTGTAGTAAGCTTGCATGTGAGCATAGAGAAATGAGCAGGCTGGTGTGTTTTGCTTCAACTTGACCTTGGCTTTTTAGTAGTCTGTATGTTTACCATACTGTATATATGCTATATTAAAGATACAAAACTTGGCACAATTGTGATCTGCTCCAGGCAAGAAGACCTTGCTTTATGACCTACAAACAGTAGATTCATCTTGTAATAAATAGAAGTGAGACAAAATTAGATTAATTAAAAAAATAGAATCAGTAACTGTTTTAAGGTTTATTTATTTTTGAGAGAGAGAGAGACAGAGACAGAGCACAAGTGGGGGAGGGTTAGAGAGGTGGGGGGGGGACACAGAATCTGAAGTGGGTTCCAGGCTCTGTGTCAGCACAGAGTCTGACATGGGGCTTGAACCATAAACCATGAGATCATGACCTGAGCCGAAGTCAGACCCTTAACCGACTGAGCCACCCAGGTGCCCCAAATCAGTAATTTTAAGAAAGAAAGAAGGAAGGAGGGAAAAGAGGAGAAAGGGATGGAGGAAAGAAAAGGGAAGGAAACAAAAAAGAAAATAAATGATTAAACACTTGAAGATTCTCTCCATAACTGTCTAAGGCTCTGCTGCCACGTGTAGGCTAATGAAGGCTGACTGAAGCCAAAAGGACGTTTACACCTGCCTATCTGACAAATACACTGTAATTTGTTTTATTTGTCAGGTACTCATATAGTGCTTGCTTTGTTCTAGGCACTGTTCCGGTCACTTTGCAGGAGTAACTCATTTAATCCTATTAGCAAACCTATTAGGAAAGAACTATTATCTGACCTGTTTTTGATGGGAAAATTGAGGCACGGGGAGGCTAAATTGTTGAAACTTACATAGCTGGTAAGTGGTGAAACGGGCCTTTCACTCAGCCAGTTTGGCTCCAAACTCTGTTTTTAATCACCCTGCTATACTGTTTGTAACACAGGCAGGAGAGAATTGAATTTTCAAAAGATTTGTTTTTCCAATTCTCAGAAATTAACTTGAATATTCTATTGATTTCATGACTCAAGGGTGTTTTTTTTTTTCTATGCAAAATCAAAAAGACGACCTGTGTACAGTGTTGGCGGCATACGTGGCTAGTCTGGGTGCAACAGAGTTAAGCGAAAATAAACAGCTTTTTTTTACTTCCTCTCATCTCCGTCATCCCCCTGGGCTACCCCTGCCTTCTCAGTGTCGTTGGGCCTCCTGACGGGGCATATCTGGGACCAAATCTTGGAGAGACGATTCCACGATTCCTTGACGCGACCCCTCTCTCTCCGGCGTTCACTCTGGTTGTAGGACAAAACCAGGTCCTATGTCGCGTGTCTTCTGTATCGTAAGGAAACATCTCACTGTTGTTCGGGAAGGAGTGCATTCATTCTCCTTCCCAAATAATCTCTCACTGTTCTGCCTCACAGTAGCATTCATATCACCTCAGTTAATTAAGGTGGGAAAGTTTTCCATTTCAAAATTTCAGTACAGAAAGGTGCCACGGTTTTTGATAAGACTCTCTCTCAGAGTCAGGGAGTTGACCTTAATCGACTTATCATATGCCAAGCATCGCACTTGGCAGTTTTTCCAACTTATTCCTGATTTAGTCCTCATAACTGTCTTGTTCCTATTTTATAGTTAATGCAGTTAATGGACCCAGAGCACAGAGAAGTTAAGCAGCTTGTCTGGGGTCACAAGCTTTGGCCTTTCTGACTCCAAAAATTCATGCTGCCTTTTTTTTATTCTTCTCCCCTCTTTTTCCTCCTTCCCTGCAGCAGAAATTAGGTTTTGTTTTTTTTTTTAATTTTTTTTTTCAACGTTTATTTATTTTTGGGACAGAGAGAGACAGAGCATGAACGGGGGAGGGGCAGAGAGAGAGAGGGAGACACAGAATCGGAAACAGGCTCCAGGCTCCGAGCCATCAGCCCAGAGCCCGACGCGGGGCTCGAACTCACGGACCGCGAGATCGTGACCTGGCTGAAGTCGGACGCTTAACCGACTACGCCACCCAGGCACCCCAGAAATTAGGTTTTCGTTAGCTCTCCTCCTGGCCAAATCGTCCTCACAGGTGTCAAACATAAACTTTCATTAAATGAGTGGCTCTAATTGTTTTTCTTTTCTCAGGGGCTACGCCATTGCCAGCAGCAGTGATGACCGCATGAATGAACCGCCAACCTCTCTCGGCCTTGTGCCTCACCAGGTTAGTGATCTGGAAATGAAGGCATAATTCTGGATCCGGTCCCAGCACTCAGAGGGAATGCATTTGGGGTCACTTGACCACACCGTTAGCTCAGCCCACCACTTTTCCACACTTCTTATCCTCTAGCTGCCCTTGAGTTTCAGTGGGTTCACTTTAAGACCACCTACAAGGTATCCCATTCTGTAGGATGGCCGTGAGGAGAATTCATGAACAAGCAGCAGCATCGAGCCTTTGATGCATTTAGCATGTTGACCAAAGGTCTCATAATGGAGAAGCAAGAACAGACTTCGGAGCTGGCCAGACGGCAGTTTAAATCCCAGCCCTACAGTTACTAAGACGGCCTTCCTTGGCCAAATCCCTAAACTTGTCTGAGTCCCAGTTTTCCCATGTATAAAATGGAGACAGTCATACTGACCTCACGTGGTAGTTGCAGAGACCAGAGATGGTCTGCAGAGGGCTCAACAGTGGCGCTGGCATGTCACAGGCCCTCAGTGAAGGGTGCTTGCTATTTTTGTTGCTGTCATTTGTTAATATTATTGACTCCCTAGCTACATAAAAAGCCTTCTGGGTATGCATGGGAAAACCATTAGAGGTGTCAAAAAATCGGGTTTCTTTTCAGAAAAAGAATCTGAAGTATCATGAAAGAAGATCCATCGCATAGAGAGGGAAAGAGAAAAAAAGTAGTGGAACGAAAACTCAAATTCACGTTGCCTCGCCAGTAGTTTTGTTACTGTGTTTTTTGGAAGAATGAAGACGTATTCCAATCTCACTTTTTGGAAGTCATTTCTCTAGGCACCGTACGTGTATTTCAGTGTGTAAGAGGAAGGCTGACCCCTGTGAAGGGGTGATGGCACCCCACAGTCCTGTCTTGGGGTGTGAGGACAGGCTCAGAGCTGAGGGTGAGAGCAGCCCACTGAGCCCACATTTGTCTCCGCCTGCCTCCCCACCACCTGCCTCCTGTCCTCTAGGACAGCCCTGTCATTTTCCATTTGAGGATTTGAATCAGAAGAGAGGACATTATTTGCCCAAAGCCACAGACACAGGCAGTGGATGAGCCAAAACCCACACCTAAACTTGCACTCCTACTGGTGTCCTTCGTGAGGTTTTGTGAGTGAAACTTCCCTGGCCTGCCCGATGGGAGCGTTCCCTTCAGGTCACTCCTCCAGCCCTCCTGCACTAAGACATCCATCAGACACCTTGTGTTAGGTCACTGACCCTCCCCGAGCTTCAGTTTCCATATCAGTAAAAGCAAGTGCTTTACCTCGTGTCCAGGATTATGTCTGTTATGGGGCTTTGTAAACCATAAAGCAGTGCAAATGCAGCTTTTCCAGTCTGCCTCACACAAGGTGCCATTTATTTGACATGAATGTGTTAATCTTTCTAGAGAGACATTTCGGGTAGGACCCAAAAGACGCTGTAGTAACCCTCCATCAGAAGGAAGCCGCCCTTCAGAGCCAACCCCTGTATTTATGCTCTCGAATCGCCTTCGAATCCCCACCCACTTCCCCTCTTCACACGTCTCCAGTCCCTTTCTTCTGACCTTGAGATGTGCCCTCATCTCCTTTGTAGATCTCGTACTGAGAAGGGCCTTAATTAAATTTTCAGTCATGCCCCTGCACTTCTTTCCTTCTTTAAGTCCTTTATGTTAAATCACGGTGGTTGTAGTTTTCTCAGTGCTGAGGCCAGAGGGCAAAACAGTCCCTTTATTGAAGGGGTCCAGCGTCAAAATGCATGTGCCCATGTTTTTAAAGTACTATGGCAACTAATCCCTCTCAGTGTCATTTACCCCCATTGAGCCTCACAATTGTTTGTCATTCACCGACTCTTCTAGTTCTTTCTCCTCGTTTTCAAATGTCTGAAGGATTATTTTGGTTGTTGGCCATCTCTTCATTTGGTCTTTTCAAAGGCTGAAGAATAACCCAGCCATATATGGAAAAAGCCCAGTGCTTGTGGGTGATTAGTTGCTTACATTATTTCAAGTTTCAAGCCTTTATTTTTAGCTACTATCTAAAAAAGACAGTGGAGAAAGAACTTTAAAATTAATCAGGGTTGTGTGGTTCCTATTTATAGGCTTTAAATTTCTTCTTCTTTTTTTTTTAAGTGGAGTAAGTCCATTTATGCAACTGTGTTTTGATTAGGAGAACATCGTTTCCACAAAAACACTGGGCTGTGTTGCAATGCCCTGCTGCAGACTCAGCACTTCCCTCCTCCTTTTCCTGGCTCTTCAGATTTCCTCTTGGATAGGAACTTAGTAAACCCCTTTTGTGTGCTTTGCATACAAAGAACAACCCGTGAGTTCCCTGGGCTCCTTTTTTTGTTCCCCAAAGGAGAGTGTGTGCTAATTGGCCCCTGTGGAAGGAGCTGTAGTAGAAAAGTGATAGCCCTTGGACAGGAATCACAAGGGCCCCCCACCAGCAGCTCATTGTGTAATCTGGAGAAAGTTGCTTAACTTAGCCTGTGGGCTCTGTGTCTCTGCTCTCCATGTCAGACTGGGGAGGCATGAGGATTACTTAGTTGATCTGCCCGTGGGACCACAGGCAGAATTTGGCCCAGCCAGAGATTGGCCAAGTGCAGGAAAAGGCTTGATTAGGCTCTGACATGGAGTGGTAGTCAGCCTGGGGGGGGGGGGGGGACCCCCTGATTGATTTTGAAAACCATGAGAAAACCATTTGAAGGTAAGAAAATAGGCTTATGGGTTTATTCTTTTTTAAAAGTGTCTGGCCCAGTGTACATGAACGGGATTCTGCACGCAGCCAGCAATAAGTGTAGCCCTCTTTCTGTCTGTAAAGACAATGATTTTGGCAATTTAGATCATCATTTTATTGATGTATAAAATGCATCAACTCATACAAATCATTAAGTATACAGCTTGGATTATCACAAAGTAAGCACCATTTATGTACCCAGCACAAAGATCAAAATAAAATGTTATCAAGCATCCCCAAAGCCCCCTTTGTGCTTCTTCCAATTATTATTGCATCCTTCTTACACACAGGCAAGCATCTCTTGACTCTTAACACCATGGGACACGTTTGTCTAATTTTGGACTTTCTGTAAAAGAAATAATGTAGTATAGTGTCCTCTTTGGAGCCTGGCTTCTTTTGTAGAGAAAACTTTTTCATTGCAGATCTTAGCATAGTATTATTCCTTTTGCTTCCCATCAAGTGGGATCTTAAAAACAAACAAACAAAAAAAAGTTGTCTTTTCCTGGCTCCTGGGTGGTAGCTGAGTTATTAAAAAGTTAAAAAAAGGTATAGGCCACTCCTGATATCTCCGGGAAGTGACAGAAATTGGCGGCCTGTGGAGCTGCTGATCATTTGACTGGACCTCTGTCAGAAAATGAAAAACAAGGTGGCAGTCCAGTAGTCGTCCAAACACCACAGTCATTAATATAGCAGTCAGCTCTTATCCCACTTGTGGACCAGGCAGTTCACACTTTTTGTCTTTGGGTGAATGTACTCTTGGCTCTCAAGTACTGATGAATAAAGACCGTGAATATGTATGCCCTTCCTAGGGGTTTGGACTTGCCAAGCCCATGGTTCTCTTGGGCTCTTGAATTCTTTCTTTTAATTACTTTCAGAAAAGCAGAACAAAGCCCAAACTAGGGCAGGACCCTGGGAGAGACCTGGCCTGGGAAATCTCGGAGACAAGTGTGATAGAGAGCTGGGGTCGCTAGCTATGCCTTGGGCTGCTAGTTATTTGGCCTGTCTGCACAGGCTGTGCCCCCACAAATCCTCAGGCCTTTAGCTTTTAATAAGCTCCCTTTGCTCGGAAATGCTTATTGCAGTGTGCCTCTGGGGATATGGATGGACTGACTGCTGAAGAAAGAGATTAAGAAGATAAGCAATAAAAGCCCATTTCCTGAGAGGTAGCCCAAGAAAGGGAGTCTCCTTCCCCCACTGTTTCTTTACCCGTCCGATTGATGATAATGGGAATGGCAGGAAGAAGGGACAGTCTAAATGTCTGGTGTTTCTCTATATCAGATGTTGTGGTTTGTGACCTATCCATCCTCCCAGACCCCCTTCCATTCAGCTCTCCCATCAGCAGATGATTTCCAAACACTGTGCCAGGCACCATGATGTTCACAGAAGTTCAGTAACTGGCACAAGGTCACCCAGTGTTTATCCCCTTTTGCTTTTGGAGTCCTCTAAGGTTGTGGATATACCCTACACTATTTGGATGTGGTAGGACCTGGTTCCAGCTGGAGGCCCCTGAATAGAAAGAGGGATCTGGTACAAGGTCTGACAATATCCGTGCTTTCTGTGTGGGGCCCTAGAAGAAGAGACGGGGATTGGCCTTACTTGGTGCATGACGGAGGGGATGAAGTACACCTGGTGCCAGAGCTCAGATGTGCCTTACCATCTCTTGTCCCAGAGGACTGGGGCATAAGTTTACCAGTTCAAGGATGTTATTTGTGCCCTATGAGTTTTGCTCACCTGATGAAGCCGTCCTGTTTGAGAGGTCCCACGTGGGAGGCAGCCCAAAGGCTTTGTGATCATATAGATCCGATTAGAATCCTGCGTTTGCGTCTTAATTTCATTTTCATCCATCCATTCTTTAGCTCCTATTACAAAAGGATTTGAGGCAGCTCTCATCACTTGTTACTATGTGGCCTTGGACAGGTTACCAATCCTCTCTGAATTTCATATTTTATACCAGTAAAATGGGGAGAATCATGGGGCACCTGGGTGGCTCAGTTGGTTGAGCGTCCCACTCCTGATTTCAGCTCAGGTCATGATCTCACAGTTCATGAGTTTGAGCCCCGTGTTGGGCTCTATGCTGACAGTGTAGAACCTGCTTGGGATTCTCTCTCCCCTCTCTCTCTGCCCTTCCCTTGCGCTCTCTCTCTCTCTCTCTCTCTCACTCAAAATAAATAAATAAACTTAAAAACATGATTGTCACTTCAATGTTTAAAAAAAAAATGGGGATAATTATATAATATACTCCTGGAATTAACATACAGATTACATCACATTTATCAAGCACAGTTCCGGGCACATCAGGGACACTTGTAAATGTTGGTTTTATCTTTCTCTTTCGCTTTTAATTAAAATGGTAAAATGGGAGCTTCTGTGCTCTGCTAAAAAGGAAGTTACAAAGAATCTTCATAAAACTCTGGAAGCAATGAGTGTGTTGGGAAGGGTTGCAAAGACTGGCCAGCTCCATTCTGCAGGATTTTTCTAAGAATGATGCTGGCTCGTTTCCAGCTCAGTTCTTCTGTCCCTCGGTGACTCCAGTTTGATAAGGAGAGGTGGATCTTTGGGAGTCGCCAACGCCATTGTCTGAAATGAAGATGACTGTGCTGTGCCTGGGGTTTTGCAATTGCTCAACTCCCCATTTTGACATTTATTTTGATTAAGACTCTTTTCAGCATCCAAGAGTGAGCTCTTGGAGTTTGGAGTTCATTTTTATTTATTCAAACTCCAAGCTCTAGAAGTACTGCCAGGCTTGCCGGAAACTGGTGTGAAGTCAAGGCAGCAGGTTCCGTTGTGGCTGTGCTGCGCCTCCTCAGAGTGGCTATTTGTCTGTGGGCGTTGGGTCCCTGCTCCCCATCGAGGCAAGGTGGGCTTGGAGCTCAGGCTGATTTCACTCAGTTTTGGTATACACACTGCCAGTGGTAGCCCAGAATGGAAGGGGCCCCTTTCTTCTCCTGATCTACTGACTTTGTAGCCAACTGGGCATAAACGACTGAAGATAATTTCATTTACCCAGGCCCTGATAGCCCCTATCTAGGTATTGTGTTTTTGGGTTTTGTAGGACTGTTTGTTTGTTTTAATTCCTATGGCCTTCTTTTTCCTTTTTCCTTCTTCCTTTTTTTTTTTTTTTTTTTTTTTTTTTTACCTCCCCCATGCTCTGCAGCTGTCTTCCCCAAGCTTTGGAGCCAGAAGGAACAGAACTCCGAATCCTGGCTTTGCCATTTAGTGGTTGTGGAACCTTGGGCAAGTGATGCTACTTCCCCGAGAAAGTTGTAAGGGTACATTGAGATAAGTGTGCAAAAACACCCAAGAGCACAGGGCACAGGGATGGTATTCCCTCTCTTCCTGTTTTCCATGTTATTCCAGGACATGCCTTCCCGCACAGCTTGCAAGGTGGAGAGGGAGCAGCTGTTTTCGTGGAAGAGAGAAAGGAGAGGGGTTAAGCACTGTAGGGGAGGGACAGGAGAGGCAGAGAAGATGGGTGAGAAAGATGCTTGGTGAGTTTGAGGCCCTGCAGGGCCGCGGGCGTGCCAGTAACAGAGCTAGGAAAGCACAGTAAATAAGGTTGAGGGGAAGCAGTCAGGGATCCGCTGGGCCATTTGAAAGGCCTGGACTCTCACCCCAAAACAGTGGAAAGTCATGAGCTGGATATACCATGGTAAGATTTGGCTGCTGCCTGGAGAATGGACTGGAGGAGATCTAAGTGGGTCTGGGTATAGACTAGCCATATATATATACACATATATGTATGTATGTATATATATATACACTACATATATGTATATGTGTATATATATACATGTATATACATATATATACACACACACATGCATACATACACTGTATATATATTAGCTGGCCTTTATGTGGAAGACTGCCTAATCCAGGGGTTCCCATGTCCAGCTGTGCCTCAGAGTCACCTTGGGAGCCATTTCAGAATTACATTTCCCGGCCCCCTTCCAGATCCACTGAGTGACAGTCTCCAGAGACGTTAGGCATTTGAGAACCACAGCTTCAGTCTATTAAAAATAAATGGCTTCTCGGTGTCATCCTATGGGACAAAACACAATTCTCGTCAAGTTAACACAGACCAAATCCTGCTCTTTGAACATGACTTTGAGTTTTGTGCTCCCATCGTGAGTTCGGTTTCCAGAAGGACCCTTGACACCTTGTCCCTAGCACACACCTCCAGCCTAAGCATGTGTTCTGCCTGTGAGCCTATGGAGCTAATTAGGCATGCACAGGTGTGCCTAATGATTTGGGCTGCGATCACCCACTGTGCTGCTGGGACCGCCCAGGAGGGAGGCCAAAGAGAGTTTAAAGGCCCTGCTCTGAGGCTTTTGCATATCTCCTGCCGGGTTTTTACTCCTGCTAATGAGGGGAGCCTGTCCTGCTCACTAGGCACTGTCAGCCAAATGCAAACACCACCAAGCGCCTCACTAGGATTTGACCTGGGGAATTTCACCTCAGGCTGCTTTCACCCTTGTTGGGGCCTGTGGGCCATGAGAACTAAGGGAGCCAAGAAACCACAGTGGATTGTGTTTCTTCTAGGTTCTGTCATTCCCAGGTGGGCCTTTAAGGATTCAGGGGGTAGCAGTGATACCTCTTAGAGCTGGTTTGTGTGTGATTTTTTTTTTTTTTTTTTTTTTCCTAGAAGCCAATGCAGAAAACTGAAGCTGGAGATTATTTTGAGGATGGGAGACTGGGGGGCAATACGGACTTATAATTTTCCTTTGTGCCTTTCTGAACTGTTCTGAAAATGTTAAGATTATAAACAGTTTTTTTTTTTAATTTACCCTTTTGAGGTATAATTTATTTTTTTAATGTTTATTATTTTTGAGAGAGAGACTGTGTGAGTGGGGGAGGGGCAGAGAGAGAGACATACATACATACATACATACATACATACATAATCCTAAGCAGGCTCCAGGCTCTGAGCTGTCAGCACAGAGCCCAACTCGGGGCTAAAACTCATGAGTTGTGAGATCATGACCTGAGCCGAAGTCGGACGCCCAACCAACTGAGCCACCTAGGCGCTCCTTGAGGTATAATTTATGTATGCTCATTTAAGTGTGCATTTTAATGAATTTTGAGTGCATACACTCCACTCGTATATAACCACTACCACTCCAAGTGAGATACAGAACATTCCCAATCACCCCCAGAATTTGCTTTGTGCCTTTACTTGGCTAATATCCCCACCCTCAGTCCTAGGCATCCACAGATCCCTTACCATATGGGCCATTTAAATGTTTTCCTTATTCTTTTCTGTGTTGAGAGGAAAAAAACAATATAAACTTAAAAAATAAAATGTGCAGGGAAGCAGGCAAGGTTTGGCCCCTCTAAGGAATTGCTCTTACTAGCCTGAAAGCTAGGTGGAGAGGCCTATGTGTGTTTGTAAAATTAGCACTTTTCCCCTCAGTATTCAGAGGTGATTTAAAAGGAAGTTAAATATTTAAATATTTTGTTTAAATACGAAAATGGGAGTAAATATCCTGTTGGAGTATGGGTTATTTTTTGTTGTTGTTTGCTCTTCTGTTTTCTGTCATGGGCTCATTGTTTTTATTTATAGGTAGAGTTAAATCTTTAAAAATAGTTCTTTAATGCCTGCCCCACCCGCATAAGGAAAGATTGACAGCAAATACTAATAATAGACTAAGAGGTGACAGTAAACTGTGTGTCGTCCCCAAAGTTAGAGAACTTACCTTGAGCAGTGTCGGGAGGCCTTACTTATTAGTTCCCATGTGGATGGGGAAATGACTTTAATATCATTTTATAAAGCCTTTTCATTTGAACATTATTTGGGATGTGGGCAAAATGAGGTGTGGTGGTGCTATCTTTAGAAAACATGGAAAGAATGAGAGGTTTGCTAAATGCTTCCATCTGTTTTCTGACATCTAACAGGAGATGTTGAGTGTTTAGAGCCAACCACAGGAAGGTGTGAATAAGGTTGGTAACCGAAAGCCCCTGTTTCACATGCTTGCCTGATGAGAATCACCTGGGGGCTCTTGTTAAGCATACTGATCCTCAGGCCTTACCCCAGGCCTTTTGAATCAAGTTCCAGGGGATTCTTCTTATCAAATTCAGGCAAATTCAGAAAAATGCTGAATGAGCATAATGCTTCCTATACCTTCTAAGTAGGCACACTTCTAAGTAGGAAGGTGATGGTGAGTTTTTCTCTGCCTAAGCAAAGGACAAATCCTTATAAACTTCTTGGATTGTGAATTGAGGACTGGCCTCTTAAATAGGTGTGAAAATATTTATAAGGATTTTGCCTAGGGTACCTGGATTTTAGATTTCTCTGCGATTTCTGTGCATGTCTAAGGAAGGGGCTAAAATTTTAAGTAGCAACCTCTGCTCTTTAAATTTTACACATTTCTTGTAAGCTTGAGGGAATGCAGAGCATATTGTGGAAGCTCAGTGCATTTTTAATACTGGGGATTTAAAGCATTGTTGATGGGGAAGGGCTTCAAATTGCCTGGAAAATGTAAATGGTGCTAAGTTGGAGTTTTTCTTGTGGTCTGTCTGGGACTTGTTTTCTGTGTATAGTTCAGATATGAATAATTTGATAGGCTTTGGGATTTTTGTGTTTTTGTCATTCATTTCATAATGATATGCAGTCTCTCTTATAAGCATATCACTGCACCATGGGCAAATGTATATAGTTCAACCTGTGTCTTGCCCTCTAAAAGCAAGAGAAATAAAATATTTTTAAGTAATAGTAGCACACAAGCTGATTCTAAAACTCAGAGAAAGACAAATGACCCAGAATAGCCAAAATAATCTTGAATAAGAAGAACAAAATTAGAAGACTTGCACTTCCCCAATTTTAAAACTGATGACAAAGCTACTATAATCAAGACAGTGTTGTACTATCATAAGGATAGATTTATAGACCAACAGAATAGAATTGAGAGTCCAGAAATGAACCTTTACACGTATGGTCATTTGATGACCTTTCAACTGGGGAAGAAGAGTCTTGTCAATGAAATGCCGGGACAACTGGATTTGTACATGCAGAGGAATGAATTTGGACCCTTAATGTACAAAAGTTAACTCTAAATGATCATAGACATAAATATAACAGCTAAAACTGTAAAACTGGAAGAAAACTTAATAATCCTCATGACCTTGGGTCAGACAATGGCCTCTTGTATATGACACCATAAGACAAAGCAGCCAAAGAAAAAATAAATAGGACTTCATGAAAATAAAAAGTCTTGTGCTTCACAGGACACCATCAAGAAAGTGAAAAGATGACCCACAGAAGGGGAGAAAATATTTGCAAATCTTATGTGAAAAGAAACTTCTATCCAGAATATATTAAAAAAAAAAAAAACTCTTAAAATTCAACAATAAAAAAATCCGGTTTAAAATTTGGCTAAGAATTTGAATGGTCTTTTCTCCAAAGAAGCTATATACATGGTCAAGAAGCACATGGAAATATGTTCAACATTATCAGTCATTACAGAAATGCAGACCAAACCTCAATGAGCTGCCATTTCAGACTCACTGGGATGGCTGTACTCAAAGAGACCGTATGAAGTGTTGACCCTGAAGTCAGAAATGTAATATGGTACAGTCACTTGGGAAGAGTTTGGCAGTTCCTTAAAATGTTAAACATATAGTTACCATGTGATTCATTAATTCCTAAGATAATTGGAGTTATTGTATCTGCCCAATTTTGTAGATACCCAAAAGAAATGTTCAACTGATGAATGGATAAACAAAATATGGTGTATCTATTTAACAGAATACTATTTGGCAATAAATAGGAATGACGTACAGATACTTGATGTAAAATGCATGAGAACATGCTAAGAACAAGAAGCCAGTCTTGTATGATCCCTTTCTAGGAAATAAGCAAAATAGACAAATCAAGTAGAAATAGAAAGTAGATTAGTGGTTTCCTGGGGAAACCTGTTTTTTGTTTTTGTTTTTGTTTTTAATCACTAACGGAAGGTATTTAGTGGTAAATATCAAAAGGAAGGATTCCAGATGATGGAACATTGTCTCTATGCCTGGTGTAGGTAGATTGAGAATTTATGAAAGAGGTGTGTTTGCATTGAGTGGCTTTTAAGGAAGATGAAGACTTGGCTATGTAGCTGTTTCCAAAAGGAAGAGTTCTGAGTCACAGAATTCAGCCTAAGATGAGGTCAGAAACTCAGGAATGTCTTTGGAAGTTCAGCTTGGTAGTTATACGGGGCCAGTGAGAAGTTTCAATTTAAGACATAACTGGAAAGGCAGGATGGGACAGATGAGTGGGGTGGGGGTGGAATCTTGAATGCCAGCATAAGGAATTTTCTGCTGTAGAAAATTAATAAAAAGTGACACGTCTTGGAGCTGTGTATTGGAAAAATTAATCAATGGCAGAATGTTGCATTAAATGGAAGGGAGAGAGCTCACCTGTGGAGATAACCATTAGGAGTCTGATGCAATTGGTTTGAGAAGGTTTTCCTTTTAAAAATTACCTGAAACTAATTGATCGAGCCCTGGGCCTTCTGATACCAACTTGGTGAATTTGAAAGGCCTCATACACAGATGTTATTTTTACTTCATTTCCTGAGAAAATGAATCACAGTTTCCTAGTAAAGAGCTGTCTGGGGGTGCTAAACAATAGTGTGTGGGCCCATGCTTGGCCAGTCCATTCATTTTGGTTTCTTTTTCTTCTGTTACTCACCACCTGTGTTTTTTGTTTTTATTTTTTCCTTTCCTGCCTTCCTTCCTGCTTGGTCTTCTGTCTCTCTTACCTTCAAAGCTTTCACCTTCCATCTGCAATCATGAGACAGTTTAGCAGAGAAAATTGCCAATATTTCTTTGTACAATGTAAAACTAGATATTAGTTGTAGGAGAAAAAAGAATGAAGAAAATCTTTTCATGAAGCGCATATGGAGGCAGTAATATAGGCTATATCAGTGAATACTTTAATGGAAAATATGCAAAATATGATAACATTTTTCCTTAAGTGAATTTAATATAAAAGGAATTGAGGTGTGAGAAGGCTCACTATGAGAATTCTTTTAAGCCTGTAACTTGCTGATCTCATAGGATCTCAGCATTCCCATTTATGACCTACTTCAAAAGTCTTTTCTAGAAGTTTCATGTCTCCTGTTTTGGTATCCTGAATAGCAAACTTAAGACCCCAATTGTGCCTCCAGTCCTGTATGGTGAAATGGTCACCCACATTCCTGAGACTGAAAGAACTAGAAGATTGTCACATTTTCACAGGTTCACAATGAGGCCATCTAACTAATTTCAGCTATCTAATTTATCATTTCTACCAAATGGTCTTTTGATCTTGGATTGCATCATTAAAGGTATTTGAAAGATTGCCATGGCCATTTCGATTTTCCAGTATGAACATGAAATTAGACAGGTGCAGTGTGGGCATGAAGGTGGAGTTATCACATTGCAGCAGGAAGCCTGTTTGTTTAAAGAGTTTGTCAGGTTTTGTTTATTTTTCTTTTGGGGTGAGTGTGGGTAGGGTGGCTAAAGGCAGGAAAGGTGAGGCTTGGTCCTTTTGCTCTTTTCAGGTGACACTGTTGATTTGTGTTGAGACCTAATATCGAAAACAAACCTGTGATACCCTGAGAGAAAGGGAGGGAGGGGGTGAGGTAGGAGAGTAGGGGGCAGGAGGGAGGGTCAGGGCCACGTTTGGAGTCAAGACTCCTACTTTTGAATCTTAGCTCTGCCACTTTCTGTTTTCCTGAGCCAAGTTGCTTCACCTTTCTGAGCCTGAGTTTTATCAACATAAAATGGGGGCAGTTGGGAAGATGAAACAAATTAACTCATGAGAGGATTCATGTTGTCTGTCTTATTATAAATGCTGAGTCCTGTGGACACTTCAGAGTTTACCATTCATGTTTTTTGTAATAATATGTTAATGATATACACAACAGTTTAAAACTCTCCTTTTGGTGTAAGTATAGTTCTAGAGAGGTATAATGTTCTCAATAAATGACTTAAATCATAGTTTGTGGAACCTGGTTACTTATAGTGGATATCCTTTAAAATGGCAGCCAGTTGTAGTCTAGAAGTTTATGCTCAAGGTGGCACTGTTTCCCCATAAATTTGGTGATTTTTTTTTTTTTTTTTTAAATCCCTGTCTGTTTCAAGTCAAGCAAATAACTGGAT
The DNA here is from genome assembly GCF_007474595.2 of Lynx canadensis. Taxonomy (NCBI): domain Eukaryota; kingdom Metazoa; phylum Chordata; class Mammalia; order Carnivora; family Felidae; genus Lynx; species Lynx canadensis. The sequence goes on from NC_044304.2 coordinate 52,580,220, forward strand.
ATATATTTAACACCTTCTCTGCCTCGGATAGTCCCCAGGCCTTCTCACCTGTGACACCCCACCCACTATCATACCCTAGATACTCAAGTTTACCAATATTCACTATAACTTGCATGTGAGAGGTGAGCTGTCATTAAACTAGTTGATCTGTTAAATTTTTTAAGACATTTCTTACAACAATACTTTACAGTTTACTGCTTTCATTTTGTATTTTGGTGTTTTTAGGTCTCACATACATGAAAAGGTTGTAGGCCCCGGCTCCTAATGTAATAAAGGACATGATACAGTTCTTCCTCAAACTGATTGTGGTACAGGGGAAAATCTCTATGCCGAACTTTATTTTTGCTAGTAATCTGTATCAGGACCACCATATTGTTTGCCACTTCTTGTCAGAAACTACAAATACGTTTCACAGGTATGGGCGTTCTGAGCTTGATGTGAATTGTTTTGTTTTGTTTTGTTTTTAGATCCGGGGATTTCTGTCACGATTTGATAATGTCCTTCCTGTCAGCCTGGCATTTGACAAATGTACAGCTTGTTCTTCCAAAGTAAGTCACTCTGCATTTGAGGGACTTGGTTTTAAAACTGAGCCCATCACTGTACCAGCCAGAGGCACTGAAACCAACTGAGAACTTTTCGGCAGGGAGGGGTGGGGTCTAAAAAACTGGAAAGGATTTTCTAGGTGTTGCTTACCTGTATTCATTCTCACAGAGAAACCAGCCTGAGAAAGTTTGATAGTGTACAAAGAGAGACTGAATTAGATAATACAGTTCTGTATCGATACTTGCATCATGTTAATTTTCGGCTTGAATATGAACTTCAGTAGGTTTTGTTCTTCCCCTGAGGTTCCTCCTTTGCATGGACCATCATAGAGCAATTTTTAAGTGTTACTCAGACAAGGGGGGGATACTAGGCAGTCCTGGTGGTGTGTCTTTTGGAGATCTACATAATGACAAAAAATAAACAGAGATTAGGGGCCTGGATAGGGAGCCCATCAAAGGGCCCCTTCAGCTTTGATCTTTCCAGAGGCTCTAAAAATAGAGCTGGTATGTCCTCCATTGTAATGGGAAACGGCTGATGTATCTCAAAACTACAGTGATGACATCTCATTTTTTTTTTAATTGTTTTAACGTTTATTTATTATTGAGAGACAGAGACAGAGCATGAGCAGGGGAGGGGCAGAGAGAGGAGGAGACACAGAATCTGAATCAGGCTCCAGGCTCCGAGCTGTCAGCGGAGCCCGACGCGGGGCTCAAACTCACAAACTGCGAGATCATGACCTGAGCCGAAGTTGGACACTTAACCGACTGAGCCACCCACGTGCCACACATCTCATTTTTTAATAGGTCTAGATATAGTCTAAGTTAGCTGTGCCTGTATACCGTGTGTTATAGCTAATTTTCTTTTGTATGCCTTTAAGCCTTCTGATGCTCAGTGATATAACCTGGGTTTTTAAAACCCAAGCTTATTGACAAGGCTTTCATGTTCAAGCATTATGCAAAATAGAGTTGGGATCGTTAATCCCAAACTCTGGCCTCTCAGTTCTAATTCAGGACTTCTTTGCCACGTAGCCTACATTTGGCAGTATGGAAGGGATTGAATTCTAGGGAAATTCCCTCCACTCTGAGTTGATAAGGTTTAAAAAACAAAAACAAAAACTTTGGGGCACCTGGGTGGCTCAGTCGGTTAAGGGTTCAACTTCAGCGCAGGTCATAATCTCAAGGTTTGTGGGTTTGAGCCCCACATTGGGCTCTGTGCTGCAGCTTGGAGCCTGGAGCCTGCTTCAGATTCTGTGTCTCCTTCTCTCTCTGCCCCTTCCCCACTCACACTTTGTCTTTGTCCCTCTCACAAAAATAAATAAAAAAATAACAAAAGTAAAAATAAAAAAACTTCACTTGGGTCATATCCTATGAGAAGCACAATCCTAACCAGGTTCTCTAACAGCTTAACTCAGATTTGAGAATGTTGATAAATTTGGTTAATTTTTGTTGCTTAAACATTTAGAGCAGTTTTTTTCTTCAAAAAGTAAACTGGGGTACCTGGGTGGCTCAGTCAGTCAAGTGTCTAACTTTGGCTCAGGTCATGATCTCACAGTTCACGAGTTCGAGCCCCGCATCGGGTTCTTTGCTGACAGCTCAGAGCCTGGAGCCTGCTTCGGATTCTGTTTCTCCCTTACTCTGTGCCCCTCCCATGCTCATGCTCTGTCTCTCTCTCAAGAATGAATAAACAGTAAAAAAAAAAAAAAAAAATTCAAAAAATAGGGGCGCCTGCCTGGGTGGCTCAGTCGGTTAAGCACCCAGCTCGTGATTTCAGCTCAAGTCATGATCTCATGGTTCATGAGTTCAAGCCCTGTATTGGACTCTGCACTGACAGCACTGGAGCCTGCTTGGGATTCTCTCTCTCTCTCTCTCTCTCTCTCTCTCTGTCTCTCTCTCTCTCTTTCCCTCCCCTGCTTGTGCACAAGTGCTCTTTCTCTCCCTCTCAAAATAAATAAATATGAAAAAAAGTAAAAAATTAAATTATGAGCCATAATTTAAAAAAGAATAAAAAATGAAGTAAACTAAGCAGTGTTATTATTATGCATCCCAAGTGTCCGTGTTGAGATTTAAAGCTTACCACTTGGTTACTAGTTACTCATAAGTTAATTCTTTTTGTCATCTCTTTGAGATATCTTCTATCTGTTCAAGTCAAGGCCTCAAGGATGTCTACATGCATTTCTGTCTTCAGAAATGCAAGTTTAAGATTATATGCTTTACAGTGAGCACATTTTGTTTTCTTTGAATGGCTCAGTTAATTGGTCTCAAAATAACTTGGCAGTATTAATTTTCATACTGAAATCATTTGGCACAGGTGCCCAAAGATTTTCTGTGGCTTTATGCAGATTAGACTAGTCAATGAAATAAAGATAATTGGGTTTTGTAAGTGAAATGCAAGCACTCCGATTCCTTCTTGTTGACTTTCGTAATTGAGTTAGTCCTGGAGATACTGTTTGTGAAGAATCACAAGCATACCAAGGTCCCTTATTTTCTTTGAGAAAGAATCGCTTTGCATTTTTCTTTCACACTTATTGTAAGCATTACATTAAATATAGGTATCACTTTTTTGCTAGCAAACTTAATTCTTCTTGGTGGTCATTCTGAGAGTCCTGCTTTACATAAACATGTTGGACGATTTAATACAAACTGCCTTGGATTTTAACAGCTGTGCTATTCCCATAGCGATCACTTTTCATGTGGTCTGGGTATTAAATTTCTTTTGTGCTGAAAAGGTTGCTTCACTGGCGCACGTATTTCCTTACAGTAGAAACACGGCCTTTACTTACTTGGCGAACTTCTTTATTCGCTTAGGAGAATGTCATTCTCTATTATCTGCAAACCCAACATTAATACTTTGAAATGACAAATCCAATTACAGTTTCATCTCTGTGCATGTGAATTTTTCTTAATGCATACTTAGCATAATATTTTTATACTGAGTCATATCATAGTTGTTATTGTTTCAGAAAGATTCTTTGGGGCTAAAAATGACTTTTTAAAAATTCTCCTTTGATATCCATGAAGTAATTTTTTCCTGTGGTAGTTTTTGATATTTTTGCTTCCCCCCCTCCCCCTCCAGGACCAAGGCCTCACTTGTGTCTTAATTTAATACAAATGCAGGCAGAAAGATGGGGGGAGATAGAATAAGCTCTCAGTGCTGAGTAATAATGCTCTGTTGATTACCGTGTTTATATACATGTATAGACCTTTTATAAGGCCTGAGGTGGGGAAAAATATACTTCTCTGTGACTGGGAAGGCTGAATCATCTACATATAAATCATTTCTTATCTTGTTTGGTTTTAACTTGGCACTGTTCAAACTTACAGAAAAATTACTGAAGAATCTGGAGGGAGAGGGTAGTGAAAAGGCGCTTTTGTTCCAATTTCCGTATATCATAAGACTTTCTAAAATGACGATGTCTGCCACTGGAATTTCAAAAAATCGTATTTGAAGCTATACAAGTTGTTTTTAGTTCTAAAAAGGAATTTAGAACCAAGTCAAGTTTTGTAGATTGCTACCTGAGGGAAAAATAGAATTTTAAAACCAATGTTCTTAAAAGAATTTCTCATAATACATTGAATTAGTTATTATGAACTTTCACCTAAATATTTTGGGGGGAAGATTAGGGTCTTTGTGGGGGGGTAAGTTTCTATTTTGATATAATTTTACACTTACAGAAAAGTTGGAAGAATAGTGCAGGGAACCTCCTTATATTATACCCAGATTGACCAATTGTTTCTATTTTGCCCCATTCGTGTATGTGCCCACTACCCTCCCTCCCTTCTCTCTTCTTCCTCCCCACCTTTCTCTTTTTCTTGAAAATTTGAGAGTAAGTTGGAGACCTTGTGGTTCTTTCCAACTAAACACTGTACTTCAGTGTGAATTTTCCTAAGAAAAAGGAGTTTCAGGCAGTTTAATGTTGCCACAATACTAATCTAATCCAGTCTGTATTTCAAATGTTGTTATTTGTACCAGAAATGTTCTTTATTGTTTTTTTCTCCCAGTCCAATTCAGGATCTAATTCAGGATCGAGCATGAATTTAGTTATCATATCAATCTGGAAAAGTTCCTTAGCCTTTCTTTGTTTTTCTTAACCTCAATATTTTGATATTTTTGCCAGTTATTTTGTAGCATTTCTCTCATTTTGGGTTTGTCTAATGTTTCCCTATGATTAGAGTCAGGTTATGAATTTTTGGTAGAGGTACCAAAGATGTGATGATATATCTTTGTGTCAGGAGGCACATAATGTATTTTATCTCCTTTGGTGATGCTAATTTTCCCCTTCCTATATTTGTAACTACCTTCCCCAATGATGAGAAACCTGGCTGTCATTATCCTGGATGTATTTACTCACTTGCTCAAGTCTGGAATACATAGAAAGTAGTTGTTTGTTTTTTTTTTTTAATGTGTTTATGTTTGTTTATTCTGAGAGAGAGCAGGGGAGGTTGGGGGGGGGGTGGGAAGAGAGAGAGAAAGAGAGAGAAGAGCCCAAGCAGGCTTCTCACTGTCAGCACAGAGCCCGATGTGTGGCTTGATCCCACAAACTTTGAGATCATGACCTGAGCTGAAATCAAGAGTCAGACACTCAACCAACTGAGCCACCCAGGCGCCCCATAGAAAGGGAGTTCAAAACTGCTAGCCCATACTACTGCAGAAAATAAACCTACTAATTAGAGTTCGATTTTTGTGCATGGTTCTTATTTCCTAGGTAGAATTTATATACAGTGGAATGCATGAATCTTAAGAGAGAACACTTCTTTATGTTTTGACAAATGTACACATGTATGTAACCCACGTTTCAATCAAGATATAGACTGTTTTCCTTCAGCTCAGAAAGTCCCCTTGTCCTACTTTCCGGTCTGTCTCGAGGAAGGGGGACAGTATGTTGAATATTATGACCATTATCTTTGCCTATAAGGAGAAAGCTGAGCACCTTCTGGTATTTTATGCAACCATAGCCCAATTCCTGGGACCCAGAAGTTGACTAGAAACTTGTCGCGGATCAGTAGTCCAGAGCAGCGCTGTGCCTGAGGCAACTGCATGTGGATATTCGTGTGGTTATTGCACAGTCTGCCACCCACAACCTTTGTGATACTGCAGGAATAGCCTTTTAGGAAGAAGCAGGCCCCATTCTTTGTTTTCATACCATCTGGGACTTGCCCACTGCACAGATGTAGCAAGATGTGCCCAGAAACCTGATCTTGGGATTTTAATTAGCAATTAGCAACCCTAATAATACCTTTGGTGTTTACTCTGCCACAGGCTCTTCTGTTGATGGGTTATGATTAAACTTCCCAAAGTGATTGCTGTTAACCTTTTGTGTGCATCTGTGTTCTGTGTCTTGAGGAACGATAGGGGTGTAGGAATAATACATGTTAGCTGGTATCCTCATAGAATAAATTATATGTTTTTGTTTGTTTGTTTGTTTGTTTTTGCCTTTCTCCTAGCCAACCATTCGATTTTTTTTTTGTATTATATAATCCTAACTTTCTTCTATCATATTTCCTTGTTACTTAAAAAGCATGAGATAACAGTACTCAGCTTAGCTATTTAAGCTTTGTATAAGAAGAAAACTGTCCCTGAGCAGTCTGGTGCCTGAGATTCTACAAATGCACCCTTTAGAGGATAGAAAGACAAGTCATAGGGGTGCCTGGGTGGCTCAGTTGGTTAAGCAACCGACTTTGGCTCAGGTCATGATCTCAGGTCTGTGAGTTCAAGCCCCACGTTGGGCTCTGTGCTGACAGCTTAGAGCCTGGAGCCTACTTCAGATTCTGTGTCTCCCCCTCTCTCTACCCCTCCCCTGCTCATGCTCTGTGTCTCTCTGTCTCTCAATAATAAATAAATGTTAAAGAAAAAAATTAAAAAAAAAAAAGACAAGTCATAGATATGCAAAGAGAGGTTAAAGTTTTGCTGTATGGCTGTTAGCTGGTATTCATTTTATTCAACTGCCATTTGAGTCCCTGCAGTGGACAAAGATGATAAAAATAGCCACTGCCTTTAAGGAATGCTATCTAGAGGATGAGACTGACCTATAAACCAGCAGTGATATATAAACCATATCATGATATGCTCTGCAGTCAAGGTACATCCTCTTGTGGTGGTGTCATATTCCTACTCATTTTTCAAACAGGAGAGAACGGGGTGGTCTTGCAGAAAGTGACTTCTGAGTTGATGTTAAAGGATGAGTGGGAATTTCTAGAAACACGTGGGAGATAGAACAAGATGAAGGCATTGTAGACGGGGGGGGGGGGGTTGCATGAATAATAGCCACAAGAAAGAAAACATGGCACATTTATGAAGCTGTTCAGTATAGCAGTTGTGACAGAGCACTGGACACCCAGGTCCGTACAGACTGTCCTGTTTGTGAGTGCTATTTCAATTTCAGCTCTTCTTGAGTTGGAATCTGGTGGACTTGGTCTAGCATTTGAGGCTGCCATTTTGAATTTTACAATTCCATTTAAAATGGTTTCTCATCTAGCACCAATCATAGGGAGTTTCCTAGCCTAAGGAGTCCAGCAGCTGCAACAGGGTGGTGTAGAGGCCAGGAAGTCATTCAGGGGATTTCCAGGGTCTTGGCTCTGAGTCCCTTGCTGGCTGCCTGAGTGACCACAAGCAAGGTGCTCCCTGCTCTGTCCACCTCCTTTACTTCTTTTGTTAAATGAGTCAGTCAGATGAGAAAAGCTTTGGCTCACTCAAAGTTAGTAGCTCTTATATTTTCCTTTCTTAATTTTATTCTTTATTCCACAGCAATCTATTTTAATTATAGAAAAATCAGAAAATATATTTAAGGTTAAACAGGATAATCAACCATATTCCAGCCACTCAGACCACAGTTAGCCATTGATCTCTGCCCTTCTTGACTTAAGAAAGACAATTGCTATGTATAGAGGTATGTATAGATAATTTTTCTCTCTGAACATTCCTATTGTATGTCTGAAATTAGCTTTCAAGAGATGGATTTATGGTGCTTCATCAAGGATACTCCCTGCTTCTCTGATTTGATAGGGTTTTAAATCTCAGTCATTTATAAGGACTGGCCAGAGCCCAGTCGGAAGAGCTCTCCAAAGTTTGTGCCAGGAATTTTTGCATACAGCTTCTCAGTGGCAAATATTACTCAAAACTGGGCTGCAGCCAGCTTTTCCTTCTCCTGTCCAAAAGGGACATAAATCTCTGATTTGGAAAATGATGAGTAACCCCCAGGTTCCCTTTCCCTATCTCATTTACCCAGTGAGGCCTCCAGTCTTCTGTTGTAATGTGTGATGGATTCCATGTGCATGGTTGTGTTGTATAAGCTGTATCCCACATCTTGTGCTTAGCAACTAGTGTTTCCCAGTCTCCAGAGCTGCTTGGTTCCCTAATGGAGACAGAATATCCAGCCAGAAGCAGTATGGAGTATGTAACTGCAAGCTCTAACCTTGGAGCTCTTGGCTCTTCACCTCCTTGAAAAACCTTGGACATTTCTCCCTTTGCTTCAATTTCCTCATCCATAGAGTGGGGAAAATATTTTCTGTTTCCCAGGGAAATTGCAATGGCTGACGTGTATCCAGTTCCCTGTGACCAAGTACCAAGGCCTTTGCCCACTCCTGGGACTGGTGTTGACATCAGAAATGAGAAAACAAAGACCCCTGTGATTGAAATAGGTCACCCGGGGTGTGTGGAACCCTCTCTGGGCTCACTGTACAAGCAGGTACAATGAGAGCCCTGACTGAAGGTCAAGGCTGCCCTGGCTTTGAGAGGCTGAGAAACCTTCCATCATGACTCATGACAAGTACTGCCAAAACCTTCTCCTCGAGTCCAGAGAACTGCGCCTTGCTTTCTACCTCTGACCAGTGGTCTTCTGAGACGTCCTAATTGGTAGTTAAAGCTTGTACTGCTTACTCCTCTCCCTGTCACCTGAGGTCACAAAGGCATGCCTAGTTTGCTTGAACACATTTTTTTCTTACAGGATCCTTTTATGATCCAGACCAGAAAGTTTAGTACTGTGTTCTTACATGGTTCCACTGGCTGCCCGGCCCAAGCATAATCTTCAGATTGTTGAAAATCTGGGTTCCTATTAGTTTGGAATTAATCTCACTCACTTTTGGGCTCTTTTCCCCTCCCCCACCCTAAGCCCATCTCTTGACAGAGTGGTTCTTAACATTAAGTCCTGGACCTTGTGCAGAGTGACCAGAGCAGTAGACCCTGCTTCTCTGGGGAAAAAAATAAAAATAAAAATAAAAAATGCAAAGCCACACACAGTTTTACAGACAATTTCAGTGACTCAATGAAGTCCCAGAAACATGCCTGTGGATCCTAGGAAAGCACCCTTGTACTATGAGTTTTTCTTTGCGGCCATTCCCAAGCTGTCCTGGGTGAGACGCTGGGGAATGAATGTTGCAAGTAGCCCCACCATGACCTCTTGTATGGCTTTGGAAAGTTGCCATCTCTCTCTGGGGACTCATTTTCCTCAGCTGTAGTAAAGGGAGATTCAGGAGCTCATTTACCACTGGATTTTGTTTTATGACTCTGAGATTGTGCGGTCTCTTGATCACCATTTCTTCAGGCCCAACTATGTTTAGGACAGGGAAGATACCCTGCTCAGAGCTCTGAGAGTTCTCGCATCTCTGGTGGTGCACTGATTTGACTCCTGATGGACAAAGAGCCCCAACTATCATCTGTTCATGTTCCTTCCTTTTTCATATAAAGATATATGTGTATTTTATAATTTATATTTATGTTCATACTTCATACATTCATTTATATTCATAAAATATTTATATATGATATTCATGAGACATCTTCCCTTCTCTCTCCATCCTCAGTAGCTTTGGAAGTAAGGGGGGGGCAGGGCGGATCATGGTAGTTACTGCTGGGTTTTTGAAATAAGGGAGCCATCAACTTGGGGAGCTTTTTATGGATGTATGTGCTTGTACATGGACAAGTTGTATACAACATATAACTAACTGTTTACACTGAATACTAAAAACACCCAGATATATATTTATGTGAGTTTATTTTAATGACTCTTGGCATAATAGTTCACGTGAGCAGACATTAAAGCTCCTAATTCATGATACATTTTTGAAGGACACAGAGGTGAATAAAAGCCTCTGAAGTTTCTGATGATGTCCTTCTGGACAAGATAGTAAACTTACCTTACATGATTCAATATAACTTGCTATACTTGAATTATATAAACATCTTTACTCAAGAAATGTTCCTATCTTGGAAGGGGTAACTAGTTTTTAGTAAATGGTAGGAAATGATCAGGTAGATGTTTTGAATGGCAGAAAAAAGTAACGATTCAGTAGGTGAACAGATGAACAGCAGAACCGGAGAAGGAAGAAAGAAGATAGCTCTGCCCTGCAGGAACTCAATCAGACAGGTGGCTAGGGCTCAGCAGCAGGATGCCCTTTGCCTGTTAGCGCCAAGGTGTGATTTATCCTTATGCCATAAATGCCATAAGTGGTGGCTATCACTGAATGTTACGTTTCAGTGTTCCGAATATTTATTCAGCTGATCTTCTTTTTCAGCTTTTACTGTCTCCTTTGCTTTAGTTGATGCTTTCGCTGATTTGTTATTAGATTGGAAGATCATTTTTAGAGGATATTAAAACAAGGGGCCTTTGGGATTCATCAAAGATGACCTAACATTTTATTAAAGGACACATTTTGGCAATGAGTTCTTTGAAGGGTTTTGCTTGCTCTCCTGCAGGATTTTTAAGAGTCTCCATTTTATTTTTTCTAAAAAGCCTTCCAATACCCTGTCCAGGTATTTCTAAAAGTACTTACCACCATAGCCTTTTTTGCCATAGAAGATGTGGAAAGAACTGTTTGAGAACATCCTATTCTTAAAGCTGCTGTCATTATAACTTATAAAATATTTTATGTGATGATAAATTCTGGAGTGTCTGGCCCTCCCTAGTTTTTTTGTTTGTTTTTTGTTTTGGGGTGTGTGTGTGTGTGTGTGTTTAAGTAAACTCTGTACTGCACATGGGGTTCGAACTTATGACCCTGAGATCAAGAGTTGTGTGCTCTGCGAACTGAGCCAGCCAGGTGCCCCTGGTCTTCCCTAGTTTTAAATAAGTTTTTATCATAGAAATTAAAGTTTTTTTCTTTAAGTTTTTTTTTTAATGTTTGTTTATTATTGAGAGACAGAGAGACAGAGAGACAGAGAGAGACAGAGTACAAGCAGGAGAAGGGCAGAGAGAGAGGGAAACACAGAATCCGAAGCAGGCTCCAGGCTCTGAGCTGTCATCACAGAGCCCAACGCGGGGCTCGAACCCACGAACCATGAGATCATGACCTGAGCCGAAGTTGGACATTTAACCAACTGAGCCACCCAGGTGCCCCAAAGTTGTTTTTTTCTTCACAAGGAAGAAAAGACTGCATGCTTCTCATTTCTAGAATTTCTAGTGGCTGATTAAAGTGCACACCAAAGTTTGACATCTTGACTTCATAGCCATCCGACTAAAATGGGAAAATTTTAGTGATCCTTTTGTCTGTGATCCTGAAACGGCTGCAAGTGTGCCAAATGTAAGCACTCAGTGGGAGAATAGATGTAGCGAGTTTTTGCAAATCAGAGGAACCGTGTACTTGCATGTGTGTGTATCCAGCAGGGTCTTGAGGAATGGCAGTATATGTGGGATAACTGACCCGCCTCCCATGAGGACTGTTCTGAATAGTCCCATTGCCTGTAGTCAGAACTTACCTGTCCTCATGACTCTAGACAGCCTTGGTGTCTTTGTAGTTGACTCTGGATTCCGTAGAGCATTTGGATACTTTAAAGACCTTTGTCAGCACTCCCACTTGGGATAGAAGTCCATGCAAAAGCATATATTTTCATGTTATTTATAAAGGTGGGAGAGAAAATTTGGGTTTCTCCCAGTTCTCAGTTGTACTTGACATTTCCCTTTTATATCCGCTCTCTCATGAAGGACCCTGAAGGGGGAAATGGTAACAAAAGTGGGAATTGAGGCAAGTTATTTATTGTTGTGTTAATACCTCTCACATATCCCAGACGTGGGACATGAGCCCAGTATTGCTCTTTATGGGCCACTATCTAGATTTTCTGTTAGTTCAATTTGACCCGGCAGACTTGACTCCAATCATAATGCAAGCAGGCTTTAAAAAATAAACAAGTGCAAACCGATTTACCAGTAGAGTAACGTGTGTACCAAAGAAAACAAAAACATGCACGCGTCACTTGGCTCTACTGGAGGAGTAAGAGTTGTATTTCCTAACATCTGCTGTTTGTTGCCTAATCGCTTACTGTTTCCTATTATTGAGAATATTCCAGTAGGCACTTAATACCTGAAAAATGAGGCCTGTGACACCCTAGCACCCTCTGTGCAAAAGAACTGCAAGTCCCAAGAAGAGGGCCATCTCCCAAGGTCCCTGGGGGAGATGGTGTGCTTGCTTCGGCTCTGCCGTGCAGGCTCAGGACACTTGACAAGTTCTTCTGGGGAAATTGCTTCAGATCTCACAATATTTTCCTCTTAATAGCCTCAGCAGTGGTGAGTTCTTGACCTTTGAGGGTGGGTTTGATTTTTTGGAAAGGCTAGAAGTAATTTGAAGCTGCATGTTGTGAATCAAGGGAACAAGCAGTTTGCAAGAAAAACTTTAAAATTAGAAAGAAAAAAAACAGCACTGCAACAGCTTCAGACAGTTTGTGGGGTCTGATTAAGCATGCGCACCAGTTCAAGGGAGCTCAGAGCTGGCTGAGAGATAACAGGACTTTTTGATACGGTTTGTGCCATAGAAAGGGCACTGGCTTGGGCATCCAACTCTTGATTTCGGCTCAGTTCACGATCCCAGGGTTGTGGGATCAAACCCTGTGTCAGGCTCCTGGCTAAACATAGAAGCTGCTCTCTCTCTCTGCCCCCTCCCCTGCTTGGATGCTCGCTCGCTCTCTAAAGATTTTTAAAAAAACCTTAAAGAAAGAAATGAGCACTGGCTTCAGAGACGACACTACCCACTAACTGTGTCACCAATGACAAGTATCTCAAACTTTCTGTGCTTCACTTGGGTGGAAAAAAGTTAAGATACCTTTTTAGGGGCAGTGAAGATTAAACGAGAGCTTGTGTGCCACTGTCCTATATGATTGGTACTGTAAGTGTGTTTAATTGTTCGTTCTTTAAAGCAGAAATCAGGTGCAATTCTCATCTCCTTTCCTAAGTGGACTCACTTCATAATTATAGCCATAAAGTCTTTCTATCCTTAGAGGTTGAAAAGGGAAGGAAACCAAAAGGATGAGCATTTCTTTTGAAAGGGCATGGCCTCAAGAGGTGAGCAAATATTAATGTGTAGGTTATTACATTCTGTGTCTTTTTCTCTCCTTTTCACTTTTCTTTTCTAGTTGGCAGTTAATCTTAATCCAGCGTTTTCATTATTAACCAAAATGAAGCTGAGGTTTAATGTTCCCAGGAATGTGTGCTAGGGGAGGAGGCGAATCTTCATATTTGCTGAAGTTACTGTGCAGGTATCTGTGACCAGTGTCAGGCCCACAATTCCAGAGGAGCGGGTATGAACCTTAAGAAAGACATCTTGGCTATGTTCCCTCTGAATTCTGAATACCTGTGTGTTCTTAGAGGGCAGGGATGTAAGGGACTCAGGATGGTAGTTCTGTGACAACACCAGGCCTCCTGCAGTCCATGTTCCTGCCCCTGTCCCACACTGCTCCTCAGAAGCCTTTCTCTAGCCTCAAGCATCTTGGCTTTCCTTGCCACGGCTCTGAGTGAGGTTGGAGGCCAGAGCAACACTCACAGGGAGGGCCAGCTGCCTTGGCTTCATCATGTTAACTGCTGCAGTGTTTCCCTCTTTTTGGGCACATGTTATGGATGTCTTCCCAATGTCCTTTTCAAGCTTTCCAGGAAGTGGCTAGCAAGAAGGCTACCCAATCTATCAGGTCAAGAGTTCACTAAGCTAGGAGAAATGACATGGAAGTCCAGGATTTCCAGCACTCTCAGTTCACTTACCTACCATGTTAAACATCTCTCTGACAGTGATGTGGCAAGACTAACACTCACAGAATCCTTATGTACTGTCCTTGGGGGAGTGTGAGGGGGAAGCTTCCATTTAAAAGTTTTAGCAGGGGTGCCTGGGTGACTCAGTTGGTTAAGCATCCGGCTCCTGGTTTTGGCTCAGGCCTGGTCTCATGGTTCGTGAGATCAAGCCCCGTGTTGGGCCCACACTGACAGTGAGGGGTCTGCTTGGAATTCTCTCCCCTGTCTCTTTGCCTCTCCCCTGCTCATGCGTTCTCTTGCTCTCTCTCTTTTGAATAAACTTAATTTTCTTTTAATTTTTAATGCTTATTTTTGAGAACGAGACAGAGACAGAGCATGAGCAGGGGAGGGTCAGAGAGAGAAGGAGACACAGAGTCTAAAGCAGGCTTCAGGCTCTGAGCCATCAACGCATCTGAGCCTGATGTGGGGCTCGAACTCGAACTGTAAGATTGTGACCTGAGCCAAAGACGGATGCTTAACCTATTGAGCCACTCAGGCACCCCATTGAATAAATAAACCTAAAAAAAGAAAGAAAGAAAGTTTAGCAGTATTTAGGACTGGTTAGTTAAGCTCCATGGTGAACCATTTGGTTATCCTTGGGGGACTTGTCCTTTTAAAGGAGAATCCCAACACCCAGAAGAATGTATCATTTTCCTACTGTGATATCAGGAACATTGTGGGGACTAGGGCAACTTCTATGTGCCCTCCAGCACAGGTGCATGGGATGGGGATGAGAGTTTCAAAGTTTTTCCTCAAGAAATTGTTTATGACTGGGGCGCCTGGGTGGCTCAGTCAGTTAAGCACGGTCTCATCGTTCGAAAGTTCGAGCCCCGCGTCTGGTTCTGTGCTGACAGCTCGGAGCCTGGAGCCTGCTTCGGATTCTGCGTCTCCCTCTCTCTCTGCCCCTTCCCCGCTCATGCTCTGTCTGTCTCTTTCTCTCAAAAATAAACATTAAATGCTTTTTAAAAATTGTTTATGACAAACATAGTTCACTAGACTTTTTGGTTAATTTTCGGCTTAAATATTTTTTAAAACATTTGGAAGGTACGGACATGCAGCTGCTAAGAATCCAAGACAGGACTGTTTTTGAAAATACAAATGCTTCTGTTTTGCATTTACTTAAGGAAGTTGCCTCCCATCTATTCCTGTGAATACAGATACTGTTTAAATGATACCATTTTGAGTAAAATACAGTGTCCAGGTGGTTTGGGGGAAATCAGTGGGAAAAAGTTAAAACAAAACAAAGAAACCTACAACACTTGGGTATCACTGCATTCCAGGGGCCAAGAGACAGAATGATGGTATTTCTGGCAGGCTTCCAGGCCCAGCAAAACCCACACCCCAAGGCTGTCTCTGTAGCTTCCTGTGGTTTTCCCACTGAAGAGAAACAGCCTTTCTGTTGGATGGTCCAAGTTAGGATGGCAAGTTTGTACATTAGCTTGATCAGCACGATATTCCTGCTTTGAGGTTATTTCCCAACAGGATCCATTTGGGAAATTTGATGCACCACAGTTGTTGCAGACTGAACTGCATTTTAATCCTGTTGGTAGAAATCAGTAGCTTCCAGTAATTACAGGTTATCTTGCTGCCGTGTGGTTTGTAACAATGAAGTCAAGTCTCAGACCACATTTTGCCACACATGTGAACATTTGTTAGCAAGCAGATGCGAAAGTTGGTCATTCAGCTTGTTCTTGGAGACTGAATAAGCCCAACCTCGTCCTTTTCATATGTATCTCACATCAGCTATTCAGTAGAGACACACATAAATGTATCCTTTTTAAAGGACATGTCTAACCTTTTGGTTGGAAGCTTCCGTTAACTGTCCAGACCCAGGACAGGAAGCTTAGGCCCAGAGTGCCCCTGCAAAGAGTGGTAGGCTGCCTGGTCTGCCAGACTCTTATAATCCACATGTATACATAAGGTTCTGTTTCCAACCAACCCATATATCCTGAGCACTGTTCCTTTCATCCGAAAAATCATTCCCCCACCCCCTCCTTTATTCTCATGAGGGAAACCCTCCAGTGTAGATTTAGGTAGCTACAGTTGATACACTCTGATTTGGGAGGTTGGATTTCTTCTACTTAGTCTTTCGAATGAGAACCAGCCGCATGTATATTATGTAGTCCTGATTTGGGTGCCTCAGATACAAAGTAGATACCCCTAGGAACGACAGAGTGTGTGGTGCACGTCATACGTGTACACACTATGTATGCTGAACTATTTTAAAATATAGATAGTACTCTAAGCATTCCTTTATTTGCACCTGGAATACTGTGTCTTATGTAATGTTGTCAGCCACTGATGAGTGACCTGAAATGTCAGTTGACCACTGGCCTGCTATGATGAGTTAATCAGAGCCATGGATGAATGGTTCGCTTGTGGGACAGAAAAAGAGAATCAGTTTTGTAGGCTTTTTCAAGCTCTTGCACATGCCTCCATCTAATCTTCTAACATGTGTGGAAGTATCTTCCATGCAATTTGCAGAGAAATCTTTGTGCACAGTCATAGAGCAAATTATAGGAACTGTAACTTGAACTTTTGTTCTTTATAGTTCCTCTGCACTGTAAGAGTAAATTGCTACTGAGGAGAGCGATCATGATTCCTCAAAGAATCCAATAGCACTTTCACTTTGGGGCAGGTGTGGGCAAGGTAAGGCCGTGTGCTAAAGATATGATACATAAAAGAATGTTGGGAGATTAGTAGTTTAACTTGTGGTAAGCCATATAATTCAAACCAGTTCTTTTACTGAAGTCATCTAAAGAAAGTAGATAAATCATTCCTTTGTAATCTTCTTAAACATTGAGAACTAATAAATTGTGAGGAATTATTGAGTTGAGATTTGGGAGAGTGTGTGACACAGAGGAGTGAGCCTAACATTGGGGCCACCTTTGTCTTAAGGGCATTTGCTGATCAAGAAAAGGAAGCTGAGAGCCTGAGCTCACCTTTGGTGTCCTTTCGGGGTTAAAAATTATAGTCGGGGTCTTGTCAAGCTTAGGAAACCTGGTAAACCACTTCCCCCCTTTGAGTTGGACACCCCTAAGAGATACACTTAGGAGTAATGGTAATTGGAAGTGAACCAACTCTCAGACTGGCTGCAGGTCTGTTTCATATTATCTGAGTGGCCCACAAACTTTAAGGTTTACTTGGATTAAGATGAATGCCTGTAGCTAATGCCCATAGGTGCCAGGTCGAAAGAAATGATATCTTTAGTAGAGGAGGATATCACGATCCTAATCCTCAAATTCCTTCTGCAAATAATTTTTCCATTACAGTATCCAGCCACAATCAGAGGTAACCAGGCACACAAAGAAAGAAGACACCAAGCATATGAACCAGCAGAAGCAACATGCAACAGAAATAGACACACAGAGACTCTAGGTATTGGACTTACCAGAAGCAGATGATAAAATACTACAGTTATAGGATTGAAAGAAAGAAAAGCCAAACTTGAGTTTCAGCAGAGACTGAAAATTCTAAAATGTGGCTTTGTACATTAAAAAAAAAAAAATTCAAATAAATTCTACAACTAAAATACAAAATCAAAGTGAATGGGTTTATAGGCAGTTAGACACAGCAAAGAGCAAATCTATAAACTGAAAGCATAGGTTAGAAGAAACTGTTCAAGGTAAAGCACGGAGAGGTAGAACAATGGGAAATTTAAAAGAGAAGATAAGAATGCTCTTATCACTGAGTAAATTACAATGGTTTAAGGAGCTCTATGCTGGGGACTGGGGGCAGAGACCAATATAATATTTTTTCTGTTGTCTCACAGAAGCATACAAAAAAAAAGTTAGTGATGGTTGTTAAAAAATCTGATCAACATGATTAAGAAATCTATTCTGGTGAACACACTGCACCAAAGTGTGAAGCACATTCTTGTCAAGCACACAAGACAATGGTTTACAAGAATTTACCATAGACTGGATCACTGAGCAAGTCCCACAAATTTCAAAGATTGAAACTATACAGAATGTATACTTTTATCCCAATGTAATTATGCTAGAAATCAGAGACAGACTAGAAAATCATCTCCATGTCTTTATTTGGAAATTCAAGTATATAGGCCTAAAAAAGTTATGAATTAAAGAAGATAGAATGCAAATTAAGAAATATTTTAAATGAATAAGTATTTCTTGTAAAAATGTATAGGGTGCAGATAAAGGAGTACCTAATAGAAAAATGGGTATCCTTAAAAGAAAAAAAAGGCCTAAAATTAATGAGCAAATATTTATGTTAAGAAGTCAAAAAAAGCATAACAAATACAAACAAACAGAAGACAGAAACTAAAAAGAAGAATAGAAAGAAGATGAACAAAGCCAGGAGTGTAGAAGCATCTATAAAATTGGGAAACCTCTGGTGAGGCCAACCAAGAGGGCACAGAAAACACAATTAATGTGTATCTTAAGAACAGAGTATTGAATTTTTATTGTATTTATTTTTTTAAAGAACTTTTTTTTAACATTTTTTCAAATTATTTTAGAGAGAGGGTGAGACAGAGGGAGAGAGAGAGACAGAGAGAGAGAGAAAGAGAATGAATCTTAAGCAGGCTTCACGCTCAGTGTGGAACCCGACTTGGGGCTTGATCCCATGACCCTGGGATCAGGACCTGAGCTGAAATCAAAAGTCAGATGCTCAACTGACCAAGCCACCCAGGTGCCCCTCCTGTTCTTGATAGTAATATAGGGGCTCATTCTACAGTTTTTTAAGCTGTAGTGTTTTATATCTGTATTATTTCACAACAAAAAGGTTAAAATAATGAATAAGCATTCTGCTGCTCATTCTCACCCATAATTTACATTTACAAATGTAAATTTACATTTACATTAATTTTAGCCATACACAAAAGGGTCTCAACCCAACAAACTGCTTTTTAAGAGAATGCTCATCCTAGCCTGAAGGTTTCTAACACAAGAGTAGAGGCAGCCTATCGGTAGATCACACAACCCAGTAACTTAGGCCATAAGGGGCTGAGTCCGAAGGAACTTACCTACACCGTAGTTAATGTAAGCCAGTGTATTTATATTTTTTGAAATTGAGACTCTCCCATGTGTTCCCTGTTATGTTAGGCACCCAAACACACAAGCTTACAAAGCAGGCTGGTAAACACACGAGGGGAGCAAACTAGTTTCAAAAGGACAGGAAACAAATGGGGGACAATGGCCGCTGGAGCTCAGGTTCTCTCTGAGGGGCAGCTTGAGCCCAACTATGACAGATCACCGACTTGTGGAAATTTCGGAGTAATGTTGCCAGACCTTCTGTTGTTTGTTTGTTTTAAGAGTAAATGGAAATTTGAATTTTAAAGTCAAAGCATTTGATTTTTAAGTGTTAATTCAAGAATATGTTTTCCCCCAGATATGCCATGAATCAAATCAAACCTGTGTCTGGGATATTTCCAGGCAAGCACTATTAGTTTATGGCAGTGACATCAAGGGCCGTACAGAGGGAGATAGAGAATAATGTATAAAATAATATAATCAAATGCCTAGTTTTTCTCAGTGGACGTTGCCTGCCAAATGTGTGCTTGTATAATTCTCAGCTCCAAAATTAAAGGAAACTCACTGAACCAAAATTCACACATTACAAAAGTCACCTGGGATAATAATTTTCTTAAGGAGAGCTGGCTCTCTGTGCAGGGGAACTAAAAACTTTTTTTATCATACAGAATTTATCAAACTGTTTGACCAAAACTGCTAAATAAACAGTAATATCACACAGTAATTTATTTCTTTTAGGAGGAACAGCTAAAGATGAGTTTTTAAAGTTAAGGAAATATACATGCTTCTTCACGGGTTGAGTGTAAGAGAAGGTGTTCCGCTTAAATAAAGGGGGCTGTTTTCAAAGCGTGGTCCTAAGACCCCCAGCATCCTGTCTTTTGGGAACTAGCTAGAAATGCAAATTTTTTGACCCCACCCTAGACTTAATTAATGAGAAACTGGGGATGTGGCTCAGCTTTCTGTTTTAACACGCCCTTGGGGGATTCTGATGTATGCTCTGGTCTGAGAACCTTGGCTCAATAGTTTTTGTGCTTTGTGACTTATTTTGAAGAATGACTTTAGAAAGCTGTACTTTGTTATATTAAGGTTTCAAGTATAACTTGTTAATGTTTTGGCATCCTCCAAATGATCCTTCAAAGAATATCTTCAGTTTGTTGTAGTCAAGAAAAAATATGATTTGGGTTAAAAATGAGCAGGAAAAGTTATAGCCCTAAAAATTTCATTTTATAGTAAAGATTTGTATACTTTCTTTGCTTTCCTTATCCCCCATTCATATGATGAAATAGATACATTTTTCAAGGATTTTTTTTTTTTTTTTTTTTTTTTTTTTTACTGTTAAGGGTACTGGGGAGAAGGTAGTAAGACAACGGGATTATCAACAGCAATTATATTTTTTAAGATGGTGGGCATTTCAGCTCTGTGTTCAGATGAGAATATAGAGAGGTGGGGATAGTTCTTGTCTGATTCCTTCTGTTTAGATAATGAAGGATGAGAGGAGGTTACTTAAGAAACACAACTTGTACCTAGATAGACATTTAACTTACATATTTTTTTTAGGATTTTTTTTTCTCTGTGAGTTACCTGCATTTAGTTGGGGTGAAAAGTCTTCCTTTTACATTTTAGTGTTAATTAATACTCAGGTAGGTAAGATAGTCCAGTTCCTTTTCCCTAACTTGGTTTTGTAAATAGAAATGAAACGATAAAATAAAAACAAACCAACAAAGCGTTAGTGTATAAGCAAGCCTGAGACCAAAGAATGAATCTCACAAGTGTAAAAATAGTTCTGCATGAGTTGTACATTATGGTAGATATTTGGTTGTCTCCTTGACAAAAGTTAGTACCCCTGTACGCTTCTGTTCGTAGCAGTATTATTCACGATAGCTAAAACATGGAAACACCCGTGTCCATCTAGAGAAAAATCAATAAACAGAATGTGGTCTGTACATATAATGGAATATTATTCAACCTCCAAAGGGAAGGAAGTTCTCATATACTCTACAACACAGAGGAACCTTGAGGATATTGTGCTAAGTCAGTCACAAAAAGACAAACAATGCATGACTCCACTTAAATAAGGTATTTAGGGTAGTCAGATTCACAGAGACGGGAAGTAGAATGATTACCAGGGGCTGGAGGAGAATGGTGAGTTAGTGTTTAATGGGTGTAGAGTTTCGGTTTTGCAAGATGACAAGAATTCTGGAGATGGATGGTGGTGGTGATGGTTGTGCAACATTGTTAATGTACTTAATGCCACTGAACTACACACTTCAAAATATTTAGGATGGGGCGCCTGGGTGGCTCAGTTAAGTGTCCTACTCTTGGTTTTGGCTCTGGTTCATGGTTCGTGAGTTCAAGCTCACGCATCAGACTCCACGCTGTCAGCACAGACTCTGCTTGGGGTTCTTTCTCACTCCCTCTCTCTGCCCCTCCCCTGCTCACTCTGTCTCTCTCAAACTACATAAATAAACGTAAAAATTTTTTTTTTAATATTTAAGATAGTAAAGTTTTTGTTTATTTTACCACCACCACCACCACTACCACAACAACAAACTGGGAAAAAATAAAAGATGGTATTTTTTATACAGAAACATACAGAATTTCCCCAAGATGCCTGTAATCTAGAGCAGGCTCTGTAAATACTCAAATGAATGTATTGAGTGGCTTGGGCTATAATTATTCTTAGAGTGGCTTTTTGTTTTCATTTCTCCAGTTTGCCTCGTTGACTTCTGTCTGTATTTAAAATAAGCCCTCCTCAGATTTACACTATGCAATGGTGTAAGTCTAAAAAGTAGATTAGTTGGTTAGAGCATCCATTTATAAATATTTCGATCATTATAATATCATGGTCATTAAGCAATTCAAATTTGTAAAGTCGAATTATTTGAGACAACCTTATATTGCTTTTATGATAGAGATAAAAAGAGAGCTATTTTAGATTTAGATTTAGAGAAAGTTGTTTGTGGCAGGTTAGCTTTTTTTTTTTTTGGAGGCAGGGAGGTTGGGCAAATTAGCTTTTCCACAAAGGGTCTGCAGTAGTTCTTTGATCTTTTACCACTCCCCAAAACTTGAAGGTTGTGAAACCTTTTTTTTTTTAAGTTAGCATATAGTGCAACAATGATTTCAGCAGTAGATTCCTTAATGCCCCTTACCATTTAGCCCATGCCCCCTCCCACAACCCCTCCAGTAACCCTCAGTTTGTTCTGTGTATTTAAGAGTCTCTTATGTTTTTGTCCCCCTCCCTGTTTTTATATTATTTTTGCTTCCCTTCCTTTATGTTCATCTGTTTTGTCTCTTAAAGTCCTCATATGAGTGAAGTGATAGGGTATTTGCTTTTCTCTGACTGACTAACTTCACTTAGCATAATACTCTCCAGTTCCATCCATGTAGTTGCAAATGGCAAGATTTCATTCTTTTTGATTGCTGAGTAATACTCCATTGTGTGTGTGTGTGTGTGTGTGTGTGTGTGTGTACACACACACACATATATACACACACACACACATATATATATATATATATATATATATATATATATATATATACATACACACATATATACCACTTCTTCTTTATCCATTCATCCGTCGATGGGCATTTGGGCTCTTTCCATACTTTGGCTATTGTCGATAGTGCTGCTATAAACACGAGGGTGCATGTATCCCTTCGAAACAGCACACCTGTATCCCTTGGGTAAATGCCTAGTAGTGCAATTGCTGGGTGGTAGGGTAGTTCTATTTTTAGTTTTTTGAGGAACCTCCATACTGTTTTCCAGAGTGGCTGCGCCAGTTTGCATTCCCACCAGCAGTACAAAAGGGATCCTCTTTAAGGTTGTGAAACCTTCTAAGGAAAGCTTCCTTTTTCTTCTCTTTCTCCTCATTTATATATATTTCTTTATCTTTACAAGAATCTTCAGAAGTATTATTGATCTTTTAAGATGATAAACCAGACTTGGTACTTACTTAGTTCCAAACAACTCTAATTGGAAACGACATATTTTTAAGAAGTAGTCCACAGATTGGTAAGGGAGAGGTTAAGTGCATCTGTCCATCTGTCCATCAATCCACCCCTCCATCCCTCACTTCAGATAGTGTTTTTAATTACTCAAGCTGCTTTACAGATACCTTACACTGGATCCTCATACTAACAGCTCATTATAAATCTTTTTTATTATTATTAAACACAATTCACATATTATAAAATTCACCACTTTGATTTAAAGTATACAGTTCTTTGGTTTTTAAGTATATTCACAAGTTTGTGCAACCATCACACTAACTACAGAGTATTTTCATCACCCCCAAACCAACCTCATAATCCCAGTACCCATTAGTAGTCATTCCACCCATTTTCAGCCTCCTCTACGCCCTGGCAAGCACTTATCTACTATCTGTCTCTATGGATTTTCCTATCCTGGACATCTCATATAAATGGAACCATACATGTAGCCTTTTGCAAAGAGCCTCTTTCGTTTAGCATAATGCTTTCAAGGTTCATCCATAATGTAGCATATGTCAGCACTTCATTTCTTTTTAAGGCTAAAAAATATTCCATTATATGGATATACCACATTTTTTTTATCCATTCATCAACTGATGAATATTTGGGTTGTTTCCATTTGGAGCGCCTATGAATAATGCTGCTACAAACATTTGTGTGTAAGCTTTTGCGTGAACATATATTCTCAGTTCTCCTGGCTGTATACCTAGGAGTATAATTATTGGGTCATATGGTAACTCTGTTTAACATTTTATAAAACTGCCAAACTGTTTTCCACAACAGCTGTACCATTTTAAATTCCCATTAGTGTGGGAGGATTTTGTTCTCCATCTTCTTGTCAACATTTGTTATTTTCTCTTTTTTATTGTAACTATCTTACTGGGTGTGAAGTGGTGTATTTCAGTGTGGTTTTGATTTGCATTTCCCTAATGACCAGTGATGTTGAGTATCTATTCATGTGCTTGTTGGACATTGGTTTATCTTTTTGGGGGGACATGTCTATTCACTCCCTTTGTCCATTAAAAAAAAAAGTTATTTATGCCTTTTAATTGAGACATCATAAGAGTTCTTTATATCAAACCCTCATCAGATATGTAATTTGCAGATACTTTCTTGATGTATCCTTTGAAGCACAATATGTTTTAATATTAATGACATCCTAATTTGGGGAGGGCATAGGTGGGTTGAATATGATTTTGTTGCCACATCTAACTCTTTTCCGACCCAAGCTCATAAGGATTTAGTGATTTCTTCTTTGAGTGTAATTGTTATAGCGCTTACATTTGGATCAATAATCCATTTTCAGTTAATTTTTGTATATTGTATGTGGTAAGGGTTAAACTTTATTCTTTTCCATGTAGTGGATACTTAATTTTTCCAGTACTATTTGTTAAAAAGTATTTTTCCTACCCCTGTTATCTTGTTGTTCTTGGCACAAATGGAAGGGTTTAGTTTTGGACTCTATTCCATTGATTTATATGTCTGTCCTTCTGCTGGTACCATCAAGTATTGATTATTGTATCTTTCTAGTAAGTTTTGAAATCATGAAATGTGAGATCTCCAACTTTGTTCTTTTTTCAAGATTATTTTGGCTATTCTAGGTCCCTTAGGTTTCCATATGAATTTTAGGATCAGATACTGATCTGTCCCCATCTACTAAAAGCCAGCTGGGATCACACTGAACGTTAGATTAATTTAGGGTATATTGCCATCTTACCAAAATTACATCTTGTAATCGGTGAACTTGGGATATCTTTGTATTAAGAACTTTTTGCAATGTAGTTTTCAGTGTACATGTATTACACTTATTTTATTAAGTTTATTCCTAGATATTTTATTCCTTTGATGCTGTTATCAGTGGCGTTGTTTTCTTAATTTCTTCTTTGAATAATTCATGGCTGGTGTGTAGAAATAAAATTGATTTTTGTATATGGCTCTTGTATCCTACCAGAGTAGAATGAACTCTTCAAGAGGAGGAGTGCTTGATGTACTTATTTGCTCTAAGAGTGTTTATGGATTCCTTATGCTTTTCCATGTACAAGGTCATGTCTTCTGAAAATAGAGTATTACTTCTTCCTTTCCAGTCCAGATCGAATCTAGACAGATGCTTTTATTTCTTTTTCTTGCCTATTACCATGACTAGAACTTACAATACAGTGTTGAATAGAAGTGGCAAAAGTGGGAATCTTTGTCTTTTCCTGATGTTAGTGGGAAAGCTTTCAATCTCTCACAATTAAGTATAATATTGATGCTTATTAATGCCCTTTAGGAAGTTGAGGAAATTCTCTATTACAAGCTTATTATTTATATAAAAGGGTGTTGGATTTTGTTAAATGCTTTTTCTGTGTCTATTTAGATGATGGTGTGGTTTTTGTTCTTTATTAATATGAATTACATTGATTTTCACATGTTGAACCAGGCTTGCTTTCCAGGGATAAATCTCACTTTTTCATGCCCTATAATCCTTTTTATATGTTTCTGGAGATTCAGTTTGCTAATTAAAAAAAAAATTTTTTTAAGCTTTATTTATTTAAGTAGTCCCCACACCCAATGTGGGGCTCAAAGTCACAATCAAGATCAAGAGTCGCATGCTTTTCTGACTGAGCCAGCTAGGCACCCCAGTTTGCTAATATTTTGCTAAAGATGCTTGCATTTATATTCATAAGGGACATTGGTCTTTGGTTTTAATTGTGATGTCTCTGTCTGGTTCTGTATCAAGATGATACTGGTCTGGGGGCACCTAGGTGGTTCATTTTGGCTCAGGTCATGATCTCACAGTTCATGGGTTTGAGCCCCACTTCAGGCTCTGTGCTGACAGCTTGGAGTCTAGACCCTGCTTTGGATTCTTTGTCTCCCTTTCTCTGTCTCTGGCTTTCTCAAAAATAAATACACATTAAAAATTTTTAGGGGGCTCCTGGATGGCTCAGTCGGTTAAGCGTCCGACTTCGGCTCAGGTCATGATCTCGCAGTCTGTGAGTTCAAGCCCCACGTTGGGCTCTGTTCTGACAGATCAGAGCCTAGAGCCTGTTTCAGATTCTGTGTCTCTCTCTTTCTCTCTCCTCCCCCACTTATGCTCTGTCTCTCTCTTCTCAAAAATAAATAAACGTTAGAAAAAAAATTTTTTAGGATAACTCTGGTCTCAAAATGAGTTGAGGCATGTTTCTTCCTTTTCTGTTGTTCAGGGGTATTTGTGAAAGATTGGTTAATTCTTTAAATGTCTGGTAAAATTTATCAGCAGATCCCTCTACTTCTGAGCTTTTCTTTGTGGGAAGTTTGTGATTAGTAATTCAGTCTCTTCAGTTTTCGTGAGTCTATTAGGATTTTCATTTTTTTTTTTTTTAGTCATTTCAGTACTTAGTGACTTTGTCAAAAATTTTCCATTTTTATCTAGATTATCTAATGTATTGGCATACAGTTGTTTACAGTATTTCCATATAATTTTTATTTCTGTAAGATTGACAGTAATATCCCCTCTCTCATTGATGGTATGGTAATTTAAATCATCTCCCTTCAATATTTGGTCAGTCTGGATAAAAGTTTTGTCAATTTTGTTTGTCTTCTGAAAAGATTTTATTTCTTCTCAATTATTTGTATTTTTTTCTTTATGCTTGCTTTGTGTTTACATCGCTTTTTTGTTTTGTTCTTAGGTTGGAAAGTTAGGTTATTGATTTGAAATCACTCTTCTTTAATATCGGCATTTATAGCTTTAAATTTCCCTCTGAGCACTGCATTCAGTGCATCTTATAACTTTTGGTATGTTACGTGTCTTATTTTTTTTTAATTTTCATTCATCTCAAAGTATTTTTTAATTTCCCCTGTGATTTCTTATTTGATCCATTTCTTTAAGGGTGTGTTGTTTAATATCCACGTATCTGTGAGTTTCCCAAATTTCTTTTGTTATTGATACCCAATTTCATTCCATTGTGATCAGAGAACATAATTTTATGATTTCACCTTATTTTACTTATTGAGTCATGTTTTATGGTGTTAACACATGGTGTATCCTGGAGAATGTTCCATGAGCCTTTGTGAGAATATATTTTCTGCTGTTACTGGATGTAGTGTTCTGTAGATGCTAATCAGATTTAGTTGGTATATAATGTTCAAGTCTTCTGTTTGTTTCGTGATCTTTCTAGTTATATCCATTATTGAAAGTGCAGTATTGAAGTCTCTATTATTGTTTAATTATGTATTTTTACCTTCAATTCTGTTTTTTGCATAATGTATTTTGGGGCTGTGTTGATAGATAACATAAGATTTTAATTATTGTATCTTCTCAATATATTGACCCTTTTATCATATTTTATGCCCTTCTTTGTTGCTAGTAACAATTTTTGTCTTAAAGTGTCTTTTGTGGGGCGCCTGGGTGGCGCAGTCGGTTAAGCGTCCGACTTCAGCCAGGTCACGATCTCGCGGTCCGGGAGTTCGAGCCCCGCGTCGGGCTCTGGGCTGACGGCTCGGAGCCCGGAGCCGGTTTCCGATTCTGTGTCTCCCTCTCTCTCTGCCCCTCCCCCGTTCATGCTCTGTCTCTCTCTGTCCCAAAAATAAATAAACGTGGAAAAAAAAAAAAAAAAAAGTGTCTTTTGTTTGATGTTAGTATAGTCTCTCCAGTTAACGGTCTTTTGGGTTCTTTTTTAAACACCTTTTTTGAGATATTATTAACATATAAAAATTGTACATATTTAAGGTGTATGACTTGCCGTGTGTGTGTTGAAATGATTACCACAACTAAGCTAGTTAACATATCCATCACCTATACATAGTTGCCAGTGTGTGTGTGTGTGTGTGTGTGTGTGTGTGTGTGTGTGTTGAGAAGTTTAATATAAGATCTATCCTCTTAGAAAATTTCAGGTATGCAATATGGTATTATTAACTATCATCACCATACTGTACATTATATCTTCAAAACTTATTTATAGTGCATAATTGAAACTGTGTGGAATATTTTTTCTATTGTTTTACTCTCAACCTATTCATGTCTTTGCATCTAAAGATGAATCTCTTATAGACAGCATATAGTTGCATGATGTTTTTTCTTTTATCCATTCTGCTGTGTCTGCCTTTTAGTTGGCGGGTTTAATTCATTTACATTTAATGTAATTACTGATGAAATCGAATTTATGTCTGCAATTTTGATCTTTGGTTTTTATGTGTCTTATGCCTTTTTTTCTTTCTTTCTTTCTGAATTCCTCTATTTTTCTGTATTCCACCTTTTTTTGTGTTAAATAGACATTTTACTTTTTTTTCTTTTTAAGTATGCTCCATGCCCAGCACGAAGCCCAATACAAGGGGCTTGAACTCACAACCCTGAGATCAAGAACTGAGCTGCAATCAGGGGTCAAACACTTAACGGACCAGGCACCCCAAAATAGATCTTTTCTAATGTGCCATTTTAATTCCCGTGTTCTCTCTCTCTCTCATATACATACACACTTTTTTTAAGTTTTTCTTTCAGTGGCTGCTCCAGAGATTACAAATAAATACTAACTTATAACCATGTGTTTTGGTTTAACATCACCTTAATTTGAATAATAGATAAAAACTTTGCTCCATTGTACCTTGGTTTGCCTCCCCTTCCTTTGGGCTTATTATCACACAGATTAAATCTTTATACTTTATATGACAACACAGATGTATAATTACTGCTTTTTGCATTTGTATTTTATTTTTTTATGCATTTGTGTTAAAAAAAATTTTTTTAACATTTATTTATTTTTGAGAGAGTGAGAGAGACAGAGTGTGAGCAAGGGGAGGGGCAGAGAGAGAGAGGGAGACACAGAATCCAAAGCAGTCTCCAGGCTGTGAGCTGTCAGCACAGAGCCTGACGTGGGGCTCGAACTTACAAACTGTGAGATTGTGACCTGAGCCGAAGTCAGACATTTGACTGAGCCACCCAGGCGCCCCTGCATTATTTGTATTTTAAATCACATAGAAGAAAGAAATAATTACAAAGAAAAATGCATTTGTTGTCTTTTATATTTATCTATGTAGTTTCCTTTACCTGTGTTCTTTATTTCTTCTTGTGGATCTGAGTTACTATTTAGTGACCTCTCATTTCAACCTGAAGTATTCACTTTAGCATTTCTTACAGGGCAGGTTTGCTGGTGATGAATTTTGTTTTTCTGGGAATGTGTTTTGTTTATCTTGTTTTTGTTTATCTGGGAATGTGTTAATTTCTCCTTCACTTTTGAAGGTTAGTTTTGCTGGACATGGAATTTTTGGTTGACAGTCCTATGCTTTCAACACTTTGAGTGTTTCATCCCATTACTTTTGATTCCTTTAGTTCTGATGAGAAATTGGCTATTAATGATCCTCTTTACATGATAGGTTATTTCTCTCTTGGATTTGCAAGGTCATCTCTTTGTCTTTTGACAGTTTATGATGTGTCTAGATATGGATTTCTTTGAGTTTATGCTACTTGGAGGTGACTTACATTTACATATTCTTCCATGGTTTATACATTCTTCGATATGTAGATTACTGTTTTTTATCAAATTTGGGAAGTTTTTTGCCATTATTTCCTCAAATATTCTTTCTGCCCTTCTCTTCTGGAACTCCTTTTAGGCACATGTTTGTATGCTTGATGATGTCATATGGGTCTCTGAGGTTTTGTTCATTTTTCTTTGTCCCTCAGACTGGATACTTTCTTTTTAAAAAGTTTATTTATTTTGAAATAGAGAGGGAGGGAGGGACAGAGAGAAAGGGAGAGAGAGAATCCCAAGCAGGCTCCGTGCTGAGAATGCAGAGCCCGATGCAGGGCTCAGTCCCACGAACTGTACGATGATGACCTGAGCTGAAGCCAAGATTTGGATGCTTAACTTACTGAGCCACAGGTGCCTCTGGATACTTTCAATTAACCTATCTTCAAATTCACTGATTCTTTCTTTACCATGCCTGAAACTGATTTCAGTCTCTCTAGTGAATTTTTCAGTTGTATTTTCCAACTCCAGAATTTCTCTTTGGCTCTTTTTTTTTTTTAATTAAAAATTTTTTTGTAGTGTTTATTTATTTTTGAGAGAGACAGAGACAGAATGTGAGTGGGTTAGGGGCAGAGAGAGAGGGAGACACAGAATCCGAAGCAGGCTCCAGGCTCTGAGCTGTCAGCACAGAGCCCGACGCGGGGCTCAAACTCACGAGCTGTGAGATCATGATCTGAGCCGAAGTCGGACACTCAACCGACTGAGCCACCAGGTGCCTCTCTCTTTGGCTCTTCTTTATAATTTCTCCCTATTGATATTCTCTATTTAGGTGAGGCATCATTTTCATGCTTATTTTTAGATACTTAGACATGGTTTCTTTCAGTTCTTTGAATTTACTTAAAATAGCAGTTTTAAAGTCTTTGTTTAGTAAGTTCCTCAGGAATGATTTCT
The DNA here is from genome assembly GCF_007474595.2 of Lynx canadensis. NCBI lineage: Eukaryota > Metazoa > Chordata > Mammalia > Carnivora > Felidae > Lynx > Lynx canadensis. The sequence continues at coordinate 52,610,099 of NC_044304.2, forward strand.
GTTGAATGTTTTTGATTTGTTTTGGTTTCTGTGTATGGGACATACTGTCTGGTTTCTTTGCATATCCAGTAATTTTTGTTGAGAATTGGACATGTTAAATAATACAATGTGTTAACTCTGGAAATCAGATTCTCTCCCCTGCCATGGTTTATTGTTGTTCTTTGCTGCTGCTGTTGTTGTTTGTTAGTTACTTTTCTGAACTACTTTCATTAAGTTGGTGTTCTTTGTCCTGTGTGACCATGAAGTTTCTCCTTGGTTAGCTTGGTGGTCATCTAGTGATTAGAGAGAGATTTTTCTTAACATCCTGGAACTGCTAAATCAGTCTTTGCTGAGGTGCTCTGTGTATGTATTGGGGAGTGCCTTCACTGCTGAGCCAGGCAGTTAAGAGCTTTGCCTTACCTCTCATCTCCTGCTTGCACAAATACTCAGGGCCAGCTAGAGGTGAGAGCTTAGGGCCTTCTCAGATCTTTCCTGAGCATGTGCACAACTTCAGGCATATACCTCACCCTGTGCCTGGGCACGGTCTTATAGATTCCCAAAAATATGTTGGAGCTTTTCAAAGTCTCTTATGGTATTCCCCAGATTTTTGTTTTAAGCTCTTTGGTTAGCTTACTGTTGCAGCAACTCTTATCCACCATCTCAGGAGATCAGGATGTTAAACAGTTGTTCCTGATACTTTTCAACAACTAGCCCTGGGAGAAAGGCTTTCACACAGCATGAGTTCTGAGTCAGGTCAAATAAAAACAACATGCAGGCAGGATGTCCTTGGGAACCTCCAAACAGGTGGCCATTTTCTGTAAAAAAAAAAAAACTTTGAAGGAGCTTCAGCCCCAGTCTACCCCCTCCAGTGGCTGCCAGGCTGGTTTTCACTGTAATTCTGAAGGCTACAGGCTTCAAGGCTACAGTCGAGCTGGAGGGGGAATGGGGATGGGAATGGAGCATGTTAAAAGCCTCAAAGCCCATTGTTTTTACAGAGATTCAGATGTTTTCTTGAATAAAGACTTCCCAGACTTTGTCACCGTTCTCTTTTCTCTCCTGGAAGAGAGGATTTATAGAGGTCCTTACTCTGCTATCATCAATGACATCTCTATGTGTCTTCCTGTCACATATTTTCTATATTTATCAAGCCTTATTTGGCAATAATGACATTGTTAAAGTAATAAATGCGTAGCATTTCTGTTTCTCTTCATAAAGCATTCTCTGTCAGTAATTGGCATCATGAAATCCTTTTTGTATCTCAGCACGTAGGGAAACAGGCATGGAGTGGCATCCCCATTTTAGAGATGAGCAAACAGGCTCAAAAAGGTGAAGTGTTTTGCCCAGTGTTTCCAAATTACTCCCAGTTATGTGTTAATTCCCAGTTATTAGTTTCTTCTGCCCAGTTGACTCGAGCAGAATTGTGATTTTGGTATGTGGAAAAAAAAAACAAGATATAATATTTGGTTTTATAATTTTTTTTTTAATGTTAGAGGGCACGAGTGGGGGAGAGGGGCAGAGAGAGAGAAAGAATCTTAAGCTTAAACAGGCTCCATGCTTAGTGCAGAGCCCAATGCGGGGATTGATCCCACAACCCTGGGCTTGTGACCTGAGCTGAAATCAAGAGTCAGACGCTCAAATGACTGAGCCACTCAAGTGTTCCAGTATTTGATTTTTTTTTTAGTTTATTTATTTATTTTGAGAGAGAGAGAGAGAGAGAGATAGAGAGAGAGAGAGAAAGAGCACAGGTGGGGGAGTAACAGAGAGAGGGAGAGAGAGAGAATCCCAAGCAGCCTCCTCACTATCAATGCAGAGCCCGATGTGGGGCTTGAACTCAAGAAATGTGAGATTATGACCTGAGCCAAAAATCAAGAGTCGGCTGCTTAACTGACTGAGCCACCCAGGCGTCCCTGTAATATTTGATTTTTTAAATGCAGTTATGTGTTATACCATAAGAAGTTTAATTAAAATAATAAAGTGTTGGGACTTCTATTCCATAATCGGTTATCTCGATGTTGATACTATTTGCTGTTTTGACCTGAACTCTCCCACATCCTCTAAATTATAGTTGTCCCCATTTTGCATTTGGATGCCTAAGATTGTACACTGTACAGTGACTTTAAGGAAAGAGATAGAGACTTGTTCTATATTTTTGGTATTCCAGTAATACAATTACATATCTTGAACTCAGATCTTTCTTTTTTTGAAGTTTGGCCTTCTAAATCCTGCCTGTGTCCAATAGAGAAAGTGGAAGTTAACAGCAACAAATTCAGTTAGATTGATAGCTACATGTTTCCATATGAAGCTGTTTCTCACCCGTCATTTGCTCTATATCACTGACATATATAGAAACAGAAACAAAGTTACTGAACATGTGGCCGATAGTTGGAAATGCCATCAACTCTTGATTACCAGGGATAGTGAAACAGAGCATTTCCTTCAATCCCTTTGGCAACTTAGTGTGTCCTGGAGAGTGAGGTCAGAATATAAAAGGGAAGAAAAGATCCTAGAGAGTGGAATTGATCAGGCAAGACTTGCTGCAGGAGCTAGTACTTGAGCTGAACTTTGATGGAAGTGAAAGATCTCCCTTGATGGGGAAGACAGGAGGTCACTCTCAGTGGGTAGCACCAAGAGGGAACCAGAAAGGAGCTGGGAGCAGTGAGGGTGGGACAGCAGCTTTAAGGTCTGCTGAAACCGGAACTTTTTTTTCCCTCTTCTTTGATTCTTTTTTATTATTATGACAGGAATCCCAGACATCAAGAGACAGAAACTGATGAGGGGGTTTCCTGGTCTTATTTAGTGATGCTTCCAGCTCATTATCTAAAGTGAGGCTTCTCTGCGCTGGAAGGGCCCTCTTAGCAACAGAACTGGAAAACAGAAGGTTTTGCCCTCAACTTGGAGCAAAGCCCCTGCAGACTATTGGGTGACTGAACGTCAGAGGGGAGTGTTTTGACCCTTCTTTTATAGATTCTCATAGGATGGGAATTAAAAGTCTTGGTGGCTCCCAGCCATACTCTTTTATTACCCTGTCTGGAATATTGGGCTAGCTTTCCCTGAGTATTTGAGAAATCAGGACACATGTATATTCTTTTTTTTTTTTTTAACATTTATTTATTTTTAAGAGAGAGAGAGAAAGAGAGATAGAGACAGAATCCAAAGCAGAATCCAGGCTCTGAGCTGTCAGCACAGAGCTAGATGCGGGGCTTGAACCCACAAACTGTGAGATCATGACCTGAGCCCAAGTCAGACGCTCAACTGACTGAGCCACTCAGGCACCCCAGGACACATGTATATTTTAAAATCTTTTAGAGTAAGTATAGTTTCTAAACAACAGAGACTTTAAATAAGTGATTTACATAAGCTATTTTTGGGGGGTCAGGTACTTAGTTCCTCATATCCTTATTTAAGAATAGACAAGAGTTGTAAGCCATGAATCTCTTCTTCTCATGAAATGTAAACCGTTGCATGGTGTTGTCAGATCTTAGACCCTATGAAAGGCATTCTCTAGAGTTGTTCCAAATTGGAGTGTTCTGGAGAAACTTAAGTGCCTAGCTAGGGGGTATGGGTTTGGTCTAGTAAAGAGTTGACAGAAAATCTCAGCAAGAGAACAGATACTCCTAAAACCATTTTTTTTTTTTTTTTTTTTTTTTTTTTTAAATTTTTTTTTTTTTCAACGTTTATTTATTTTTGGGACAGAGAGAGACAGAGCATGAACGGGGGAGGGGCAGAGAGAGAGGGAGACACAGAATCGGAAACAGGCTCCAGGCTCTGAGCCATCAGCCCAGAGCCTGACGCGGGGCTCGAACTCACAGACCGCGAGATCGTGACCTGGCTGAAGTCGGACGCTTAACCGACTGCGCCACCCAGGCGCCCCTAAAACCATGTCTTAAGAGGAGATTCTACCATCTTTGGGGTGCCTGGGAGGCTCAGTTGATGAAGCATCTGACTCTTGATTTCAGCTCAGGTTATGATCTCGCAGTTTGTGAGTTCGAGCCCCGCATTGGGCTCTGTGCTGATAGCACAGAACCTGCTTAGGATTTCTCTCCCCCCCCCCCTTTGCCCCTCCCCACTCGTGCTCTCTATCTCAAAATAAATACATGAATTAAAAAAAAGATTGTACCATCTTTGTCCAGTTGTCTGCATGTCACCAGTAAAGTTAACCTAGCCTTGTAAAACAGTTAGGTGAGGATAATCATGTTTATCAGGGAAGGATCCATATCTGTATATTTAAAAAGTCTTTCTTATTTCTCTATTTAGCAAACTCCCCCAGCACCTTTACAGTATTTATAACCTATCAAAATGTAATGTGTACACTTCTCAGGACCCTGTATTCTTACTTAGAAGGTGCAATATGCTTTATGTAGTTTGTTGCAGTGCTCAAATTCATTGTGATGGTATCTTTTTGGGGGTGGGGGTAATTTAAAACACATTTTCAAATCCTTTAAGAAGGTCAAATTGTTTGTAGGGGAAAATATCCTTGTACCTTTTATAAGCTGCTTATACTCGTAATACAGATTAACTTCCCAGCACATAAAGGGAATACTAGAAAACCCTTGCATGATTAAATATGCCCCCGGAGGATTAAGTTTTTCCACATATTTTTGAAGCCAGAGCTATGAATAACGTTTCAGCATTTAACTTTCTGTACATCCTGATTATGGGGGAGGCTTTCACTCCTACTGCTCTTGCTGTTAGTTTTTCTGCTTTTCAGATTTGTAGCACTGCGAATTATCTGTGGAAACATGGGCTTGAAATCTGAAAGGTTAATTAAGGTCCAACATAGTATCGTCTCTGGAATTATTCCAGTTTTTTTTTCAAAGTTTTTGTCCATTTTTCCAACCTGTTCTTCTTTTACCTTACTGCACACCTGGCACAAAATACCTAGTTGGTGAGCTTAGTCGTTTAGAAATAAGTGATCACTAAGCACACAGTATTTATCATTTTGAAAAAGATCACTTAATTTTCATGCATTTTTCCTAAGATAAAATTCTGGTTTGTAAGCAGTCTCTTTATTCTGAGGGATTCAGTTACCAAGTGCCTTTTTACCCAGGCATTGGGTGGTCAGATTAATTTACTGGAGCTAATCAGCCAAAGGCTCAGCTTTGTGTGCCTTGAGGCATTCTGGTCACCCCTTGCTCCTCCGTAATCCCTGTGTACCTCTTCCCTGCAGGTCTTAGGTTAACCTTCCTTGGCTTCTTTCATAGGTATTCAGCAGCCCCTTGGTTTCCTTGACGTCTGTGGTACCTTTGTCCTGTCCCCAAGCTTACATAGGTCCTTAACCATATTTCCCCCCCAAACTTCTATTTTCTGTCCTGAGCAGGGGCCTCCACTTCCTTTCTCACATTCCCCACGCAGCTGTGCCAGACCATCACCACCCTCCTCAAGCTCTGTGGTCTACCTCATCCCCTTCTCTGGCAGCGGATGACCGTGCTGCCTTCTGTCAGACTCCAGAACTTGTCAGCCCCCAGTTCCCTACTCTCCTAACTCACCACTACAGCTGCTTTGCTTCCTGTGGCTGAAGGAGGTCTCCCCTCTTTGCTCCAACTTCATCAGGCTTTAGAGTTCTTCTTCCTCTTGCACGACCTTCCTCCAGCATTAGGGGGGAAATAGAGATTTTACTATTATTTAAATAAGTCACGCATGCCCCTGGTTTTAAAAATTCAAGCGGTATAAAAGAATTTACAGGGGCAACTACTTGACGCCAGTTGTATGTGTGTATTCTTCCAGAGATCTTATATGCATGAACAAGCATACACACAGGTCACACTTCCCTTTCTTCGTCTTTCCTCCTCTACCTTTATTTCAAAAACTTTAATACTAGATGCTTGGTCTGTACATTGCTTTTAATATATCTGTATGTCTTGGAAATAGGTTTATATCAATACTCTAGAGCTACTCCGTTCTTTTAATGGATCTAGACTATGCCCTTGATTGTAAATACACCATAATTTTGTTAATCAGCCCCCTATTAAAGAGTCATTGCTTCTCATCTTTTGTTGCTGCAATGTTTCAGTGAGCATCATTACACGCTGATTTTTTTTTTTTTTTTTTTTTTTTTTTTTTTTTTTTGCCCATGGACAACTGTATCTGTGTGAAAGGTCTTTGAAGTGGAATTGCTGGATCGAAGAGTTTATACATTTTTATTTCTGAGTGGATGAATTTGTAAACTTAATTAATTAACTAATTAATTAATTATGGCAGCTTTGTTCACAACTGCCAAAGCTTAGAAGCAACCAACATGTCTTTCAGTGGGTGAATGGATAAACAAACTGTGGTACATACAACAAAAGAATATTACTTACCACTAAAAAAAAAAAAAAAAGGAGCTATTGAGTCATGCACAGACATGGCAGAACCTTAAATGCATGTGACTAAGTGAAAGAAGCCCATTTGAAAGGGCCACAAACTGTATGACAGTCTGGAAAAGGCACCATTATGGAAACAGTAAAAGGGTCAGTGGTTGTTAGGCTGGGGTGGGTGGGAGATGACTACGCAGAGCACAGGGGATTTTTAGGGTAGTGAAAATATAATGATTGGTATATATCTATTCTTCCCCCCTCTCCCATTTTTCTGTTTCTAGTATTACTGCTTTTTCAGCCTTTCTATTCATGTGTAACTGATTTCTCGGATTTCTCTTCAGTGTCTGCTATCTTTTTGATACATTCATCTCTTTATTTCCTCTGAGTTTTGATACAGTTTCTGAGATATTCGGCTTTACTGTTTCCTTTCTAATTTTCACAATTCCTGTGATCTTTGAATTTTTAAATATGATAATCATTTTTTTTCCTTCTAAGAACTCATATTGTTCTCCTGTCAAGATTGCGGGCCTTTAATCTTATTATTGAAGAAAAATGTATATACAAAAAGGTACTTGGTGGCTTTTTACAAAGTACACCAACATCCAGATAAAGAAACAAATAGTATTCCTTGTGCCCCTTCTATGTATAGTTCCTCCGTGGGTAACCACTCTCCTGACTTAGATTCATTTTTTGCCTGTTCTTTTTTTTTTAAGTTTATATATATAAATGTAACCATACAGTACATATTGCTTCCCTCTTCTTTTGTTTAACATTATGTTTGTGAGAGTTATTTCTGTTGTTGCATGTAGATATGGTTGTTTTCATTGCTAAGTAGTATTCCATTGCATAAATATACCAGTTTGTTCATTCATTCTACTATTGATGGACGTTTGAGTAGGATCTAGTTTGGACTATCATAAATAGTGCTACTGTAGACACTTTGGGTCTTCTGATGCATACCTGAATACATTTTGTTATTGGTACATATATCTAGGAATATAATTGCTTGATCATAGGGCATGTAAGTGTTAAAGACTCTAAAGTAGCTCTCCCATTTTGCATTCCTGTGAAAATCCTGGTTGTTCTACATTCTTGCCAGTACTTGGTAACTTCTTTTTAATTTTAGCCATTTTGGTGGGTTAAAGTAGAAATTCCTTGTGGTTTTAGTTTTCGTTTCCCTAATCACTTGTAATGTTAAGCAACTTTTCATATGTTTATTGGCCATTTGGATATCCTCTGTTGTGACATGCCTGGTGAAATTTATTTTTACCTTTTTAAACTATTCTGTTATTTAAAAACATATGGCTAGCCAGTAGATCACATTTCCCATCCATTGGTCCCTCTTTTCCTTTATCCCTTTTAATTTTTTTCTTGGCTCTTCTCTGGCCTGTAATTTTTTTTCCTAAGAAGTGAAATTTAGAATCAGGTAACCGTAGCTTTTCTAGAATTTTTAGTAAGTTTGCATGAAACTTACATTTTATTTGAGAAAAATTATCATCTGAATTGGAAGATGATATTGTCATTCTTTCCAAAAAGGGGAAAATGGTAAATACTAAGCCCTCCCAATGTCTGCCCACCAGATTGCATTATTATCCTCACATCTAATTTCTAGTTTTAGTTTCATTCTTGATAGGTGCTTGTAGAAGTGAAAATTTTATAATACGCTTTTAAATCCTACAACACCCTTTTTAAAAAAAATTAATGTTTTACAGGTTCTTGATCAATATGAACGAGAAGGATTTAATTTTCTAGCGAAGGTGTTTAATTCTTCACATTCCTTCTTAGAAGACTTGACCGGTCTCACATTGCTGCATCAAGAGACCCAAGCTGCTGAGGTAAGAATAAAGCAAGCTTTCTGTACTGAGGACTGATGTGTTTGAAACCTACTTGATGTTCAGATTTATGGAAAAGTAAGGAAGTGGTTAATTAGGATTTTTTTTCCCTTAGAACAAACATCACTAAATAAGTCTGCTAGTTATCAGAGGAGAATGGACCTTCGGAAATTGCTGTATGTTCATGTGTGCAGATTGTTGTATAGTAGGTGCCCAATGTACATAATTAAAGGGAGTATAGCTTACTGATTTTCAGGCACCTCTGGTCCTTTCTGAAGAACACCATGCCTGTAGCCATTGGAGAGTTGGCTCTAATGTCCATAGCTCAAAATGTAAGACAGGGAAGACTGGGTTCTGGCCATGTTCAGAGAGAATATGCCTGGCTTTTATTTCATGATTGGATGCATCTTCTTAGGCCACCAAACCCTACCATGAATGGCTTCTCCGGTCACAACCTGAGATAGTTATGCTTTGCTTGTCAATTAGAATGTATTGCAAATCTTAATTTCCTGTGAAGAAGTTCTTAGGAAAAATGGCCTGTCTTAGCATTTCCACAAGCTACATAAGGAAAACCTTGTGTGCCTGTGTCCTGCAGGAGTGGAACACTTGCAAAGAGGCCTTTAGTCCTATAGTCCTATTTATTGATTACCACCCCATTCCCACCCTTGCCCGGGGTTGTGTGTCTTCACTGTTGGGACAGGCCCTAGTGGTCACTGAGTAGACATTCAGGCCCAGTACTGGACTAGCTGATGGCAAACTAAAGCTGCTGTTGGGCAGACTGGGGCTAGCCTTGAGTAAGGGTGGAACTGCCAGAGTCCAATCCTTTGACACTCTCAGCAGACTGAGGTGAGAGTTGTAGGCACACCCGAGAGGCAAGATAGTACATCTCTAATACAACTTTTAACACTGAAATCAGTTCTGGGGTACCTGGCTGGCTTAGTTGGAAGAGCACGTGACTCAATCTGGGGGTCCTGAGTTTGAGCACTGCTCGCCATGGTATCCTCTGGGCGGTCAGTAGATACAGTATCCAACTTACAGCCAATAGTTAGACCCACACAGAGTCTCTCAGCTTCAGTCTCAGAAGATGAATGGAATCTTTGCTGAACTTTAAGAGACTTTGAGATTTTCCCCAGAACTGTGATTGGTTCCCAGAGGGTTCAGAATGTTATGGTGGTCATGGCCACTGTATTATTCTTTGAGCAGCACTGTACTGCCTGATGATAAGGGAAAAGTAACTTACAGGTTTTTTCCACCATGCAATTGTTTGACTAGTTGGCTGGGGGAATATTTCTTCCCAGATAGAAACAATTCATACACTTCTCTTTTGTTGGCTAGATGAATTGCAACTTGAAATCGACCCCAAATCTCACCTTTTAAAACAGAGCAGATGCTAGGATAATGGACAGATTCCTTGATAAAATCTGGCTTGTTTTGCATTTGAGTTGCATTAATAGCCTTTCAAAGAAGGAAGAGAAGGGGAAGTTTAAGAGAGCAATAGTGACGAAATAGATGGTGGGACAGCAGGGGACATGGTTTCATCCACAAGCCTGAGATTGCTTTTTGAAGTTTTCCTCCATTAAATTATATTTATAGGTTTGGAATCATAAGCCACACATCAAATTTTTGATTAGAGATGGTAGACTGTTTGGCTTGTGAGCCAGATATGGCTTGCAGGTGTGTTTTGTTTGGCTTGCCCTGTGTGTTAAATCCTGAATAAACTCAACATTTAAAACTTGTGAGTTTTACATAAAAATCTGAATTTTCCCATTTCTAACTTCTTTGAAAAATCAGATCTGGTGTGCCGAGGCCTGCATTTCTTAATAGTGATGGTTAGCAGGAATCAGGATACAAATTTTATAGTTAAATAATGTACTTTATATGAAATTTATTCTGCATGAAAAGGAAATCTTCTGCACTTGTTCCTTACCACCCATTTTCCTTCCTAGAGACAAACACTGTTGTTGGTTTTTGCCCAAAGGTATTTTCTAGGTGATAGTCTCCATTTAAATGATGCTCTTGAGCTAATGACCCTTCCAGTATTGGAATTTGGAATCATTATCTTGGAATTTGGAATCCTTCCATTCATTAGGTTGTCTTTTAGTTTTGTAGATTGTTTCCTTCGCTGTGCAGTAGCTTTTTATATTGATGTAGTCCCAACAGTTTATTTTTGCTATTATTTCCTTTGCCCCAAGAGACATATCTAGAAAAATGTTGCTACATCCCATCTTAGAGAGATTACTGGTTATGTTCTGTTCAAGGATTTTATGTTTCAGGTCTTGTATTTAGTTCTGTAATCCATTTTGAGTTTATTCTTGTGTGTGATGAAAGAAAGTGGTCTAGTTTCATTCTTTTGCATGTAGCTCTCCAGTTTTCCTGGCACCATTTGTTGAAGAGACTGTCTTTTTCCCGTTGTATATTCTTGCCTCCTTTGTCAAAGACCAATTGACCATATAGTGGTTCATTTCTGGGGTTTATGTTCTGTTCCATTGATCTTCATGTCTATTTTTATGCCAGTACCATATTGCTTTAATTACTAGCACTTTGTAATAGAACTTGAAATATAGAATTGTAGTACCTCCAGTTTTGCTTTTCTTTTCAAGATTGTTTGGCTATTTGCAAACTTTTCTGGTTTCATATAAATTTTAGGATTGTTTGCTCTAGTTCTGTGAAAAATGATGTTGGTATTTTGAAAGGGATTGCACTAAATCTATAGATTTCTCTGTGTAGTGTAGACATTTTAACTATTTGTTCTTCCAACCCATGAGCATGGAATGTCTTTCCACTTCTTTGCATCATCTTGAATTTCTTTCATCAATGTTTTATAGTTCTCAGAGTCTTTCACCTCCTTGGTGAAGTTAATTCCTAGAGATTTTATTGTTTTGGGTGCAATTGTAAATGGGATTGTTTTCTTATTTTCTCTTTATGCTGCTTCGTTATTAGTGTGTAAGAATGCAACAGATTTCTGTACATTGATTGTGTGTCCTGCAACTTTACTGAACTCATTTATTCTAGTAGTTTTTTTTGTGGAATCTTTTGGGTTTCTTACATAGAATATCGTATCATCTACAAATAGAGTTTTACTTCTTTTTTACCAATTTGGATGCCTTTATTTCTTTATGTTGTCTAATTGCTGCGGCTAGGACTTCCAGTACTATGTTGAATAAAAGTGGTGAGAGTGGGCATCCTTGTCTTGTTCCTGACCTTAAGGGAAAAGCTCTGGTTTTTTCACCAGTGAGTATGATGTTGGCTGTGAGCTTTTAATAGGAGACCTTTATTAGGTTGAGATATGTTTCCTGTAGACCTACTCTGCAGAGGGTTTTGTTTTTGTTTTTATCATGAATGGATGTTATACTTCATCAAATGCTTTTTCTGCATCTATTAAAATGATGATATGGTTTTTATCTTTTCTCTTATTGATGTGATGTATCATGTGGATTGTTTTGTGAATATTGAACTACCCTTGCATCTGGGAATAAATCCCACTTAATTGTGGTGTATGATTTTTTTTTTAATGTATTGGATTCAGTTTTCTAATATTTTGTTGGGGATTTTTGTATTTATATCCATGAAAGATATTTGGCTGCAATTTTCTTCTCGTAGCATCTTTTTCTGGTCGTGGTATCAGGGTGATACTGGCCTCATAGAGTGAATTTGGTTGTTTTCCTTCCTCTTTTTTATTTTGGAATAGTTTGAGAATAAGTATTAACTCTTCTTTAAATGTTGGGTAGAATTTACCTGTGAAGTCCTGTATTTTTTTGTTAGGAGGTTTTTGATTACTATTTCAATGGCTGGTAATCAGTCTGTTCAAATTTCCTGTTTATTCTTGCTTCCGTTTTGGGAGGTTCTGTGTTTCTAGGAATTTATCCATTTCTTCTGAGTTGTCCAATTTGTTGGCATACAGGTTTTCACGATATTCTTTTACAGTTGTTTATATTTCTGTGGTGTGGTGGTTGTTTCTCCTCTTTCACTGGTGATTTTGTTTAATGGGGTTCTCTTTCTCCCTCTCTTTTTAATGAGTCTGACTAGAAATGTATCAATTTTGTTGATCTTTTCAAAGAAACTGCTCCTGGTTTCATTGACTTCGTCTATTGTTTTTTTAGTTTCTTTATCATTGATTTTTGCTCTAATCTTTATTATTTTCTTCCTTTTGCTGGGTTTAGGTTTTGTTTGTTCTTTTTCTAGCTTAGGTGTTAGTTTAGGTTGTTTATTTGAGATTTTTCTTGCTTCCTGATGTAGGTCTGTATTGCTGTGAACTTCCCTCTTATAACCACTTTTGCTGGGGACGCCTGGGTGGCTCAGTCGGTTAAGCACCCGACTTTGGCTCAGGTCATGATCTCATGGTTTGTGGGTTTGAGCCCCGCATCAGGCTCTGTGCTGACAGTTCAGAGCCTGGAGCCTGCTTCCAATTCTGTGTCTCCCTCCCCTGTCCATGATGTGTCTCTGTCTCTCAAAAATAAATAAACATAAAAAAAAAAAAGAACCACTTTTGCTATATCCCAAAGATTTCGACTGTTGTTTTCATTTTTACTTGTTTCCATGTAATTTTCAATTTCTTCTTTGATTTCTTGGTTGACCCATTCATTGTTTAGTAACATGTTATTTAAAGCCATGCGTTCATGCTCTTTCCAGATTTCTTTCTTGTGACTGATTTCTGGTTTCATAACATTGTGGTCAGAAAAGATGTATGGTATGACTTCTATTTTTTTTTAATTTGTTGAGACTTGTTTTGTGGCCTGATATGTGATCTGTTCTGGAGAATGGTCCATGTGCACTTGAAAAGAATGCATATTTTGCTGTCTTAAGATTGTATGTTCTGAATATGTCTGTTAGATCCTTCTGGTCCAGTGTGTCATTCAAAGCCATTGTTACCTTGTTGACTTCCTGTTTGGATCATCTGTCCATCAGTGTAAGTGGGGTGTTCAAGTCGACTACTATTACTATGGATTATTTCCTTTATGTTTGTTATTAAGTGTTTTATGTATTTCACTCTTCTAAATAGGACTGTGTTTTAAGGTAGTGCTCAGCAGAGGACCTCATAACAAGAAAACTCATTGCCTTACATTATTTTACATTATTGTGAAAAATATGTATGTGTAAATAAACATATATATCAAAAAATATATACATATCTGTGTGGAGGTAGAGTTTTGATTTATATATTTGATTCCCAGTGCATTAACAGGTATTGAGTAATGAAAATACAAAATTCTGCATCCTGTATGAAAACGTCCCAATTTATTTATTTTAGCAATGCAATCAAGAATGCTCAGTTCTCATCTTGGGCTGTTTTTATACCTCAACACTCAAATTGCAAAAGATTCAACCAGATAATTATATATGATTGTATACTTTTATATATTGTTTATAAAATATGTGTTTGTACAAATACTGTTTTTTATGACAAGAATTACTGAACATCTTTAAAAAATTTGATAGGAAAGCCCTGTGCTGGTAACTGAATACAAAAGTTAATGAGATGAACTCATAGTCTAATATAAGAAACAGATGTAAATAGTGCATTCTAATATCATCACAAGTATTTTAGCCATTTATATATATTAAGTGCTCAGAGAGCAGTTACTCCTGCCTGGGGAGTAGCACGCCAAGGAAAGCTTTATACATAAGGAAACAAGTTTGCAGTTAAATTTTAAAATTTAATTATTTTTTTAATTTAATTTTTTATTGAGCGATAATTGACATACAACATTATATTAGTGTCAGGTGTTCAATGTTATGATTTGATATTTGTATATATTCCAAAATGATCACCACAATAATTCTAGTTAACATCCATCACCAGTTAGGGGTTTTTTTTAGTTTTTTTTTTCTCATCTGGCTTTTTATAATTTTTTTCACTTAAATTTTAGTTAACATACCGTGCAATATTAGTTTTAGGAGTAGAAGTCAGGACTCACCACTTAAATACATCACCCAGTGCTTATCACAACAAGTGCCCTCCTTAGTACCTATCACCTATCTAGCCTATTTCCCACCCACCTCCCTCTGTCAGCTCATAGTTTGTTATCTATCATTAAATCTCTTGTGGTTCCTTTCCCCTTCCTATATGTTCACCTCTTTTGTTTTTTAAATTCCCCATATGAGTGAAATCATAAGGTATTTTTCTTTCTCTGAGTGACTTATTTTGCTTAGCATAATACTTTCTAGTTCCATCTGTGTCATTGCAAGTAGCAAGATTTCATTCTTTTTGCTGGCTAATTAATATTCTACTTTATATATGTACCACATATATACCTCCTTATCCATTCATCAGTCGATGGACATTTGGGTTCTCTCCATAGTTTGGCTATTGTTGACAATGCTGCTATAAACATTGGGGTGCATGTACCCCTTTGAATCTGAATTTTTGTATCCTTTGGGTAAATACCAAGTAGTACAATTGCTGGATCATAGGGTAGTTTTATTTTTGGTTTTTTGAGGAACCTCCATACTGTTCTCCAGAGTGGCTGTACCAGTTTGCCTTTCCACAACAGTACAAGTGGGTTCCCCTTTCTCTGCATCCTGTGTCAATACCTGTTGTTTCTGGTGTTGTTACTTTTAACGATTCTGACAGGTATGAGGTGGAGTCTTATTGGCTTTTATTTGTACTTTCCTGCTGATGAGTGATGTTGAGCATCTTTTCATGTTAGCCATCCGGATGTCTTCTTTGGAAAAGTGTCTATTCATGTCTTCTGCCCATTTCTTCACTGGGTTATTTGTTTTTTGGGTGTTGAGTTTGATAAGTTCTTTATAGATTTTGGTACTACATCACCAGTTATTTTAAAGGATGAGTAGGCTATCTTTAAAAATAAAAATGGGTAGGGATGGGGCACCTGCTGGCTCAGTCAGTTGAACATCTGACTTTGGCTCAGGTCATGATCTTGTGGTTGGTGGATTTGACCCCTACATTGGACCCACTGCTGTCAGCATGTCAGCGCAGAGCCTGCTTTGGATTTTCTGTCCCCCTCTCTCTGCCCCTTGCCCGCTGTGTTCTCCCCAAAATAAATAAATACATAAAATAAAATAAAAATAAAAATAAAGTAAAATAAAATAAAATGAGTAGGGAAAGAGAAGGGAAGTGGAGGAGGGCATTCTAGGCTGAATAAAGGTCTCAGAGGCTAAGAGTCTTTAGTGTGTTACTCAGAATCATGAGCATGCAGTTGGAGCCAGAATTATCTGAAATCAGATGAGGTGTTCTTTTTTAAATTAAAAAAAAATTTTTTTAATGTTTATTTATTTTTGAGACAAAGAGAGACAGAGCATGAACGGGGGAGGGTGAGAGAGAGAGGGAGACACAGAATCTGAAGCAGGTTCCAGGCTCTGAGCTGTCAGCACAGAGCCCGACGCGGGGCTCGAACTCACGGACCGCGAGATCATGACCTGAGCCGAAGTCGGATGCTTAACTGACGGAGCCACCCAGGCGCCCCAAGGTGTTCTTTTTTAAATAACTGCTTTATTGAGTTGTAATTTATATACCATGAACTTTACCTTTTTAAAAAAATGTACAATTCAGTGGTTTTTAGTGCATTCAGACTTGTTGTGCTACTCTTACTACTAAGTTTAGAACATTTTCATCACCCAGAAACAAACTTCGTACTCACTCAACAGTTACTCCACTCCTCATTCCCCCTTCCTTCCAGGCCTGGCAACCGCTACAGTACTCTCTGCATGGATTTGCCTATTCTGGACATGTCATGTAAATGAAATCAAACGATATGGGGCATTTTGTGTCTGCTGTCTTTAACTTGGCCTGATGTTTTCAAGGCTCATCTATGTTGTAGCAAGATAATTCTCCTTTCTTAAAGAAAGAAAAGTTTTGATGCTATTAAACAGTCTCCTAACCTTTTAACATCTGTGGTCTGTCTCCCAAAATACAGACCCTTTATGAAGGAAGAGTGCAAAGCTGATCCTACCTGAGACCACAAATCCCTTTCTTTTCATAAAAGGGAACAGAGAAGTAATGGATTAGAAGATACATTCAAGACAGATTCACCCAGATTTAGTGAGATTGGCTAATGCAACCCAATTGTTTGCACCCATTTTTCTTCCATCATGAAATAGCCCCAGATGAATGCCAGTCTAGGTTACTAGTGTAATCATAGTGCTGTTGAGATTGAGATTAACAGACAAATCACCAGTTTGTTTTCTGTTGGAGAAGTGGTTGAGGTGCAAGGTGCAGAGTGGGGACTGGATAGTGGTGATGGGAGCGAGGGGCAGACAGATCAGACTTACAAAATGAGTTTGCTTCGGGGTGATTTTGAGGTAATGGAATAAATGAGTGGAAATGATTGAATGGTATTAGAGTTAGGATGGTGATAGATCTTGGAGAACAAGAGGAAGACTGGGCTGCAGTAAAAAGATGTTTAAATGAGAAATATGTGTGGTATATTAATTTTATCTTGAGTTGCAACGTTAAAAATACCCCCCTCATAAATGTTTTTGCAGTGTTATGTTTCCTAATGAAGGGGTCTTGGACAGAGACCATGTCCTTTGTAGCCCATCTAGCTGCCAAATTATAGTTACATTCTACCCGTGAGGTATTAGAAGGCTCCATGGAGGAAAGCCCTCCACTCAGCTTTTTGCCTTCTTAACATGTTGCCGTCCAAATAGGGAATTTTGCGTGAAGTTCTGTTCTTTATTTATATATATATATAAATATAAATATATATATATATATGTGTGTGTGTGTGTGTGTGTATGTATATACACATATATATATGTATATATATAATTTAAATCCAGGTTAGTTAACATAGAGTGTAATAATGGTTTCAGGAGTAAAATTTAGTGATTCATCACTTATATATAACACCCCGTGCTCATCCCAACAAGTGTCCTCCTTAATGCCCATCACTCAATTAGCCCATCCCCCTACCCCACACCCTTCCAGCAGCCCTCAGTTTGTTCTCTGTATTTAAGAGTTTCTTATCGTTTGCCTCCCATTCTGTTTTTATATTATTTCTCCTTCCCCACACCTTCTATATCCATTCATCAGTCGATGGACATTTGGACTCTCTCCATAATTTGGCTATTGTTGATAGTGCTGCTATAAACATGGGGGTGCATGTGTCCCTTTGAAACAGCACACCTGTATCCCTGGGATAAATACCTAGAAGTGCAATTGCTGGGTTGTAGGGTTGTTCTATTTTTAGTTTTTTGAGGAACCTCCATACTGTCTTCCAGAGTGGCTGCCTAGTTTTCATTCCCACCAATAGTGCAAAAGTGTTACCCTTTCTCCTCATCCTCACCAATATCTGTCATTTCCTGAGTTGTTGATATTAGCCATTCTGACAGGTGTAAAGTGGTATCTCATCATGGTTTTGATTTGTATTTCCCTGATAAGGAGTGATGTTGAAAAGACACATCTTTTCATGTGTCTGTTAGCCATTTGGATGTCTTCTTTTAAAAAGTGTTGTTCATGTCTTTTGCCTGTTTCTTCACTGGTTTACTTGTTTTTTAGATGTTGAGTTTGAGAAGCTCTGTATAGATTTTGGATACTAACCCTTTATTGGATATATTATTTGCAAATATGCAAAGTTCTGATCTTTACTTTCAAGAGCCTTTTTGAAAATGGATTTGGGTACTTAGAGATTGATCCTAGTCCCTAATGCTCATCCTTGTCTATTTATCCCAGTTGGAACAAAAGGAAATGGCCTTAAAATTGATGAAGCACAAGATGTCTAAGTCATGAAGCTGTTAAAGTGCTTACCAAATGCTTTTAAAATTGCTGAATTTGTTGAAGAAAGGCTCAGTCTAAATCAAACATGCAAATGACTTAGCCATCTTTTCATAAAATTTGCTGTGATTTATCTTCTGTGGAAAATGCCAAATAAAAAAAAAAGAAAATGCCAAATAATTTTCAAATCTGGTCTAAGAGAGAAAAGACTGATTCATAACACAGTTAATAAAGCAAGCTATATCCTTGAGAAATTCAAATAACAAAATTCCACAACCTAATTTTCCTGAAACACTTCATTCTCATTTTTGAAGGTTTGCAAGTTCTGTGATTCCCAGATTAATTTTAGGCTATGTTTTCTTCCTTTGCCTTGACTATATCATCAGTATGTGATGCTGTGTCATGCAGTTATGATTTCAGGAATGCAGTTAAAACACTTCATTAAGATAATTTGCGTGTTTATCGAGTGTTTGCTAAGCAGAACTATGTTCTGCAGAATCAGGATTAATGAATGATTCTTAAAAAAATAAACTTCAATGTAAGAAGTTTAAGATGTACAATCACAAACAGGCTGACAGAAATAAACAAGGCTGAGCCAAAGGGTTGACTCTGAATTAAAACTCAGATTCTGACTCATCTACTACAGAATTTGGAATTCTAGAAAATAAAGTGCCCATTTCTCTCATAGCAGGAAAGTCATATGAAAAACATTATAGTCATGTGATATGACTTCATTGGCATGACAGTTTACTATTCAGCAAAGTAAATAACACAATTAACAAGTGTTTCTGCTGGGCCTTTTACACTTAGACTGAGTTTTTGGCCTCTCCCCCTCACAGATGGTTTTGATTTGGTTCCCGTGGAATATTTTTTTTTGTTTTGTTTTGTATTTAACAACAATCAGATATTTATGTACAGCTTCATCAAGAGACTCTGATGACAAATATGCCTTTGGAGGCCAGTAGAAGCTGTGGGAAACCCCCGTGTCAGCACTTAGACCTGTTTCCAATGGAGAGAAATCACTGTGCAGACTGACCTAGCCTGCTCATGAATCCAGTTCTCTTTTCACAAAGCCTTCTACAAGCCCACTTCCAGCCTACACTGACCCATCCTGAGACTGTATCCTGCCTTGATTTTTCCTTACGCAGCAATCCCTCGAGACACAGCCTTGGCCTTCTCTCCTAATTGAGGGGGAAAGGCAGAAACAGCAGGCAGAAAGCCATTTAATTCTTAGATTGGAAACTGGAGCCTGGTTTTTGAAATAAGGCTTGGCAGCATCCCTTCAGAACTCACTTTATAAAATGAATCCCTTTTATTTGCTGTCAGAGTTATCTACATGGATTTGAGATGTTTAGATAAGTTGGTGTTGAGGAAGGATCCAATTGGAGGATAAATAATGAAGTTTGGCCAGAATCCCTCCCCTCCCAAAGAGCAGTCTTGGATGGTATAATCCACTTGGAGGTCTACAGGAGAGAGAAGAGGATCATACATGGTAAAAGCAGAGTTAAAACAGTTAATATTAAGTAAGAAATAGAACATGGTTGCTGCATCCTTCTTAAATTTTAGACCTTGTTCTGCTAGTGTTCTCCCAAGTACTTGGGTGAATAACTTCAACATTTTGTACATCAGCTTCCCCACTTAAAATAAAGAGATTGAACCATTTGTGAAATCCTGTTTTTAGCTCTAATAATTCAGTGGTTTTGTTTCAAATTTAGCTGGTATGGCCAAGAAGTAAAAAGATAGCCAATTTTTATGTCAGAATGTTTTAAAATGTATCAAGATGATTACTTTTTATATATTTTATAACTATTCTTTGATATCTATCCTATCTGGGTTGTCATGGCTAAAAACATGTTTTACGTTCTTTTGAGATTTAGATCTACTTTGAGCCATAAAATTACATTTCTCATGCTTTATTGTTGGTGTGAATAGCAGAATATATAAATCCAATATGGTATAAGCCAGCATAATAACTTACATCATTGGTCCAGTCTTGATGCCCTGGACTTTTGGCTTTTTTTTTAAAGTCTTCCCACACCATAATTGAGTATGTTCCCTAAATCTGCCACTCCTGGCCTCTTGGTATAGCTTTTAGAGATGAACTCTAAAGCCTTAAGTAATGGCAGCATCTTTAGAATGTTGAATGCATAATATCCAAGAATTTTCTTTAAAAATAAGCATATTGCATTATAATACTTAGAGTGAATGAGTAGCCCGAACCCTGGCATGGTCAGAAGGCCTGAATCCACATACCAGCTCCAGCAAGGAGCTCCAGTCCCAAGACTGCTGCTGCCTTTCAACTATCTACATTGTGCAGGGCACAGCCATGTGCAGCAGCCCTGTGTGAGACCTTGGGTCATCTACCTAGTTACATTGCGTTTTTTTTCTTCATTTGTATAATCGGATTGGTAACTCCTACTCCTTACAACCACTGTGAGCATTAAATAAGAAAGTACCTAACAAAAGAAAAGACAAATTGGAGTACATCAAAATTTAAAACTTTATGCTTTAAATAGTTTTTTGCAAGTCATATCTTTTTTTTTTTTTTTTAATTTTTTTTTTCAACGTTTATTTATTTTTGGGACAGAGAGAGACAGAGCATGAACGGGGGAGGGGCAGAGAGAGAGGGAGACACAGAATCAGAAACAGGCTCCAGGCTCCGAGCCATCAGCCCAGAGCCTGACGCGGGGCTCGAATTCCCGGACCGCGAGATCGTGACCTGGCTGAAGTCGGACGCTTAACCGACTGCGCCACCCAGGCGCCCCTGCAAGTCATATCTTATCAGGAAGTGGTATCCAGAATATATCAGAAATTCTTGTAGCTCAAAAATAAAAAGGCATAAACCCAATTAAAAATTGGGCAACAGATTTAAATAGACATATCTCAAAAAAGGATATACATATGTCCAATAAGTACATGAAAAGATGCCCAGTATCATCAGCCATCAAGAAAATGAAAATCAAAACCACTGAGATACCACTTCATACCTACTGAGGTGGCTATAATCAAAAAGACAATAAAAAGAGTTTCCGAGGATGTGAAGAAACTGGAACCCTCATATGTTGCTGGTGGGAATGTAAAATGGTGCAGCCACTGTGGTAAACAGTGCTGTAGTTTCTCAAAAAGTTAAGCACAGAGTTACCATTTGGCTCAGCAATTCCACCCAAAGGTATATAACCCAGAGACATGAAAACATATGTTCATACAAAAACATGTATACTGTTGTTGATCACATTCTTTATTTATAATAGCCCCAAGGTAGAAACAACCCAGAGGTCCATCTAGTGAATGGATCAATGAAATGTGGGTGTTACACTGGAAAATACTGGAATATTATATGGCAATAAAAAGGAAAGAACTACTGACACATACTGTAACAGGTGAACCTGCTCAAGTGAAAAAAGCTGGTCACCAAAGGCTACACATTACAGGATTTCATTTATATGAAATGTCCAGAATTTAAAAAAACCTGGAGGCAGACAGTAGGTTCAAGGTTGCCAGGGAATGGGGGTAGGGGCTGGGGAAGAAATGAGGAATAACTGTATGATAAGGTTTTTTTTTCTGGAGGCGATGTCCTAATCTTAGATTGTGATGGCTGCACGGCTATGAATATACTAAAACCACTGTGTCCACTTTAAGTGGGTGAATTGTATGGTATGTGAATTATATCTCAATAAAGATGTTTGAGCAAGAGAAAAGAAAGCATGTAGCCCCAGTGCACATAGCTGGGACTCAGTGTGCTTCTTTATCCTTAACTTTTCTGTCTGGCTTCTAAGGACAGTAGTGTTGACTTTCTGTTGTGATGGGCTGTCAGAGCATGTTAGCTTATTATATGTAGAAATGAAGTTTGTGTAGATGTGATAGTGATATTTTTCCCCATTTTTATTGTGCCTCAGTGTTTTCAAAGCCTTAGTCTCTGCTCAGCTCATTTCACCCTTTCTTGCACTATGCCTAGCACCTACACACCAACACATCACAAACAAACTCACACATTTTCTCTTTTTCTGAACCACCTGAAAGCAAGTTCCACATACGATGACACGTCACCCCTAAATTTTTAGCATGAATCTCCTAAGAATACAGATATTCTCTTGTGTCGGCAGAATACCATTACTGTCACAGAATAATGAACGATAATTTCACCATGGCATCTAAAATCCAGTATGTATTCCTATTTTCTCAGTAGTCCACAAAATTTTAAAAGCACCTTTTAAACCACTGTTTGCTTTTTTTCCTCAGGTTTGTAAGTTTATATTTAAAAAGTTGTTAAAAAGAAATAAAAATTAAACATCAATCACTTGGTATATAAACTTGATCTTATCTCTTAGCTCTTAACATCCTGATTTCTAAGTACGGAGACACAGCTACCCTATTAGGAAGCACACCCCAGAACTCCCACTACTCAGACAGGCTTCTTCCAGGTGAGGTATCTCAAGGTATCACCTGGGCATCTTGGTCTGATTGAGGCAACCTCATAGCCACCCAGCCCAGAGCACTAGGTTCCTTCTTACCCTCCTGTGGGGGTATCCAGTGCCTGAGGCTGTTGAGGAGGTAGAAATGGGACTGTGAAGACTGTTTTCGTTACATTGTAAAGCCAAACAGCAACAAAACATTTAAGACATGAGGTTACATTTATCAACTAAACTATCAGGTTGGTTTTTCTGAATTCTGTTGTCTCAAGAGTGGAATGGAATACTGCTTAGCCTGATCCAGTCAGAAGCTCTCGCTGACCGTTATGCATGCCTTTGAATTATAAAAACAGTAAGATAAAGTAGTACATTTTGTTGGGTAGGAGGGATTTTTTAAGATGTAGTCTGAGAGAGAGAGAGAGTAGGGGTTAGGAAGAAGGCCACTGGCCCTGACTTTCCGCCTGCACCAGCAATAGAGGGTCCCAGGGAGATGTGACTGCAGTGTGCCCTGTGACCGTTATTCCAGGGGCTATATTTGCACAGCTGACCCTTCTCATTTGCAAACATAACAGCTGCTATGTTGAATTTGGGGGGCTTCCATGTTTTGATACTGTAAAATTAAATTGACTCTTGGTTTGAAATCTTAGTTTTGATCCGTCTTGCTTTGCCATTAGCTGTAGGAGGGCAAGGAGGAAAGGGATGTGAGAGATTCTGAGGTGTATATTGTGTTTAAATTAAATATTTTTCATGTTTAATCATGGCTTCTGTCAATCAACAAATGTTGACCCTTTGTCAAGTTCATGGTGGTGGGGGGATCATGGCTTCTGTCAATCAACAAATGGTGACCCCTGGTCAAGTTCATGGTGGTGGGGGAATTCAAAGAATACATACATGCCAAGCCTTCAGGAAGCTGACATGGCATAGTTAGGGCAGTAAACAGATGAGTAACCGAGTCTGCAGGGCAGTATGTGAGCATGAAGAGCTGGACACATGGTGTGGTAAGTCCTGCAGGATTTCAGGAGCATAGGATACAGAGAGGGCTCCTGGCAAGAGTTAGATTTTGAACTGGTCCTGAAAGGTGGGCGCTACAGGTGTAGCAGAGGAGAAGGAGAGAAGGCATTCCAGAATGGCCTGTGGCATGGGAACATCCGAGATCCCTGATGAAGATTGCCAAGAGAGACCTAGCAACTAATGTTGATTACATTATCTGCAATTTTCCTGGAGCTTTCATACGTAGACTTTTGGTGCCATACCAGTCTTGTGAGGTCGACATTACATTTTACAGCTCAGAGAAGTGAATTGATTTGCTACCTTGACTGGACACTGTTAACCTTAACTTTGCAGTGTTAGTCTACATCTCGAGGTTTACAATACGCTTATGTGCCTGAGAGCAGACAGGAAGGTCTGGATGCGTTCTGCCTTACAGGGAGTGCCTCTGCTTCCACACCGAGCAGTTTCAAAAAGCAATTTGCTCTTTGTTTCTTTCCAACTGTATTCTTGAATAGCATGATATATTTCACTGTCCCATCCTGGAGCCTGGTCAGCCTGTGCTTTCTTGTTCTTGAACTGTCTTTAGGAACAGACTGGCATCTTAAAATCCATGGGAATGAGGTTGTACTCATTCATGATTCCATCTCCACACTTTACCAATGGGGAAGGGGCAGATAAGAAACACCTTGTTTCTTCCTGGCCTTTTCTTTTTCCTAAATTGTAAAGAGAAATTAAGAGCTTGCCCCCATTTGTCTTTATTCAACCATCTGGTTAAAAAAATAAATAAACAGTGCTAAACTGGAAATATTTACATCTTATTGTTGCAAACAAAGCATTGAGTTTCTAATTGCAAGCACAGTAAACTGCTGTGGGTTGGTTTGTGTTTAATTATGCTACTAAACTTAAGGTCTTGCATTTTCCTTACTGTAATCTTAGGCCATACCTAGTTCTGCTTAGCATTTTATTAGAAGGAAACAAACTTTACTTTAAAAAAGATTTTTAAGATATTTCATTTTCATACAGGACACACACACATGTAACACTGATGATACACTTTGTCAAACTTCCAGTTCTAAGCATTGAATTGATGTTTTAAAACACCAGTTCATGGGGTGCCTGGGTGGTTCAGTTGGTTGAGCGTCCGACTTCGGCTCAGGTTATGATCTCACGGTTCATGAGTTCGAGCCCCACATGGGACTCTGTGCTGACAGCTTGGAGCCTGGAGCCTCCTTTGGATTCTGTGTCTCCATCTCTGTCCCTGTCCCAACCCCACTTGTGCTCTGTCTCTCTGTCTCAAAGATAAATAAACATTAAAAAATAAAAATAAATTAAAAACACCAGTTTAGTACCAACTCTTTAGAGATAACTATTTCAAGTTTCATTGTTCTAGTACTGATTGGTTTATTTATCCTCTGCTCCCTCCTTCCCCTTTCTCTTCCTCTCAGTGATGACCAGTGGAAATAAAACTTTATACTTTAATACCGTGAAAACTAGATTGAAATGATATTAAGCCTAACTCCCTTCAGCCCTTAATGGCATGGGCCTAGAAACAGAGTATTCTCATGGAAGGAAATACAGGTTTTGAGTCTTGAAGAGTAAGGATTTGTTCCTGACTTCCTCTTGCCTGGGCTTCATGTGTAAAATGGGATATGATACCTACCCCCACAAAGTTGGCATTATAATGTGCTCTGAAATCTTAGAAGTATAATGTAAACATCACTTCTTGTAAGCTAAATGCAAATGAACCAAGTGAAAAACTGCCATAGTTTTTAAAATAATTTTTTTCTTCATATACCATTAAACCTCTGAACATAAGTGTCTTGAATTAAAGTGTAAACAATCATTAACCCTTAAAATAATTTGTTTAAATGGATTTTGAGTGTCAAAGAGATGAGCAATAGATAGTTTTGTTGTAGAAGAACCTATAGAAAACTACTTGATTCTAGTCCAGGTATAAGAATACACATTAACTTCAATTGCAAGTTTTTAGTTAATCGTGATCTTTAAAAGAAGTGAAATAAGCCATACAGAGAAAGACAGATACCATATGTTTTCACTCTTAGGTGGATCCTGAGAAACTTAACAGAAGACCATGGGGGAGGGGAAGGGGAAAAAAAAAAGAGAGGGAGGAAGGCAAAACCATAAGAGACTCTTAAAAACTGGGAATAAACTGAGGGTTGATGGGGGGTGGGAGGGAGGGGAAAGTGGGTGATGGGTATTGAGGGGGGCACCTGTTGGGATGAGCACTGGGTGTTGTATGGAAACCAATTTGACAATAAATTTCATATTAAAAAAAATAAAAGAACATTCTCACCTATTCTGAAATGAATGGCTCAAAAGGACAGCTGAATAGATGTGTCTCTAGAGTGCCCCCTTATGTTCTCTCCAGCTCTGTCGCAAGTACTTCCGTACCACTGCCCCATCCTCTCCCCACTCCAGACTGAGTGGACCTAGTCCTTCCCATCAAGCTCTGTTTCTTCCCCTGTGGGGTCTGCTTGTTACTTCTGCTGGCCTTTCTAATTCACGTACCAGCCTCTTCTGAGAAGTGCTTTCTGACTCTCTCCTTCCCACTGAGGCTGAGGTACAGATGAGATTCTGTAAATGAAAACCCAAAAGCACCATGCACATTTAGGGCAATTTGTATTATTACTTGGGAGCAGAGGAATAGCTTGATCCAAACAATGCTTTAGGGAAATACAGATGGCAAAGATCAAGAGATTTTTCCCCCTGCTTTTTTCTTTTATATCTTGATGTTTTCACATGAGCTCTCACATAAGCCAGAAATCTTATACATTATGTATAATGTAAGAGAATAACTATCATGTTAACACACAGATAAAAAAAAAATACAGCATTTCCTTTCACCCCTCTCATGTTTGGCTTCCTGGATCGCAACCTTCCAGGTAAATACCCTACTGACTCCTGTGATAGTTATTTCCCTGCCTTTCTTGACAGTTTCTGTCAGGTATATGAGCAACATAATTCACTTGGCCTGACTTTGAACTTTATAAATGGAAGTAATAAGTCCTGTATGATCTTTTGTGTCTTGTTTCTTTTGCTCAACATTAGGAAGGTTATTCATGTTGTTGTGTGCAGCTGAAGTTTGCTCCTTTTCATTGCTGTATAGTACTGTATAGTTTACGTAGGCTGCAGTTTACCTATTCTACTGTAGATGGATACTTGTAGCCCTTCCAGTTTGGAGCTGTAATAAAGAGTGTGGATTGGAGTGTTATTGTAATGCAGCATTTCTCTAGGTCAGCGTTCCTAATCTTTTTTTTTTTTTTTTTTTTTTTTTTTTTTTGCTTTATCACCTCCCCTATGGAACTTCATGTCATATACTAAATAAAGGTATTGGCTGGGGGAGAGGGGTGGTTCTCAACCCTGGCTGCCTCTTAGAATTGTCTTTGCAAAAAGATATATGTTTAGAGGATACTTCTATACTAAAAATAAAGTTTGATTCAATTGGATTAGAGATTTCTATATCCCTCCCAACCGAAGATTCAATGATATTGATAGAATAAGTCTTTTGACACCTAGGTTCCATGCTTTGAATTATCCTCCTTGTATGTATCCTACATTACGTATGTCAGGGGACTACTTCTCTGTAGGACTATAATTTGTTTTTGAAGAAGAGGAGTCTCCTTAATTTAGTCCATGGAGGAAAGATGGTATCAGCATTCAAAAAACTTCTTTTGTAGCTGATTTACTTTGAACACTGATAGGGTTTTCTTTCATTGACACCTGTCATGACAAAACATACATCCAAAGACCACGCTAAGTTATCATCATTGAGAATGAATGAGGCATATGTCAGATTATGGTGTCCGGGCCAAGTACAGCCTGACAAGGCTGAACTCATGAATTCCTGACATTTGGCTTCTTGCTATAAGATTCTATCCCATTGCCAGAAGCCGGATCTTCAGTTCCATTCAGACAAAGGGCTGCTCAGGCCCAGAACCAAGGCACAAAGTGAACTAGCTGTGCTCCGGGAAGAGTTAGTCAAAACCACGGCTCTCCTGGACAGCGCTGTAGGTCAGTGGTTATTGGGGCTGGGGAGGGGTACTACGAGAGGGCATTAATACCATTCCATGTACCTCTTCATAAGTCTTCAGAAGTCCCCAGAATGAAAAGGTTTTTAAGAAACCACTCTCCTGGTGTTGAGTCAGCTGTGTTTTCTTGTGCTCACCTGCCTTTCATAACATAGGTGATTGCATGCGATCAATATCTGACCCTTGTGCAGCACTTGTATTTTTCAAACTTGAGTTTACTTGCATTTACTCAGTTGGTCATCATAGCAATCATTTTCAGGGAAAAGCCTTTTGTAGTCCTGTAGACCCTGGTTATGATGGCAGAAACCGAAAGCTCAAACTGGATTTAACATAAATAAATTTGTAACTAGGCCATGGAGTCTTGGCTCCAGGGATTCTACATAGAGGGGCTTAATGTGACAACTATCTTTGTCTTTATTGCTCGTCTTTGTCCCCTCATTTTCTCTCACTACAAACACGTTCTCTTTCTTGTTGAGCAAAAAACACTGCCTCAGGCAGTTCCAAAATCTTTCTTCCTTTAGGAGCTTCTTCCCTGGTGGCTCCAAAAGGAAAACCCCAGGACACATATGATTGACCAGGCCTGAGTCACATGCCTTCTCTGGACCACTGGCAGTAGACAGGGTTGGGCTGCCGTGATTGGCCAGCTTGGGCCACAGGCAGGGTGTGGTGATTGGCAGCCCCCTCAGAACCATGTGGTTAGGGTGAGAGGGGCATGAACCCCTCTGAGGAGCTGATGTGGGTGGATGGGTGCTGGGCAAACAGAGAGATGTCGATTCTATTGTTAAGACTGCTCCTCTGTGTATTCTTCTC
This sequence comes from Lynx canadensis, assembly GCF_007474595.2. Lineage (NCBI taxonomy): Eukaryota > Metazoa > Chordata > Mammalia > Carnivora > Felidae > Lynx > Lynx canadensis. The sequence goes on from NC_044304.2 coordinate 52,638,137, forward strand.
CCCACTAAACAGTTCTAGTTTTCTATTAGCAATTTCAAATTAAGGACTTTTCATGTAAATTTTGAAATCCATTCCCCAGATTTGCTCCCAAGCTTGACTTACTCTGCTTTCTGAATTTACCTCATCTTTTCACCTAATCACGGGTACCATTAAGAGCTCTGTATTCATTGGGGCACCTTGCTAGTTTAGTTGGAGGAGCACACAACTCTTGATATCGGGGTCGTGAGTTCAAGCCCCATGTGGGGTTTAGAGATTACTCAGTAAATAAATAAATTTAAAAAAAAAAGAGCTCTTTATTCATTGAGTCCTTAGCAAACTAACTGTTCAATCTCCTTCACAACCAGCCCCAAAGGGAGAAAGGATTTTCTCTCAGATTGTACTTTCTCTACAGTACACAAATCTCTAATTCTAGGTCAAGACTCAGCTATCCCTTTTCCCAAGATCCCACACCATGGCGAGGCCACACCTCTTAGGGTGGGGAAGGGGTGTGCTCTGGTGGCCTCTGCTGACCAAGTGTGGGCAGGGGAGTGGAGGACAGGGGCCAATGTGTGGCTTCATCCTTCGGTCGAGACAGTGATGGTCAGTAACAGTGTCACTGCCTCAAGACATGGGCCTTTAGTCTCCTCTGCAGTCTCAAAAATTACTTACCATGCTGAAACTTGTTGATAAACCCAGATCTGTAATTAGGAACATAAATGACACAATACAGGCCTCGCACAAATGAACGGTTGTGGGGTATTATGGGCCCCTGTGGATTATTTGACTGAAGAAAAGGAGGGGGGAAAGCTGGTTGCTGTTGGACAAATTGCTACCAGATGTAGATTTCAATAAACACCACACTGTTGTTCTCTTGCCCGAAGGTGCTATGAATTTCTTGAGGCAACAGAGCAATCAGTGAAGTGGTGAGTGTTCCAGCATGAATGGAGCCTCCTGGTGTTCCCTGGTCCTGGGTGTTTGTCCACAAAATGCAAGGCAGCCCCAGGGGCCTCTCTCCCCTACCTGACATTTTACAGGAGAGTTCAATACTTAAAATGTAGCAACCAGATCCTGTGGAACGTAAAAGAAGCCTGGAAACTGTGGCTGGAATGTCACACACACACACACACACACACACAAACACACACACACAAAAGTGTTGTGGTTGGGGGGAGGGGGATGTTTTCAGAGAAGAAGGATCAGTTTTTCTTACAGATGTTACTTGTAGTAGCCATAGGATGAACCTGCCTCAGTTAGTAAATAGGTGAGAGCTGGCCTGTGCTACGTGATGAAGAAAGCCCACTTTCCTTCTCTTTACTGAACTTACGGATGAGAGACACAAGGGCATTCAAGCAGTAGGTACAATAAAAAATAGCCTTCAGTGTCCTGTGGAGGAGTCCTATGTGAACTTGCAACACGGAAGCAGCTTGTCCATCTTCATTGACTATTGCCATAGGCCGGCCAGCACGTGAGCCTGAGAATTTGAGACTGGAAGGTCCCAAAACCATCATGCTATAGCTTGAAGGGAATGGAAAGGGGAGAAAGAGAGATGGAGACTGAGAGAGGGAGGGAGAATGTGATTGATTTTAGTTTAGTATACTAACAAGCTTCTCATGTTTTGTAGACTAGAGTGAGTTCCCTGAGCCTTCTCTTGGTCATGGTTCTTTAATAAAAAGTTAAGCGCCAAACATGTGGTTGGCCTAAATCCAGCATGCATGTTTGCATCACTTTGTGGTTCTCTGCTCCTCTCTTTTCAGTTAGATATTCAGCTTCTTGAAGGCAAGGACCACATTTCTTCCTTATTGTTATTGGCTAACAGCTGCTTTGCACACAAGGTATATGTGGGTTAAATGCCAAAAGAGAAAAACCAGTTTTACCTGAGCAACACATGAGCTACTGAGACAGCATTTTTTATTTGAATTGTATGTAGGAGTTTGAGGGGGCATAGGAGCTAATTGGAAGTCCTGGGCTTGAAATTAGTTCAGCAGCATCAAGTTTGTATTTGACCCTCAGTTAACAAATCTCTGCCTTGACTTGAGCTGTGGGGGCTCCCCATCCCACAGGGTGGTCTGTCTTCTTTGGACAGTGATGATGTGATGGCTGACTTCTGAGGACTTGCTGTGCTCCAGATGTCATGCTCAATATTTATTCGGGTTATCTCATTTAATTTTCGCAAGCCCATTATTTGATAGATGAGGAAATTGAGGTGCATACAGGCTAAGTTATTCAAGTTCATGTAGCTAGTAAGTGTCAGAGCCAAGTAGTTTGGCTCCAGAGGCTGTGTTCTTAACTACTGCTTTGTAGTGCCTTTATTTGTTGGGCCTACGTATAGCAGGTTGACTTCCTCCTCTAAACGGCAGGCCTTTGTATGTTTGGCCATGGCTCTCACATTGTCCACACTTCTGTCCTACAGATTTGTGCTTGGGTAAATCATCATGGTCTATGGGCCCTGCCTTTCAAGTCAGAAACTGGGTCTTGCCAGAACATGAAGCCTCTCTGGGTCTAATTCCCAACAGCTGATCTCCTAAGAGATTGAAGTATAAGTGAGGCTGTTTAATTTATTCTACCACTCCCCATACATACATGGGGAGACAGTTGGTGATCAGAAGATGTTACGATTGCCCCATTGGAGCTGTGGTACCCCAAGTACTACAGGGGTCTGCTTTCCAGTAAGATCACCTGGCTAATTTCTGGACAGCCGCAGAGACAGTAACAAATTTTTTCACAAATTCTGAGACTTTTTCAAACTTAACATGGACTCTGTTACTATCTATAAACAGTCTTGTAGAGTTATTTACATAGGTTGTATTTTTTTTAAATATATCTCCTGAGATCCCTCCTTTGTCACTTTGCAGATGGAAATTCCCAATCCCTTTAACTGCTTTTCTACAGTCTCTTCAGATGACTAACTTCCACACATGGCTAAAGTCCTTCAGGGCACATGAGTTCTTACTCATTCCATTCTGCAAGCTTAACCTTACGTTCAAGATCTTCAGAGAGAACTCAGTGTATCCCCCCTCTGATATGCTAAATAGTTATTATCACATAGGAAAATACCAAATACCTTGTTAGAAACCTGAGAAAAATATTCCTCTGATTTGTGTGTGTGTGTGTGTGTGTGTGTGTGTGTTCCAGTATAGTTAACATGTAATACCAGTTTCAGGTGTACAACGTAGTGATTCAATATTACCATACATCACCTGTTGCTCATCACCACAAGTGTGCTCTTTAATCCCCATCACCTATTTAACCTAACCCTCCACCCCCTCAGCCATCAGTTTTTTCTCTGTTCCTTTGATTTTAATGTAAAGAAGAAGACAAGCTGGGTGTATTTAAAAACAACCCAAGACTTCTGAGTCGTTAACCAAAGACAGAATCTTTTGAAAAGGGCAGGTCAGGTATAGGTGCTTGATCAAATAGGAGTAAAGGTAGACATTTGTAGGTCTGATCAGCACATGGGATGGAGCACTGGGTAGCATCTACCCAATAGAGTTGAACCCAAAGGGAAATGATGAGCCTTTTGGCCTGAATATCCCACTGGTACAAAGGGCCTCTGCTAGCTAATATGCATGTGGCTGTTATGCCCAAGAGGAAACACTGAGAATTCTGCACTCAGCGTGTTTATTGTTGGACTGTGGGTAACTGGAAGGCAGACAGTAGATTTTACTTAAGTTTGTGATTGCAGCACCTGGAGTGAGAGCTCATACATAGAAAATACACTAAAGGGTCTTTAAAAAAAAATGAATGATATTCAATTTATATAAAATATCCAGAATAGGAAAATCTACAGAGACATAAATTAGATTGGTAATTGCCAGGAGCTGGAGGCGGGGGGTGGGCGCAGTTGGTGGTGAGTTAGGGGTGGAGGGAGAGTTGGGGGAAGATCAGATAATAACTGCTAATAGATACTAGGCTTCTTTTGAGGATGGTGAAATGCTCTGGAATTATATTGTGATAATGGTTGCACAACTCTGCGAGTATACTAAAATCACTGAATTGCATACTTTAAACAGGCAAATTGTATGTTTTGTGAATTATATCTCAATAAATTTCATTTAAAAGTGAATGAGAAGGTGAAACAAAAAAAGCCCACTAGACATCAAGCGTACTATGGTAGGGAAAAGACTAGGGGCATTCTGAAAAGGAAATTATCTCATGCCAGTTTGAGCTACAACTAGAGTCCTTTGGAAGTTAGCCCTTGAGGACTGGAGAACCAGTTGACTAGCTTACACAGGCTTGAGATCCATAATAAAGAGCATTTTAAAGTTGAATCACCTTAGAGTTGAGAACTTGTTAAGATTGGAGGGCTGAGGTTTACTGGGTAGAGCTGAACACTTTTCTAGAACAGCAAGTATTGCAGATACTAGTGTTCAGACCCATTCTGTTTAGTATTTTTTTGTGGACAGTAAATCTCTTAGTTTCCAATAATATTCCACAGTTCACCAGCATTCAATAAGCACCTACTTTGTGCCAGCTGGCAAAACCTGGGAGGCTCAGTTCTTGTGCATGAAATGTGCACGGTCTCCGGGCCCTGCAGGCACAGTTCCATTCTGGTAGGGATAGGCCCACTGACTGCTGAACTAAGCGATCTGGTAAAACCCAGAAAGGATATTGCAAACAGCCCCTCCTTTCTTACCAAGCATAGAGTATCTGCAGCTCTGTCCAACATGCCTAAAGAGAGCCACACTGCAATGAGAAGATTCACTGTACAGTGGAAGGAGGGTGGTCAGTTTGATGTTGAGGGGGCTGAGAGGTCTCAGGATTCCCGGGGGAGAGCATAGAGAGTCATGGGCCTTCTTGCCATGGGGCCTGAGCACTGAATGTCCCTGAAGTGCAGAAAGTCCTGTCCACAGCTTTATTGACTTTTTTCCCACCTAGAAACAAGCCAAGAAGTTTCAGAGTAATCCAGAATCATCTTCACAAAAGATAATACCAGAAAACTCAGAGGGATAAAAAGATATGCTTGCTAAAAACACTATTTCCCAGCTTCGGCTGGCCCTTGGAGCCAACAAAAGCAAAGCCTCATCAGTATTTAATGAGAGAGAGGGAACAGCTAGAAAGGGGCGGAGAAGTAGACAGAAGGAGGCTATTTAAAAGGCCCTAAAGTGCTGCAGCTGTTTTGGCTAATTTTTCTCATTTCAGTGATGTTCCAAGCTCTTTGTCTTCTCTGTGGGGCGAATTCATTTGTCTCTCTCATGAGTCATGCTGCCCACAAATAATCTCTCTTGGAGTAGCCCTTATGAAAATAGACAATTCACATTGCATTGTGTGAATTGGCAGTTGTGTGTCCCTTCCCTGGGTGGGCCACAGTGTGTCTGCTCTGTGTGCATCCACACATGTCAGGACTTCTAAGGTCTAGCACGCCCTCGGTGTGCTCAGTGACAGGGGGGCACAGAAGGAGACATCTGGACTCCCAGATGGAGGCAAGGAGGGAAGTCTGCAGACAACAGTGCCTGGTCAGCTGACTGCTCCCTCCTAAAAGTTTCTAGATTTCATAGATGTTACTCTCTCCACAAGGATTTTATAGGAATTATCTGTGAAAAAGTAAACATCAGAGGAAATTCTGTATAAATAAATATTACTGTCATTTAAACCTGGATCTTGCAAATTGAGCTTTTCCTTTTAGGTAGTATTTTCTTTACTCTCTGGCCAGCAGATCTGACCAACCAGCATTTTTCTTTAAGATTTCCCTAGGGAGACTCTGAGCTCTTTAGAGAGTACAATGGGTCCCTTTTGTGTTTGCTGCCTAGCAAAATTTCTTCTTCCCTAATAATCATCTTGGTTTTATTATGAGACTATGTAGGTGCTTTTCTGGTGGAGTTGGCTCCCCCTTTGGCTCAGGTAATTGTGGCCCAAGTCAGTCAATACATCATTTTCCCCTGGCCATGATGATTGGTGCAGAAATGGGCATGTGACCCAGTCATTACCAATGAGATCTAAGGAGACTTTGGCTAGAAGGCTGGGGTCAGGGCTTGGAGCTTTGCCAGTGTGAGCTCTGGGGGGGGGGGGGGGGCAGCTCTCTAGTGATTATGAGTGGAGAGCCAGTTTGAGCTTGGAGACCACACATGGAAGAGAGCCGAGTCTAACTGAGGAGGGAGAGGGCGAGGACAAGGACGGTCATGGTGTTATCCTCTAAGCCTTTCGCCAAGCTGCCCTGAAAGCACCATTATCCTGGTCTTTCCAGGCATGTGAGCCAAAAAGTTCCTGTTTGGCTTGAGTTAATCAGGGTCAAGTTTGCTGTCACTTGCATGAGTTTTAACTCATTCAGGGGCACTGTTTCACTCATACCCAACATCTAGCAGAGTGTCTGGCATGTAGAGGAAGCTCAGTATGTGTTTATTTATGCACAGATTTTCTTTCAGTTGAACAGATGTTTACTGAACACTTATGAGGGACAAATGTATTGTTCTGGATCCTATAGGACTGCACTGTCCAAAATGGCAGCCACAAGCCATATGTGCCTTTTAAAATTTAAGTTAATGACAATTAGGGGTGCCCGGGGAGCTCAGTTGGTTAAGCGTCTGACTTTAGCTCAGGTCACAATCTCATGGTTTGTGAGTTTGAGCCCCGTGGTGGGCTTGCTATTGTCAACACAGAGCCCACTTTGGATCCTCTTTCCCCCTCTCTCTGCCCTACCCCCCACTCTCGTGTACTCTATCTCTCTCTCAAAAGTAAATAAACATGTAAAAAAAATATATATAGGGACACCTGGTTGGCTTAGTCAGTTGAGCGTCTGACTTCGCCTCAGGTCATGATCTCACAGTTCGTGGGTTTGAGCCCCACATCAGGCTCTGTGCTTACAGCTCAGAGCCCAGAGCCTGTTTCACATTCTGTCTCTCTCTGTCTCTCAAAAATGAATAAACATTAAAAAAAAGTTAAATAAAAAATAGTAAATTAAATTAATGACAAATAAAATTAAAACTTCAGTTCCTAAATCACACTATCCACACTGCAAGTGCTCAGTGCTCCTCTTTTGGACAGTGCAGATACAGGCATTTCCATCATTGCAGAAAGTTCTATTGGACAGCAGTATTGTAGAGAATACAAACATACATAAGACTCAGACCATGCTTCCAGGAAACTATATTTCCAGGAAACATTGCAGATGTTTGTTTTGAAATAATCAATAGCACAATGTACAGAACAATAGTCTGACCTATTGAAAAGAGTGATTTATGAAAGACCAGCTTTATTTCTCTCACGTATAATTACGTATAAATTCTAATGTAGTAGTGTGATGAAAAAAATTACCATATAGAGCCACACATTATACAAAATGAGGTATACATAAATGTTCTTTCATGCAAGAGGAACGAGCATTTACTGGACCTGAAACCCGAAGGTACTTAAAATGCCTTGTTGACTTTTGGAGACTTTTCAGGAAATAAGTCATTGATTTTTAAGTGGAATGTCACTTGAGTAGTAAAGTCCTCAAATTTCTCACAGAGTTCGTTCCTTCTCTTTACCCAGTAAGATTTGCATGTGCCAAGCCATAACGATGGTGATGCTAAAATAGCCTGGTCCAGAGTAATCAGTTTCTGGCAGGCGGCTTCCAGACATCCGGTGAGCCTCTTCTGCTCTTTGATGTCCCACATCCAGTTCACCACCCTCTCCCTCAGAGTAGGGTGCCTGAAGCATACATATTCTGACTTCTGCAGTACTCATTTTGAAGAGATGCGGAAGTGGCCTCTCCATAGTTCCCGACTCCGGGGGCCTCCATTTCTCCTAACAGCTGTGGGAGAGACTGACAGAGAGGTTGTTAGCATACTGTTCGTTGTTAACCTGGAAGCCAGCAGCACTCACAGAGCTGAACGGATTCTGCCCTCACCAGGGGCTCTTGTCCACCCCTCTGATTTCACCCATGCTGGCCACAACCATATCTTCAGCCTCATGTCTTTAATTCCCCCAGTGAAGTCTCCCACCTTAACCAAACCAGTTTACTCAAAGTCCTAGAGCATCTGTGTCCTTTGGCTTGTACTGCATTCCTATCTATCCGCCCTACCTCCAGTTAAGGATTTCTCCTCAAAACTTAAATACCTCTTTCAATCCACCCAACCCAGAAATTCTTTATCCCTCCTTTGAGCCTCTGCGGTATTGTCTGTACTATTGTTTTTTTTAAAACAGCTTTATTGAGATGTAATTCCTGTAGCCTTCAATTCACCCTTAAAACAAAACAAAACAAAACAATTCAATGTTTTTTTAAAAAATATTCAGAGTTGTAGGGGCGCCTGGGTGGCTCAGTCCGTTGAGTGTCCGACTTCAGCTCAGGTCATGATCTCACACTCCGTGAGTTCAAGCCCCACATCGGGCTCTGTGCTGACAGCTCAGAGCCTGGAGCCTGCTTCAGATTCTGTGTCGCCCCCTCTCTCTGCCCCTCCCCCGCTCATGCTCTCTCTGTCTCAAAAATAAATAAAAACATTAAAAAAAATTTTTTTAATATTCACAGTTGTACAATTGTCACCATGATCTATATAGAATATTTTCATTACCCCCAAAAAGAAACCCTGTACTCTTCAGCAGTCAGTCCTCACCTCATTTCCTCCATGCTCCCTTACTCCCAACCCCCAGCCCTAGGCAATGACAAATCTACTTTCTGTGTCTATAGATTTGCCCTTTCTGGACATGTCATATAAATGGAATCCTACAGGGGCGCCTGGGTGGTGCAGTCGGTTAAGCGTCCGACTTCAGCCAGGTCACGATCTCGCGGTCCGGGAGTTCGAGCCCCGCGTCAGGCTCTGGGCTGATGGCTCAGAGCCTGGAGCCTGTTTCCGATTCTGTGTCTCCCTCTCTCTCTGCCCCTCCCCCGTTCATGCTCTGTCTCTCTCTGTCCCAAAAATAAATAAAAAAAACGTTGAAAAAAAAAATTAAATGGAATCCTACAACGTGTGGTCTTCTGTGACTGGCTTCCTCCACTTAGCATAATGTTTTCAAGGATCATCCATGTTGTACTGTGTGTCAATACTTCATTCCTTTTTTAAGTCAGGTAATTTTCCATTATATGGATGGACCACATTTTGTTGAGCCACTCATTTGATGGGCATCTGGGTTGTTTCCATTTGGGGGCTGTTATGAACAATTATACTGTGAACATTTGTGTACCAGTTTTTAGGTGAACATACATTTTCATGTCTCTTGATTATACACGTAGGAATAAAATTGTTGGGTTATATGGTAATTCTGTGTTTTTTACCTTTTTAGGGACAGCATGATAGATTCTGATACTTAAATCCTGTGGTATTTAGTTTATCATTATTACATTTTGCCTTCCTTAGGAAATTTAAACCTTTGAGGGCAGGGAAAGAAAAGCCTTATTTTTTCTTTTTTTATTTATTCCACCCAGTACCTACCATCATGTTCACCTAACAATAACAATAACAACAAAACACAGTCACTGTTAGGACATGAAAATGTGTTGGAAAGGAGTAGAGACTTGTGACATTCTCTTCCTTGTTTGATCCTAATTTATGTCCCCCTTTTCTGTGACTGCTGCATCTCTATTCTTCTCTAAAGTATTTCGTCTCCTGGAGGTCCGGGTAGTGGAGGTGAACTACCTGCAGATGGTCAGTGTACAGCACCCCAGAGGTCTGCACGTTTTGAGGGAAATGTGCTTTGGGGCACACAAGGAAGCTTCCAACCTGTCTCCTTGCAGACAGCACTGTTCTCTGCTGCTGAGAAAGGTCCGCTTGTGTGGAGTAATAAGGTACCTCCACGAAGCAGGGCTTCACAAGGTCTTTCTGCGTGTCTCTTGCCAATAATTAAAACATGTGAAGACATGATAAAAGCCATTAAAAGGAAAAAATACCTTCCTGCTTTTTTCTCCCTTGATCAAACCCTATGAAAACAACTTTAGTAAAGGAGAGGAAGGGTGCCAAGTTTATAAAACAGAGGCCCTACGTCTGTCTTTGGGTCCACCATGAGGGGCTAAGACCGGAAGTGTATTTTCCCAAACTTTTGCCGGCAGGAAGAACTATACTAGACGGCCTTGTGGGTAACTGGTTGTTTTCTCAGTTGGTGAAATCACTGGGTGTGTTAAGCAGCTGGTCTGGAGCCAGTGGGGCAACAATTCTATCTGGTTGTCTAGCAGCAGATGGCAGCTGTGGGTGATGATCGGAAGAAGGCAGAAGGCTGAAGGCTGCACTTCCCAGTCTGAAAGACAAAGTGCAAGTCAAAGAGAAATGCATCTCATTGGGACCTAATTGGTCTTTCGTGAGCCATGATCAAGAGTTCTTACAGTGCCTGAAAGAATTGATCTCTACCCCGAAGTTAAGGCAACACCAATAGAAAACTATACTAGTCCAGAGATGACAGATAAATGTAATTTGTGTGCCTCACTTATCAATTGCTTATGGCCACATGGAAGACTGTGTTGGGAAGGATTTTTTAGGCCAATTTCAGGCTCAGCAGGAAATATGGTCATATATTGAATTAGTGGTGTCTGTAGTGAATACCTAAGAGATTAAGAAGTAGCATGTGTGTTGAATAGTTGCCCTAGACCTTGAGCTCCTCGATAACCAGGACGGTCTGTCTAGTCTCAGAACCTGGCTTATAGGAAGTCGGCAGTAGGGATGTACTGGTTGAATAAGTGATTTGATTTCCTAGTTTTGGAATTGGCCCATAATTCTCAGTAAATGACACATGTTAAATGCCTTAACAGTAAATGAATTTTTTGCAACAGAGATATTTCCCAGAGAACTTTAATTTTCATGGAGCTCTTGCCTTGATGTTTTCAAAACAGCTTTCCATTTTGCTACAATGAAACAATACATTTCAAAAGGTTTCCATTTAAATTGGCTACTCGAAACAAATTTCCTCATTTTCCATTTCAGTGGCCTAAAGAGGCATCTTGGTATTTTAGAAAGAATACCAGGCTAGAATTCAGATTTGGGTTTTACTTACAGCTCAGCCATGAACATACTACGTGACCATAAGCCAGTCACTTCTCCATTTTGGGTCTTATTTTGCCCTCCAAAACATTAGACAATTGAAGTCCGTGAGCTCTTTGATTCTGTGAATCAGGATAGAAGATGAAGAAGAAAGGGAGTTTCAACAAGATTATCTTACTCTCTTCAGCCTAGCTGATTTGCTTCTCTGATTTCAGCTTTCCTTTCTGTCCTAAGAGCAATGATCTTAGGGTAAGGAGGGGGGATGACATTTTTAACGATGATCACTACAGTGAAGGGTCCACATAATGAAAGCCTTATCTGATGTCTCTGCAGAATGTTACATGAGATTTGCCCTATATTCCAAGATGATTATGGTGCATGTGTTGCATAAAAATAAAATGTATCATCTCAGACAAATGTCTTGGCTGACATTCACCAAGGATCTGACAAATAAATGTTTTTGTATTTATATATATCCTGCCTGATTCAAAAAAAAAAAAAAGATTTAAGAAAGTTATGCTCAATACCATAGAAATAATGAATCCTAGGGGCACCTCTCTGGCTCTGTAGGTTAAGCCGCCAACTTTGGCGCAGGTAATGATCTCACAGTCTGTGAGTTCACGCCCTTCACTGGGCTCTGTGCTGACAGCTCAGAGCCTGGAGCCTGCTTCAGATTCTTTGTCTCCCTCTCTCTCTGCCCCTCCCCCACTCATGCTCTGTCTCTCTCGCTCTCAAAAATAAATAAACATTGGGGCGCCTGGGTAGCTCAGTCGGTTAAGCGTCCAACTTTGGCTCAGGTCATGAACTCGCTTTCATGAATTCAGGCCTGTATCAGGCTCTGTGCTGACAGCTCAGAACCTGGAGCCTGCTTCAGAAATTGCGTCCCCCTCTTTCTCTGCTCCTCCCCTTCTCGCGCTCTTTGTCCCTCTCTCAAAAATAAATACAGATTAAAAAAAATTTTAAATAAATAAACGTTAAAAAAAAATTTAAAAAGAAATAATTAAGCCTAAAAACCTTTAGAATGAGAAAGAACAAGAGCAAAGTTGTTTTGTTGTTGTTGTTGTTGTTGTTGTTGTTGTTGTTGTTTTTAAGCCATTATTTTAGGAAACTTAAACTAAGGAAAGCTTCCAAAGTTGAACATGAAATGTAACTTCCTCGTTCCTGTCAGAGCAAAGAGGGAGGTAATGGGCTACCTTGTTCTCCTTATCTGACAATAGCCAGGGTAATTGGCTTTGGAGAAAAAAAGGAGACTGCAAGCACAATTTGTTATCCTTCCATGCTTGTTCTAATAGCCTCTTATCAAAGCAGTAGCTATCAGTTAATAAAGAAACTACCGAAATGTGAACAAGAGTGCCAACATAGACCAAGCCTTACTTCTCTGGTTGTTTATCAGACTGTAGCTGGGCCGCATATTTAGTAGCTGATGCTTACTCTTCCGGTGCTTATGTGCTAGACACTGTTCTAAGTACCTTACCTATATTAATATATGAAATTCTTCCAGTAGCCATGTGAGTTAGGAACAGTGCTTTGAGATCTGTGATCTTAACCACTGCAGCATACTGCCTCTCCCATATCTGAAATCATGTGGAGATTTAACTCACCACTGGTTACACAGCTCAGCTCCCCAGGGATGAGCCGTCTCAGCTCAGAATGTTTCATTTACAGCAGCAGTAATCACTTACAAAGTAGACAGTTGCAGTGCTTCATAACTGGTTTGCTCTCTGAGTTAACTGGGTCTTTTCACATTGTTTTAAGGTGGCATCTTGAATTCCAGAGAGCAGTGTAGGCTTTCTTGAGCATTCCTTTGTCCATCTCATTACTGGGGTGCAGAGCACTGTACGTCAGCCATGTGTCTTCTCATTGTCAGGTATCTTTAGTCTACATCAGGCTTGCTAAATCAGCCAGCTCCAGCTGAGCTGGAGCAGAGGAGGTAGCTGCCTGGAAAACTGTGTTGAGAAGGGTTTGCAGGCCTGGTTCAGATGTGATGAGAGAAAGGTTCATGACTGAATAGTAACATCTGCCATGGGCAAGCACAAGTGTATGTCTTTGCCATCCACGATCCAGTTCAGGATCAGAGGTTCCCTCCGAACTGTGTGGCTTCTGAGGTTATTTTTCCTTCAAGAGGAGAACAGGCTGTAGTGATTCACCTAATTCATTAATTCATCCTACAAAAATTTATTAAGTCCTGCTTTGTACAAGACACACATTAGAAAGATGAATAAGTCAAAGTTTCTATCTCCACAAATTTTCTTCCAGAGATCTATAAATTTTAGCAGTTTCTATACAGTGAGATAATAAGCATTCTTAGAAAGTACTGTTGGAGCACAAAGGAAAGAGCTGCTGTCCATGCCCGGGAAGGGCGGACAGGTTTCCCAGAGAAGGTGCCAGTTAATCTAAATCCTAACTTAGTCCCCATGTATGAGCCTGGAAGGGAGTGTGTTTTGAGAGCCACCTGGCATCAGCAATATCCCCCATTGTTTTTGTTACTATCATATTCAGAATACATACACCACCCCCATTAGTAAGGCATTTCTTTTGAGTCGCAATGCAGTGGAACACCCAGGAAGAGAGGATGAAACTAATTCATCAAGGGAGCGCCTGGGTGGCTCAGTTGGTTGAGCGTCCGACTTCAGCTCAGGTCATGATCTCGCAGTTCTTGGGTTTGAGCCCCACATCGGGCTCTGTGCTAACTGCACAGAGGCTGGAGCCTGCTTCGGATTCTGTGTCTCCCTCTCTCTCTCTGCCCCTTCCCTGCTCATGCTCTGTCTCTCTGTGCTCTCAAAAATGAATAAACGTTAATAAATTTTTTTTTTTTTTAAACTAATCCATCAGGTTGGGTCAGTATTTTACAAGTATAGCTCTGAGTATGACCTTTGGGTAACATGAAGCCAGGGAAACAAGGAGTCAGTACTGAACAGGTGAAATAGGACACTAAAAGGAAAAATCAGGAATGCCAGGGATGAGTCAGCATTGGCATTTTCTCCCAGGCCAGTTCTGTGTCCATTGGGAAATCCGTTCTCTGCAGACATATGGAAACTACGGGGAACAGTGGTTGGGGTCAGAAATGGCATCACTGGGGCTGAAAAGCCCCAAAGTCATTTTGGAGCTAATCTTTGTATTTAGAAAGAGCTTTGCCCTAATCCTGTTTAGGATTTCTGTAGCCTGTTCCCTTAAGAGAAGTCACAAGGCTTTCACGTTTCCCTTCTCAGTGCCTTGTGAAGACAGGTACATAAAATCCCCACTTGCAGGTGAGGAAGTTGAATTTGTGGTGTGAGATTACACAGTGATTGAGCAAAGACTCACAAGCGAGTGCTTCCTCTCTCTTACCCCCACATTTGCCTTTAAATTTAATGCTTAGAATGGTGGTTTTAAGAAAATAATAAAGCTTTATATTGTATTTAATCATCAAAAAGCAAAAGATTAAAACTAAGAAGACACTTTAGAGTTAATCTTATCCAATGCTCTTGTTCCAAGATGTGGAATCTGAATCCAGGGGACATCTCCCAGGAACTTGAAGGGTCCAGCCATTAAAACCTACTCAGTCCTCATGGTTTCTGTTTCTGACTGGAAGCCACTGCCTTCAAGAGCTGTTTATGAGCCTCTGCTTCTCCTTCTGGGACTCAATTTAAGGACTTCTGCTGGGTCCCTGCCCTCAGTTTCCATCTGGGTTCAGGGCCTTCCTGTCACAGTTGTTAAGAGCCCTGACCCCACCCATAGATTTCTGTCCATTTATCAGAGTCCCACCATTTCTGTTACAACTGCTAACTTCAGCTTGCAACAACAAAAAATCAGCTTTTGCAGTTCAAAAAGACTCAGATTGCTGACTGAAAGCATAAGGTCTCCCTTTAAGGTGTTATGTACTAGTTCTACGCCCTTATCTGCTTCCGTCTGCTTCACCTTGCACTGAAGTATCTCTTTCTTGCCCCTTATGAAAGGTCGTAAGAAGTAGACAGTGCCTCCAATAATCTGATGCTTCCCTAAGTCCCCTAAACCTTTGGCCTCACTAAACCGATTATTTTACCGCCTGTAGCAGCAATTGGGAATTTTTCTGCCTGAGATGGGGGGTTTCTTATGGCCTCACCTCCCACCTCATCTCTTGCTTTTCTGCATTTAGACTTGCTCACTTCCAGCTCCCCATTCCTGGTACCGTTTCTGAATTATTCATGACCCTGTTGGTTTCAAGTGAAATAGACCCAACTTGAATTACCAGAGACAAACAGAAATACTGGAGCATTGCACACAACTGAAAGAAAGGTTAATCAGGCACACTTTGGGAAAAGCCGCAGTTCAGGAGTAACAGGAACTGAGGTTCTCCCTGCAGACAGGCTTCTTCCGTGAGACAGGAAACATGGCTGCTGGCAGCTCAAGGGCCTCCTAATTCATAGCTACAGTCACCCCAACATGGATTTGCCTCTCATGTCCCAGATTCAGAACCGAGAGCCCAGCTTGGGTCTCTTGCTTTTTGGGGGGCTAGTCAAGTTGGGCCAGAGAGGCAGGGTCTGGAGCGTGGTTAGCATGGGGGAAAGAGGCAGTCCCCATCAGAAGGTGTTTGCTGTTACCAGAAACCCCAAGGAAGCTGGGCTTTCAAAACTAAAGGTGTCTGATACAAACCTGGGAGTCCCTCACAAGAGGAATGACTCAGAGCAGGTTGGAAAACAAGAGGCATAATATGCTTTTTAAAAAATACTATATATTCAATAAAGCTTTCCTAACCAATTTTCCCTTAATTGACTCTCCTGATTAATTAACTGTGCACTCTCTTGTTAAAGCATTATCTGGTACCAGCAGAGGCTGGATGCTTCCAAATACTAGTCTGGTTTCTAGAACACCTGCACATTTCTGCTCCCACCAGTTGAGGGGTATGCCTTCCAAAACCTGGGAACGCCAGATGGACTTGTAATTACACTGTTTAATGAAGTATCCTCCTAATGAAAAAACAATGCAAAAAGGAAGTTAAGAAAATCAAGTTTGATGCAGAAAGATTTGAGGACAGCCAGCAGCTAAAAGCAATGGCTCTTCTGCAGTGGGGGAGAGGGTTTTACCTTTTGTTCAGAAGAGGTTCTGGAGTCTCATCCCCTGTATTGAAATTCTAGCTGTGTTACCTTGGGCAGTAGCAGCAGCATCTTGAGACTTAGTCCTTTATTGTAAAATGGAAACAGTAACTTCTTTGGGGGAACTGTTAGGATTAAGCAAGATGATGTATTTAAAGCACTGAACACATTTTTTGGCACATAGGAAGCAGGCGACAAATGAGAGATCTTGTATCATCATCATCATCTTTATTATAATTATTATTAACAGCCACTACTTGAAGGGAGACACATATATTGACACTGTTTCACACCTAGTCTTATGTTAAATGGTATAATGAGAGGATTTTATTTCTATTAAAGAATTTAATAAACTTACTTCTTTTAATAACAATCAGAGGTGATTGCTTAACCATAGAGCAAATTAATTAAAATTAATTAACCATTAATTTTTTTAATATAAAAGGAAACCTCCAAAAAGTTCTAGAGATACATGAAAACCTGACTTATTAGGATGAGTCTGTAGCAAGTCCATCCTCCTTCCCAAGTATGTTTGGTTTTTATAAAAAAAAAAAATTTTTTTTAAATGGTTAAGCCAGGGGAAAAAATCTGAAAGCAGGGGAGATAATTAGAAAGTCTTCATGTAGCTTTAAGGAGCATCTGAGTTGCAGCAGAAGCCATGTTGGCTCTATTCATAACTCTGCTTTCTGGACCAGTATTCTAGAAGTTGGTACTTTATTTTCATTTGTGTTTTTCACAGAGGGCAGCAAAATTTAGTTCTAAGTATATTTCGGGCATCTGGATTCTAGTCAGCATTTCTGGCTCTGTTTTAGAACCTAAAGTCTGCGGCTTATTCCTAATGTGGAAAATGGAATAATCCCCCAGGCACAAGAAGAAGAACTCCAACATTCAGGCTGCCGTTACTATAGCGAGACAGTGCTACAGACATCACAAGACTTGTTATACAAGGAAACATGATTACAGCGGATTAGAGAAACTTGCCAGAGCCTTGAAGGATTTATTGGTTTTTGAATTCTGAATGAGACATAAATATGTTTTTCCCCCTTAATTCTGGACCCCATATGGAGAAGGTGAGAAAATTCTTCAGCAAATTCTAGAATGCTTAGCTGCTAAAGATTGGTTGGGTATCATGTCCAAGTCATATTGCAAAGGGCATGAATGCTTGCTTGGCAGAGATGCAAAACAGTCACTCCTTTCTGTCTGCACTGCCAAGTTAGTTACTGCCCTGTCTCCCACTGGGAGAAAAATGTAGCTCCTTAGGGAGTCTTCTGTAAGGCAGCATGGTGTAATGGAAAAAGCAATGCACTCAGAGGCACGAGGCCTGGATTGCAGCTTCTGCACTCCTAAGTGCTGTGATTTTCAACAGGTTACTTAAACTCTCTGAGCCTTAGTGTCCTTTTGTCAAATACAGGGATAGTAATTCCCATCTCAGAGGGTGGCGTTGAGGATTAAAGTATGTTAAGTATCATGTAGGAAATCTCAAACGTTAGTTGCATTAGCATCAAAATGTCAGCCTGTAGTACACACATGTGAGTTCATAGATCTCAGAATTTTGCTGATATCCTAAAGGGAGGGAGTTAAAAAATAAGGATTATCTGTCATCTTATCTATTCTCCAGATTCTTTGGTTTCTCTGGAAGCTGAAGAGATAGCATGGGATAGTGGTTAGGAACAGCTTTGGAATCAGACAGACCTAAGTTTAAATTCACTACTTGCTAGCCGTGAAGCATTGAACAATTCACTTGACGTCTGTTACCTTAGTTTCCCCATCTGTAAAATGGATATAAAATAGTACCTCAACTGGGCTGCCTAGGTGGCTCAGTGAGTTGAGCATCCGACTCTCAGTTTTGGCTCAGATCAAGATCTCACAGTTTCATGGATTCGAGCCCCAATTCGGGCTCTGTGCTGATGGTACAGAGCCTACTTGGGATTCTCTCTTCTCCCTCCCTCTCTGCCCCTCCCCTGCTCACGATGTCTCTGTCTCTCTCTAAATAAATAAACTTAAAACCTTTAAAAAAAGGTAGTACCTCAACCATTGTTTATCCCGTTGTCCTATTTTATTCTCTGTATGGCACTTATCGCTATCTGAAATTATTTGTGTTGATTTCCTGCCTTCTACTCCATCCCCCACTCAGATCCCCATAAGGGCAAAGACTTTATATGTATTGTTTACCACTTTACATGTCTTGCCTAAGATAGTGACTGGTACATTATTGTCATTCTTTTCACCTTTGACTTCTGTTTTTTAAAAAATTCCCCTCCCAGTATCATGACTAAATTTATATACAGTAGCTGAGTTAGAAACCAGGCAGAGGTGTTTTGTATTTGGAAATACCTGTGTTCTTACAGTTGAGTTTCTATTTCCTGAAGATGCTTACTCAGCCTTCAATGGCACAGTTTGACTTGTGACATCAGAGGATTGACAGACAGAAGTCTGACTCAGGGACTGAGCTAGGAAAGAGCATGACTTTCAGCCCCGCTCACTCTTTGAGGGATGGCTGGACAGGGCTCAAAAAGGTCTTGGATTTCAGTGCATCTAGGAAGGTATTTAGCAAATTATTTTTAACCATTTGGATTTGGTACAGATCACCAGAGGAATCTGCTGTCTGTGCGTAAGTGAAGAATGAGAACGGAAGGACTAGGTGTAGCTGAGGGGGAGAGAACAGCCTTCCCTGCTGCTTCCCAGGGGAACCCAGGGCCTGGCTCCCTCCCCACCTCACATCCCCAGAGCATCTTCTTTGACTTGAATAGACCTAGCACATTGGACACCACTAAGACTCCAAGGTGCTCCACAACCACTAAGAGTTAGGCACACTGCAGACAGAATATGTTTGGCCTGAGTTTCAACCTCACTCATTAGCCCTCTCCCTGGGAAGAGGTGGCATTCATGGCAGTGAACTGTATGCACAACAGTCACTCCTTTCTGTCTACACTGCCAAATTTGATACTGCCTTGTCTCCCAGTGAAAACCGAGTCCTGAGAAGAGGAGCTCTTGACTCTCCTACCTCGTTCTTCCAAGCCCTGTGAACTGGTTCCTCTAATTCTTGTGGGACCAACCTGGGCCTGCAGGCAAGGCAAGGATGGTTCCCGAACACCCAGGGGTTGTACACAAAAGATTGCATGTATGTGTGCTATATAGGTGGAGGCTCAATGCCTTTCAATTCTCCAGAGGTATCTTTGGTCTAAAGTAGGTTTGGAACCCCTAGCCTAAGGGGACCTAATATTTTATATATTTTTATATTTTTTATATATTTTTTATATATATATATTTATATATTATATATTTATATATTTTTTATATTTATATATATATATATATTTTTTTTTTTTTTTAGTGTTTGCAAACTCTGCAGCTTTGCTCTCTGGCACCCAAAGCTCTGTGTGGGTGGGTCAAAGATGTACAGCTGCCCAATC
This sequence comes from Lynx canadensis, assembly GCF_007474595.2. Lineage (NCBI taxonomy): Eukaryota > Metazoa > Chordata > Mammalia > Carnivora > Felidae > Lynx > Lynx canadensis. The sequence continues at coordinate 52,657,460 of NC_044304.2, forward strand.
TTGTTGGGGTTTTGCATTATAGCTATCTCATCTCTTCCTGACTTTGCTCATTTGCACGAACAATTAAGCCAGGCCCATTGGCAGCCAAGTCCTGACTTGTCCACACAGGGTTTGGTTGAAGAGGATAGTAGGAAATTCTATAACATCTGTCCCAAGATGTCTCTGTAAATTTGGCGTGAGGAATAAGATAAAGCCACGTCATCAAGAAACGTATTAGTCCCCTCAGTTTCTTTAGTCACAAAACATTCCCCACCGTTCTCATACTCTTAGCGGAGGGGCGACAGTAGAACAAGCTTTTCACTGACGAAGCGCAGGATGAGCCCTGCGTTTCTGCATCCAGAAGCACGAACACTCATTCCCCTTCTGCCCAGCACCCTCCACTGCGGCCTGACTAGATTTCTTACAGGCCTTCAGAGTTAGTCCATGTTTTAACTACCCAGCCAAGTGCTTCTGCCTTGCTCTTATCACAAAAGTCTATTAACTGTAAGGTCTGGAAGCGAAAAGCTGCTGCTAGGTGTGAGTGTTCCTTTTTTTTTTTTTTTTTTAATGTTTATTTATTTTTGAGAGAGAGAGAGCATATGTGTGCATGCATGTTTGGGGCGGAGGGGTGGGGGTGCACAGAGAGAGGGAGAGAAAGGATCCAAAGCAGGCTCCGTGACAACAGCAGAGAACCTGACGCAGGGCTCAAACTCAAGAACCGCGAGATCATGTCCTGAGCCTGGGACGCTTAACCAAACTGAGCCACCCAGGCACCCCTGTGTCTTTGTTACTTGAATACTTCATCTTCAGCAGGAGTATGGCAGCTTCTATGTATTGAGTGTTTATCACATGCTAGGCTCTGTGCAGTACTCTATAACATTTGTCTCATTCAGTCCTTATCCTGAGGCAAATGTCAGTATTCCCATTTTACAGATGAGCAAGTTGAGGTTCAGAGAGGTATAGTCGGTGATCAGGTATACAAAAAGTGTAAAGGTGCCATAGCATAGGAGGACCCAAGGGCCACCAGCAGATATGAAGCAGAGGCCCTATCCTGAAGCTGAGTCACAGGGTAGATGAAATTTAGTTTGGAAAAAGAGCTGAGACCCGGAGTCTGAGGAAAGCACAGACACTTATTACCATCTCCCTATATTACTCTTGTTTGGTCTTTGTCATTTAAGATGCAGATAATCACCTTGACCAGAATTCTCATCATCTGTATGGAATTAGTATTCGTTGTTTTCTGAATTAGAACTATATGGGGCGCCTGGGTGGCGCAGTCGGTTAAGCGTCCGACTTCAGCTAGGTCACGATCTCGCGGTCCGTGAGTTCGAGCCCTGCGTCAGGCTCTGGGCTGATGGCTCAGAGCCTGGAGCCTGTTTCCAATTCTGTGTCTCCCTCTCTCTCTGCCCCTCCCCCGTTCATGCTCTGTCTCTCTCTGTCCCAAAAAATAAATAAATGTTGAAAAAAAAAATTTTAAAAAAAAAGAACTATAGACACTTGCCTGTTAGTCTGGTCTGGCTTCCCTCCATCAAAGTCTCACAGCCACCTCCCATTGACAAGCACAGGCCCCCGGTGAGTCCTGCCTTCAGTCCCTGTCCCCTCCAGTCCACCTTCCAGCGGCCACCAGGCTTCCTTTCTGTCACATGGATCTGAGCGTGTTCCTCAGGGACTAGGAGGCTAAACTTTACCTTGGGAGAAGATTGGCCCCCTCGGTGTGGCAGTCACAGCCAGCTCCCGTGCACAGCAGACTCCACACCAGTTCTCAGACTTGTCAGTCCCCGCCACCCTGGACTTCTCCCTGTCCCCTGGCACTTACTGTCTCTACCTGGCAACTGCATGCTCATCCTTCAACCTTTCATCATTTCAGAAGGTTCCCCTGGGTCTCTTCTCACCCTTGTCATACTGGATCATCATTGTTAGTTTCTTGAGAATAAGAACAGTGTCTTAATTACCTTTATATTTTCATTACCTAACATATACCTGACATATGCGCACCACTTACTAAGAACAATTTTGAAAGAATGAATGTTTGACTCTAATGGGGAGGTGAAGGTGAGAGATCAGGGACATAATAAAGAGAAGGTCTCCTTCTGTCTACAGTAATCTCACAGTGCTGTTGTCTCATGTATATGTATATTTGTATCTCATACATATATGCATTGGGTCTGATGGAATTGCTGGTATGAGAAATATAGATGCTTTCCCAGCATTTCACTTATTCTCTTTCTCTCCCTCCCTCTCTCTCTCTCTCCCTCTCTCTCTCTCTCTCTCTTTTAGGAGAACTCAGAAAAGGGCTTTATGGACTGCTTTTTAAGATAACTCTTTTAGGATTAAACTCTGTATCAGTCCGACTCTTTGGTTTGGAAGTTAGACACTAACTCAAAGAAATTTGAGCAAATGTGAGGTTTCTTATGTCCAGGTAACTGAAAAATTCATGGGTAGTTCTGGCTTTAGGAACTGCTAGATCCAGGTGTTCAAAAAATGTCCATGGTGACCTTCCTATCTCCTTCTCTTGCCTGGCTTTTCTCTGCACTGCTTCATTCTTGGGCAGGCTCTCGCCTCGTGAGAACAAGATGGCACTGGTGGCTTCAGGCTTACATCCCCAGGCTTAGCAGCAGCCGTGGAAAGAGAGTCTTGTCCCTATCGGCGCTGAGGTCCTGTTCCACCGGTTGCTAGTGACCCAGTTACCATGATGGGGGCAGGTGGGTAACTCCCACTTGTCGGAGCTGAGATATGTTCCCATCTCTGGTGGTGATGGGGTAGACAGCCCACCAAAATCACATGACCTGAGAGTCACGGAGAAGTTGTGAAAAATTAGGAAACTGGTGTGGTTATCCTAGAGATAATGATGCAGCAGGCTGAGCAAACTGAGTGGCAGACATCCTTCGAGGTTACCTTTCTTTTCTGTTGCTAATGGTTCTCTTATTTCCTAGAGCTAAATGGTGTGATAGACCCCAAGCAGGTGGCTTGTCTTGTCCTTTTTCTGTAAACAACTGACCCCCTGCCCCCAGGTTTGTTAAAAACAGTCAGCTGACTGCTTTCTCTGACTTACTTCTTGTCCTAGCCTTTGTGATTGGTCCAACAGCTCCATTGTGCGAGAGCCACGGAATACCAAATGCACGGATTTGAATACCACAGTTTTTCCTGAGGACTTGTGTTTCTTGATAAGATCAAGGCACAGTTAAATTCCCAGGGGTTTTTAATTGGAATCCTGCCATAAGTTCTCTGCTACCATATAGATTTAAAGCAAATACTGTTCTCAGGAACGTGCTCTCCCTCTACTTTCTTTCTGTAGTTTACTAGTGTAGTTTACTAGTGTAGTTGATCTTCAGTGCTTCTGACTGCCACTTGTCACCATGACCAAGCCACAAAATACCAATATTGGTAGATCCTTTTTTATTTTTTTTTAATGTTTATTCATTTTTTGAGAGAGGGAGAGAGAATGTGAGCAGGGTAGGGGCACAGAAAGAGGGAGAGACAGAATCTGAAGCAGGCTCTGCCCTCTGAGCTGTCAGCACAGAGCCGGATGTGGGGCTCGAACCCACGAACCATGAGATCATGACCTGAGCTGAAGTTGGACGCTTAACGACTGAGCCACTTAGGTGCCCCAGTGGATCCTTCTTAAATGGGGAGTAATAATAAAACTTTACAGCACTTTGGCCCTTGTTTTATTTCTTCCAACTGATAGTTTCTTTTTTTTCCCATTACACTTCCTATACTTGTTTCCCAGCATGCTTTCCATCCCAATTTGGCTGCTACCTAGCAATTTTTATTTTTTTTTTTGAACTCCTACCACCTACCAGGACAGAAATTGTAAATTACGGAGTACCTGATTCTGTTAATGATATCAGTAGGCCTTTTATGAAAATCATGCCATTGCTTTCTCTTAGCAAAGCTTTATGGGATGCGTATCATCATCACCACTTAAAAGAGGCTAAGTGTCGTCGGGCTCTGGGCTGATGGCTCAGAGCCTAGAGCCTGTTTCCGATTCTGTGTCTCCCTCTCTCTCTGCCCCTCCCCCCGTTCATGCTCTGTCTCTCTCTGTCCCAAAAATAAATAAACGTTGAAAAAAAAATTAAAAAAAAAAAAAAGGCTAAGTGAGGATAAATAATTTGCCCAACGTCCTACAACTGGTGGAAGATATGGGATTCAGTTCCGAGTCTGCTAAACCTCAAAGCCCTTTCTCCAAGAATTAGGCTAGGAACTCTAAGATACTGGAATAGTATAAGGTCCAACTTCTGACCTGAAGTCAGAGGGATAAGACTGACACATTTGAAACGAAAGTGAATTTAAGGTAGGGTCGCTTCTAAGTGCCATGTGATATGGTAGAGTTGACTGTTCAAGAAATGGTGAATTCTGCCTCCCAATCCCACTCTACTGCTGTCTGAACCTGACTGGGCATATTTATAAATATTTAATCAAGAGTTTATTTTAAATGTTACCCCAGCCCTTGTTGCACAGTATACTCATTCACCACTTTGTTTACGATGCACCGTAAATTGAGACGCTATGTCTCCTCACCCTTCTGTCAAACCCAGAAACATTTGTGAGCCCTAAGTGTCTTTACACATGTTCACCCTTGTGTCCATTGCCTTTCAAGTTTCATGAGCTCTTTGATAAGCACAGGTCACAGTTAGGAGCTCTCCTTTGCACACCTGATTTGGCAAGACTGTAGCCAACGGGAGGTTTTTATCTCTGCCCTGGATGTCTGCAACTTGGTTGAACTCAGTGCAGCTCAGTTCAGCAGAGGCCTACTGAGTGCCTAGTCAGTGGCAGCTGGTGTGCAGGGCCCTGTGTAGGAGTACAGCTTGTTCATTCAGTGTCTGTTGTCAGGCCCCTTGGAAGCACTGGTGGTTGTGACACACAGGGCAAGGTCTCTATTTTCATGGAGCTTCGTAAACAAGCAAACAGAAGGTGCTTTCTGCTCATGTTGAGCACAAAGATGAAAACAAAACAGAGTGTTGGGATCAATTGAATTGGTTTGGGAATGGAGGAAGAGAAAATAGAGGTCAGGAGTTGGACAGTTTATTCTAGCAGGTGAGTACAGGCTCTTCTGAGAAGGCAGCATCTGAGTAGAGAAGGGAGCCAGACCTGTGAGGGTCTGGGGGAAGAGCCTGTGGGCAGGGAAGCATCCTGTACAAAGACGTAGGCTAGGAACAAGGTTGTTCAACCTAAGAAACGAAGGAAATGTAGCCAGCATGATGAAAACACAGGGAGTGGGAGGCGAGTGGTAGGAAGTGAGGTTGGAGACACAGGCAGGGAGCAAGCAACAGGGGCTCTCATAGGCCATGAGAAGGAGCTAGTGTTGTGTTTTAAGCATGAGAGTGACAGGGAGTGATTTGCATATTTTTTAAAGCCTTGACTGCTATGTGGGGAATGGATCAGGGTGTGAAAAGGTAGGAACAAGAATGTTTGGTGTGAGCGGCTGAACAAGATGAGTTATGTTCTTATAATTATTGATGTTGTCCTATACCTGGTGGAGAAATTTGAATTGGGGTTTTCTCCTAGAGGCAATGATGTGTGTCAATAATAGCTCCTACTTATTGAACATTTATCAGTGCCAGTCACATGGTTTACCGTGCATTTCTCATCAAGTCCTCACACACACGAAGAACCTTATAAACTGAGTTTATTATCGATGTCACTTTTTATAAAGGAAGCAACTGAAATGGGGAGACCCTGGATACTGACCGCTCTTTAGTGAGGAGAGGGAGCAGGAATGGCATGATGGCCAGGCACCGAACTCCTGGAAGGGGGCTGGGAGACTGTCAGTAAGTACACTGGAGTTTGGCGGTGACTTTGAGGTGCAGAGAAGAGTCAGTCCTGGTGATGGTGAAGAACCTGTGTTAGGAGCACACATCCAAGGGCAACCTTCACTGTGCCAACCACTGTGGCCAGTGCTGTGGGAGAGTCTTAGATGAAATGGATGCTGATGCTGGCACTTAACAGTTCAGGTAATTAGAGGCGCCTCTAGTGCAAACTAGAAAGTAGATCCAACTTCTGGAAGGAGAATTTGTTGATATACTTAACTTAAAATGTCAGAAAAAGTCCTGGTGTCTTCACTGAATTCCTGCACCTTCTCCAAGGTCAGTTTTAAGCTAGCATGGTCTTGGAAAATCTGTCCTGACCTGTCTGTGTCGTCTGCCCCCAGTTCATCTTGGTCCTTTGTCTCTTTCTCTCTCTCTGTCCCCGCCCCCCTCCCCGCCCCCCGCCGTCACACGCACACATACGCATGCCAGGAACTGGGCTTTCTGGGGCATCTCAGGAGTTCCAGGGTAGCTTATTCTGTCCTGTGTGTTCACCTTGGGACACAAATGATCCCCCAGTTGGTGATATGTTTCCCTCAAGTGCTCAGGGCCTTTTCGCAGCCCCAAGACATCATCATGACCTCCTGAGGACCAGGTGCTTATGTAGGCACCTAATAAGGGTTGGGTCCTGCCCGTTTGTACCTTGAGGTACCAGGAAAGCTGTTGGAGTCCAATCTGCTCTTACGTTTAGGAACCATTTTTGGTTTTATTTTTGCATTCCTTTCTTCTTCCTGTGTTGCTCTTAATTTGCTCCCAGCATTCATTTTAGCAAAACGTGTTTATCATTGGCCAGGCTCAGTATCAGTTGGTAGAAAAGCAGTTCTAGGAACTGAACTTAACTTGTTAGCCAAATACTCCATGCATCAGCAGGGGTAGTAGCTGTCAGTTGATCTGAGTTTTATGTGATGAGATTTTTTTTGTTTTTTGTTTTCCCCCCTCAGATGAGAACTACTGTTTGCTAGCACTGAGATCATCAAAACCATTTCAATTTAGGTCTTTGTGTGAGAATATAATTATAGCTCCCAAAGATACAGGTCTGGCCTAGGAAAGTGAGGACAAAAAGTAAATAACATCGGTAGAAGGGGAATGATTACTGATACCAGGTAGGTTGAATGGCAACTCACTTACTTTTCAATGATATTATACAAATCAAATAAAATCCTATTCCCTTGTATTTTATTTTAGTTAAGTATTATTGTCCAAAATGAAAATCAGATGTTTTTCTTCTTTTTCATTTTTTTTTCCAAAGCAAATGGTTACAAACACTTACTTAATATAATTTACTGGAGCTTTTTTTTTTTTTAAAGAACATTTACATTACTTTCTTTTATGCATGCAGTAACTTTTGATCAGAACATGACTCCACTCTCTTGTTTAATGTTGAGCATCTGGATTAAAGGCTTCTTTTAATCTTAAATACAGATTATGACTCTCTTTCCCTTTAAGCAAACCGCCATAAAACCTTGGCTCTTTTCCAGTTTTCTTCATTAAAGCTCTCTTTATTATAGTGTTTTTGGATGGCAGTCATTAAATGATTGTTATGCACAATGGGCACTTGATTATAATTATTTAACTGGCAATCAGTTATTGCAGCAATTTGGTGGTGTAATTAAAAGGGAGCATGTTGGTACCTGCCAGCATCTTTGAGATCTTCAGCTCTGGATTAGGGAAAGAAGCAGAATCTAAACATATGAACAGGAAGAATCAAGCACTTCTATGAATGGAAGCTTTTCTTTTCTTCTTCCCCAATCTGGTTCTTGGCCTCTTTCTTCCATAAGGTGGGTGAACAATAGTGATCAAATATGATGCGGGTAAGAATTTTTGTGCTACAAACTCCTGAATCAATCAATACATTCAGTAACAAATATAAATTTGCTCCATGTGCTGAGAAATGCTGAATGCATAGAAGTATATTTATATAAGTCTGCCTTTTTAAACACAAACATTTTTTCCCACTCTGATCTAGGCATTTCAGCATTTCTTTCATGACCTATAAATGGCTATGGGATGCCACTAGCAAAAAGTTGGCATAAAAGATGAGTGGCATTCACACCACACCTGGAAAGCCATTAATCACTAAAGAAGTTAGTAACAACGTGATTCCCAAGTTAAGATAGTCCACTGCATGATTCAGAATTCTTTGAGCGTGACAAACATCTAATCCTAACCAACCTTAGCAAAGAAGACATTTCTTGGCTTATGTAGCTGGAATGTTATTGGAACCGCTATTAGGACTAAAGGAAGAGCTGCATGAACCAGGGCTCAGGGTTAGGAACTGGGACCCAGTCCCTCTCAAGACTCACTTTCTGTTCACCTCTCAGCTGAGCCTATCTGTGTTTGGCCTTGTTCTGAGGATGGGCTTCTAGGCCTTTCCCTATGGCAGGGAACATGGCCATTAGTAGCCCCAGATTCTGATCTTCCTTGCTGAGCAACTCCAGTGGCAACATGTATCTTCCGTCTCTCATAAACCTGTCTCAAGGAATCACAGTACTTCTGATTGGCCATACCTGGGTCATACACCACCCAGTGAACTAATTATTGTTACCAAGCCAAGGAAATGACACATATGATTGGCCAAGCCTAGGGGTACCTGCATGGCTTAGTCAGTTCAGCGTCTCACTCTCGATCTGGCTCAGGTCATGATCTCAAGGTTTGTGAGGATGTGCCCCACGTTGGGCTCTGCACTGACAGCACAGGGCCTACTTGGGATTCTGTCTCTCCCTCTCTCTGCCCCTCCCCCACTAGCTCACTCTCTGTCTCTCTCTTTCAAAATAAATAAACTTAAAAAAAAACGATTGGCCAAGCCTGGACCACATGTCGTCCCTGGGAGTAGGGTAAGGAAGATGGAGTCTGTGATTGACCGTCCTATCAGAGACCTTGATGTGTCCCCATAGGTGGTTCACCAATGACTAAGAAAAACACAATGATTATTTTAGAGAATGAATGTGAAAATCTGAATTATCCAAACCTAAAAATGTACTCTACGTGTTTTCCCAAAATGGATCTCCTTCTTTCTTTTAGAAGTATTCCACCTTTGTAAGACTGAGTTATAAAAGTGTCCATCTAAGTTTCACATGATTGCCTAACTTTATCTGCAGTCATCCTTTTTTAAAAAAAAAAATTTTAATGTTTATTATTTAAGAGAGAGAGAGGGAGCAAGCAGGGGAGGGGCAGAGAGAGAGGGAGACACAGAATCAGAAGCAGGCTCCAGGCTCTGAGCTGCCAGCACAGAGCCTGACTTGGGGCTCAAACGCACAGACCACGAGATCATGACCTGAGCTGAAGTCGGCCACTTAACCGACTCAGCCACCCAGGCACTCCTCTGCAGTCATTCTTGAGCCCTGAATAGTGTGATCCGAGGACAGGGTCCTGACGAGATGGAACAGGCAGAAATAAAGATGGCATGGCCACCGTAGCTGCGCTATTACAAGGGACTAAGGGTCAGGAGTTCCAGGGAACACAGTTTTCGACTACTGCCTCAGAGTATCAAACCACTTAACCACAGTTCTGGATAATAAAAATCTCCATTTTTCTCTTGGTTTAGTTCCACATTTGAACCTGTGAGGGCAAAGGCTAAACAGTCTGCAAAATGGCAGACTTAAAGAGCAAAAGGCCTTTATTTTTATTATTTTTTTAATGTTTATTTTGAAAGAGAGAATACATGTCTGAAAGGGGGAAGGGCAGAGAGAGAGGGAGACAGAGGATCTGAAACGGGGCTCTGAGCTGACAACAGAGAGCCCAATGCAGGGCTCGAACCCACAAGCCATGAGATCATGACCTGAGCCAAAGTCAGATGCTTAACTGAGAGCAACTGCTCATCTGATGGTGGTGCCCAGCAAAAGACCTTTAAAGTGAAAGAAAACATTCGATGAAAATTTAAAAGTGCTTTTCCTACCCCTCCCCTTCACCAACTGAACATGATCTAATCAATAAGGGAAGTATGAATCATGCTATTTATTAAGCATATAAGGAAGATAATCAAATTGTCCAAGCTCAAACTTGAATAAAAATAAATTCTCAATTTCCTATTTATCTTATTAACCAATGCACATTTATTTTTGTTATGTACTTATTTGTACAACTGAGATATTTAAGTTCAGCGCAACTTAAACCACTAATGAAATACTACCCTACCTGAACTCTGGAGTGGGGGGCAAGGAATCCACTTCTTCAAATCAAGTAAGTGCATGTGTATTTACACACACACACTTTTTTAGTTTGTGGATATTGGACAGTGCTAGAGGAGTTTCTTGGGAATCTAATCTTCTCAATGGCAAGCTCCAGCATTGCCTCTGCCAGTAGTTGAGTTCATAGGGACCTCATGCCAATTTTCTTTTCACATATGTGAAATAACAGTTTGGCACATAGCAAACAAAACAGTGACACCATAGAGAAGACTAGTGCTTTTTAAGAAGTGAAATGGGCAGATTCAGAACTAATTTTTTCTCTAGGTGAACTGAGTTTAAATTAAATTAAATGTTGCAAGAGATTACAGTATTTGTGTGACTTTCAAAAAGTCAAAGGCCGCGGCAATAAAGTATTTTCATTTTATAGAGTTTTTCTTGGAAAGGCTGCATGCCATATGACAGCAGAGTGCTTAAAAACCCAGAGGCTGGTGCCAGCACAAAATCCAAACATCATAAAGTTACTTCCAAAGCCCCGATAATTATCCGTCCCCTCTCTTGGAACAGAGCATCTCTCAGCTAGACCAAATCTGCCAGCTCAGAATCACCTTCCTAGCCCAGGGTTTTGAGTATGAAGCTATGGGGAAGGCACGTTCGCCGGGAAGGAAAGGAAAAGTTACTGAACAACAACTGTCAGATGAATCAAAAACCACAGACATTAGCACTGTCCAAGTGAGCATTTTTTTTTTCCTCTAGCAAAATTTCTTTCTTTCTTTTTTATTTTTAACCAAAGAAAGACAAGGGAGGCCAACCAATGGCCCAGGGGCTGTGGCTGTATGCATATCTGGTCCCTTAGTCAGTTTTTGAAAATCCAGCTAACTTGTTCCCAGCAAAATGCCTACCTCCAACCCTCTCCACTTAGAGCAGTATGCCTTTACCAGATTGGATCATTCTGAAGCAAAGGGGCTGCTTGTTCAGGCTTTGCATGCTTCGGTGGTACCTTGGAATCAGTAAAAAGCCTTGTGATCCGTGCTTCTCTGCTTCCCCAATTTTACCCAAAGGGTGCTGGGGGAGACTTGCCTTCTGCCTATGCTGCTTCTATACGCAGAAGCCCTCTGAAAGCCTTGCTGACCAGGACTTGAGATCCATGTTCTTCAGTGAATTTCCATCAGAGGGTCTCTGCCAAGTCACATAAATCTGTCAAAGAAGGCTTGTCTAGGAGAGCACCGAGTCCCTGTCCTCAGAGTGTTGGCTCAACAACCATCCTCGAGTGCTTGCTGGCCAGCCCTCTCGTCTTTCCCACCCCCTTCATTAGACTTCACTACCACCTGCTAATGCATCTAAAAGGAGCAAGAGGTCTTGGTCACAACAGATGATTAGAGTTGATGCCAGAAGTGTAAACAAGTCATAAATTACTCTTAATTCTTCTTGGCTATGGATGCTGTTAGTCTTTAGTGATGGAAAAATATACTCACTTTAATCTCTTTTATTTATATAATATAATAGTTGGTCTTCTCATATGACTATAAATCTCACTTTTCTTTAACAAGCATTTCCTAAGCATGTGCTCTGGGCAAAGTACTGTGCAAGCTGCTACTCTTGAGAACAGTTAAGGGAGTTCGTGTTTAGTGGGGACAGAGTTTCAGTCCAGAAAGATGAAAAAGTTCTGGTGATAGATGGTGGTGGTGGTTGTACAACAGTGTGAATGTACTTAATGCCATTGAACTGTACATTTTAAAATGGCTAAAATGGTAGATTTTCTTAAATATTTTTAGCACAGAGTAAATTAGAGGTCTTAAACTTTTTTTTTCAGTAAAGATTAATTATTTGTTGTAAGATGTCAGTTCCACATATATCCTATCCTATATCCAGCAAAATAAAAGTGTGTGGGACTAACCACAAAAATCTAGAATTCTACATTTCTTGTATTTCACATAGCAAGTACTGAGGTCATTATTTCACTGATTTCTCCTATTGTCAGAATACTATATAAGGTCATATTTAAGTTAACAAATGATTATCCTCTGCGATCACAGTGAAGAGTCTCAGCAATTGCATTGTAAAACGAACCACTGAGTCAGGCCTTCTACTTAACGTCCATACCACAGGGCCCCAAAATGGCCAGAGCTTTGTTGAGCTTGGGGAACAGAGAATCGGATCCTGTCTTGGGGCCTGCTAAAGTGGAGAAAGCCCTGGCCTTCAGGCTCTGGTTCCTGCCTCTGCCTTTGGCCAGTGCTACAAGTGTGGGCAAGCCATCTCATCTTCATGGGCTGCTGTGTCCTAATCTGTAAAATGGGAGTGAAGATGCCCTCCATGCAGGCTGTTGGGAGTAAACATGCAGACACTTGTGAAAACACTTAGTGCTGGGCTGGGGGCATAACAGGTGGTAAGTCAGTGCCATCTCCCTTGCCCCTGAGGCTTTTGTGACAAAGGATCCCAATGCAGTGGGTGTCTGAGACAGCCTCCAGAGCGCCCTTCATCCCACATGTGGGGAGTATGTGAGCCTCCTCCTGAAAATCTTTTGTCCCTCTGCTGATACCCAGGTCTCCTCTCCAGTCATTCTCTAAACTCTGCTCTCCTGCTCTGCCTGCCTTTGAACTGGGAAGTTCATGATGCCAATATATTGATGTTGTGTGAGAGGGGAAATGGCCCGCCCCTGGCCCCACGCCACCAGCAGCTGTGGAAGCACAGCAGTGCTCCGTGTCTTTTGGTGTTGGGTCTCCTGCTCTTTCATGAGCCCAAGGCCTCACTGTCTCGCTTCTCAGACCCAGTACCCTTCCCTAGGGTTCAAATTTCTTCCCCTTGGTTTCCTGTGACCTCTTGTCCCTCAGTTGGGAGCTAGGAGCAAAGGAAGGTACCTGTTACCCCAGACCTGTGTCTTTTAGTCTGGTAACTTGGCCCCAGCACTCCCTCTTCGTGCAGGTCTGCAAAGCTGTACCTGGGAACTGTTACCCTTCCTTCCTTGTGGATCCACGCTGTTCCTCTGGCTCCAGAGGACAGCCCGGCCTTGTATCAGACCTCACCAAGACCTAGAATTCAGTTTGTTGAAGATTAAAGTACTTTGATGGGTGGCATAAATTATCAGCTTCCCCAGGTTCACGACATCTGACTGATAAACATCTGGGTGATAAAGAGCTGGGCACCGCTTCCATACCAGCACTGCAAGCTAGTGCCAGGCTACCAAGTTTGTGGTTTCAACCCTTTTATTATTGTTTTTAACTTTTTAATTCAAAATTGTGTAATTTATATACAATTAAATCTTAATTGTGTACAGATCTTCAGTATACATCTCAATGAATTTTTATGATCTGCGCATCTGTATCAATACTACCCAGACTGAGATTCAGAACATTCCCTGTACTCCAGAGCCTTGGAACCCCTTCCTGTCAGTACCCCCACAAAGGCAACTACTGCTCCAATCTCTATCATTTTAGATTGGATTGGGTTCTCGTCTTCTCTGCACCTACTCCCACCCTTAAATCCCAATTTTCTATTTAATATCATTTAAGAATTTGAAATTGGTTATTGCCTGTTGTGACCGAAAAGAAACAAAGTAGTGGTCATTTTAGAAATGCTTCTTCTGCCCTCCCCACCTACAAACATTCTTTTTTTTTTTTTTTAAACGTTTATTTATTTTTGAGACAGAGACAGAGCATGAACAGGGGAGGGGCAGAGAGAGAGGGAGACACAGAATCTGAAACAGGCTCCAGGCTCTGAGCGGTCAGCACAGAGCCTGACGCGGGGCTCGAACTCACAGACCATGAGCTCATGACCTGAGCCGCAGTCGGACGCTTAACCGACCAAGCCACCCAGGCGTCCCCCCACCTACAAACATTCTAATGTGCCCTCTGCCCCCACCAGCCCCATCAACCAGGTCATGGTCAGGGAGGTGAGATCCCCACCCTTTCTGGTCAGTTATGCTCTGTCCCAGAGTCCGAAAAGGAATAGAAACAGAAGCTCTGGGACCTTAGTCCTGTTTTCCTGGTGCCCAAACCTCAAGGTACAGTACTTTCTAAGCTGAACAAGAGTGTGGTTCTTAGAATCATCAGATACCCATTGAGCTTCCAACATACTCAGATTCCTGTTTTCCTTTTTCTGTCAAAGTAGGTTTATCTTTCCCCTGATTATGTTTTCAGTTTCCTCAGGAATGAGGAATGCATTTGATGAAGAATATCACCATCACACTCCCCTTTCAGCATGTTAATGTTGACCATCTTGAACTGTTTGTACTGGGGAGTATTATGAGAAGATGATTTTATAGGAGGTACACAGAAGCCCCCATTTTGGCATGTACTGCCATACTCAAATCCTTATATTTAAAATGGAGCTTAGTCTGTTTATCCTACAGTAAAAATACATACAAGAAGCTATTATTATATTGACATTGGAGCCAAACAGGAAATCACAGGATTCACAGATGTTATCTGCTTTAATGCAGTGGGTTTTCTACACACTGACTTTGTAGCCAATCAGGATAGACTCCACAAAAGGATTTAAGGAACATGTTATTGACATAATGTGTATTTCTTGGGCTTTGCAGACTACATTGTGTTCCCAGAGTTCTGAGGGCGAAAGTGAGAAGGAGGCTTAGAGAGAAATGAACAGCAAGAAAGAATTGAGATCGATTCCATCATTACCATGAAAATATAATTATAACATTCTTTAATATGGGGTAGATTTTGGTATAATTCAACAATGTATGTAAGCACTTATTATATGCACAGAATTGCCTAAAGCAGTTTGCAGCCCAAAGGGAAGGTAATATGTCAAAAGGAGTAAGTCCTCAAAACTGTCTTTTTAAATTTTTTTTAATGTTTATTTATTTTTGAGAGAGAGATAGAGCATGATGAGGGGAGGGGCACAGAGAGAAGGAGACAGAATCTGAAGCAGGCTGCAGACTCTGAGCTGGCAGCACAGAGCCCGACACAGGGCTCGAACTCATGAACCAGAGATCAGAGACCTGAGCCAAAGTCAGATGTTTAACCAACGGAGCCACCCAGGCACCCCAAAACTGTCTTTTTTAACATTTTTATCCATGATTTAGATTAGGACAAAATTGGCACATGTAGCTGATTCATGGGTGATGCTAAACCTGGAAGAGACTGAAAATCAAGCCCTAAAGAGATCATGACAGACGGGGGGCTGAACCTAGAAAGTTGAAATACAGCAGGCACAAGTGTAAGTCCTTAGATCATTTTTTACAAAGCTTCCCTGAGTATTGAGTGGGGGAGATACAAAAACATCAGCACTTGGGAGAAGAGGTTGTGGACGCTTGCAGGCACAGCGTGGGTGAAGCAGTAGTATGAAGAGGCGTAACAGTAGCTTCTGCACTGTGAACTCACGCTTCTCAAAATTCCATTACACACACTCGAAGCTGCTGAACAGAAGGAATAGGCGACCTCATGACTGTGTGTGGGTGTGGAGGACTCACATTTATGGGGGATGGACTTCATACCAGTTGAAGGGCCCCGGTGGCCACTTGTCAGAGGGATTGTGGAAGAGATCTGTGTGCCCTGTAGGTTTGGAACAGGCCTCATCCGACCCTGATTCCCTATGGTTGTTTGTGTGCACGTGTGACCTCAGCGCACAGTGCAGGGTCGGGTGACCTCCAGTAAGATGGCCATGGGCTAGAACATCTGGGGAAGGAGGCAGGAGCTGACATGCATCTTGAAGTGTGACAGAATTGAGGAGTACAAGGCGAAGGTAGACAGGCATGGGGTGTGAGGGGTGTGTTGGGAGACAATGCAAGAGAAGTTTGGGTCGATAGGGTGGAACAATAGAGTGAGAAACCCTAGAGGATGGAGATTTGGGCACCCTTGTTCTCACGTGGTCTCCTACAAGGACACAGGGTGACACAGACCCCAACCCCACAACCTTGGTGATATTAGCAGTTCCCTGTTTTGTTGGTTGTTAGGCAGTGGGGGTGTCCAGACCAAACCACTCAAAACTTATTTCTAGTACAGAAGGGTCACAGTCAGTTTCCTCTTTCTCTCTCTCTCTCTCTCTCTCTCTCTCTCTCTTTTCATGTTTATTCATTTATTTTGAGAGAACACATGCTCACAAGTGGGGAAGGGGCAGAGACAGAGGAGGAAAGACAAAATCCCAGCACACAGAGCCTGATGCAGGGCTTAAACCCACAAACCATGAGATCATGACCTGAGCTGAAATCAAGAGTCAGTTGCTTAACCAAATGAGCCACCCAGGCGCCCCCACAGCCAGTTTCCTAAAGGCCATGGGGGAAAGGCACCTTGTCAGGACATGATCAGCAAGGCTTATGCACCTGCAGCCTCAGTGGAGGTTTTGCATTTGTACCAATGCTATGTTTCTAAACTTTCCAAAGCTTCAGGTTGTCATTCCCAGAGGCCGTCATTCTAACCAAGTTTCTGTTTTGCCTTTGTTCATAAATGAGGCTTGAGAGAGCCCTTCTGTAGGTAAAACACTTTATCTAGTTTTATTTCCAACATTCACCCTTTATTTTCTCTTAACTGAACAGCTAACAGCAAGATGCAGAGTGTATTCAGGGGATATTGACTCAGTTCATTTGCACTGTAAGGACTTGCACTGCATCGTGTTACCTTTTGCAAACACATCACAGTTGTATTTCCAGGCATTTTCTGCACAATGGCCCTACGACGTGAGTAAGTTAGGGCTCATTCCCCATCTTGCAGATGATGATATTAATGCAGGAGAGGTGAACTGAAGTGGGGAGAGTAGTTTAGTTAATGTGGAGAACAGCCCATTTTACGAATGGAAAGGCCATTGGAGGTGGGACATTTTTGCTCTTTAAAGAAACATTACAGAGAAAGGGTTTGGCGTTGGCAAGGCCAAGTTAAACAGGATACAGCATTCTCTCCCAGTGTTTCCACCACCACGCCCCTGTCCTCACTCGGGTGCTTGCGGGTCACTTCCTAATCTGTGAATGGGTTCGCTGACCTGTAGGCAAGGATGGGAGGTGGAGATTTCACTTGCACAAACCCATCGAAGGAAGTCATTCTGCAAATTTCCCAAGGATGAGGGAATGTTTTTTTCTTCTCCCTCTGTTGCCACTCCCCCTCCTGTTCCACTGTAAAACAACCTCAGCCTCCCTACCCGAGCAAAAACTGTAACCCAGAGCTACGTTCAGAGGCCTGCTGTGGCCGTGTTTATCTTGGTCTTCTTTGGAGGCTACTGAGGTTTTGTGCCCCCCACTAGTCCAGTGCCTCTAAAAAGACATTTCAGGGCTATCAAAGAGACTGCAATATCCGGGGGCCATTTAAAAAGCCAGAGACATGTTCTGTGACTCATCACCAAGTCCTGATATTCAATAATCCCATCACCCTAGGGGGTCCCAAATACTGTCTCATTTGATCTTCTACCCAGTTTGAATAAAGAATCAGGAGGGCTTTACAGGCTGATTGCATAGGATGCATTATCATTCCTTCTGAAGTTAGGAAAAATAAAGCTGTTATTGCTTGAATTAAAACAAAATAAACACAAACCCATAGGACTTTCCTAACGTCCTTTCTGATGTGGCCTTTACTGGGTGTTTCTTGTGTTTGTAATTGTGTCAAGTTCTAAGTCCGTCATTCTGCTCCATGATTTCCCTTGATTTTCCATCGTCTTCTCCTTGTCATACTCAGATGCTCCTACTCTGTCTTCATGCAGGTTGTACAGAGCTTGTTTGTTCCCTCAAGACACAAAGCAGATCATTTGCTTAATTTATATTTTCAATGTTGTCTGTGAGTCGTCATCATGGGGCAGCTTTGGTACATGAGGCTGATCTTTGTTCCCTGGAAGTCTCTGCCAATATTCCGGCCTGTTGTATACATTCACTGCTATTATCGTAATAATAGTTTACAGAAGCCCAGATTATGATATTTTAATAATATAGAGCCCTTTGTTGGTATAAATGCTTCATGCAAATTGGAATGAAATATTAAAACCGCAATTTTGGCTCTACTTATCAGTATACAAAAAGATTGGACCTGATTCCTCAGATAGAAATGAGCCCTTGTTGGCAATTTAGGATTTCTTCATGTCTCACATCGTAGTGCCCTCATTTTAAGAGCGAAGAAGTGGAGATCTAGGACTACTCTTTGGTGAGTTTTTGGTCAAGATGACATTGAGTTCCAAGTATCCTGGCTCTCAATCCAGTATTTTTCTCTCCTATGTTTAACCCCTCTTTTTGTATACTTTCCTAGAAGCAAGGCTATGATCTCCAAGTGGAATTTCTGTAAACTCAATTCCAGCATGCCCCAGTTAAAAGAATCCTAAAACAGCAATTTTCCAAGCATGCAATCAAGGGCTATGATTCCTGTTCTCAGGATTATAGCTTTGGGAACTTTGCAGTGTAGACTCCTGTGCACTGTGGCTGCTGAGGGAGGGGCCTAACACCTACTGTGTATTCTATCAGGCTTGTCCTACATAGGTGCTTTGCTGTCTCAGGTGGTATCATTTCTTACCTTCTCACCCTCCATCTACTACCCCGCTTGGATTAATCTTCCTCAAACACTGGTTGTTACTGATCACTGCTGTGACCAAACACCTTCCTCTGATCAAAGCTCCAAACTCTTCAGCTGCTTCTCCAGCCCCCTCCTGCCCCCTGCCAGACCACTGTCCTCACCGTCTCCAGAACAGGCCACATTGATTCCCAATCTTCTTTACTCTTGTAAAAGCTCTCCTCCTGTCTTTGGTTCAGGCATGCCCACCCTGCAGGAACCCGGCCAGTCCCACTTGTTTGACTCTGTCCTAGGCCGTGCTGCAGCCTGGCTGTACATCCCTCAGGCTGATCTCCTGAAATGTGTGCCGATTCTATGAGAGTGTACAACTGCAGCCGTTGACATCCTGATTGCATCACTGTCCTGAGCTCTGGTCTCTGAAACTCAGCTATGAGCTCCCAGAGAAGTTCTCAGACTTTCTCAGTTCACAGTGCTCTCAGAGTCTCAGGGATTATTTCACAGAGCCACTGGGCCAAAAGAAATACAGGGAGGTTTCATTTATGAAGCATTTAGGACTCAATAAGTAGTCCTGTCCTAACAGTTGAATAGCTCTTTGAAAAAATACTGCACACAAATGGAAAGAAAACATCACTGTTTTATTCTGAAATAAACACAATTATTTACTAATAGGTTATAGGTTCCTGTTGGGTACTGCACAGCTTCCCAAAGCTTGGAATCAGATGGGACACTGACACATTCCTTTCATGTTCTATGTTTTCACATAATACTTTTATAATACGACTGCCCAAAACCCAGTTTTGCAAAGATACGAGATCATCAAAAAGAATATAGCACAAACTAAAATGTTGAAGCTGTAAACTACCTTGATTTGGTAGTTTCTGCAGTGCCTGGCAGATACTGTGTATCATGTTTTCCTGAAATTTTTAAAATATCCCATCCCACGGTACAAATTCACTGCAGTGCCCCGAGGCACTGAGGCACACGCTTTGGGAACCACACCTCTGGTGTAATATCTCCCATGCTTCTCTTGTGTGTTCCCCAAAGTGCATTGAGCAATGCAATCCTCATAGTGGTAGCCAATTAATACTTTATGAGGATTTTAATCCTTGACCGTCTGATAGAGGCCATAAGCATCACAAAATCAGCAGTGCGTTGAGTTCTCTGGCATGGCAATAATTCAAGTTAAGTCCATTTCAGTATCTTTTGGGGGAATGTGTAAAGGAAATTCCTATACTAAATGGAGGTTGGCTTAAGTGTCCTTTAAATTCCATTCCACTGGTAAGGTTCTTTAATTCAGTAGAAGCCATATGTCATAGAGGATCGACATAAGCACAACGGCATGACAAGAGTGTTAAGTTTAAGGATGAAACATCTCAAACCCCTAGGCAAAAAATATAAAAATATTTGAATTCTAACTTGCTAAATTTGATATGGAGGTAGAGACATAAAGCCGCTGTTTCCTTAATTAATAAGGTAGATTCATTGATAAACCGTTTTTCTTTCAGTTGCCACAGAAATTGGCCATATAGGAGGACACTGAGAAAACCGCAGTACATATCAGAAAAGTAGAAGTAGCATACACAAAAAAAAATCTGATCATCTATAATACAACTAAAAAAATACAAATTAAGAAAAATGAACACATGAGAATAAAATGCCACTGGGAGTTTTAAAAACTCCTGTTGGGTCAGTGAGGAAATCAGAATGAAAATGGTAGATTATCTAGAAATAATGTGAACATGCTACACATAAATATTTTTTGACACACTAATATAATACTTAGGAAAATTTACCAACCTAAGTTCTCTTATGAATAACAAAAATGAATGAAAATTAGAGAAATGGTGCATCAAACTTAGGACATTATAAAAAAATTAACCCACAGATGGCAGAAGAAAAATCTTAGAAAAGTACCTCCGACACAGTAAGCACTTAATAGATGCTAGCCATTATTATTATTTACCTGTCACAAAAATTGAGGAGTTTCTATTTGAATGGTACAGAAAACTCTCCTGGATATAGTACTAAATTTGAAAAGCAAGGCTCACTTTTGAGATAGCTGGGGAAGGTGGAATATGGACTCCATATTAGATGATTGATAGTATTGAATTAATGTTAATTTTCATGAGTATGATGTCATTATGGGTGTGCAGGAGGGTGCCCTTATTCTTACAGGACACATGCTGGTGCATTCAGAAGTATCATGATGTCTGTTGTATACTTTTCAGTGATTCGATAAAAAATAAACATAGATGAAGAGAAAAATGTGGGAAAATATTAATACATTTATGTGAATAGGATCAAGGTGTTGATTCAAGCTTTCTCTAAGTTTGAAGCTTTGCAAAAGATAAAAAAGATATTACCAAAAACCAAGGTATAGGACATGTGTAGCGTGTTTTTTAAGAACCATATGTGTGTATGTGTGTGTGTGTTTATATGTCTACATGCTTGTACAATGCATGAACTCTAAGGGATATACCAGAAATTGAGTGATTGCTACTGGGGAAAGGAATTGGTTGGCTGGGGACAGGACTGGAAGGAAACTTAGCTTTTAAATTTGTACTGTATGCTTCCATTTTCTATCTTAATGGGAAAAATAAAGCTATTGTAATGTTTTTTGTTTTTTTTTAAACCCTATGTACTGTGCTCAGTTTCACTGTTGTGCCATCACTGTATAAATGAAATAATTTATGCCCAGGGTGGGGCAAAGACTACTTACGAAGTGCCTTCACTCTGTGCAAATTTCTTGGATGGTTCCCTCCTTGCTCTGTTGGGAGTCTGCTGCGGGTTTCCTGTGGGCCAGCAGCCTGAATGCCTCCTGCCCCAGCATCCGGCCCCCTTCCGCACACAGCACCCTTTGACTTTGGCTCTGTGGGGGTTTCATGAAGACGTTTTCACAGCTGGTGGAAGGTGGTGGGCAAATGGGACGGTCCTCAGAGGCAAAGGTGTGGGCTTCCTGTTTTTGCTGTGACTCAGACATGTGGGAGAGCATTTCTGTTCAACACTCTTAATAAATAACTTGCTCACCCTGACAAGTGAGACTCCCCAGTGCCAGAGTTCAGGACAAGAGGCACCTGATCCTCTAGGCTTCTTCTTGGTGAAAACCAGAACTGAAAGTCTTTTGGATGTGGCTTGTGGTGCCAGTGATTTCGGAGCTGGAAGGGATATACCTGAGAGATCCAAACTATCCACTTTATAAATGAAGCCCCTGAGGCCAGGAGAGGTCCATTGACTTGGACGAGTGGCACAGCCGGTAACCAACCATACGTCCCCTGAGCTATCTCTGCAGGGTTCTTTCCATGACCCTGCAGCCGCCTGAGAGGCTGGGGATTCTGGGGCAGGCCTTAAACTCATTACACTGGACAGATGCTTACTTTCTCTCAAAAGAGAAGGGTGCAGTGCAGTGTGGCCTAAAGGTCAGGGAGGGAGAGGGGGATGAGAAAGAAGGCACGGTTTACTAAAAACCGTTATTTTGTCCATGCAAGGTCTCACAGGGAACCCAATACACCTCTTACTTGAAAGAGACTGATAAACTTGGGAGGATTTTATCCTTTGCCCTCAGAGTATTAAACTACTAACACTGAAGACTTTACATAGAATATTTGAGAACTTTTTTTTCACTATTAACTTTATTAGAAAGACTTCAGGGGACTCCTGGGTGGCTCAGTCAGTAGACGTCTGGCTTCAGCTCAGGTCATGATCTCATGGTTCGTGAGTTTGAGCCCCACATCAGGCTCTGTGCTGACAGCTCAGAGCCTGGGGCCTGCTTCGGATTCTGTGTCTCCCTCTCTCTCTGCTCCTCCCCCACTCACACTCTGTCTCTCTCTCAAAAATAAATAAAAACATTAAAACAAAAAAAAAATTTTTTTTTAAAGAAATACTTCAGGGGCGCCTAGGTGGCTCAGTCGGTTAAGCATCTGACTTCAGCTCAGGTCATGATCTTGAGGTTCGTGAGATCAAGCCCCGTGTTGGGCTCTGTGCTGACAGCTCAGAGCCTGGAGCCTGCTTCGGATTCTGTGTCTCCCTCTCTCTCTGCCCCTCCCCTGCTCATGCTCTGTCTCTCTCTCTCTCTCTCTCTCTCTCTCTCTCTCTCTGTCAAAAATAAACATTAAAAACAAAAATTTTAAAAAAGAAAAAAGAAATACCTCAGGGGGCACCGGGGTGGCTCAGTCAGTTAAGCATCTGCCTCTTGGTTTTGGCTCAGGTCATGATCTCGTGGTTCATGAGTTTGAGCCCCAAGACAGGCTCTGCACTGA
This sequence comes from Lynx canadensis, assembly GCF_007474595.2. Taxonomy (NCBI): domain Eukaryota; kingdom Metazoa; phylum Chordata; class Mammalia; order Carnivora; family Felidae; genus Lynx; species Lynx canadensis. The sequence continues at coordinate 52,680,064 of NC_044304.2, forward strand.
CAATGCGGGGCCTGCTTGGAATTCTCTCTGCCCCTCTCCTAATCATGCACTCTGTCTTTCTCAAAATAAATAAATAAACAAAAAAAAATAAGGAAATACTTCAGACATGCAAAAAAGACTTAGTGAGTATAATGAAAACTTACATACTACACTCAGCCAAAGCAGGACATGGGCTATTTAGTTGAAGCCCCGGCCCATTTACTGATCACAGGCCTCCCCTCTCCCCTCCCCGAGACGTAAGCCCCGCCCTTAATATAGTACTTATCATTGCTCTGTGTGCCTTTATACCCTGACTGCATGTGTGATGTCTCCCTAGATAAGGTATCACCTTGTTTTCCATAAAACGTCATAGAGAGGGTGTCATGTTGTACATATCCTTCCACTATTATCTTTTTCCACTCAAGAGTATATTTTTGAGGAGGAGCCAAGATGGTGGAACAGCATGGAAGTTTTTTGTGTGTCTCGCATCCATGAAATACAGCCAGACCAACACTAAACCATCCTACGCACCTAGAAAACTGATTCGAGGTTTAACACAACAATCTGCACAACCTGAACCACAGAATTCAGCAGGAATTCACCCCAAAAGAAAGAGCACAAAGAAATGACAGCCAGGGATTTAACCAACACAGATACAACAAGATGTCTGAACCAGAATTTAGAATCACATAATAAGAATACTAGCTGGAGTCAAAAATAGAGTAGAATCCTTTTCTGCAGAGATAAAGAAGTAAAAAATAGAATGAAATAAAAAATGCTATAACTGAGCTGCAATCATGGATGGATGCAGTGGCAGCAAGGATGGATGAGGCAGAATCAGCGATATAGAGGACAAACTTATAGAGAATAATGAAGCAGAAAAAAAGAGGGGGAGATTAAAGCCAAAGAGCATGATTTAAGAATTAAAGAAATCAGTGACTCATTAAAAAGGAACGACATCAGAATCATAGGGGGTCTCAGAAGATGAAGAGAGAGAAAAAGGGGTAGAAGGGTTATGTGAGCAAATCATAGCAGAAAACTTTCCTAACCTGGGAAAGACACCCATATCAAAACCCAGGAAGCACAGAGGACTCCCATAAGATTCAACAAAAACCAGCCATCAACAAGGCATATCATAGTCAAATTCACAAAATACTCAGGCAAGGAGAGAATCATGAAAGCAGCAAGGGAAAAAAAGTCCCTAACCTACAAGGGAAGACAGATCAGGTTTGCAGCAGACTATCCACAGAAACTTGGCAGGCCCGAAAGGAGTGGCAGGATATATTCAGTGTGCTGAATCAGAAAAATATGCAGCCAAGAATTCTTTATCCAGCAAGGCTGTCATTCAAAATAGAAGGAGAGATAAAAGGTTTCCCAGACAAACAAAAGTTAAAGGAGTGTGTGACCACTAAACCAGCCCTGCAAGAAATTTTAAGAAATTCTCTCTGAGGGGAGAAAAGATAACACACACACACACACACACACACACACACACACACACACACACACCAAAAGCAAAAAAGATTAGAAAGGCCCAGAGAACACCACCAGAAACTCCAACTCTACAGGCATCATAATGGCAATAAATTCATATCTTTCAGTACTCACTCTAAATGCCAATGCACTCAATGCTACAATCAAAAGACATAGGGTAACAGAATGGATAAGAAAACAAGATCCATCTATATGCTGTTAATAAGAGACCCACTTTAGACCTAAAGACACCTTCAGATTGAAAATAAGGGGATGGAGAACCATCTATCATGCTAATGGTCAACAAAAGAAAGCCAAAGTAGCTATACTTATATCAGACAATCTAGACTTTAAAATAAAGATTGTATCAAGAGATGCAGAAGGGCATTATATCATAATCAAGGGGTCTACAGACCAAGAAGACTTAACAGTTGTAAACATCTATGTGTCAAGTGAGAGCACCCAAATATATAAATCAATTAATCACAAACATAAACTCATCTATAGTAATACCATAATAGTAGGAGACTTCAACACCCCACTCACAGCAATGGACAGATCATCTAATCAAAAAATCAACAAGGAAACAATGGCTTTGAATGACACACTGGACCAGATGGACGTAACAGATATATTCAGAACATTTCATCCTAAAGCAGCAGAATGTACGTTCTTCTCCAGTGCACATGGAGCGTTCTCCAGAATAGACCATATACTGGGACACAAATCAGCCCTAAGTAAGTACAAAAAGATTGAGATCATACCATGCATATTTTCAGACCACAACGCTATGAAACTCGAAATCAGCCACAAGAAAAAATTTGGAAAGGTAACAAATACTTGGAGACTGAAGAACATCCTACTAAAGAATGAATGGGCTAATCAAGCAGTTAAAGAGGAAATTAAAAACTATATGGAAGTCAATGAAAATTATGACACTACAACCCAAAACCTCTGGGTCGCAGCAAAGGCGGTCATAAGAGGAAAGTATATAGCAATCCTGGCCTTCCTAAAGGAAGAAAGGTCTCAGATACACAACCTAACCTTACACCTTAAGGAGCTGGAAAAAGAACATCAAATAAAACCCCAAACCAGCAGAAGACAGGAAATAATAAAGATTAGAGCAGAAATTAATGCTGTCGAAACCAAAAAAACGGTAGAACAGATCAATTAAACCAGAAGCTGGTTCTTTGAAAGCATTAACAAAATTGATAAACCACTAGCCAGTTTGATCAAAAAGAAAAAGGAAATGACCCAAATAAAATCAAGAATGAAAGAGGAGAGATCACAACCAGCACAGCAGAAATGAAAACAATAATAAGAGAATATTATGAGCAATTATATGCCAATAAAATGGGCAATCTGGAAGAAATGGACAAATTCCTAGAAACATATACACTACCAAAACTGAAACAGGAAGAAATAGAAACTTCGAACAGACCCATAACCAGTAATGAAATCGAATTAGTAATCAAAAATCTGCCAAAACACAAGAGTCCAGGGCCAGATGGCTTTCCAGGGGAATTCTACCAAACATTTAAAGAAGAGTTAACACCTTTTCTTTAAGCTGTTCCAAACAATAGAAATGGAAGGAAAACTTCCAAACTCTTTCTATGAAGCCAGCATTACCTTGATTCCAAAACCAGACAGAGACCCCACTAAAAAGGAGAACTATAGACCCATTTCCCTGCTGAACATGGATGCAAAAATTCTCAACAAGATATTAGCCAACCGGATCCAACAATACATTTAAAAAATTATTCACCATGACCAAATGGGATTTATACCTGGGATGCAGGGCTGCTGGTTCAATATTCGCAAAACAATCAATGTGATTCATCACATCAATAAAAGAAAGGACAAGAACCACATGATCCTCTCAATGGATGCAGAGAAAGCATTTGACAAGATACAGCATCCTTTCTTGATAAAAAAAACCCTTAAGAAAATAGGAATAGAAGGATCATACCTTGAGATCATAAAAGCCATATATGAAAGACCCAATGCTGATATCATCCTCTATGGGGAAAAACTGAGAACTTTTCCCTCAAGGCCAGGAACATGACAGGGATGTCCACTCTCACCACTGTTATTCAACATAGTACTGGAAGTCTTAGCCTCAGCAATCAGATAACAAAGAAATAACAGGCATCCAAATTGGCCAGGAGGAGGTCAAACTTTCACTCCACAGATGACATGATACGCTATATGGAGAACCCAAAAGATTCCACCAAAAAACTGCTAGAACTGATCCATGAATTCAGCAAAGTGGCAGGATATAAAATTAATGCACAGAAGTCAGTTGCATTCCTATACACCAACAGTGAAGCAACAGAAAGAGAAATGAAGGAATCAATCCCATTTACAATTGCAAATACCTAGGAATAAATCTAACCAAAGAGGTGAAAAATCTATATGCTGAAAACTATAGAAAGCCTATGAAAGAATTTGAAGAAGATACAAAAAAATGGAAAAAGATTCCATGCTCCTGGATAGGAAGAACAGATATTGTTAAAATGTCGATACTACCCAAAGCAATCTACATATTCAATGAAATCCCTATCAAAATAACACCATTCTTCACAGAGCTAAAACAAATAATCCTAAAATTTGTATAGAACCACAAAAGACCCCAAATAGCCAAAGCGATCTTGAAAAAGAAAACCAAAGCAGGAGTCATCACAATCCCAGACTTCAATCTATACTATAAAGCTGTAATTATCAAGACAGTATGGTACTGGCACAAGAACAGACACTCAGATCAATGGAACAGAACAGAGAACCCAGAAATGGACCCACAAACGTATGGCCAACTAATCTTTGACAAAGCAGGAAAGAATATCAAATGGAATAAAGACAGTCTCTTCAGCAAGTGGTGCTGGGAAAACTGGACAGCGACATGCAGAAGAATGAACCTGGACTACTTTCTTACACCATACACAAAAATAAACTCAAAATGTATGAAAGACCTCAATGTAAGACAGGAAGCCATCAAAATCCTCGAGGAGAAAGCAGGCAAACACCTCTTTGACCTTGGCCACAGCAACTTCTTACTCAACACATCTCCAGAGGCAAGAGAAACAAAAGTAAAAATGAACTACGGGGACCTCATCAAAATAAAAAGCTTCTGCACAACGAAGGAAACAATCAGCAAAACTAAAAGACAACCAACAGAATGGGAGAAGATATTTGCAAACTACATATCAGATAAAGGGTTAGTATCCAAAATCTATAAAGAACTTATCAAACTCAACACCCAAAAAACAAATAATCCAGTGAAGAAATGGGTTAAAGACATGAATAGACACTTCTCCAAAGAAGACTTCCAGATGGCCAACCGACACATGAAAAAATGCTCAACATTACGCATCATCAGGAAAATACAAATCAAAACCACAATGAGATACCACCTTACACCTGTCAGAATGGCTAACATTAACAACTCAGGCAACAACAGATGTTGGCGAGGATGTGGAGAAGGAGGCTCTCTTTTGCATTGTTGGTGGGAAGGCAAGCTGGTGCAGCCACTCTGGAAAACAGTATGGAGGTTCCTCAAAAAACTAAAAATAGAACTACCCTACGACCCAGCAATTGCACTACTAGGCATTTATCCACGGGATACAGGTGTGCTGTTTCGAAGGGACACATGCACCCCTGTGTTTATAGCAGCACTATCAACAATAACTAAAATATGTAAAGAGCCCAAATGTCCATCGATGGGTGAATGGATAAAGAAGATGTGGTATATATATACACAATGGAGTATTACTCAGCAATCAAAAAGAATGAAATCTTACTATTTGCAATTACGTGGATGGAACTAGAGGGTACTATGCTAAGTGAAATTAGAGAAAGACAAAAATCATATGAGTTCACTCAAATGAGGACTTTAAGAGACAAAACAGATGAACATAAGGGAAGGGAAGCAAAAATACTATAAAAACAGGGAGGGGCACAAAACAGAAGAGACTCATAAATATGGAGAACAAACTGAGGGTTACAGGAGGGGTTGTGGGAGGGGGAATGAGCTAAATGGGTAAGGGGCATTAAGGAATCTACTCCTGAAATCATTGTTGCACTATATGCTAACTAATTTGGATATAAATTTTAAAAAATAAAAAATAAAATTAAGAGTATGTTTTTGAGATTCATCCATACTGCTGCGTGTAGCCCCAGTTCAGCCATTTTCACCAGGGCAGAGCATTTTATTGATCACATATTTGCAAACATATCCATTCTTCTGTTTTAACCATTTAGGTTGTTTTCAACCTTCGATTCAAACAATGGCCCAACAAACACCTTTGCACTTGTTCCTTGTGCACACAGCATTCACCTTTTCTCACTATTGCTGTATCCTTCATTGATCTACACAAAGAACAAATGGTTCTGTCCCTTTTTTGAGAAATTCATGATTCAAGGGTGCCTGGGTGGCTTAGTTGGTTAAGTGTCTGACTTTGGCTCAAGTCATGATCTCACAGTTTGTTGGTTCGAGCCCGGCATCAGGCTCTGTGGAAACAGATCAGAACCTGGAGCCTGCTTCAGATTCCGTGTCTCCCTCTCTTTCTGCCCCTCCCCCACTAGCACTCTGTCTCTCTCTCTCTCAAAACTAAACATTAAAAAAAATTCATGATTCAAGAAAGTGGGTGTTTCTCTGAGAGACAGCACTTTGATTTACCTCAGGGTTTTAATTTGGAGAATGCTGTATTAAATCACCTGGGAATTTTTTTTTTTTCCTCCAAATTAACTCAGGTCTTTACCACAGACCTACTGAAGTTGAAATGTCTCTGTGGGGAAGAAAAGCTCCTTTGGAGAAGCTCCTAATGACTGAAGCCCTCCACTGATTTACCACCCAGCTGTACTTAGGCAGTCTACACACCCACACACATATCTCACTAGACTCTGGTTATGGTGCTCAAGAAAGTGGGCAGACCCTGTGAGAGGAAATGACCTTTCAGCCGAGTACCCATTGTGATCATCAGACACCACTGTGGTGCAGTCCTGGCCTGCTGGTGATACCATTTGACTTCCATCCATATCATCCCTTTTAGGCACCTGTATTTATGGCAGGTTGGCTGATTTGTATTTTGTCTGTGTTAGAAAAGGCTCATCCTCTGTAACCCCAGATACTGGGGCAATCACTTATTCTAGTATCAAACTAGATAATAGGGATCATAGCCCTGCTTTCAGTAAGATTGCATTCTGGTGCTAAAGGCTTTAGGCACATGCATTTAGAATTGTAACACCTTATATAGGCCACTTGATATGTACAAGGGACGGGTATAGAGTGTCAAAGAGGGAAATGATTCCAGTTTGGGGACAGGGAAAGACTTCATGGAAGAGGGACCATTTCAGCTTTATCTAAAAGGGCTAACAGAGAAGATGAACAATAAGAATAGCAGGTTCAAAGGCACAGATGTTACCTTTTTTAAGTAACTGGAGAGTAGGGTGCAGGTAGGGATGATGCAGAAAGGTGAAGGTTGAAAGGTAGTAAGGTAGGTAGGTTGAGACTAGACTGAGAAGCATTTTGAATGGACTTCATTCATCATGATGAGGGACCCATCATTCCTCATGATGGGGGACCCATTGAATCCTGTTAAGCAGAGAAGAGACACAGTAAGCACTGTTAGAAAAATGCCTTTGGCAGCCAGGAAAGACTTGAATTGGAAAGGGACAGCTAGAGGTCTGATCAGGAGATAAGAGGAGGCAGTAACAATAGAAAAAAGGAAGGAAAGGATGAATTTGAAGACAGCTACTCTGTCATGAATGAGCAAAATGTAGATTGATGGAGAGACCAACTATGAAAACAAGAGACAACAAAATGGAGTATAACATGGAAGTGATCGTATAAATATCTAAATAAGGACCAGAGTTTGAGGTGCATGAAAGAAATGAGCATTAGTTAAAAGTAGAACCATTCCACGTGTTTTAACTATCATGTATTGATTTCTGCACATGCTCAAGACAGGAAAGGGGAGAAGTCTTCTGCATTTGGAATCAGGAAGCCAGCATTTAGTGTCCCTGCCCTGCTTCTTGACTGTCTTTGAGACCTTGTGCAAGCCAGTTGACCTTTCTAAGACTGCAGTCCCTTCCATCATAAAACAGGATTTGTCTGTTGCCCCAGTATCCCTTCCAGACCTAATATCTTCCAGTCTCTTTTTCTTGCCTGATTGCCCTAGACATGCCCTATTAGCTTTTAGACCTTAATTCTAGTTCATATTGTGACTTCTCCTTGGACCTGCGGGTTACTTAGACATGTGTTGCTTAATTTCCAGGCATTTGGAGGTTTTTCTTGTCTTTCTGTTCTCGTACTTTAATTCATTTCCACAGTGGTCAGAAAACATGATTTTAATCCTTTGACACTTGTTGAGATCTACTCTATGGTTAAGAATATAATCTATTTGGGTAAATGTGCCATGTGCACTTGAAAAGAATCTATATCCTGCAGTTGTTGCCTATATAATTCTATGTTTGTCAGTTAAATTGAGTGGATTAGTCGTGTTCAAATCTTCTGTATCCTTGCTGATTTTTTGTCTGCTGATTCTGTTAGTGAGAGGTGTGTTAAAATTTCCGGTGGTGACTGTAGATTTGTCTGTACCTTTTTCTTATTCTCAGCTTTGTTTTTTCTTCAAGAACTTATAAGCTACGTTATTTGATGCATAAATGTTTAGGGCAGTGATATCTTTCTGTGGGATTGACCCTTTTATCATTGTGAAATGTCTCTAGTTCTCCCTTGTGATAACTCTTACTTTAATATCTGTTTATCTAATATTGATGTAACAGAACTTCTTTTTGTTATTTGCATGGTATAAAATCAAAAGTGAATTGCTAGGTTTTTGTAGTTGTATCTGTGTTTCTTAAAGTCCAATGTAATAGTTTTTGTCTTTTAATTAGGTTGGTTGTGCCATTTACATGTAACTACTGGTTTAGTTAGGTTTAATTCTCTTGTCATTTGTTTTATCTGCTCTGTTTGTTTTCTCCTTTGCTTGTTTTTCTTTGCCTTTATTTTACTTATTTATTTTAAATATTTTTCTTTTTTATTCTTTTTTTTAAGTAAACTCTACCCCTAACATGGAGCTCAAGCTCATGAAATTTCCAAATTAATCTATTACAGTTTCCCTCACCATTGCTCAAGTAAGCAAGAAACTTAAAACAGTGTATTCCATTTTCTCCTTACCAACTTTTTGTTATACGTGCCATATATTTTATTTCTATGTAAGGGATAAACCGCACAAACCATTATTATTGTTGTTGTTTTAATGGTCAGTTGTCTTTATATTTACCTATATATTTACATTTTGTAGCTACTGATTCTTTCTTAAAATTGTATGCTTCCATATCAGAGCTTTTGCCCTTGAGCCTGAAAAACATTCCACCATATATTCATCATATCCTTTAGTATTACTTGTAGAGCAATTCTCTACAAGAAATGAACACTTGTTTTTTTGTTCTTCTGAGAGCATCTTTACTTCACATTTCTTTCTAAAGGGCATCCTCCTTGGGTATAGAATTTTTGGTTGACTTTTTTTCCTTCAGAACTTTAAAAATTTTTTACTTTGTGTATTTTTTCTTAAGAAGCCAACATTCTTTTTTTTTTTCACTTTTTTAAAAAATTCCAGTATCACTAACATATAGTATTCTATTAGTTTCAGGTATCTCAATATAGTGATTCACAAGTTCTGTACATCTAGACATGACTCAGTGCTCATCATGATAAGTGTGCTCTTTAAAAAAAATTTTTTTTAAAGTTTATATTAAGAGAGAAAGAGAGTGCATAAGTAGGGAAGGGGCAGAGAGAAGGAGAGAGAAAGAATCCCAAGCAGGCTCTGCAATGTCAGTGCGGAGCCCAATGCAGGCCTCGAACTCACTAAACGTGAGATCATGACCTGAGCTGAAATCAAGAGTTTGGGTGCTTAACCGACTGAGCCACCCAGGCACTCCACTAAGTGTACTCTTAATCCCCTTCACCTATTTCATCCATTCCCCCACCCATTTCCCCTCTGGTGACCATCAGTTTTCAATAGAGTCTGTTTTTGTTTGTCTGTCTTTCTCCTTGTTTGGTTTCTTAAATTCCACATACGAGTGAAATCATATGGCATTTGTCTTTCTCTGACTTATTTCACTTAGCATTATACCCTCTGGATCCATCCATATTGTTGCAAATGGCAAGGCTTCATTTTTTTTTTATGGCTGAGTAATATTCCTGTGTGTGTTTGTGTGCACGTGCACGTGTGTGTGTGTGCCACATCTTCTTATTCATTCATCTATTGATGAATGATGTCATAATTTGGCGACTGTAAATAATGCTGCTATAAACATAGGAGTGCATTTATCCCTTTGATTTAGTGTTTTCATATTCTTTGGGTAAATACCCATTAGTAGAATTACTGGATCATATGGTAATTCTATTTTTAATTTTTTAAGGAACCTCCAAACTGTTTTCCACAGTGGCTGTACCAGTTTTGCATTCCCACCAACAGTGCAGGAGGGTACCTTTTCTCTACATCCTTGCCAACATTTGTTGTTTCTTGTGTTTTTTATTTTAGCCATTCTGACAGATGTGAAGTGATAACCTCATTGTGGTTTCGATATACATTTCCCTGACAGTGAGTGGTGTTGAATATCTTTTCATGAGTCTGTTGGCCATCTGGATGTCTTCTTTGGAGCATTGTCTGTTCATATCTTCTGCCCATTTTTAAACTAGGTTATTTTATTTTTTGGTGTTGAGTTATATAAATTCTTTATATATTTTAAATGATAACCCTTTATATGTCATTTGCAAATATCTTCTCCCATTCAGTAGGTTGCCTTTCAGTTTTGTTGATTGTTTCCTTTGATGCACAGAAGTTTTTAATTTTGATATAGTCTCAACAGTTTATTTTTGCTTTTGTTTCCCTTGCCTCAGGAGACATATCTAGAAAAATGTTGCTATGTTCCATGTCGGAGACGTTATTGCCTATGCTCTCTTCTAGGATTTTTATGGCTTCAGGTCTCACATTTAGGTCCTTAATCCACTTAGAGTTAATTTTTAGTGTGTGGTGTAATAAAATGGTCCAGTTTCATTTTTTTGCATGTAGCCATCCAGTTTTCTCAATACCATTTGTCGAAAGGACTGTCTTTTTCCCATTGCATGTTCTTGCCTCCTTGGTTAAAGATTAATTGACCATATAATTGTGGGTTTATTTCTTTTTCATTGATCTATGTATCTATTTTTGTGCCAGTAACATACTTTATGATTATTACAGCTTTGTAGTGTATCTTGAAATCTAGGATTATGGTACCTCCAGTTTTGTTCTTTTTTCTTTTTTTTTTTTCCTTTAAGAATTGCTTTAGTTATTTGGGGTCTTTTGTGGTTCCATGCAAATTTTAGGATTATTTGTTCTAGTTCTATGAAAAATGCTGTTGATATTTTGATAGGAATTACATTAAATTTGTTCTTCCAATCCATGTGAAAGGAATATATTTCCATTTGTTTCTATCATCTTGAATTTCTTTCATCAGTGTTTTATAATTTTCAGAGTACAGGTCTTTTAACTCTTTGGTTAAGTGTATTCCCAGGTATTTAATCATTTTTGGTGAAATTGTAAATGAGATTGTTTTCTTAATTTCTCTTTCTGATACTTAATTATTAGTGTACAGAAATGCAGTGGATTTCTCTATATCATTTTTTTATCCTGAGACCTTACTGAATTTATTTATCAATTCTAGTAGTTTTTTGATGGAGTCTTGGGGGCTTTTTATATATAGTACTATGTCATCTGCAAATAGTGAAAGTTTTACTTCTTCCTTATCAGTTTGGATTCCTTTTATTCCTTTTTCTTATCTGATTACTGTGGTTAGGACTTCTAGTACTATGCTAAATAAAAGTGGTGAGAGTGGACATGTTTGTGTCCCCTGCTTTGGGGGAAAACGTTTTCCTCAGTTTTGCCCCAGTAAGGATGTTAGCTGTGAATTTTTCATAGATGGTCTTTATTATGTTGAGGTTTGTTCCCTCTAAACCTACTTTGTTGAGAGTTTTTATCATGAATGGGTGTTATACTTTATAAAATGCACTTTTTTTTTTGCCTATATTAAAATGATCCTGTGGTTTTTATCCTTTCTCTTATTGATGTGATTTATCACACTGATTGACTTGTAAATATTGAACCACTCTTGCATCCAAGGAATAAAACCCACTTGATCATGGTGAATGATTTGTATTAGTGTATTGTTGGGTCAGTTTGCTAATATTTTGTTTGCATCTATGTTCATCAGAGATACTGGTCTGTAGTTCTCTTTTTGTTTGTAGTATTTTCATCTGACTTTTGTATTAGGGTAATGCTGGCCTCAGAATAAATTTGGAAGCTTTCCTTCCTCTTCTGCTTTTTGGAATAGTTTCAGAAAAATAGGTATATTAACTCTTCTGTAAATGTTTGTTAGAGGGGTGCCTGGGTGGCTCAGTTAGTTAAGCAGCCAACTTCAGTCAGGTCATGACCCCGCGGTTTGTGGGTTCGAGCCCCATGTCGGGTTTTGTGCTGACAGCTCAGAACCTGGAGCCTGCTTTAGATTCTATGTCTCCCTCTCTCTCTGCCCTCCCCTGATCACGCTCTTTCTCTCTCTCTCTCTCTCAAAAATAAACATTAAAAAAAAAAAATGTTTGTCAGAAACTCTGCCCATGCCTCTGTCGTAGCGTAGAACAGCCTTTGGCGGCCTTCTCTGCAAATGGGCTCTATGGCCTGGCATCCTCATCCCTGCCACCTGTGATCACAGGCCAAGGCCCCTGAGGAGTCACCACCAAGGTTTCCACCAGCCCACAAGCAACAGTGTGGCAACCATCCCCTCCAGTGTCTCATTTATGGCCACCCACAACTATTATCCAGCACCACCTGGATTCCACTTCTAGTAACAGAAGTGCAGAGTATCCTGGGGATGCCATCCCCCACCACCCTGGTCTCCCCAAGGCCAACCTGGGTCACTGGTGGGCAGGCTTCTTTTTTGGGAAGTCTACACTCCTATTTATGGCTACAGTATTGGAGTCCCTAAAACACTTGGAATCTCCCCAGGCCTCCAGTGGCACAGTCACCTGTGATTTGGCTCTGGAAGCCATGAAGAAGCAGCCTCATGGCCAGCCTGGCAAAGCCAACACCGGGCCCCCATCCTGAGTGGCCACCACAAGCCACCAGGCTTCATGAGGTCCTAGGTTCATCAGAGCCACTCCCCTCCCCTCCCCTTTCCTCCTCTCCCTTA